>NC_072436.2:79515000-80120000 GCF_028878055.3 Symphalangus syndactylus
TGCACCTTATAAATGGGATTACTGGCCTCATGAAGATGTCCGTGCTGAATGTAGATTTGTTGGCCTTACTAACCTTGGAGCTACTTGTTACTTAGCTTCTACTATTCAGCAACTTTATATGATACCTGAGGCAAGACAAGCTGTCTTCACTGCCAAGGTAGAATTTTCCTCACTTTAAAAATCAAAATTATAAACCAGATTTTAATATTTGTTGATAAATTTTTATTTCAATGTAGTATTGTTTGAAAAAATAATTTGTGAATAAATAAGAGTAAATTTGATTACAGTAACTAGCTAATGTGTATTTTACATAGTTTTACATTTTAGTAGATTACTCCTAATGCTGTAGTACAATTTAGTTCTCAAAGGAATACACAGCTATGGAATATACATGCTCAGTGTATACAGTGAATATCATGTTGTCAGTAAAAACACATTCGCTGGGAGAACATACGAGAATAAAAAAAAAATGAATACATACATACTTTTATTACAGAGAAAATAAGGAAACCCTGAATCCAAGTAGAGAAGTATTACCAGAATCACTGAGCTTGTTTCTTTTATATTTATCCCAAAGTGAATTGGATTGTGGACATAATTTGGTTGTGTAAGCTCTGCTTCATGTTATTTTTATTCACTCTCTAGTTTTCATTCTTTTTTACCGTGGGCTATTTTTGTTTGTTTTTTAAAATAGTAAATAGAGATGGGGTCTCTCTGTGTTGACCAGGCTGGTCTCCCAACTCCTGGCCTCAAGCAATCCTCCCATTTCAGCTTCCCAAAGTGCTGGGATTACAGGTGTAAGCCACCATGCCCGGCCAACCATGGGCTATTTTTTAGTTTGCCTTTCGTACTGCTTTTAGAGTTTTTTGATGAACTTCCCTTATACTTGCTCTTGGATTTTTTTATTTTTATTTTTTTGAGGCAGGCCTCAGTGTCTGTCACTCTGACTGGAGTGCAGTGGCGTGAGCACAGCTCACTGCAGTGTTGACCTTCTGGGCTCAAGTGATCCTCCCACCTCAGCCTCCTGAGTAACTGGGACTACAGGCATATGCCACCATGCCTGGCTAAGTTTTTTACTTTTACTTTTTGTAGAGACAGGGTCTCACTGTGTTGCCCAGGCTGGTCTCAAATCCTGGGCTTACGAGATGCTTCTACCTTGGCCTTCCAAAGTACTGGGATTATTGGTGTAAAGCTACCAAGCCTGGCCTCACCATGTTATCTTTTGTCTTGATTTCTTTTTCCCTGTTAAGTATTGCGGTGCTTTATATACTTTCTCTGAATTCTTTATTATGTTTAAGTTACTCTTTAAAATCTCCAGTTTATAGTTTACCCAAGTGGTTCTGGGTTTTTTGGCTTTAGTTATTGATATTTGAAAATTTGTCTCTGTACATTATGACTAAAAGTAGTTGAATGATTAGTTCATTTAGCTTATGGAAATATTTCTGAATAAATTTGGTATACCCATCTGCGTAGTCTTATAAAAGCAGTTGTTATTAAAGAAGCATGTTTTCAGTGGTTTTCTTTCTAGCTGGCAACTTGGTCATGTTTCTTGGTTTTTCTTCTTCATATTGATAACCACCTTTAAAGCTATTAACACTTCTAGGAATTAGTAGAAACAGAAGAAACATTCAGATGTGCTGATTATGAGTAGATCTCATAAACGGTATTTTTAGTTAAAAACTAAATTTACAAGCAGAAACAACCCCATTAAAAAGTGGACAAAGCAGCTTGGCCAGTATGGTGAAACCGTATCTGTACCAAATATACAAAAATTAGCTGCTCGTGGGTTGTGGTGGCTCACGCCTGTAATCCCAGCACTTTCGGAGGCAGAGGTTGGCGGATCACGAGGTTAGGAGATCAAGACCATGCTGGCCAACATGGTGAAACCCCGTCTCTACTAAAAATACAAAAAAATTAGCTGGGTGTGGTGGCGGCTGCCTCTAATCCCAGCTATTTGGGAGGCTGAGGCAGGAGAATCCCTTGAACCCAGGAGGCGGAGGTTGCAGTGAGCCATGATGGCGCCAATGCACTGCAGCCTAGGTGACAGAGCGAGACTTTGTCTCAAAAAGAAAAAAAAATGCCTTTGGCCAGGTGCAGTAGCTCACGCCTGTAATCCCAGCACTTTGGAAGGCCGAGGCGGGCGGATCACCTGAGGTCAGGAGTTTGAGACCAGCCTGGCCAACATAGTGAAACCATGTCTCTACTAAAAAATATGAAAATTAGCCAGGCATGGTGGCAGGTGACTTAATCCCAGCTACTTGGGAGGCAGAGGCAGGAGAACTGTTTGAACCCAGGAGGCAGAGGTTGCAGTGAGCTGAGATCGAGCCATTGCACTCAAACTTTGGGGACAAGAGCGAGACTTCTCTCCAAAAAAAAAAAAAAAGCCGTATGTGGTGATGCATGCCTGTAGTCCCAGCTACTCAGGACGCTGGGCCAGGAGAATCGTTTGAACCTAGGAGGCGGAGGTTGCAGTGAGCCGAGTTTGTGCCACAGCATTCCACTCTGGGTGACAGAGCGGGACTCTATGTAAAAAAAAAAAAAAAAGTGGACAAAGGACATGAACAGAGACTTTTCAAAAGAAGACATACATGCGGCCAATAAGCATATGAAAAAATGCTTAGTATTACTCATCATTAGAGAAATACAAAACTAAACCACAGTGAGATACCATCTCAAACCAGTCAGAATAGCTGTTAATAAAAAGTCAAAAAATAACAGGTGCTGGCAATGTTGCAAAGAAAAGGGAATGCATATACACTGCTGGGGGAAATATAAATTAGTTCAGCCATTGTGAGAAGCAGCTTGGCAATTTCTGAAAGAACTTTAAACAATTACTATTCGGCTCAGCTATCCCATTGGGTATATACCCAAAGGAATATAAATCATCCTACCATAAAGACACATCCACGCACATGTTTACCACAGCACTGTTCACAGTAGCAAAAACGTGGAATCAACCTACATGCCCATCAACAGTGGACTAGATAAAGAAAATGTGGTACATATACAGCATAGAACACTATGCAGCCATAAAAAAGAACAAGACCATGTCTTTTGCAAAAACATGTATGGAGATGGAGGCCATTATCCTAAGTGAACTAACACAGCAACAGGGAACCAAATACCGTATGTTCTCACTTATAAGTGGGAGCTAAATATTGAGTACATATGGACACACAGGAACAATGGACATTGTGTCCTACCTGAGGGTGGAGTGTGGGAAGAGGAATAGGATTGAAAAACTACCTATTGGTACTATTATTACCTAGGTGATAGAACAATCTATATACCAAACTTCCGTGACACATGGTTTACCTATATAACAAACCTGCATATGTACCCCTGAACCTGAAATAAGAGTAAACAGTAAAAAAAAAAAAAAAAAAAAAAAAAAAAAAAAGTAGACCTATGTACATGTAAATTTTTATTTTTTTAATTTTTTTTTGACGAAGTCTTGCTTTGTCACCCAAGCTAGAGTGCAGTGGCGCGATCTCAGCTCACTGCAACCTCTGCCTCCTGGGTTCAGGCAGTTCTCCTGCCTCAGCCTGCCGAGTAGCTGGGATTACAGGCACCTGGCTAATTTTTGTATTTTTAGCAGAGACAAGGTTTAACCATCTTGGCCAGGCTGGTTTCAAACTCCTGACCTCGTGATCCACCCGCCTCCGCCTCCCAAAGTGCTGGGATTACAGATGTGAGCCACTACGCCCAGCCGAAAATTCTTAACAGAATTTGATATGATTCTGGCAAGTACTGTAGTCAGGTGGGCACTTTATTCTTAAGATGAACACTTTAGTTAATTATATTGTTCCCTTTTCTGATGCTCACAGAAAGTTTAAAGAAAGCTACATATATTCTAATTGTGGTAAAATATATACAACATTAAATTCATCAGTTTAACCATTTATGCATATATACAGTTCATGGGATTAAATACATTCACATTATTTTGCAGCCATCACCACCATTCCATCTCGAACTTTTTCACCTTCCCAACAGAAACTTGTTAAACACTTAACTCTCCATTCTCCCTCCCAACCCCCCTTACAACCACTATTCTACTTTCCATCTCTATGAATTCAGCTGTTTCAGGTACCTCATATAAGTGGAGTCAGATTTGTCTTTTTGTGACTGGCTGTGAGTGGCTTATTTCACTTCGGATATCTTCAAGGGTTATCCATGCTGTTGTATGTGTCAGAAGTTCTTTCCTTTTTAAGGCTGAATTATAATTTATTGTATTTACCACATTTTGTTTATTCTTGTCAGTGGATATTTGGGTTGCTTTCATTTTTTGGCTGTTCTAAATAATGCTGTTATGGACATGGGTGTATAAACATGTTTGAGTTCCTGCTTTTACTACTTTTGGGTGTATACCCAGAAGTGGAATTGTTGGATCATATGGGAATTCTGTGTTTAATTTTTTGAGGAATAGCCTTACCTTTTCTACAGGGCTTACACCGTTTTGCATGCACAAGGGTTTAATTTCTCGACGTCCTTGCTAACACTTGACATTTTCTGTTTGTTTTAATAATAGCCATCCTAATGGATGTGAACACAATTTTTTAAGTAGTAAATACATATAGATGCAGTCTATGTATTTATTTAAAAATTGCACATTAAGTAAAATTCCCTCGTTGTTGCTTGACTTCAATAAATTTAGGCAGCTCTTTTCTTTAGCCAACTCATACTTTATTCTCTAATAATAAAAATATAAATCCAGGTCTTTATTCCTGAACTTTTTTGTATTCTAAATCAATACTTTGATATGCTGGAAAATTTCATTTTGTGTGACGTTTTTCATAATATGGAATATTAAGCCTCTCATATAACAGGAGTACACTGGAATTATTTTGCCAATTTTGTTGATTCCCTTTGTTCAATTCCTGTTGAATTTAATATATAATTTTATAGTAATTATATGCTGAACAGATCTCTGTTTTAGTCCATATCTTGACTTCAATTTGATTATAAGCTGCTAAACAGCAGAGCCATATTACTTGCAGTCTTACTTCCATAAAGCTGGCAAAAATAACTAATGTATACTCTTAGCTTGTGGACGCCTATTATTCCACAAGACTTTAGAAGTTATGAGAGGCAATAATTTGTAATAAGGATAGTACCTACTTTATAGATTTATTGTAATACTTGAGTGAGGTAGAATATGTGTAATAAGTACCTTGCATGAATATGGATCTTTCCTATAAGGCTTGGTGTTCAATACTAAGTCTCTAATGTGTGAGTCTAGCCAGATTCCTGAATTTAACTTATTGATAGTTGAATATTTAGACAATTTTCAAAGATCCTGGCTGGTATTCCTCTTCAGTGTGAAGAATATACTGTTCCAGAAAGAGTAAAGATAAGAATAAATGATGATGAGATGTCATTGGTTAATATTTCAAATGTATTTTTTTTAATGTGTAGGTTTACTTGTGGAAGACAACTTTGATTGCACCTGAAGTGTTTTTCATTCTTGCATTCTTGGAAATCATCAGCATTGTACCAAATAAGTGTTAACCTAGAAAGTGATTTTTAAAAATCTCTCTTCGGTTTCCTTATAGGATAGTAATAGCTGTATTTATGTAACAAAGTATTACAATTTTTAATGCTATCATTACTAAAGAATTGAATGTGTCAGTGTTTTTCTTTTATATAGCCAAAAGAATGAAAACAGATACAGTGTACATTGCCAGACTTTCTTTGCTAGAATGCCTAATTTACTACCATCATGTCTATGTTTTTAATGGTGTTTTCTCTTGATTTTCAGTATTCAGAGGATATGAAGCACAAGACCACTCTTCTGGAGCTTCAGAAAATGTTTACATATTTAATGGTATGTTTAAGAATCATGGAGGCTAGGGCCAGGCACTGTGGCTTATGCCTGTAATTATAGCATTTGGGGAGGCCAGGGTGGATGGATGGCTTGAGTTCGAGAGCTTGAGACCAGCCTGGGCAACATGGTGAAACCCTGTTTCTACTGAAAAAAAATCATCCAGGCATGGTGGTGCATGCCTGTAGTCCCAGCTGCTTGGGAGGCTGAAAAGGGAGGATCCCTTGAGTCCAGGAGGCAGAGGTTGCAGCAAGGTGGGATCTCACTACTGCACTCGAGTCTAGGTGACAGGGTGAGACTGTGTCTCAAAAAAAAAAAAGAAATATGGAGGGAAACAATTAGGTGTACCCTGTGACAAAACCTTAAAACGTTAAATGGAGCTCGTTTGAACTGGCTTTGTCATAACTATGTACCTTTCTTTTTCTTACTTTTTATTTTATTTTATTTTATTTATTTATTTATTTATTTATTTATTTATTTATTTTGAGACAGAGTCTTGCTCTGTTACTCAGGCTGGAGTGCAGTGGTGTGATCTCAATTCACTGCAACCTCCACCTCCCAGGTTCAAGTGATTGTCCTCCCTCAACCTTCCAAGTAGCTGGGACTACAGGCGCACACCACCACGCCTGGCTAAATTTTGTATTTTTAGTAGAGACAGCTTTCACCATGTTGGCCAGGCTGGTCTCGAACTCCTGATCTCAAGTGATCTGCCTGCCTCAGCCTCCCAAAGTGTTGGGATTACAGGCGTGAGCCACCGTGCCCGGAGCTGTATGTCAGTTACCTCTGTTATTTGTCATAATAACTTTTAAAAGTTAGTTGTCTACATTCTGTTAATTTGTCCTTTGAAGAATCTGTTGTGTCTCATCCTTTTTCCGTCACAAGGTCTTCCCCTTTTATGCTTGCAGCTTTCTAGCTGATTTATCTTTGTGTCCCTTAATTACAATGCCTAAAACTATAAAAGTGATCAATCTTTTAAAAAGATAGTAAATCTTTTAATATTCTTCCCCTGCTTAAAACTCTTGAGTGCTCCTTCATTATGAACAGAATGGTATTCAAGCTCATCACCATGGCACACACCCTCTGGGTTTTTTGCCTCTACCCTTCAACCTCTTATCTCTCTCCATTTGGAGCCCATCACCCTGCTGCTTCATTGCTTATGGGTTTATTTATGCCATTGTTTCCTACCTATGTCACTTTTCTCCATTTTCTTCTGATGTTCATTTTTCAAGAGTCAGCTTGGTTTCTACCTCTGTAAGAGACCATCTATTCCACAGATTAACCGGAGTATTCCAAGTCACCATGCCTCTTTGTTGTTTCTACCTTGTTATATATGTTACTTTTCTCACCTGTTAAATCTTGAGGACCGAGATTGTGTCATACTTTTTTCTGTATTTTTGACTTTTTTTATTTCCTGGGCAGGGTCTTACTCTGTCACCCAGGCTAGAGTTCAGTGGCACCATCTCGTCTCATGGCAACCTTGACACTGCCCCACTGCCTGGGACCACAGGCATGCACCACCATGCCTGGCTATCTTCTTTTTTTTTTGTAGAGACAGAGTCTCACTATGTTCCCCAAGCTGGTGTTGGACTCCTGGGCTCAAGCAATCAACTCACCCTACCCTCCCAAAGTGCTGGGATTACAGGCATGAGCCACCACACCTGGCCTTTAATCTCCTTTTAACAGAGCTGGAAGTGCCATTTGAATTGGCAAATAGAAAATTGCTGGTTTAAATGACTATTTTAAAAGCTATTAAAACAAAGTTCGGGCCGGGTGCGGTGGCTCACACTTGTAACCCCAGCACTTTGGGAGGCCGAGGCGGGCAGATCACGAGGTCAGGAGATCGAGACCACGGTGAAACCCCATCTCTACTAAAAATACAAAAAAATTAGCCAGGCGTGGTGGCGGGCGCCTGTAGTCCCAGCTACTCGGAGAGGCTGAGGCAGGAGAATGACATGAACCCGGGAGGCGGAGCTTGCAGTGAGCCAAGATTGCGCCACTGCACTCCAGCCTGGGTGACAGAGCGAGACTCCGTCTCAAAAAAAAAAAAAAAAAAAAAAAAAACAAAGTTCAATCTCTGGGAAAGTTTATTCAGCCTGTAAAGGTTGTATATTTTATGCTTTGCAATATAGATGTGAGTGTGTTTTTTTGTTTTGTTTTGTTTTGTTTTGTTTTGGAGATGGAGTCTCGCTCTGTCGCCAGGCTGGAGTGCAGTGGCATGATCTCGGCTCACTGCAACCTCTGCCTCCTGAGTAGCTGGGACTACAGGCATGCGCAACCGCACCCGGCTAATTTTTGTGTTTTTACTAGAGATGGGGTTTTACCATGTTGGCCAGGATGGTCTCAATCTCTTGACCTCATAATCCGCCTGCTTCGGCCTCCCAAAGTGCTGGGGTTACAGGCGTGAGCCACTGTGCCCGGCTGTGAGTCATTTGAGTCTCAGATTTCTTCCTAGAAATTTCTTGACTTGAAAATACAAATATCCTAGGTAATCTGAGAATCTTCTAGCACCAAGACCATTAAATTAAAAATACTATGAAAATTAAACAGAAAGAAATAGAAGTGACCATTTTAAAACTAACTTTGTAGATTTACTACCTGTTCTTTTTTGTTATGTGTTCATTGAAGAACCTATAATTTTCTTATTTTTATCTGACACTTAGCGTGTTCCCCTTTTTATTTGCAGGAGAGTGAATGCAAAGCATATAATCCTAGACCTTTCTGTAAAACATACACCATGGATAAGCAGCCTCTGAATACTGGGGAACAGAAAGATATGACAGAGTTTTTCACTGATCTGATTACCAAAATCGAAGAAATGTCTCCAGAACTGGTTAGTATCAGAATACTGAAAAGTTTCTTTGAAATTTGAACAAATTTGCCTGCATTTTAACTAGTTTCATGTTTTTTGTTTGTTTTATATTGAAGAAAAATACCGTCAAAAGTTTATTTGGAGGTGTAATTACAAACAACGTTGTATCCTTGGTAAGTATTATACCTGGTTTTTACTTTTTGGAGATCTTAATATATTTTCATTTATATTACAATTTACTAGTTTTTACTAATTTTTTTACGTCTATTGATTAGGATTGTGAACATGTTAGTCAAACTGCTGAAGAGTTTTATACTGTGAGGTGCCAAGTGGCTGATATGAAGAACATTTATGTGAGTAATAATGCACATAATTTTTTTACTTTATGCTTTTAACTATTTGTGTATAGCGGGTTTATGTTTGTCATCTTGATATTTTTGAACTTTTTTCATGTTTTTATGTATTTTCTTCTTACTGTACTATTCAAATAAGAATTAAAGGTCAACCATAAAGCTTTTTTTTTTGCCCAATCAAAATTTAAATTTTTAATTAACCCTTCAAAAAAGTTACTAAGATTCATAGAATATCTTAATATGAGGAAAAACAGTTTTTTACTAAAATTTAAGAATTCACTTAAAAAAAATTTTTTTTTGCGAACATTCTGTCAAAATTGTAATTGCCACCTTTTGTATATCTGCATGCTATAAACAATAATGTGAAACTTTTAAATGTGGTTTTATACACAGGAATCTCTTGATGAAGTTACTATAAAAGACACTTTGGAAGGTGATAACATGTATACTTGTTCTCATTGTGGGAAGAAAGTACGAGCTGAAAAAAGGTATGCTTTTTCAAGTGTGATTTTTATTATTTTCACTGTAGAAGTGAAAGACAAACTAAGGGTAAACTAAGATTAAACTCTGATGGAAATTATATGATTAACGTAAAATCAGCTGCATGGAGCTCAGTCTCATGGAGCAACTTTTCATCTAGTTGTTCAGTGAATTACCATTTATTTTGACATATAGTGAGCTGTATGAAAGTGGTAATCACTCAGCTTGAAACAGTGTAGATTTTGGGGAGCAGATATGTGGACGATAAGTACATTGATCATTTTCATCATTATCTATATCGAGTCTCAGATGTCTAGCTTTTGTGGCATTTTCTTAGGTAATGCAGTGGAACCCCTTATCCTCGGGAAATGTTGCAAGACCCCACAATAGATGTCTGAAACCTCAGATTGTACTGAACCCTATATATACTGCTTTTTGCTGTGCATAACATACCTATGATAAAGTTTAAATTACAAATGAAGCTCAGTATTCTTGCCCTTTGGGGCCGTTATTAAGTCAAATAAGGGTTACTTGAACAGAAGCATTGCAATACTATGACAGCCCATGTAATAAGAGAGCTACTAAGTGACCAATAAGTGGGTAGTGTCTGCAGCACAGATAAGCTGGACAAAGGGATGATTCATATCCTAAGCAGGATGGTACAAGATTTTATCATGATACTCAGAACACCACACCACTTATGAATTGTTTATTTCTTGAATTTTCTGTAGTAGCTAACTAGGGACTTTTGTACTAGCTAGCCTTTCCAAAGTATTTTTTATTTAGCAAGCACTGTTCTGAGAACTTTAATCCCGTTAATCCTCACAGAATTTCTTTGCAATAGATGCTGTTATTATCCCCATTTTACATGTGAAGACATGGAGTCACAGAATAAAGAAACTTTCCCAATGCTGATTCCTAAGATACAAATAAGCAAATTTCAGGGGAGATAATCAAGTTGTATTTGAGTTGTCATTGGGGCATCCGGGTAGAAAGGTCCTGCAGGCTGTTGCGGTTAGAGCTTGGTGAGAGGTCTAGAGTAGAGGTAGATTTGGCAGTTAGTAACTGTTGAGTTAGAGTGTTAAATAAGTGTTTATACTATAATACATTCAAGCTGGTTCCCTTCCAGTGTATTGTTGTTATTTTTGGCTATGTGTATTTTGGTACATTGATCAAAAATATTCCTAGCTTTCATTTTTAGTAGAATTTCTTGGAAAATAATAATTTAGTGGTCTTCAAATAAAAATTGCCTTACACATATAGTGTGGGTCCCATCTGTAATCCCAGCACTTTGGGAGTTCAAGGATGTTCACTTGAGCCCAGCAGTTTGAGGGCAACATAGGGAAACACTGTTGCTACAAAAAATTGTAGAAATTAGCCACACTGGCATGCACTTACAGTCTCAGCTGCTTAGGAGGCTGAATCGGGAGGATCACTTGAGGCTGGGAGGTAGCTTACAGTGAGCCATGATTGTGCCATTGCACTCCAGCCTCAGCGCTAAATTGAGAACCTGTCTCAAAAAAAGAAAAAAAAATGCTATACTTGTTCTACTAATGCATGCCAAACATTATACAGTTTTTTCCCTTTATTATTCTTTCATGATTCACATGTTCCCCAGGCTGGTCTTGAACTCTTGGGCTCAAACAGTCTGCCCACCTCAGCCCTCAGCCTCCAAAAATGCTGAGATTACAGGCATGAAGCCACTGCACCTGGCCAAAAGGCTCTTAAGAGCCATAAAATGGCAAGTTTAGGACAGAGTAGTTGAGTAAACATTTTAATTTTATATTGAAAGACAAATAGAAATTGGATTGAAAAGAGCATCTTATGCAGTTAGTTACTAGGAACGAATGCAGAGAAATAGAAATGTCCTTAAATGTGCAAAAAAATGTAGGATTAGGCCAGCCTGCATTTTTAAGTAGTGTATTCATATGGAACAGTAGTGGTATCTCTGTACTAACATAATTTTAACAGAAATGGGCCAATTGAGGAAGTGAACAAAGTGCTTATTATCCTCAGTAGGATCATATTCTGCTCTGTCTGGTTTTCTCAATCTATTCATTTTACCTGAGTAACTTATCAATCACCGTAATACCAATTTTTTACTGATATGCTACTGACAAAGCATTCTAAACTAAGAAAATGACAGCTGAATAAAAACATTGGGTTTTTCCAGAAGGTAGTTTAGTGATGTGTTTGGTTATTTTTGTCATCTTAATTTAGAATGCTTTGCTGTGCTCTATCACCTGTTCTCCAATCTCTCTGGATCTGCTCATCTCTCTTATTGACACAATGCATGGTTTCACCCCATGCCACAAGCTCATTAGTTATTCTTCAAAATTGTTAGGATGAAGTTCACACTCTATCATTACATACATTTGACTCTGTTATACTTCATTTGCCAGTCTCCCAAATAATCTAAAATAGTGAATTTTTGAACTTTTTATTCCCTCTGCCTGTAACATCTTTCATTCCTTGTTTCCCTAAATTCATTTTTTTATTTTTGACTGTGCTCTTGGTTTAAATAAATTCTCTTTTGATATTTATGTGCAATGGAAAATTATTCCCTAAAATTCATTTTTTTTTTTTGTAAATCAGAGTTTGTATATTTTTGTCTGTTTAAATTGAACTTGAACTAGCAATATGTTATGGTATAGGATTTAGGTGACCAGTTGATTTTCTGCTGTTGCTGCTGCTGCTATTGTTATTGTAGTAGCAGCAATTGACACTTAACTGAATGCTGTTTGCCAGGCAAGTGCTTCAAAGATAGTATGGGGTAGGTAATCTCCATTTTACAACCCAGCAATTAAGCTCAGACAGGTTAAGTATTATATAGGGTCATTCATCTAATAAGGGATTACAGCCAGACTTTGCAATTCTGGTTCACAAAAATAAGTGTTTTGATTCCTTTTATTTAGGGAAGAAAAGAAAACTCTGAACCAAAGACCTCCTTGGCCCTGGAGAATGGTGGAACCTCCTTTTCATGCTTCCATAGCACCCTTTTGTATCTTTATCATGGTGTTTACCATAGTCTACCATAACATTTTATTTTTCTTATCTCGACATAGGAAAATCTTTTCAGAATGGAAAAAGTAGTGGGTGTGTTTGCTGTTTTTTTAAAAACAAATTAAAATGTTTATTTAACAACTGAATTAAGTATGGAAAGATGAAACAAATGCACAGTCATGTATATACGGTATATCAAGGAGGCAGCCTTTCTAACAAGGATCCTGTAGAAAGAAAAAAATGTCCAAATGGGGAACAGTCCTGGTTTCATCAAGAAGCTTTTATGACATTTGATGTTAAACCTTATGTAAATACAGTAATCTGATGGATTTGGCAAAGATTTTTCATTTCCAGTCTTTTAAAGTAGATACAAATATGCTTAGAATAAAGCTGATTTTTAAGAGCACACAAAAGTTGAGGACAAAGGATAGGAATAAATTCACAAATGCAGAGTGATGAAGAGTAAAAAGATACTGAGCAACTGACTCATCATCCAAGGTGATAACCTAATAATCAGAGGCTGAAGACCTTATACTGCAAAAGCAAGAATAGTTTCGTATATAAATGATACAGCTGAGTTTGTAGTTGTATCTTGGCTTCTATTAAGAAAAATTAGCATAGTTATGTATAGTCTTTAGTAGACAACCTGCATTCATTTAAATTAAATAATATTTTCTACAATAGTGTAATATAAGGCCACAATATTTATTTTGGACAAACTCTGTAAAGTAGTGATTTTAATATCAGTGTTATTCATTCTTTTGAAATACAGTTTTTTAACTGAAGGTGATAGATAATTTTTAAAGTACTACATACATCAAGACTAGTAAAATTGTTTATATTCAGATATTTATATCTAATATCCAGTGAAAATTTACTACCAAGTTTTTACAGTAGATTTATTTATTTATTTATTTTTGAGATAGAGTCTCGCTTGGTGACCCAGGCTAGAGTTCAGTGGCACAATCTCGGCTCACTGCCAGCTCTGCCTCCCGGGTCCACGCCATTCTCCTGCCTCAGCCTCCTGAGTAGCTGGGACTACAGGCGCCCGCCACCACGCCCGGCTAATTTTTTGTATTTTTAGTAGACCCTGGGTTTCACCCTGTTAGCCAGGATGGTCTCCATCTCCTGACCTTGTGATCCGCCCACCTCGGCCTCCCAAAGTGCTGGGATTATAGGCGTGAGCCACCGCACCCGGCCTACAGTAGATATTAATCAGTCTGACTTGCCTATTGATCCCTTAAGTGTAATTATAGATTAGCCTGATTTTAGTATCTATTCTTTGATTTTACTTAATTAGGAATGCAGCAGTTATAGAACAAGTAAACACAAGTGATGCAGCCATGCAAGGATCATAACAGCTCTTCAATTAACTATGTGCAAGCTCAAATACATTCCCACTAATGAACTGCCAGATTCCAATTCTTCATGAAAAGGTGCTGGTGGAGTTGTCATCCACCTTTTAATAGACATTCCCAATCCAGTGGCCAGTAAATGAGAGAACAGCAGAGATGGAAGAAAAACCTTCAGAAATTTTGCAGAGAATATGCCGGGTTTCTTCATGATGCTTGTGTTTCTCATGCTGAGAGTGGCCATGCACGTGAGGTGTTTAATCTGTGAACAGGAGAGAGTAACAGTACCTTCCTTATAGGATTGTTGTAAAAATTATATGCGTTAATGTACAGCAAGCCCTTATGAGAGGAACTCCTTGGTGGGGAATGTTTTCTGGTTAACTCAACCAATCCCATGTCCAGTCTGAGGTTTTTTTTCAAAATGCTTTCAACTTCATTCCTTCTCTCAATATAACCTTCCTCAGACTGAGAGCTGTTTTTCTTTTTTCATTTTTGAGTCTTGCTCTGTTGTCCAGGCTGGAGTGCGGTGGTGTGATCTTGGCTCCCTGCAACCTCAGCCTCCCAAGTAGTTGGAATTATAGGCTTGCACACTACCGCACCCAGCTAATTTTTATATTTTTAGTAGAGACATGGTTTCGCCACGTTGGCCAGAATGGTCTCGAACTCCTGGCCTCAAGCAGTCTGCCCACCTTAGTCTTCCAAAGTGCTGGTATTACAGGCGTGAGCCACCGCGCCTAGCCTGAGAGCTGTTTTTCTCTCCAATGCTATGGCTGTCTGTTTCAGCAGCTCTGTTAGTATCTTCTGATGTCTGAGAGCGAGGTATCCTACCACAGTGAGAACTCTTGGAGATATTCTGTCCAGACTCATGCTGGGCATCTAGCAGTACTTTTTCCATGTCACTGGTAGAAATAGAAACTGAGGCTGGAACACTGCCCCCATTCCTATTATTGCTAAGTGTAATTCTACCAGGAGCCCTGCAGACTCTTCTCCTGCATCGTGGGGACTCTGCTGTGTGACATGGTGCTAGAGGGCGGCTGCCAGGCGTCGGGCTGCCCTTCAGTAGTGGGCGATGGGAAAAGGGCAAGCAGGAGTGCTGCTGCCTAGTGCTCAGGGACTGACTGTATAGTTTTAATAAGAATGTGATTTAGAATACTTCTATAGTCTCCCTTCTGTGTAGTTTTGCTTTCTGCAGTTTGTTACCTGCAGACAGGCAAGGTCTGAAAATATTACATAGAAAATTTCAAAAATAATTCTTAAGTTTTAAATTGCCCACTGGACTGAGTAGCATGATAAAATCTGGCACAGTCCCCACCTGGGTTGTAAACCATCCCTTTGTCCAGCATGTCCATGGTGTATACACTACTTGTTCATTAGTCACTTAGTAGCCCTTTTGGTTACCTTTGCAATATTGCACTGCTTGTATTCAAGAAACCTTTATTTTACTTAATGGCACCAAAGTGCAAGAGTAGTGATCATAACAGTTGGGCTTTGTCAAAGAGAAGCCGTAAAATGCCTTAAAACTCTCAACTTAATATGAAAAGAAAAAAAATCATATGATGAGGTTGCTAAAATCTGTGAAATTGTGATCAGTATATTGTTAGAATTGTTTTATTAATACTTGTTAATCTCTTGCTGTGCTTAATTTATAAATTAAACTTTATCTGGAATATGGAAAGAAAACATACGATGAGGTTGCTAAAATCTGAAATTGTGAACAGTAAATTGTTATAATTGTTCTGTTTTATTAATACTTGTTAATCTCTTGCTGTGCCTAATTTCTAAATTCACTTTGTCATAGGTATGTCTGTTTAGGAGAAACCATAGTGTATATAGAGTTCAGTACTGTCCTCAGTTTCAGGCAGACACAGGGAGTCTCGGAAGGTATCCCCTGCGGATAAGGGGGACTACTATGCTTCTTAACTCCGAGGTGAAAATTGAAATGGATTTGGCATAACAGAAATCAAACCAACTGAAGTTATTTGTGAAAAATAATCTTTATTAATTTTTTTCTTGTCTCTCAGGGCATGTTTTAAGAAATTGCCTCGCATTTTGAGTTTCAATACTATGAGATATACATTTAATATGGTCACGATGATGAAAGAGAAAGTGAATACACACTTTTCCTTCCCATTACGTTTGGACATGACGCCCTATACAGAAGATTTTCTTATGGGAAAGAGTGAGAGGAAAGAAGGTGATTTTTCCATTTCTTTCTCTTTTCTGTGATTATCATCAATCTCCGTAACAAGGTAGTCATAATTATAAAGTTGTCATCAACTACACAGTTAACAAAAATTGAATCTTAAAAGGAAGAAGGTTAAGACAATGTCATGCATTCAGTCAGTTAACCAGTAAACATTTAGTATCTACTAGGACCATGTTCCTAGGCACTCTTCTGTATACTGGAGACACAGTAGTGAACAGGATAAGCACGGTTGTTGCTCTTGTGGAGCTTAGATCTCGTGGGGTAAGTCTTTTTATGTTGTTTTTTTGTGGGTTTTTTTTTTTTTTTTTTTCTCAGACAGTCTTACTCTGTCTCCCAGGCTGGAATGCAGTGGCACGATCTTGGCTCACTCCACCTCCCAGGTTCAAGTAATTCTTGTGCCTCAGCCCCCCAAGCAGTGGGACCATAGGCACGCACCACCAGGCCAAGCTAATTTTTGTATTTTTGTTAGAGACAAGGTTTCGCCGTGTTGGCCAGGCTGGTCTCAAACTCCTGACCTCAGGCGATCCACCCGCCTTGGCCTCCTCAAGTGCTTGGATTACAGGTGTGAGCCACTGTGCCCAGCCTCTTGCTCATTTATCCTTCTTTAGGAATAAGTTCTGTTTTGCCTAAACTAGGGTCCTGGCAACGTCTTATTTGTACAAAGAGTTCTGATTAAAATTTTAAAGGTTTGGAGAAGCCACTTACAGTGTATGCTAAGCTTCAGGAAAGAGAACCATGTTATAATCTTTAACTCCAGTGCCTAGCACTTAATGAGTATCCAATACATGTTTTATGCTCACTCAATGGGAGATGAGAGGAGTAAACAATGAATGCACACTATTTTTTCAGGAGACATACCCTTTCCTTGAAGAGAGTAGAGAAGATGGAAACTACAGCTATAAAGAAGTACAGAGTTAAGACAGGGAATTATTACTGTTAGGCTTTGAGTATATTTATACCTTGTAGAAGGCTGGGCGCGGTGGCTCACGCCTGTAATCCCAGCACTTTGGAAGGCTGAGGCAGGCGGAGCACCTTAGATCAGAAGTTCGAGACCAGCCTGGCCAACATGGTGAAACCCTGTCTCTATTAAAAATGCAAAAAAATTAGCTGGACGTGGTAACACACGCCTGTAATCCCAGCTACTTGGGAGGCTGAGGCAGGAGAATTACTTGAACCTGGGAGGTGGAGGGTGCAGCGAGCTGAGATGGCGCCACTGCACTCCAGCCTGGGCAACAGAGCGAGACTCTGTCTCAAAAAAATAAAAATAAGTTGTAGGACATGGACCAGTAGAGATGACAGGCGAAGTTAAGAAGTGGGCATTGTATGTATACATCCTACTTTTTAGACCTATTATTAAACCATTTGAAAAATTAGGTGTAGTGACACATGCCTATGGTCACAGCTATTGGGAGGCTGAGATGGGAGGATCACTTGAGCCCAGGAGTCCAGGGCTGCAGTAAGCTATGATTATGCCACTGCATTCCAGCCTGGATGGTAGAGCAAGACTCCATCTATTTGAAAAAAAAAATTTCTTTCTGGAAAAGCAGAGCAGAACCTCCTCACAGCTGTGCTTCGTTGTATTTCTTGTGATGTTTCCACTTGTGGAGATAGCAGAATTTATGCTAGGATAAAGGAATTTGTTAGACCACAAGTGATGCAGTCAGATCCTGGCACTGCCTCCGTAAGCATATGTACACTCCTCAGCCACTGCCTTGACACCTTGACCTAATTATCTCTTCATGTTCCAGTTCAGACTGTACCCTCAAGTCAGCCATATGTCATCATTTCCTTATTCCATATTCTACTTTTTCCTTTCTGTGTGGTAGTGGCATACAGATCATAAATCATACATCGTCTTCAAACTTACTAGACCATTCTACATTTTTTTCCTCAGTATATTTTATTACCTTTAGATTTTAAATCTTTCGGGATAGGAAGTGTACCTTTTTCTTTATTTTCTCTTAATACATAATGTTTTTTATTAACTGATGTGTATTTGGAAGCTGCCAGTACATTGGTTCATTTTCCTTTTTTTTTTTTTTTAAAGGAAACCATGTTTAAACCACTTTTCTTAACATGAGAATAAAAGAAGTATGCTAATTCCTTTTTAGGTCTTATGTTTGTCTGCTCCTAGTAAACATTAAATAGAATGGAGCATTTTATATTACCTATTTCAAAAGACTAGTCAGATTAAACAAAAATATTTTATATTTATACTTTATATTGAAGTTGTCCATAATTATATACTAACACATGGTTGTTTATCTAGTGGTTTGTATAATATGTCCTTTATGGTAGTAGGCTAAGGATGGTAAATGACTAGCAAATAGTTGTTTTGTACCTATTTAACGTATAAACTATTTGTGCCTATTTCTGTAAATAAAGTTTATTATAAAAAGTGATTCTAAGTAACTCTTGTGACATTGGGAAAATTATTTTTATTTTATTAAAATGACTTTAATAATATATTGTAATTAGTAAAGTTTATTTTAAAAAGTGTTTCTAAGTAACTGTTGTGAAGTTTGGAAAATTATTTCCATTCTATGTAAATCATTTCAGGTTTTAAAGAAGTCAGTGATCATTCAAAAGACTCAGAGAGCTATGAATATGACTTGATAGGAGTGACTGTTCACACAGGAACGGCAGATGGTGGACACTATTATAGCTTTATCAGAGATATAGTAAATCCCCATGCTTATAAAAACAATAAATGGTGAGTTTTAAATATTTCAAAACTTTTTTCCTTTAAGAATTTATGGTAGTTTTCTGATATGTTTTCAGTGCTTAGTTTTCTACAAACTTCCCACAAAAGTTGGAAACGAGGCAGACAAAATTTTTAAATGAAGATAACTTTCAACAGACAGTGTAAATCAGTTCTTAAACATACGAATCTTTTAACTCTTGAGAATTTGAATCCTTTCCTCGGAGAAATGAACACACAGTTTTGCAGACAACTTTAGGAGATTTATAGACAACATTTCAACTCTTATCTTCTCTATTCATTCAAGAGCTGTTTATTGAATATCTTCTGCAGGGTAGCCTTATATGTGCCATTAGAAGTTACCTGCATGCTCTGCTTGTTTCACCTCCTATTGGTGGACCACACACACTTTCTTTTTATCCTTTTATCAGGTTAATGGTTGGAAGTCATTAAACCAGTCCTCAGTACCTGTTTTTTGGTCTTCAGATATTGTTAGGTAGGGTCTGGCCTATTATAGGTACTATATGTGTGCTAGGCACTGTTCTAAGTGCTGGGGATATTGCTTTGAAGAAAATGTACGATTGTTAATTGATTTTCAGTTAGCGGAATAGTTTCATTGAGTTATTTTTCACTCCTTCACCCATCATGTCCATGGTGCCTTTTCCTTTTTTTATCCATTTGAATGTTTCCATAAGTATATTTTGAATCTTTTTTTTATCATAAATTTTGAAATGGTACCTGTCTTTGAAAGTTCTCTCATCTCTTAATTTTTCCTAATAGCGTTACATGTTATATTTAAGCAAACTGTTTTATTTCTTTTATGAATTCTTTTGTTAATCCTAGGTCATAAATGGATCTATCTGATTATAAGGTGCTTAAGAGTGTGTTATAGGCCGGGCGCAGTGGCTCACGCCTGTAATCCCAGCACTTTGGGAGGCCGAGGCGGGCGGATCACAAGGTCAGGAAATTGAGACCATCCCGGCTAACATGGTGAAACCCCGTCTCTACTAAAAATACAAAAAATTAGCTGGGTGTGGTGGTGGGTGCCTGTAGTCCCAGCTACTCAGGAGGCTGAGGCAGGAGAATGGCGCGAACCCAGGAGGCAGAGGTTGCAGTGAGCAGAGATCGTGCCATTGCACTCCAGCCTGGGTGACAGAGCGAGATTCCGTCTCAATAAAAAAAAAAAAAAAAAAAAAAAAGACAAAAGAGTATGTTATAAAATTATATTTCCAATTTCTAGTAGATTAGAATTGTAAAAATAAGAACTTAGAATTTACCTCATGAAATAATAATTTGACACTTGTGACATTGGTTATTCAAAAAATAGTAGACATAATATGAAGCTACTCATATGCATACTGGATTAATACTGTATGCTCTATTTTAGGTATCTTTTTAATGATGCTGAGGTAAAACCTTTTGATTCTGCTCAACTTGCATCTGAATGTTTTGGTGGAGAGATGACGGTAAGTTTTATTCAGAAATATAAATGGTTTGTGTCTTTCCAAGTGCTTTGTCATATCATAAAATCCAGTAGCAGAGTCGCTTAACTTTCTTTTAATTGCTATGATTAAATAAAAAATTTATTCAACTGATATTTATTGGAAGTTTAGTATGTTCACAGAAATATTTTTAAAGTGCTATTTCTGCTTTCCACAACAGCCTGATGAAGAAGGTAAGACAAATAAAAAGCTTAGTAGTATGGGAGTTGAATTACAGTGCCATGAGAATAAGGATTGAGTAAATTGTTTACTCAGTGAATTCTGTGGGATCAGAGCAAAAAGAAATTACTGTTTACTGACTTAATCTGAAAAATCTTTGACAAGGGAGTCTCTCTTAGCTTACTGTGGCTCAAGAGGCTACCTGATTCACAATAAGAAAAAAAGAAATTAAAAAAATGTTTGGCAAGGAAGTTTGCTTGAGCTAAGTTTTAAAGGATTGTTCTTTCAGTGCTTTTTATAACACCAGCAGGAACCTGGATAACACTAGATACTGGATAGAAAAAGGACATCTCTGTGACATAATTGAAAAAAGACTTTTCTGTTTTTCACCCCCGAGTCGGAATCTTGCTGTGTCGCCCAGCCTGGAGTGCAGTGGCGCAATCTTGGCTCACTGCAACCTCCACCTCCTGGGTTCCAGCTATTCTCGAGTCTCAGCCTCGGGAGTAGCTGGGATTACAGGTGCCTGCCACCATCCCCAGCCAATTTTTGTGTTTTTAGTAGAGGTGGAGTTTCACCATGTTGGCCAGGCTGGTCTCAAACTCTTGAACCCAAGTGATCCACCTACCGCAGCCTCCCAAGTGCTGGGATTACAGATGTGAGCCACGGCACCTAGCCAACAATAGATATTTAAAGGAAATTTAGTTTGGAGTATTGTAATAATTTCACTTCTCTATAGGCAGTTTGTCCTATTATCAATTTTCTGAGAACTGTTTTAAAATATTCTCTTGATTCTCACAAGACAAATATTAGTCATTTCCGTTTCATAGATTAGCCCAAATAAAGTTGTTGTTTTGTTTTGTTTTGTGTTTTTTTTTGTTTTTTTTTGTTTTTTTGAGACGGAGTCTCGCTTTTTCACCCAGGCTGGAGTGCAGTGGCTCAATCTCGGCTCACTGCAAGCTCCGCCTCCTGGGTTCACACCATTCTTCTGCCTCAGCCTCTCCGAGTAGCTGGGACTACAGGTGCCTGCCACCACGCCCGGCTAATTTTTTGTATTTTTAGTAGAGACGGGGTTTCACCGTGGTCTCGATCTCCTGACCTCGTGATCTGCCCGCCTCGGCCTCCCAAAGTACTGGGATTACAAGCGTGAGCCACGCGCCCGGCCTAAAGTTGTTTTTTGACTTAACCATATTTGTTATGAATTAACCATTTACAGTCTGGATTTTATAGTTGATCTTAGTCAAAAGTTGAGAAATGATACACTTTCCAGATTTTAATGAAGGGCTTCCTTATTGCTTCTCGGTGTTCTTGTCTCTACTCTGCTGAATGGAAAAAGAAAGGCAGTCCACTTGCTAACAATTCAGAAATGGGTAGAATAGGGAAGTAAATATTGAGTTACTACTAAAGCCACCACTAAACCAATTGTATCTGTAGATGTTATGCCTAGAATGTTTCCTTTTTTTTTTTTTGAGACAGTCTCACTCTGTCACCAAGCTGGGGTACGGTGGCGTGATCTTGGCTCACTGCAGCCTCCAACTCCTGGTTCAAGCGATTCTCCTGCCTTGGCCTCCCGAATAGCTGGGATTACAGGCACGCGCCACCATGCCCAGCTAATTTTTGTGTTTTAAGTGGAGACGGGGTTTCACCATGTTGGCTAGGATGGTCTCAATCCCCTGAGCTTGTGACCGCCCACCTTGGGCTCCCAAAGTGCTGGGATTACAGGCATGAGCCACTGTACTCTGCTGAATGTTTCCTTTAAAAAAAAAAAAAAAATGAAGAAGAGCAAGGCTCTTCTCTTAAAAAGTAGTTTTTCAAATTGCAGGTCCACTTTTTTTTCTTTTATATATTTTATGGTAAAGTATCTTTAAAAAAATGTTTTGAGGCCGGGCATGGTGGCTCACGCCTGTAATCCCAGCACATTGGGAGGCCGAAGTGGGTGGATCACCTGAGGTCAGGAGTTCGACACCAGCATGGCCAATGTGGGGAAACCCCACCTCCACTAAAAATACAAAAATTAGCTGGGCGTAGTGGCGGGTGCCTGTAGTCCCAGCTACTCAGGAGGCTGAGGTGGGAGAATCGCTTGAACCCGGGAGGTGGAGGTTGCAGTGAGCGGACATTGCGCCATTGCACTCCAGCCTGGGTAACAAGAGCAAAACTCCATCTCAAAATAAATAAATAAATAAAATGTAGGCTGGGCGTGGTGGCTCAGGCCTGTAATCTCAGCACTTTGGGAGGCCGAGGTGGGCGGATTGCTTGAGGTCAGGAGTTCGAGACCATCCTTGCCAACGTGGTGAAACCCCGTGTCTACTAAAAACACACAAAAAATTAGCCAGGTGTGATAGCGGGCACCTGTCATCTCATCTACTCAGGAGGCTGAGGCAGGAGAATCCCTTGAACCAGGCGGAGGTTGCAGTGAACTGAGATCAAGCCATTTTGCTCCAGCCTGGGAGACGAGCAAAACTCCTTCTCAAAGAGAAAAAAATGTTTTGAATCTTTGTGTTTAAAAATGTCTGCCTCTGTCCCTTCTGATTTCGTCGCCCATAACGCTGCTTGTCTGCTTCCCTTGGCTTTTTCAATTTTTTCTGTCACAGCACACCTGATGTTCTCCAGCATTACCAGTAGAATCCTCATCTCCTTACTCATTAGGAAACAGCCTTTAAGTTCTCAGAAGCCCCACCACTAAATTCTTGTAATATTCCATATGTTCACTTACCTCTCTGTGATCCTTTGTTCAGCCTCCTTTTGTCCTCCTTTCTTTCTTATTCAGATTCCCAGATTCTAGATCTTTACTGATTGCTTCTTATTACTTCATGGTCCCTTTTCTTTCCTTTGCATCGTGTGTGTGTGTGTGTGTGTGTGTGTGTATGTTCCCTTTTCTTTCCTTTGCATCGTGTGTGTGTGTGTGTGTGTGTGTGTGTTATCTTTATGGTCCCTTTTCTTTCCTTTGCATCGTGTGTGTGTGTGTTATCTTTGGTTGACTCTTACCTTTTTCTGATGCTTCATTTGCTGTCTCCCATCAGTTGGATTGCTTAAAATGTGTACTGACAAATCCATTTCATCTGCATAAAGTTACTTACAACTTTGAGGTTCGAAATTATGTTTGTGAAGGATTGGTGGAGGTAGATGTTTTGAGTTGTCAGAATAAATTACAGCTTCCTGCCCATGAGATATTTTAATAATATGCTTTTCTCATAATGTTGCTGAGAAAGAACTATTTAAATTCACTTTTTATTTCCACTTATTTATTGCATTTACCAAAATTAGGACAAGGCCAACTATTTCCTGGCCTCACTGTCTTCATTTGTTTTCTTTTGTTATAGTAAAATTTTCTCAGTCATAACTTTATGGTGTTCTCTATCTAAAAATAATAAAAATAATAACTGAAAAAAAGATATTAGGATATATTGGCCAAATTGTGAAGTACGTAGAATTTTTATGAAGGCGGTGTTGTTTGAAAACTACTTACAAAGTTACTATTAAGTATAAAATAGCTGTTTATGAAATAATTTATATATAAATATAGCTGAGTATACCCATTTTTTCAAAGAAGTAAAACTTTTGTATTTTTAAACAGACCAAGACCTATGATTCTGTTACAGATAAATTTATGGATTTCTCTTTTGAAAAGGTAACCATTTTTTCATGTATAATTTTATTTTGTTTTTTCTTCTGCATTGTCTACTTTTAGAGTAATACTTTGTCAAAATGAAAATAAATTTTTTTCTTGCCTCTTAAAGACACACAGTGCATATATGCTGTTTTACAAACGCATGGAACCAGAGGAAGAAAATGGCAGAGAATACAAATTTGATGTTTCGTCAGAGTTACTAGAGGTATAAGTTAATTTCACTTGAGCAACATTTTAAAAATATGTTACGTGTTTATGCAAGGAATACTGTAGTGTAAGAACAGGTTCTACAGGTTGATATCTGTAATTCTGAGTAGATCTTAAGAGTATTTACAAATAATCTTGGTAATACTGACATAAGACCAGTAAATGAAAATGAATGAGATTAAATGGAGTAGAAAATATCACTAAAAGAGAGTAGGCGGCTGGGTGTGGTGACTCATGCCTGTAATCTCAGCACTTTGGGAGGCCGAGGCGGGTAGATCACGAGGTCGTGGGTTCAAGACCAGCCTGGCCAAATGGTGAAACTCTGTTTCTACTAAAAATACAAAAATTAGCCAGGCGTGGTGGTGGACGCCTGTAATCCCAGCTACTTGGGAGGCTGAGGCAGAGAATTGCTTGAACCTGGGAGGCAGAGGTTGCAGTGAATGGAGATCACACCACTGTACTCCAGCCTGGGTGACAGAGCAAGACTCCCTCTCAAAAAAAAAAAAAAGAGCAAAAAGGTTGAGGGAATTAGAGTGACTTAACAATTTGTGAGGTTAGTAATGTTTTGCTTCTGAGATTGGATGATGGGTTTGTAAGTGTTCCTTCTGTTGTGTCTCATGATATAGACACATGCACTCAAGCATGCATTGTAATTGAAATGCCATTAAAATGTATTTTACACCTGGGCGCAGTGGCTCATGCCTATAATCCCAGCACTTTGGGAAGCTCAGACGGGTGGATCACTTGAGGCTAGGAGTTTGAGACCAACCTGGCCAACATGGCAAAACCACAGCTG
The DNA here is from genome assembly GCF_028878055.3 of Symphalangus syndactylus. NCBI lineage: Eukaryota > Metazoa > Chordata > Mammalia > Primates > Hylobatidae > Symphalangus > Symphalangus syndactylus. The sequence continues at coordinate 79,540,018 of NC_072436.2, forward strand.
TACTAAAAATACAAAGATTAGCTGGGTGTGTTGGTGGGCACCTGTAATCCCAGCTACTCAGGAGGCCTAGGCGAGAGAATCTCTTGAACCCGAGAGGTGGAGGTTATAGTGAGCCGAGATCACACCACTGCATTTCAGCCTGGGCAACAGAGCAAAACTCTGTCTCAAAAAAAAAAAAAAAAAAAAAGGGCCGGGCACGGTGGCTCATGCCTATAATCCCAGCACTTTGGGAGGCCGAGGCAGGCAGATCATGAGGTCCGGAGATTGAGACCATCCTGCCTAACATGGTAAAACCCCATCTCTACTAAAAATACAAAGAATTAGCTGGGCGTGGTGGTGGGCACCTGTAGTCCCAGCTACTCGGAAGGCTGAGGCAGGAGAATGGCGTGAACCTGGGAGGCGGAGCTTGCAGTGAGCTGAGATCGCGCCACTGCACTCCAGCCTGGGCGACAGAGTGAGATTCCGTCTTAAAAAAAAAAATGTATTTTACATACTAAGGAATAAAAACGTGTTCATTTGTAGTTATGAGGCTTTCTTCATTTCATAATGTAGTAAGTAGTAATAGTACATTATTGAGTACATAACTGAATGTGTGTTGGTTTGGTGTTAGGAATTCAGTCAGCCAAAAACACAAAAAAGCAAATCATCTCCAGAAATGCACGCTTAATTAAATTGTATGCATTCATCTAGACAATTCAGCTTTTACTATCTGGGAAAAAAAAATTTTTTTTGTAATACTGGGATCAAGTCTTTTTTTTTTTTTTGAGATGGAGTCTCGCTCTGTTGCCCAGGCTGGAGTGCAGTGGCGCAATCTCAGCTCACTGCAAGCTCCGCCTCCTGGGTTCATGCCATTCTCCTGCCTCAGCCTCCCCAGTAGCTGGGACTACAGGCACCCGCCACCATGCCAGGCTAATTTCTTTTTTGTATTTTTAGTAGAGAGGGTTTTCACTGTGTTAGCCAGGATGGTCTCAAGCTCCTGACCTCATGATCCGCCCGTCTTGGCCTCCCAAAGTGCTGGGATTACAGGATTGTTCTCAAATGCTTTTAACTAGTATCTTGCCTGCACATGTGTTAATGGTGAAAAGCCAGGAATGTTGTCGTTTTTCAATTCCATGAATTGGATTTAGCAGCTGGATTAGATGGTATTCATTATAAATGGCTTCATTAGATTTGAAGCTACTAAACTTAACTATTTGTGTAAAAATTTATCTCAACCATCATCATAACCTCAATTAATTTTAATCATTTTTGTGCACAGCCTTTTGCCCTAAAGATATTAGACAAATCTAGACCTTGCTTTATATAAGTATCCAACAGTATTTAATGACAATTAGCCCACTTGTGAAGTAAAATGAAATTTTAAATAAAACCTTTACAATGATGATGTATTTTGTTTACTTACATCAGTGGTTCTCAAACTTCTGTGTGTGTGTGTGTGTGTGTGAGTGACAGGGCCCTCGTTTAAAGTGAGGAAGCTTAATCATTTCTAGCTTTTGATTTAAGGTGAAAGATGTGTGACTCCTCCTTTTACTTGGTACAGGGAGGCCATTGTAGGGTTGTTAATTGGCCTAATTCCAGTATTTTCTCAGAGAATATGGAGGCCTGAAGAGAGGGAGAAAGTGAACAGCTAGTCGGTGGAGCAGTCAGAACACACACAACATGTATTAAGTTTGCCGTCTTATATGGGTGTAGTTCGTGGTACCCTGAAACAATCACAACAGTAATATCAAAAATCACAATGATTATAGATCACCGTAATAATATAATATGTAATATAATAATATATAATAATGACGAAAATGTTTGAAATATTTCAGGAATTACCAAAATGTGACAGAGACATAAAGTGAGCACATGCTATTAGAAAAATGATGCCAATAGACTTGCTTGATTGCAGGGCTGCCACAACCCTTCAATTTGTTTAAAAATACAGCATCAGTAAAGTGAAGCACAATAAAATGAGATATGCCTGTACATTAGAAAATTCCTCATTGCAGCCCTAAGCCAACAATTTTTTCTATAATTGTTCCAGCTTACTATTTTTAAGTGGGTGTGCCTATATGTTTTCTTAAAATTAAATTTAAAATGTAAAATACTGTGTGCATGAACATTAATATGGTTTAGATATAAACCAGAATGTGGTTTTTTAGATTTGTACATTTAAAGCATAGTTATTAATCCCAAAAGATAACATAAAACATTTTAGAAGCATAAAAGAGATTAAGCAAACTAATTATAAATTGTAATGATTCTTCCAGATAATAGAAGGTAAGAGTTCTCAGAAAGTGTAGTTGATAGTGATTGCTAGAAAAGGGTCCGGAAATGCTTCAGGAACTTAACCTTAAACTGAAATTTGAGAGTTAGAGAAGAGGTAACCATGTGAAGAATGCTCCGGGCCAGGCAAAGAAAACATTATGTACAAATTGCCTAGGAAGGACAGAGCTTATTGGCATGTTTTGGAAGCCAAAAGGAGACCTATATGGCTGTGATGGAAGTTCAAGGAAAAGTGGCCCAAGATGAGGATGGACAGTTATGTAGAAAATAGCTAGGGTAAGGCTGGGTGCGTTGGCTCACACCTGTAAGCCCAGCACTTTGGGAGGCTGAGGCAGGTGGATCACCTGAGGTTAGCAGTTTGAGACCAGACTGGCCAACATGATGAAACCCCCTCTCTACTAAAAATACAAAAATTAACTGGGTGTGGTGGTGGGCACCTGTAATCCCAGCTACTTGGGAGGCTGAGGCAAGAGAATTGCTTGAACCTGGAGGTGGAGATTGCCGTGAGCTGAGACCGCGCCATTGCACTCCAGCCTGGGCAACAAGAAAGAAACTTTGTCTCAAAAAAAAGAAAATAGCTAGGGTGGCTGGGCAGTGTGGGCAGGATGAGATTAAACCTGTAATCTCAGCACTTTGGGAGGTAGGTGGATTGCTTGACCCCAGGAGTTCAAGACCAGCCTGGGCAACATGGCAAAACCCTATCTCTACAAAAAAAAAAAACAAAAATATTAGCTGGGCATGGTGGCACGCACCTGTGGTCCCCGCTACTCAGGAGGCTGAGGTGGGAGGATCACCTGAGACCAGGGGGGTCAAGGCTGCAGTGAGCTGTGATCATGCTGCTGCACTCCAGCCCAGGTAACAGAGTGGGACCCTGTCTTTAAAAAAAAAGAAAAAAAATCCACAGAAAATAGCTATACACATACATAGATACAGTATAAAAAGGACTGTCAAACAGATGAGTGTTTCTGTAAAACAAAAATAGAGCAGAACCAAAAGCACTTATGTGATAGAAACCACAATATTACCAGCATTTAGGTCCAGGAGATCATGTTGACCAGTAGTTAGGCCATTGTGGGGTTGAAGGGACAAAAGTTGTGACACAGAATCTACAACTGAGCTCATGGCTGGAATCCAGAGTTTAGAATGGGGCTCCCTTATTATAAAAAGTACTGAAAGAGATGGGCAGAATGCTATCAGACTCTGCCTGATACAGAGTCTGATACGGGGGCTACAGCTTAATAGAAAGTTTTTGTGCCTGGAAATGCTGAAGAACTCTGAAGCAGGCTATTCACTGATTAGACTGTGATTTCTGGAATATCACTGTAAAGCAGGAACCCTATTAAGTTCTAAATTAGTGTAGTGGGCTGGAGAGGCAAAGAGGGAAAGTTGAAAATCTTCAATGGAAGATTAAAGATAAAGTTGGGACTTTCAGCTCAAAATGAACCAACCAAAATTCCAAAATAAAATCAGAAGTATAACCCTACAAAAGACAGCTAGTAATATCAATAGTCAGAACATCTAGATAAAAATAGTTTTATGAAGCTGACAAAAACATAAGTCATATTTAAGGTATTCAGACAGATGAAGACAAAAACAGTGATCCTACAGTCCTAATGTCAGATACAATTTTTCATGATTTTTATAAACAAATCACGTCTGATTTAGGTCTGCCAACCAGAGTTAAGTATTGTGCCAACTTTTAAATGTAAGCCTTTCTTTTATAACGTTATCAGAATGTAACATGACTTATATTTTATTCATTTATATACTTGCTCTTCAAATAGGATTTCAGAATTCTTGGAGCATTTTTATAAATACAATAAAAACCTCTCAATTGCTTGAGGTAGCCAGATAAGTATTAATAATTACAAAATAGGCCGGGCGCGGTGGCTCACGCTTGTAATCCCAGCACTTGGGAGGCCGAGGCGGGCGGATCACGAGGTCAGGAGATCGAGACCACGGTGAAACCCCGTCTCTACTAAAACTACAAAAAAAATTAGCCGGGCGTGGTGGTGGGCGCCTGTAGTCCCAGCTACTTGGAGAGGCTGAGGCAGGAGAATGGCGTGAACCCGGGAGGCGGAGCTTGCAGTGAGCTGAGATTGCACCACTGCACTCCAGCCTGGGCGACAGAGCGAGACTCCGTCTCAAAAAAAAAAAAAAAAAAATAATTACAAAATATTAGTAGCAACCATTTATATGATTATACTTGGGAAAAAAATGAACTTTAAGTGCATGGATTTTATTTTATTTTGCGGTTTTTTGGAAGAGACTTTTTTGTCTAATATTGGTGAAATGTAATGAAGTAAACTGCTTTATCATATATCTAATGTTAACATTTTTATTTTCAGTGGATTTGGCATGATAACATGCAGTTTCTTCAAGACAAAAACATTTTTGAACATACATATTTTGGGTAAGTTTGGTAAATTTCATAGTAGATATTTTACACATTTTTAAAAAATCTTATGTGTGAATTTTAAATGATTATTTTTAAATTCTAGATTTATGTGGCAATTGTGTAGTTGTATTCCCAGTACATTACCAGATCCTAAAGCTGTGTCCTTAATGACAGCAAAGGTAATAAATATATGAACTTTAAATAATTCTGTCAAAATTTACTACTTTAAAATGATTGAAGCTTTTTTGCTTTATCTTTTCTTACAGTTAAGCACTTCCTTTGTCCTAGAGACATTTATTCATTCTAAAGAAAAGGTAAGATTTTTATACTACGGATTTTTTTGTCATTTATGTTTTTATCAGGTATCTTTTGGTTTTTGTTATTGTTGGCTCAGAAGTTCATATGCTTTGACTGACTTCTTTTTCTTTTCTAGCCCACAATGCTTCAGTGGATTGAACTGTTGACCAAACAGTTTAATAATAGTCAGGCAGCTTGTGAGGTAAGGTGATAATTCAACAACTAATGCATAGCTTGAGATTCTTTTTTTTTTCCCCCTCTTATCTAAGATGCTACAGCAAAGTTGTTTTATCTGTCACAGGGAGCCAAATGTAAGTCATTCCTAAAATCATTTGGTAGCTGAGAAAGTTAAAATTTATATATCACATCCATTACACTGATTAAATAATTATTAAGTCACTTAAAAATTCATGTTTTGGCCAGGTGTGGTGGCTCACGCCTGTAACCCCAGCACCTTAGGAGGCTGAGGCAGGTGGATTACAAGATCAAGAGATCAAGACCATCCTGCCCAACATGGTGAAACACTGTCTCTACTAAAAATACAAAAATTAGCTGGGTGTGGTGGCGCATGCCTGTAGTCCCAGCGCCTTGGGAGGCGGAGGCAGGAGAATCCCTTGAACCTGGGAAGCCTCTAGAAGCTGGAAAGGTCAAGAAGATGGATTCCCCCCTAGAGCTTCCAGAAACGATGTATCGTGTCAACATTCTGATCTTAGCCCAGTGAGACCGACATGGGACTTCTCTAGGACTGCAAGATAAATTAAATACATTTGTGTTTTTAAAGCACTTGTGATAACTTATTAGAGCAGCAATAGAAAACTGATAAAAAGAGTCAGGCACTCTGAAATCATGAATTCAAAACACTTGAACCTGTAGTGAGCTCAGATTGTGCCACTGCACTCCAGCCTGACGACACAGTGAGACTCCATCTCAAAAAAAAAAAAAAAAAATATATATATATATATATATATATATATATGTTTTTTTCTGCTTCATCTACCAGAAGGAAAAACTATGTATAGAAAATTCAAGACTCTTCCAAAATATTTCTTAACCAGCTTTATTAAGGTATAAATGACAAAAATTTTATATATTCAAGGTATACAAAATGATTTGATGTGTGTATACTTTTTGAAATGATTACCACATTCAAATTAATTAACACATCTATCACTATGTAGTTATATGTATGTGTGAGTTGTGAGGACACAAGATCTCCTCCCTTAGCAAATCTCAAGTAAACTATGCAAAATTTTTTAATCTTTTTTTTTAGTCAGTTTTGTCTCAAAACACTACAGTATTATAACTAGTGTCATGATGCTGTACATAAGATCCCCAGAATTTATTTAAAAGGGAAACTTGGGACTGTGCGTGGTGGCTCACACCTGTAATCCCAGCACTTTGGGAGGCTGAGGCCGGCGGATCACTTGAGGTCAGGAGTTCGAGACCAGCCCGGCCCACATGCAAAACCACGTCTCTACTAAAAATAAAAAAAATTAACTGGTCATGGTGGTGTGCACTTGTAATCCCAACTACTGGGGAGGCTGAGGCAGGAGAATCACTTGAACCCTGGAGGCAGAGAAGCAGTGAGCTGAGATCACGCCACCGCACTCCAGCCTGGGCAACAGAGTGAGACTCTGTCTCAATTTAACAAAATAAAAATAAAAAATAAACCTGAAACTTTGTACTCTTTGGCCAACATCATCTTCCTGTTTCTTCCATCCCTCTCTTAACTACTTTTGTATGTTGTTAGAAAATGCTTAACATCATCTGTCACTTCCTCTTTCCCCACTCTCCCTGCCAAAAAAAAAATTCACCTATCCACCTATCTCAGTAGATCAGTTTATGCCTGATTTTATCTCTCCATCCCCTATTTTAAGAGGGGCATCCCTAAGGATAACTCACTCACAGGTAATGACAACTTAATCATATTGCCATCTTAATTTTTAGATTAGCAACCAAAGAGTTGTAAGTCTCCATAGGAATGCAAGTCTTATGAATTAACAGAAGTGGGAAATAGCAGTCTAGTATATAATAGTTGAATTATAGTTAAAGGTTTTTTGCATATTTAGAAGTTCATCTGATTATACCTTATAGAAATAGAGTAAGGGAATCCATTCCTCAGAAATTTCAAACACTGAAGTGTAACTTTTTGAAACTTGGTAATGAGAATTTGGAAACATGGACAAAAGTAGAAAGGGATAATAAGCTGTCACATACCTGTTCCTCAACTTCAATAAATAATAATATTCATTCTTGTTTCATCTATTCCCTATTCCTTTTTTTTTCCATAATGGAAGAATTGTAAAGGAAACCTAAATAGATCATGCATCCATAAACACCCAGTGTATATTTCTAACATAAGAAAACTTCAAAAACATTGAACCACAATTTCATTCACTCCCAGTAATATTAGAAGTGACTTCTCATCTTTATAACTTTTTTTTTTTTTACCCCCAGAGAGGGTGTCACTCTGTCACTCAGGCTGTTGAATGCAGTGGTGCACAGTCATAGCTCACTGCAACCTCGAAATCCTGGACTTGAGCAATCCTCCTCCCTCAGCCTCCCGAGTAGCTGGGACCACAGACACACACCAACACACTCAGCTAATTTTTTTTCTTTTTTTATAGAGACGGAGTCTCTTTGTTGCCCAGCTGGTCTCAAACTGCAAGCTTCAAGCTATCCTTCTGCCTCTGCCTCCCAAAGTGCTGAGATTACAGGCATGAGCCATTACACCTGGCCAGAAGTGATTTATTCTTGTCATCTAATACCCATCCTATGTTCAGTTTTCTCTATCTTAAAAAAAAATTTTCAGTTGATTGGTTTAAATGAGCAGTTCAAACAAGTTCCACATTTTGCATTCATCTGTCTCTTAAGTCTTCCTTAATCTATAAAAGTTACTTTTTTTTTCTCCATGCCATTTTTTGTCATTTGTGCTGTAGGATTTCCCACATGCTTTCTTTGACTAATTGCATTTTCCTGGTGGTGTTTAACATGTTCCTCTGTTTCCTTCTCTTCTCATGGCTGTTTGATAGATCCAGAGTTTCTCAAGTGCTAATTAGATCATAATTTGTTTTTAAACAGAAAATGAATCATGCTCATATCACATACTATTAATAGGTGGCCGGGTGAGGTGTTTCACGCCTATAATACCAGCACTTAAGGAGGCCAAGGTGGCCGGATCACCTGAGGTCAGGAGTTCAAGACCAGCCTGGCCAACATAGTGAAACCCCATTTCTACTAAAAATACAAAAATCAGCCAGACATTGTAGTGCGTCCCTGTAATCCCAGCTACTCGGGAGGAGAATCACTTGAACCTGGGAGGCAGAGGTTTCAGTGAGCCGAGATCCTGCCACTGCACTCCAGCCTGGGCAATGGAGCAAGATCTGTCTCAAAAAAAAAAAAAAAAAAATATATATATATATATATATATAATTAATAAGAACTAAAGATTCTATAGGGTGACATTTGAGGGCTAAGAGAATGATATTTTATTATGAAAAAGGACCACAGATTGTCATGCCCATTGCGTACTATAATGTAAATGGCATTCCATGGAGTTGTGTAATGAGGTAACCCTTATTATGGTTTTAGAGTTGGACTTTTATGACAGTTAGAGAAACTTTTCTGGTAAGAACTTAAAAGAATTAAAACATTGACTAGAAATAAAATTCTTATGTGACTGTTATCCCATGTAACAATTATTTGTTGAATGTTAAAGTCATGCTGTATTTTTTTTACAGTGGTTTTTAGATCGCATGGCTGATGATGACTGGTGGCCAATGCAGATACTAATTAAGTGCCCTAATCAAATTGTGAGACAGGTAAGGAAAAATATGTTTGAAAAAAATTATTTGGAAAAGAAGTTACTTTCAATTTAATTATTCTAAATTTGCTTATAAGTGTGTCTTAACCTAATACTGATAATAGTTTGAAAAGATATACCTCCTATCATAAAAGTCATTTTGTTGTTGGTTTCACCAGCCTCTTTTAACATCAGCTCTCACTCTAATAAGGTGATTAAAATTATGCACATTTCCTGGATGTAGAAAGATTGACTATAACTTCCTGTTCTTTTATTATTAGATCCTGCTCTTTATTATTAGATGCTTTATGAGTTGTACTGATTCTTTTACAATCCTTAGACATTCTAACCATGGTAGGGTACTCTAGTGACCTTGAAAGCTAATGAAAAGACTATAACTTATTTCTGTGATTGGGTCTGAACTGTCATACGAAACAGTTTGTTTTCTTTAAATTGTTGGGTAAAATAGACAATGAAATTTAAATATTTATAGTCACTTTTCACAAAATCAAAAACTTAATTGACGTATGCCACTTTCCAGTTACTATTGAGATATATATGCGTGTGTGTATATATTATATATGTTATGTAGAACATATAATATTACGTTTATGTATTTATAAATTTATATAGAACATATATATGTTCTATATAAATGTTATGTAACATTTATATGTTCTATATAACTGTGTGTGTGTGTGTATATATTTATTTTAGAGGGTTTTGCTCTGTCACAAGCAGTCCTCTTGCCTCAGCAGCTAGGACTACACGCACACACCACCACACCTGGCTGATTTTGTTTTGTTTTGTTTTGAGACAGAGTCTCGTTCTGTCACCCTGGCTGTAGTGCGGTGGTGCTACATGGCTCACTGCAGCTTCCACCTCCTGGGCTCAAGCAATTCTCCCACCTCAGCCTCCTGAGTAGCTGGAACTACAGGCACACACCACCACACCTGACTAATTTTTGTATTTTTTTGTAGAGAGAGTGTCTCTCCCCTGTTGCCTAGGCTGGTCTCAAATTCCTGGGATCAGGCAGTCCTCCCACCTTAGCCTCCCAGAGTTCTGGGATTATAGTTCTGAGCCACTGAGCCTGGCCTAAGATACAATTCTTATACCATAAAATGTACTCACCCTTTCAAAATGTAAAATTTAGTGGTTTTTAGTATAGTCACAAAGTTGTGCAACCATCACTACTACCTAATTTTGGAACATTTGCCATCCCCACCCCCAACCAAAAAAAACCCCTATACCCATTAGCAATCAGTTCCTATTTTATCCTGTCCCTTCTCCTCAATCCCTGACAACTACTAGTCTACTTTCTATCTTTATAAATTTGCCTGTTTTGACCATTTCACATAAATGGACTGATAGACTATTAGTCTTTTGTGACTTACTGCTTTAACAGTCTTTTCAGGATTTACTCATGTTACAGCATGTATCCATATTACATTTTCTTTTTTTGCCAAATAGTTTGTCAAATGTATATACCCCACATTTTGTGTTATCTGTTCATCAGCTGAATATTTGAGATGTTTCTACTTTTTGGCTATTTTTAGTAATGCTGTTAGGAACTTTTAGTACAAGTTTTTGTTTGGACATATTGTCACTTCTTTGTGTACGTTTTTAGAACTGGTAAACTGTTTTTTGTTTTTGTGTTTTTTTTTTTTTTTTTTTGAGATGGAGTTTCACTCTTGTGGCCCAGGCTAGAGTGCAATGCTGTGGTCTCAGCTCACTGCAACTTCTGCCTCCAGGGTTCAAGTGATTCTCCTGCCTCAGCTTTCCAAGTAGCTGGGATTACAGGCGTGCACCACCGTGCCCAGCTAATTTTTTGTGTTTTTAGTAGAGACGGGGTTTCACCATTTTGGCCAGGCTGGTCTCAAACTCCTGACCTCAGGTGATGTGCCCGTCTTGGCCTCCCAATGTGCTATTACTACAGCCACTGTACTGGTGGTAAACTGGTGTTTTTTGTTTGTTTGTTTGGTTGGTGTTGTTTTTGAGATGGAGTCTCGCTCCGTCAACCAGGCTGGAGTGCAATGGCGTGATCACGTCTCACTGCAACCTCCACCTCCCAGATTCACACAGTTCTCCCTGCCTCAGCTTCCTTAGCTGAGATTACAGGTGCCCACCACCACGCCCAGCTAATTTTTGTATTTTTAGTAGAAGTGGGGTTTTGCCATGTTGGCTAGGCTGGTCTCAAACTCCTGACCTCAGGTGATCCACCACAGCCTCTCAAAGTGCTGGGATTATAGGCTTGAGCCACTGCACCCGGCTGGTAAACTGTTTTTTTTTTTTTTTTTTTTTTTTTTTTTTTTGAGACGGAGTCTCGCTCTGTCGCCCTGGCTGGAGTGCAGTGGCACAATTTCGGCTCACTGCAAGCTCCACCTCCCGGGTTCACGCCATTTTCCTGCCTCAGCCTCTCTGAGTAGCTGGGACTATAGGCGCCTGCCACCACGCCCGGCTAATTTTTTTGTATTTTTAGTAGAGACGGGGTTTCACCGTGGTCTCGATCTCCTGACCTCGTGATCCGCCTGCCTCGGCCTCCCAAAGTGCTGGGATTACAAGCGTGAGCCACCGCACCCGGCCGGTAAACTGTTTTTTTATAGTGACTGCAGTGTTTGACCTTCTTGCCAGTGATATATAGGAGTTCCAGTTTCACCATAATCTTTAGCAGCTGATACTGTCTTTTTTATTTTAGCCATCCTAGAAGGTATGAAGTGGTATCTTATTGTGGTTTTGGTATGCGTTTTCCTAAAAATGGTTACACATTTTTTCATGTGATTGTGGGTTACTTGTGTATCTTTAAAGAATCCTCACATTTCCTTCTCCTAGCTGCTGACCCCGTGATGAGCAGTGGCCCTTCCCCCACCCGCAACTCTTCTTAAGGAATTGGATACTAGATTTTCTTTTCTCTATCTCCACTAGCTAAAAGGATTTTTTGAAGCTTTGTTTTTGATCATCTGTATTACTGAAACGTACAGTTTGTTTTTTTCTCTTTATCATAAAACTGAATTTTTTAATGCTAACTTTGCCTTATTTCCTTAGTCCATTGTTGAGACTCCAGAAGAGCTCCAGAATACCAAGATAATCTTGTGCAAACTATAAATGGGTGGCAGAGAATTTTGAATCATGTTAATTTTTCAAATCTTTGTTACCTGATGAGTTGGCTCTTGTTTTATCTTTTTCTTCACAGATGTTTCAGCGTTTGTGTATCCATGTGATTCAGAGGCTGAGACCTGTGCATGCTCATCTCTATTTGCAGCCAGGAATGGAAGATGGGTAAGAAGTACTTTTTGAACAAGTTTGTGTGTCTGTGTGGTGTTTTTTTTTTGTTTTTTTTTTTTTTAAAGAGATAGGGTTTCTTCATGTTGCCTAGGCTGGTCTCAAACTCGTAAGTTCAAATGATCCGCCCACCTCGGCCTCCCAGATTGCTAGGATTACAGGCGTGAACCACCATGCTTGGCCCTAATTTTTAAGTTTCTTGACGACCTGCCTACAAAACATTTTTTAAAATCCACACTGAAATATTTGTTCTGTTTAAAAATAATCTGTAATAATACATTCAAGAAGGTAAAATATTTTTGTTTTATTTAAATTTTGCATCTGCAAAATCCTCTACAAATTACTTTATGGCTTAGTCTTTTTGTTTGCATTGATTTAGCCAGTCACAATAACTACTTACGTTGTTACAGTTGATATTCATTATCTCAAAGATAAAAGAAATTCAGAGTTTAAAAAGTACTTTTTCTCTCGAACAGTATTTCCAGGCCTCATACATTCTCTAAGATGTATTTAATTGTCTCTTAGGTCAGATGATATGGATTCCTCAGTAGAAGATATTGGCGGTCGTTCATGTGTCACTCGCTTTGTGAGAACCCTGTTATTAATTATGGAACATGGTGTAAAACCTCACAGTAAACATCTTACAGAGTATTTTGCCTTCCTTTACGAATTTGCAAAAATGGGTGAAGAAGAGGTGAGGCTGTATCTTGTCTATCTTTTGGATTATCTACCTTTTCTCAGTATTTGCAACTTAATTGCTTTTATTTGATATTTTTAAATATTTTTTTGTTTGTTTGTTTAGAGCCAATTTTTGCTTTCATTGCAAGCTATATCTACAATGGTACATTTTTACATGGGAACAAAAGGACCTGAAAATGTAAGTACAATTCTACCGTACATTAGGAATTAGAGGCCATGGTTTTCATAGTTTGCATCATGCGAAGTCCTGAGATGTTAGAACCCTTTAAAGTCCCTTCTGGAACCTAATGTTAGATAATGTGAAGGGTCTAAGATTGGTTGATGTTTTTAATGTAATTTTAATGGATATAGCAAGAAAAACAACTAGGTAATGAAGTTCATTCATTGGTAAGGTCTGGAACAAAGCAAATAAGGCAAAGTCGTCACCTATTTTGGGGTCTTATCAACAGTGAATTGTTTTTGTGAACATTTTGCTGGTCACATTTTTAGGTTCTTTGCTATTAAGTTTATGAGCGTTTTCCCAAAATTTAAGTAGCTGGTCTATTAATAATAATAAAGTATTGCATCAGTTTTATGTTGTTCATAACAAATGCATTAGATTGTATGATTTACTTGCACTCTTATTCAGTCCTTTTCTTAACCATAAGAGATAGGTACCCTTTATATCTCCATTTAACAGATGAGACAGTTGAAACTTAGAGAAGTTAATTTGTTTTAGATCACAGTGAGTCGTGCTTTGATCCTTGGTCAGACTGCTGAGCTAAAACTCTTAAACACTGTTTCGTAATGCTTCACAGAATATACACTAGTAGATCATAAAATCTTTTGAGTCTCTGCATTTAGAAGCCCAAGTGAATGTCTCTTTGAAATACCCACTATTTGGATTATCAGGAAACTATAAATAAGAATTCTTATTTTGTATAACTGGCATTTTTATTAAGTAGGAAATACTATTTTATCATATTTGTAATTTTTTCTCCTGACTTGTCTTCCAATGAGCTTGCTTATAAGAAAAAAGTTATTCAAGGATTTATAGGTAAGGTAATACTCAGTGTTTAGGTTTTTTTTTTTTTTTGAGACAGAGTCTCACTCTATCGCTCAGGCTGGAGTGCAGTAGTGCTGTCTCGGCTCACTGTAACCCCCGCCTCCCAGGTTCAGGCAATTCTCCTGCCTCAGCCTCCCGAGTAGCTGGGATTACAAGCGCGTGCCACCACGCCTGGCTAATTTTTGTATTTTTAGTAGAAATGGAGTTTCACCGTGTTGGCCAGGCTGGTCTCGAACTCCTGACCTCAAATGATCCACCCGCCTCAGCCTTCCAAAATGCTGGGATTACGTGAGCCACCATGCCCGGCAGAGAATTGTTATTCTTTACAGTTCTGGCAATTTCATCTAAGACTGTCCTGAATGTGGTTTAGAGTGTTTTACATTAGGTTTAGGTCTTTGTGCAGTTGTTTTTCATGTTACAAGCTCCTGCCACCATCTACACTGTTACATAAAACAAGTCATTTGTTCTCAAAATAATACTAAAACTACTACCATATTAAAATTGAATTTTATTCCAACTTAGCCTCAAGTTGAAGTGTTATCAGAGGAAGAAGGGGAAGAAGAAGAGGAGGAAGAAGATATCCTCTCTCTGGCAGAAGAAAAATACAGGCCAGCTGCCCTTGAAAAGATGATAGCTTTAGTTGCTCTTTTGGTTGAACAGTCTCGATCAGAAAGGTGAAATGTTTCAAATTTAAAATGTTTAAAGCATGTTTGGTTTTATTATTTTTACATAATTGTTTACCACTAGTTTTTCCACTAGCTTTTTATTATATATGTCTAATTATGTAATTGTTATTCACTAGCTTTTATTATATAATTCCTTTTAAATAATACTACTATTCATCAACTCTTGTGGCATAAGAATTTCAGTTTTTTCTACCAAACTTTTACTTTATGAGTCATGTTAGAAATAGTCATTGAAAAAATATACAGTAAAATATCTAGCAAAATAGAGCGTGCATTCGTTCTTTAACCTAGCAACTTCATTTCTAGAAATCTGTGTCCACAATACAGAAAGATGTATATGCAAATCTGTTTATTGAAACCATGCTTCTGATAGCAAAAGACTAGCTGAATGTCCATCAAAAGGGAACTAGTTGAAAAAACAGCATCCATTCAAAAGAATACTCTATAGCTGAAAAAGGAAGTATGGAATTTATCTGTACTACCACAGAGAAATCTTTAGGATCTATTACTAAGTAAAAAAATGTGGGAAAAAGTGTATATGATATCCTACTTTTTAAGGGAATGCTATGATGACAGAGAGAGAGAGTGTGTGTGTGTGTGTGTGTGTGTGTATGTGTATGTACAGCCAAACCTCATTATTTGTGGATTTCCTATTTGCAAATTCACCCATTTGCTAAAATGCATTTGTAATGCCAAAATTGGGATTCGGGGAGCTTTTGCAGTCATTCACAGACGTGTGCATATGCAGAGTGGCAAAAAACTTGGGTTGCCTGACATGCCTTTCTAGGTAAGGTCAAATAAGGCAATAATTTGCCTTTTTGTTTCAGTTTCCATATTGTAAACAAATGTACTTTTCACGGTGTATGCGGTGAAAATTTTTCATATATTTATATTTTTTGTTTGTGATTTTGCTGTTTAAAATGGCCCTCAGCCAGGTGTGGTGGCACATGCCTGTAGTCCCAACTACTTGGGAGGATGAGGTGGATGGCTTGAGGCCAGGAGTTTGAGTCTGCAGTATGCTACTTTGGCACCTGTGAATAGCCTTTACAGTCCAGTTTGGGCAATATAGCAAGATCCATCTGTAAAAATAAGTAAATAAAATGGCCCTCAAGTGTAGTGCTGAAGTGCTCTCTAGTGTTCTTAAGCTCAAGAAGGCCGTGATACGACTTATAGGGAAAATATATGTTAGATACGTTTCATTCATATGAGTTTTAATACTATTGGCAGTGAGTTAAACGTTAATGAATCAACAGTATATACTAAATAAGGTATTTTTAAACAGAAACACTCATAAAACGAAGTAAATGTATTGATTGGTTGACAAAAATATTACCAGAGGCTCACAGAAACTTAATCGTGTGTTTTCCCTAGTGGTAATAATTTGGTATTTGCTAATTCAGTATTTGCCACACTTTATAGAACACAACTACCTCAAATACAAGAATTGACTATAAATCAAAAACTTTTTTTTAAAAATGGTTTCCAGTGGATAGAGGAAGAAAAACAGGGTGGAGGGGACAGGAATGGATTCTTGACAAATTTAACTTTGATATCGTATCAATGTATAATTATAAATAAATGAATAAGAAGTAATCTCTAAAAATCAAAAGCACAGTGAAATAAATGAACCTAACTATATATTAAATAGGTAAATTTCTAGTGGGATGTATATGAAGGACAAAAAGAATTTCAAAATTTTCCTAAACTGTAATAGTAATTATATTATTTGTAATAAAAGTATTATTCTGAAAGTATTGATGTATATTACAGGATGAAACAAATAAGTAACAATGTCATTGGAAACCAAGATTTTAAGCAAAAGAAAGATAAAAATATTAAATTGTAGGGTTTTGCATAACTTACTTAAAACTAAATTTGAATTGGAAATATCTGTAGCAGTTTATGGTGTATTTGCAAACAGAAAATCTATTACAGAAAATGTTTTACCTACCACTGTTTTCTGAAAAGACCTGGAAACCTTGTACAACCCAGAATCAATGAGTACCCTTGATTGGCATCTAGGGTATACTATAATTTATAGTATAATAATGGAAACAGTATCAAGCATTTATTCTACTTGCAAGTATACTTCATGGCAACCAAATGGTGATTGAGGGGAAGTTTGTGTTCTTATATGTATTCAAGCTAATGAATGAGGAAGGACAATTGGAATTAGAATATCACTGTTTTGGAATCCCAGATGAAATGATAGATTTAGGCAGTTATCATCACTGACAGAAAACCTTACAAAAAGACTAACCTTTCATTGTGTGCCTTCTACAAGATACTATTAATTAATAGACTATACCCTTGGCATCTAGGGTATAGTCTCTAGGTTTCATTTCCCACTGAAAGAATTGGGGTTCCTTGGAAAAACGACCAGTTCCAGTTCTTGGGAAAGAAATGAATGAGAAGCTTGGAATGTCTTGTCATTTGGAAAGCAGGAGGCAGTCTAAGACTACTGAGGTCATGGTAAAGAAACTCAAGAGCCAACTTATGGAGATTTCTACTGGTGATAGATTGAACAGCTTTGAGCATCGGTAATAACTGCAGTGGACTGTGAATCACATCAAAGATGTTAAATCCATGAGTTCATAATACCTAAAAAGAATTTTTTTTTAGTTTACTGGCAACTTTTGGATTATATTAGGAAATCAAATCATTATTTTTGAAACTGATAAATAATGGAAACAGTATGAAGCATTTATTCTACTTGCAAGTATACTTCATGGCAACCAAATGGTGATTGAGGGGAAGTTTGTGTTCTTATATGTATTCAAGCTAATGAATGAGGAAGGACAACTGGAATTAGAATATCACTGTTTTGGAATCCCAGATGAAATAATAGATCTAGGCAGTTATCATCACTGACAGAAAACGTTACAAAAAGACTAACCCTTCATTGTGTGCCTTCTACAAGATACTATTAATTAAAAAGTCAAACCTAGATCTCATCAAGTCTGGATCTGACTACTAGTTTATAGAAAATGCAGGGACAGAGTAACATGTTAAGACAGCACCATAAGGATACAATCAGCAAAGTGTAAATGTGAGAGAAACTACAGGACAAATGACCTTCAACAAATAAATTACAAACACAAAGCTGGTGGGGAAACCAATAGATTAAAATATTTAAGAGACTTTTCAACTAATTATGGCAAAAGGCTTTATTTGAATCCTGATTCAAACAAGTTAATTTTAAAAATCTTTTTAGAAACTTCAGAAAATGTGTACACTGGATATTGTATGATAGTGCGGAATTATTCATTTAGGCATGAATAATGGTACTGTGGTGGTTTTTGAAACCTGTCTGTTAAAGATACTATGATTTATGGATTAAATGATAAAATACCTAGAGTTTGCTTCAGAATAATTCATACTGAGTGGATAGGGGTTCAAATGAAACGAGACTGGCTATGATTTTGGTAAATTTGAAGCTGCTGGAATACTTGTGCTATTCTATTTTTCAATATAGCTGAAATTTTTATAAGTTATAAAAGAAATATGCAATCTAGGTGTAGTGGCTTGTGCCTGAATCCTGCTTACATAGAAGGATCCCCTGAGCCTAGTAATTCGAGGCTGCAGTGAGCTGCGATCACATCACTGCACTCCCGCCTGGGCAACAGAAGTAGACTCCATCTCTAAAAAGAAGGAAAGAAAAAAAAGGAAGAAATATACAGTAATTTTAAACTGGGAGATGAAATGCTAATTTCTAAAAGTCCATTTGGTTTTGAAGGGTCTCATGTCAAAAAAAAAAGTAAGTAAAATAAGACCCATCCTACTGTTTTATATACTAAAATAGTTAATTAAATGAAAATGAAGTACATATGGGCGTTCATTTACCAATCCTGCAATGTTGAAAAGTTGCCTGAAAGACATTTAGCAAGCAAGTGTAGCTAGCAAAAAATGATTTTATGATGGCAGGTTAATACAATTATAATTGAATCAACAATTTTTGATACATGTTGTAAATCGCTGTAAAGTAATACAGAAGGAAGAAAAACTTATTTCCACTAATATTTTCTTTCAGGCATTTGACATTATCACAGACTGACATGGCAGCATTAACAGGAGGAAAGGTAGTACATTCTCTAATATTAGACAATTTGATCATCACAAAAATAATAACGGTTCTTAAATGAACAACTTTTGCTTTTGACAGGGATTTCCCTTCTTGTTTCAACATATTCGTGATGGCATCAATATAAGACAAACTTGTAATCTGATTTTCAGCCTGTGTCGATACAATAATCGACTTGCAGAACATGTAAGTGCTAAGGAACAGTCTTAAAGATTTTTGGAAATTTTTAAAAAGAATACCCTGAAATCTGGCTGGGTGCGGTGGCTCATGCCTGTAATCCCAGCACCTTGGGAGGCCAAGGCGGGAGGATCGCTTGAGCCTAGGAGTTTGAGACCAGCCTAGGCAACATAGTGAGAACCCGTCTCTACACAAAATAGAAAAAACTAGCCGGGTGTAGTGGCACATGCCTGTAGTCCCAGCCACTCGGAGGCTGAGGCAGGAGGATCGCTTGAGCCTGAGAAGTGGAGGCTGCAGTGAGCTGTGATCTCACCACTGCATCCCAGCCTGGGTGACATAGCGAAACCCTGTCTCAAAAGCAGAACAAAACAAGAATATCCTGAAATCCTCCTCTTTCTGTTTTAGATTGTATCTATGCTTTTCACATCAATAGCAAAGTTGACTCCTGAGGTATGTAAACATTTGTTAATTTATGTTTTTAAAACAATTTTCAGCACTGCTAATGCTTTCAAATGAGCCTAATTGTTCTTGAGAACAAATTTATCAGGGTTTCTCCCATAACATAATAACCTATTTTTAAGTGTATAATGTGAATAAAATGAACTGCTAATCATGGCTTATTACGAATATAATTTTCCCAACTAAATGTAAATATGCGTATAGACTCATTGTATCAGAGTGCCACCTGGATGCCAGACTTTAAAGTTGTTTGATTTGGAGCATATATCATAATTGTGCCCAAAGAAATAGTAGAGCACCCAGGACTCAGCATGTGTGTAAAAGTATGTAGAAAATAGAATGCAGTGTTATATAAAAGTATTTTTGTAAAATGGAAATGTTATAGCTATTTTAACAATCAATGTCAAAACGTTACTATAAATTACCCCTCAGGTTGCTATAGGAAGCTTTTAATCTAAATTTTTCAATAGAACACAGTTGTCTCATTAACAATTTATTTTTGGGGTTGGGGACGTGTTGCTTAAAAGATACAAGTTTTCATGAATAAGTTCCAGAGATCTGTTGTGCAATGTAGCGACTATAGTTAATTATACTTGAAAATCATTGAGTAGATTTTAAGTGTTCTGACAAAAAATAAGTATGTGAGGTAATGCATATTAGGTTGATTTCGCCATTCTACAATGTATACATATTTCAAAACGATGTACATCATAAATATTTACAGTGTTTGTCAATTTAGAGAATATTTTTATAATTATCTTTTCCAAAATACACTTGACATCCAGAAAAATCTATCACACGTGGTTCCCGGTTGACTTTGTACCCCTCGCTGATCCTGCTGCATTATGGTAGTTCAGGTTCACATGCAGAAGTACTGGCTGAGCTCTCCTCCCCTAACACAGATTTAAATGTAGTGTGTAGTAGAATATATGTTTCTTCTCTGCTGAAAGAGATGGGTTCAGATTGATCTAAATACACGGTCATGTATGTGTTTTACAGGCAGCCAATCCTTTCTTTAAGTTGTTGACTATGCTAATGGAGTTTGCTGGTGGACCTCCAGGAATGCCTCCCTTTGCATCTTATATTCTACAGAGGATATGGGAGGTAAGTCTTCCAGCAGGTGTTTTCAATGTTTATTTTCCTGAGGATTTTATTTTTATAATACACTCACTACCATTTTAAGTACCAGTTTCTTATGACCCCAGGATGGTTTTAGTAAGTCACAGGTTTGGGGAAGAAAAGAGTTCTTAGCTAGTCTCCTAGTTGTATTAAAGACATTGTTGTAGCGTCATAAACAGCTTTAGCCAATTTGAAGTTTTCATTCCCCTACCCTCCAGAGTTCCATAAAGCAACTAGAAGTCCTAGAAATAGAAACCAAGTGTTGTCAACAATTGACAGAAATGGTAGAGGAAGCACCAGCCACCCTTTTGCTTCCAGAGTTACTGCTGAGGTCACAAAATTTCTCCTTGTTTGAGTATTGGAAAAGCTCAAGACCAGGGGACAGCAAATCTTTTCCCGAAAGGGTCAGAGAGCAAATATTTTAGACTTTGTGTGCCATACAGTGTCTGTTGAAACTACTCAACTTTGCTGTGGTAGCATATAAGCAATCGTGGACAAGAAATGAGTGGGTATGGGTGTGTTTCAATAAAACAACAAAAACGGGCAGCCACAGAATTTGACCTGCTGGCCGTAGTTTGCCAGCCTCTACTCTAGATTCCTAGGATTCCCCTTTCTCATGAAAAAACTCTCCACAGCAGTGCAGTGAGCTTCTTGTATTCTCACTTAGTACCAGGTTGGGCTTGTAATCAGAAAAGTAAAGATGAGAAACCTTAGAGAAATAAAAATACTTTTAAATAAATTTCCAAATTTAGCAAGACCTAGAAGTCATGGAGTTCTTATATTTGTCTTATGGTACTTGGTTATTTTAAATTTATTTTGTAAACCAGTGACAACATTTTTCTGAACACTTCCTGTTGATAAAAGTAAGTAGCTTTAAAAATGGGAAAAAATAGGGCGAAACCTTTTTAATCTCTAATTGTCAAAAAAGTACTTAGCTTTGTGTCTAATAGCATATACAAAAAGTAAGTAAAAGTAATTGCTCATTCAGTTGGCCTTATATTCTGTTCTTGTCATGTTATTTGTAGGTGATTGAATACAATCCTTCTCAGTGTCTAGACTGGTTGGCAGTGCAGACACCCCGAAATAAACTGGCACACAGCTGGGTCTTACAGAATATGGAAAACTGGGTCGAGCGGTTTCTTTTGGCTCACAATTATCCTAGAGTGAGGACTTGTAAGTCAAATATTTAGAATTTCATAAACCATTTGTTTATTGTTCAAAGTTATGTTTCGTTTTGTTTTTAGGCAGCTACGACATGCCCATTGTTGTATACTACAAAATTCTTGGAGATGTTATTTCCTTTTTTTTTTTTAGGATAGGAAACCGTGTTATTTCTTGGGTAACATCATCACTACTATCATTTTTGTTTCCTTGCTTGATAAGAGTGATAAGGCATGATCAGCATTAATGAAGGGAATAAGAGGTTTGAAAATCCTGTCTTAAAAATAACTTCTGAGAAAAAAAAAAAAAAAACTTTTGAGAAGGTTAAGGATAAAATGGTAATAAAGACATAAGCTGAGAGAAAATATTGGCTGAAATTATGAGAGTTATATAAACACTTTAAGTTGTACACAAGCCAGTAAAAAAGATCTTAGACAGGTAGACAAATATCAAAAATATTTCACAAAATAGAAAGTTGCTTGGAAATAAACATAGAAAATGTTATTTTGATAGTTCAAAAAAATGAAAATTTAATTTTTAAATTTCTTATTACAAACATTTTCTGTCTGTTTGCTGAGAAGGCCCTACAGTCATTGATACTTAAGTAGCAATAAACACATCTGGTACCCAGATGTTGAATTCTTTTGTTTTGTTTGTTTGTTTGTTTTGTTTGTTTGTTTGAGACAGAGTCTCACTCTGTTGCTCAGGCTGGAGTGCAGTGGTGCAACCTCTGCCTGTTGAGTTCAACTGATTCTCTCACCTCAGCCTCCTGAGTAGCTCAGATAACAAGTGCATGCCACCACACTCAGCTAATTTTTGTATTTTTAGTAGAGACAGGGTTTCACCATGTTGGCCAGGCTGGTCTTGATCTCCTGACCTCAAGTGATCCGCCCGCCTCTGCCTCCCCAAGTGTTGGGATTACAGGTGTGAGCCACCGCACTTGGCCCAGATGTTGGATTCTGACCACCATTCTCCAGTAAAAGAATTCATGGCTCCTAGGAGAAATCACTGATTTTAGGGCTGGGGCAGGGAATATACAAGATGTGTGTGGAATATCCTATAGTGCCGGAAAGTGAAAGTACTCAAAAATCAAAATGGTGGGGGTATGTCAGAGAAACACAGAGCTAACCTGAAAGAACTCCCAATGGCCAAAGCCGGAACGGTTTGAGTAACAAAATAACGTAGCACTGGATTATAACCCCAAGGATAAAATAAATATTCATGAGTCCGTACTTAGTAGAAATAAATGATTGAATACATAAATGGAGAATAAACATCTCCCATACAAAAGAATTCCATATAATTTATGTAGACATCTCCCCAGGAGGTGGAGCTTAATTCCTCACTCCTTGAGTATGAGCTTAGTGACTTTCTTCCAAGGAGTTGGGTGTGGGGGAAGTAACTTTACAGTGAAGAAACTTTACGGTACAACTCAGCCAGGTGATAAAGGTTAACATCATTGGTAATCAATGAGGTTGATAGTGTGTACCCTTGATATGGCGTGATGGCAAAGGGCACTTCGTCTCTTGTGGTCTTCCTTCCAAAAACCTATAACCTGAATCTAACCATGACACACATCAGACAAACTCAGATTGAGGGACATTCTATGAAATACCCGACCAGTATTCCTTGAAACTGTAAAGGTCATTAGAAACAAGGAAAATCTAAGAAACTGTCATAGCCAAGAGGAAGTTAAGAAGACATAATGACTAGCTGTAATGTATACTAGATGGGATCCTGGAACAAAAAAAGGACATTAGGGCAAAACAAGTGAAATCTGAAGTGGAGAGTTTGGTTAGTAGTAATGTACCTGTGTTGCTTCCTTAGTCACAACAAATGTACCATCATAATAATGTTAACTATGGGGGAAACTAGGTGAGGGGGGGTGTATCGAAATTGTTCTGCTTATTTTAAAATAAAAGATTTGTTTGAGAGAAACACCTTTCAGTGGTGTGAACACATGGATTGACATGGGCACTCTGCTCATGGGCCTTTTTTTTTTTCTTGGAAGTTTAGTTAACCCCGCCATAATAGGATCTTTGTAAGAGCACACAGCCAAGAGCTATGTGAGAGCTGTGTGCTCTTACAAAGAGATGTGTGCAAGTTGACATTCATGTCTTGACCCCTGACCATAAAACCAACAAAAAAAAAATACTATGCTGAACCCCCCAAAAAGGTTTTTCAACCAGCTATTATGCCTAATACTGATGACAGTGCTGAGGAAATGGCATTCTTGTACATTGCAGTGGCATTGTTTAATATTACCCTTATGAACTGCAATTTAACAGATCTTTACCAAGATTCTTAAAAATTGTATACTCTTTTATTTATTTTTTTTCGAGATGGAGTCTTGCTCTGTGGCCCAGGCCAGAGTGTAGTGGTGTAATCTCAGCTCACTGCAACCTCCACCTCCCGGGTTCAGGCAGTTCTCCTGTCTCAGCCTCCTGAGTACCTGGGATTACAGGCACCCATCACCATGCCTGGCTAATTTTTTTGTATTTTTAGTAGAGATGGGGTTTCACCATATTGGTCAGGCTGGTCTCAAACTCCTGACCTCGTGATCCACCCACCTCGGCCTCCCAAAGTGCTGGATTATAGGCGTGAGCCACTGTGCCTGGCTGGTTTGCCCTTTTAATCTCAGTAATACTATTTTAGGGATTCTAGTGTAAGTATATTGATGCCCAACAGCATGATTTATAGTAGTGAAAAATTTTAAACTCTTCAGTTGGGAAACGTTGTTATAATGCATCATGATAAAATTATAGTAGTGAAGACTGTAGTAATATGAAAAAGTGCTTTTGCTATAACTTGATAAGAGTCCAAATATTTGAATAGAATTAGTATAACTTGGAATAAGAATTAAAATAACATGTATAAAAGCTTTATAGAAATACTTCTAAATACAACAAAATAAATGAGAACTTTTAATATAGAGAAAAGAAAAATTGAGACGTTAGTGTCTTAGAGTTGCCATATAGACATGGAAGTAGACTTAATGTTTTTTGTAGCATACAACTAGATCCAGGACTCTTAAGTTATAGGAAGGCAGTTAACCAAATGGCAAGATGGCCTGTTCTTCCAAATTAACCCTCCTGTCTGTTCTTAAAGAAAAACATAATTTAAAAGTCGTGGTTTTTTCTGAAGCAGAAGTTCCTTTTTATTTAAAAGCAAGTAGCTTTTCTAGGAAAAGAAGAGGTGGTTAGGTATGTGATAAAGCAAAGTGAAATGTTAATTGTAAAATCTTGGTTGTAGGTCTGTGGTCTTAGTAGAGTTTTTTCCAACCTTGTAATGTGTCCAAAAAAATTACTGAAAGAAATGTTGAGGTGAAAGTATATAACTCACACCAAATGACTTTTTTTTTTTTTTTTTTTTTGAGATGGAGTCTTGCCCCATTGCCCAGGCTGGGATGTAGTGCTGCAATCTCAGCTCACTGCAGCCTCCACCTCCAGAGTTAAAGTGATTCTTGTGCCTCAGCCTCCTGAGTAGCTGGGGTTATAGGCGCCCGCCGCCACACCCAGCTAATTTTTGTATTCTTAGTAGAGATGGGGTTCACCATGTTGGCCAGGCTGGTCTTGAACTCCTGACCTCAGATGATCTGCCCGCCTCAGCCTCTCAAAGTGCTGAGATTACAGGCATGAGTCACCGCACCCAGCCAAATGGTTTTTTTTTTTTTTTTTGAGACTGTCTTGCTCTGTCGCCCAGGCTGGAGTGCAGTGGCGCAATCTTGGCTCACTGCAAGCGCCGTCTCCTGGGTTCACACCATTCTCCTGCCTCAGCCTCCCGAGTAGCTGGGACTACAGGTGCCCGCCACCATACCCAGCTAATTTTTATATTTTTATTAGAGATGGGGTTTCACTGTGTTAGCCAGGATGGTCTCGATCTCCTGACCTTGTGATCCGCCCACCTCAGCCTCCCAGAGTGCTAGGATTACAGGCGTGAGCCACCACCCCCAGCTGCCAAATGGCTTTTTTAAATCGTAAATTACTTTTCTTGATTGAAGTTTTATGCAAAAATTGATCAGGATGATACCTACATGCCAGGTTTTTATATTTGGAACACACAACAAACTGAGCCTTAAAAATTCTGACTAAGCAGACTAGTATATAGATAAAGAAATATCTAGGAAATGGAGTATTGTACACAAAGTTTAATTTGGAAATAAATTTGTAAAATAAACTAAAATTAATTTTAGAAACCCTAACTTCGTTTGCTTTGACAATACAATGGAAATTATCAAATTATAGTTAGAATAGGAGGAGACAAGTAATGGTTGTACTGAAAAGAACCCAAACTCAGACATTAGAGAGTCTTGAGGTTCCGTAGTGAATGTTAGGAGCATTATTAGCCTTTGAATCTGATAGGCTGGATTTGAATCCCAGCTCTGGCCACTAGCTGTGTAAGCTGAGATAGTCCCATTGTTGTAAGCCTGAGTGAAAGTGGGGATAATAAATGCAATGCCTGCCACATAAAGTTATGATGTCAAATAGTATACATTCAGTAAAGGCTCACAATTCTTATTATAGTTATTACTATTATTGTTTTACCATTATCATTATCATCATCGTTTCTCAAGGCAAAATCTAGGCTCCACCTCTTTATCAGTGTGACCTTGGTCTTTGCTTCTCCAAGATTCAGATTTTCCAGAGCACTGTTAATCTCCATCCAGGGTGATTGTGAGGGTTAAATGAGAAGTTTATACAGCACCTAGCTCAATGCTTTGTTGATAGTAACTGCTTTTACAGGTTAGCGCAACTAATAAGTCATTAACTCCTCAGCATTATAACATAGGCTTAATAAGTGTAACACCCAGCTCTTTCCTTGGGTGTAAGCTTAGCCTTAAAAGACTTTTAAAGATTTTCCAAAGTTAATGTTCTATAATTAGCATATATGTAATCTTATATATTGAACTTTTATGTATATCTATTTCTGTCTTTATAACTTAAGTATATTTTACCATATCTGTAAGTTATTACAAAGTAAATTATCATTATTTTTCAATTAAGAAGAAAACTAAGACTATAGAACACTGAATGATTTGACCTTCTCAGGTACCTTTTGGTAGGTCTTCTGACTGCAAATGCTGGGTTCCCTCTGTTAAATCATACTACTTCCTGAGAAGAAATAAAAGATAAAGTGGGAAAATACTGCATCTTAGGCAAGCTAAAGAAAAGTGGTTTAAAAATTATTGCCACTTCAAAAATAACAGTGGCAGAATAGAAGGTATCTATTTTTTATCACCCCTTGGGATCTTTTTGTGGGGCCAAGGGGAAAGCAGAAAGATATTAAAAGAGATGTTCATGTCCCTTTTTATTCATTTTAATTATTAAAGGGAACAGTGGCTTTGTGATTAATGACTGCTGTTCAGTCTATTTTATATCTTACAAGGATCTGACAGTTTTGTTTTACATTTTATAGCTGCAGCTTATCTTCTGGTGTCCCTTATACCAAGCAATTCATTCCGTCAGATGTTCCGGTCAACAAGGTCTTTGCACATCCCAACCCGTGACCTTCCACTCAGTCCAGACACAACAGTAGTCCTACATCAGGTCTACAACGTGCTCCTTGGTTTGCTCTCAAGAGCCAAACTTTATGTTGATGCTGCTGTTCATGGCACTACAAAGCTAGTGCCCTATTTTAGCTTTATGACTTACTGTTTAATTTCCAAAACTGAGAAGCTGATGTTTTCCACATATTTCATGGATTTGTGGAACCTTTTCCAGCCTAAACTTTCTGAGCCAGCAATAGCTACAAATCACAATAAACAGGCTTTGCTTTCATTTTGGTACAATGTCTGTGCTGACTGTCCAGAGAATATCCGCCTTATTGTTCAGAACCCAGTGGTAACCAAGAACATTGCCTTCAATTACATCCTTGCTGACCATGATGATCAGGATGTGGTGCTTTTTAACCGTGGGATGCTGCCTGCCTACTATGGCATTCTGAGGCTCTGCTGTGAGCAGTCTCCTGCATTCACACGACAACTGGCTTCTCACCAGAACATCCAGTGGGCCTTTAAGAATCTTACACCACATGCCAGCCAATACCCTGGAGTGAGTAAAATTGATGCTCTTTTATCTGTATCCTCAAATAGATTGGAAATAACCAGTTTTTCCCCTGGTGGGAAGTGGTGGCAGAATATAGAATAGTCTCACCATTCTTTCTTAAGAACTTAATGTGTATTTGTTTTCTTAAATACATATATAAAATGCTGTGTTGTTATAAAATTGATAACTGTGTAGATAACTTTTCTTAGGGTGAAGTTAAAAGTTTCATATCTAGTAAAACTTACCTGTTTAATTTGTGGTTTTGTAAATGTATTCTTCATGCGTGCCTAATGAAAAAAGTCAGCTTTATGGTACAGTTTTAAGGAATTGAGTACTTTGCTATTTAAAAATCAGATATTTGTTAGCAAAATCTACATGCTGTGCTAAACTGTGAGCTAGACAATTTTATATCTAAAGCTAGTAGTATTCCCCAGTATTTTTTCTCAAGCTGCATCCAAACAAATGAAATGCTTAAGAGATCAATCAAGATACATGTATATGCAGTCTAAATTGGGTCCCTTTTACTCTGCACACTTATTTGTAGGTTTTATATTAAGTTTCCTCCCCTCAATGTAAAGCTGTCTAACCTGGATAATAACTTTTCACTGTTGCCTCTTATTCTCTGTTGTAAACTGTACTTTAAAAATAGACCGTCCTTTATAGATCAGATTGTTTTTTTCTAGATGATGTAATGAGTTGTATAGAATCTCACACCTGGGAAGAATAACCTAATTTCTAGTCAGAGAAAATTAGAATTGCAGGCCGGCACAGTGGCTCACACCTGTAATTTCAGCACTTTGGAGGCAGGCGGATCACTTGAGCCCACGAGTTCAAGACCAGCCTGGGCAACATGGCGAAACTCCATCTCTACAAAAAATACAAAATTAGCTGGGAGTAGTGGTGTGCACCTATAGTCCCAGCTACTTGGGAGGCTGAGGTGGGAGGATCACTTGAGCCCAGGAGGTTGAGGCTGCATTGAGACATTGTACTGCACCCTGGGCAACAAAGCAAGACCCTGTCTCAAAAGAAAAAATCAGAATCCCTACAATGCAGGAAAGAAAGTGAGTGTACAAGTACCAAGAAATTCAAAACCAATGCCATAAGAATACAGAATACCAATCTTTCTGACTTCAAAGGGGTCAGGATAGGATTTATTAAGTTTCAGTAAATTTGTCTCTATCATATTCACATAAATAATATTTGATCTAATTACTAGATGTGATGTCCAGAATTAAATATACTTTTGACAAGTACTAGATGAGTTAGAATTTATCCCTCCATGTTATTTCTTGCCCTTGACATCAGTGAAATGTAATGTCTTTTATTGTAGAATTTCCTTATCTCTTAGAAATTTTCATGAAAATGGTACTTAAGTCAGTTTTTTGCTTTGAAAAATAAGAAGCTGGGAGTTTCAGTTCCTTGACAAGTATGTGTTAGAAGAGCAATCCTCTCCTAACATGTGCATATGAGTTTATAAAATCACAGCTAGTGATTTTACTAAAATGTTTGTTTTTACTTTTTATTCGTCAGGAACTTGAACTGAGCGTCATTCTAGAAAAGCATTTTAGGCCGGGCGCGGTGGCTCACGCTTGTAATCCCAGCACTTTGGGAGGCCAAGGCAGGTGGATCACGAGGTCAGGAGATCGAGACCACGGTGAAACCCTGTCTCTACTAAAAATACAAAAAAAAAATTAGCCGGGCATGGTGGCGGGCGCCTGTAGTCCCAGCTACCCGGAGAGGCTGAGGCAGGAGAATGGCGTGAACCCGGGAGGCGGAGCTTGCAGTGAGCCGAGATCGTGCCAGTGCACTCCAGCCTGGGTGACAGAGCGAGACTCCGTCTCAAAAAAAAAAAGAAAAGCATTTCAAATGTTGGAACAAAGGATTACCTCATATGCACTATTAATTTAAGGGTTATTTAGGCATTTAAAATCTTTGTGACAAAGTAATGATTTCTGATTTCTCATTAATTAAAGAAAAAGTGGACAGGAGATGATGTGGCATGCCTCTGGGTTTACATTTGAAGTTACAAAAGTAGTGCTTTAAGCAGTAGTAAGACTAAAAATGAATTGTATTCACTTATAGTTTTTACTCTTTCTGAACTTGTATTTTAAGGTTTGTTGAGTTCTTTTAGTGTTTATTATTATTATTTGTATTTTAGTAGAGACAGATTTTCATCGTGTTGCCCTGGCTGGTCTCGAACTCCTGAGTTCGGGCAATCTGCCCGCCTCTGCCTCCCAAAGTGCTAGGCATGAGCCACTGCGCCCGGCCAAATTTTTTTAAATAGAATTTGTTACTAATTTTATAACTTTCTGAATGGAAGTATAATCTAGCTTATTTGTATAATTTTAAGAGTTGATTAATGAACATAGAAATGAGAAACTGGTCTTCTAAAATGCTATAGGGTTAAAAGATCATATGGCTTATTTGGCTTTTTTAGGCAGTAGAAGAACTATTTAACCTGATGCAGCTGTTTATAGCTCAGAGGCCAGATATGAGAGAAGAAGAATTAGAAGATATTAAACAGTTCAAGAAAACAACCATAAGTTGTTACTTACGTTGCTTAGATGGCCGCTCCTGCTGGACTACTTTAATAAGGTAAAAAGATGTTTTTAGTTTTGTCTTGTTTTTTTCAAGTGAGATGAGGACCATCCTTTTGATGTTTAAAGATTAATCATTTACATTGGGGAAGCATTTGTGCATGTAGCCACTTTGGAAGAACTTACATTTTGAAGATTCATGAACTACTTTTAAACAGTTTTTGGTCTGGGTTTGATTTGTATTTGTGTATGTTTTATCATTTTAGTGTCGAAAGGAACCTTAATGTACAGCCTTCTACCCAAAGCTTGAATTGTTTTGTTTATGGCAATTTATCCTAACTCAGGCTTGATAGTTCAGTTCTAGAGGCCTCCAGAAAGTTTTCTGCACCTTTGGATGAGTCTGTTAATATTTTGCATTCTATTTAGCCCAAATATATCTATCTGGCGTTCTGATCTATGTGACTTGGCCAAAATTATAAAACATAGTCTTTATAATTAATTTTCAGAGCTACAGAGGTTATTGAATGGTTACAGGAACTACTGCAAATTACCCTTAATTCCCCTTACCTAGAGACATAAAGTTCAGGCTAATTTCTTAAAATTCTTCTATGTATTACATCTAAGACTTGGAAGTGTTGTTTTTTATTAGGCACACTTTTTTTTAATGGTACTTTACTGAAGACTTCACTGTAACATCTTAAGCTACTCAATCTAAGATGAGGTTATTTCAGATTTTCTTCTTGGGAAAGCTTTCAAATGTGAGTCTTCATTAGTAAACAGGGAAATTAACTACACCTTTGCCAGATTTCTTAAAGGGATTGTTTTTAAATTTTGGATTAATTTTGAATACAATTGTTTTCCCAAAGTTTACTACTTAAAGCTTTATTTCAAAAAAGATTTAGAGCAGCCTGGGCAACATAGTAAAACGCCATCTCTATATAAATAAATAAATTAGCAAATAAATTAGGGTGTGATGGCATGCACCTGTAGTCCCAGCTCCTCGTGGGGCTGAGGTGGGAAGATCCTTGAGCCCAAAAGGTGGAAGCTGCAGTGAGCCATGATTGTGCCATTGTACTCCAGCCTGGGTGACAGAGCGAGTCTCAAAAAAAGAAAAAAAAAAGATTTAGAGCTTTCTTAACTCTTCTTGAAAAAGGAAAGGAATAAAGTAGAAGGATTTCCAGTTGTAGTCTATAACAACATTTTTCTGGTATCTAATGAAATAAGACCTGTTAACAGTAATATAGCTGTGTGAGTAATTACAGTCATGTGTTACATAACAACAGGGTTATATTCTGAGAAATGCATTTTTAGCCTATTTCATCATTGTGCAAACATCAGAGTGACTACTCACACACACCTAGATAGTAGCGCCTGCCGCACACCTAGGATATATGGTATAGCCAACTGCTCCTAGGCTCTAAATCTGTATAGCATGTTACTGCACTGAATACTGTAGGCAATTATAACAGAAAGGTAAGTATTTGTGTATCTAAACGTATTTAAACATAGAAAAGGTACAGTAAAAATACGGAATAAAAGACAGAAAATGGTACACCTGTATAGGGCACTTACCATGAATGGTGCTTGCAAGACTGGAAATTGCCCTGGGTGAGCCAGGGAATGAGTGGTGAGGGAATGTGAAGGCCTGGGACATTACTGTACCCTACTGTAGACTTTATAAACACTGTACACTTAAGCTACACTAAATTTATTTTAAAATATTTTTTCTTCAATATAAATGTACTGAATTTTTTTTACTTTATAAATTTTTTTAACTTCTTGATTCTTCTATCGTAACACTGAAAACACACTATCATAACACTTAAAACACATTTTATAGCTGAACAAAAGTATATCTTTATAAGCTTTTCATATTTAAATTTTTTTTCTTTTTAAACGTTTTTGTTAAAAACTAAGACATAAACACATACAATTAGGCTAGGCCTAGCAGGGTCGGGAGAATCAGTATCTCTGTCTCCCACCTCCACATCTTGTCCCACTTGGGAGGTCTTCAGAGGCAGTAACTAGCTTAGAGCTGTCATATCCTCTGACGATGATGCCTTCTTCTGGAATCCCTCCTGTAGGGCCTAAGGCTGTTTTACATTTAACTTTTTTTGAAATAAGTAGTAAAATAATGATAATATAGTAAATACATAAACCAGTAACATAGTCATTTATTAACATTATCAAGTATTATGTACTGTACATAATTGTGGTATACTTACAAGACTGGCATTACAACAGGTTTGTTTATACCAGCGTCATCAGAGACATGTGGGTAATGCATTGTGAATGTTACCATGGCTATGAAGTCACTAGGCTAATAGGAATTTATCAGCTCCATTATAATCTTATGGGACCACCATTGTGTTTGTGATCCATCATTTACCACAATTTCATTTTGTGGCACATGACTATTTTATAAACTATTTTCAAGGCTGACATATTTTTAGTATTTTTTTTCCTTCATGTTACTCTTTCTTAATCACCAGCTGATGAGTGTTTAGATAATATGGGCGAATTTTATGATTATCCAGAATTTAACAATCAGAAGATGAGCCCATTATAAAAATCAACATTGTTTATGTGGAAACTTTAAAAATATTCCCATATCTTCTGCCATTGTTGGAGTTGATTAGATATTAATAGACCTTTTTTTTAGTTAGAGTTTCTTATTTAATATTATTTCCTTATACTGCATTTCCAGGAAACAGATGAAGCAGTCTCTTTTCTATAGGTAGGAAAGCAGAGAGCTTAAATGACGATTTTATTGCTTTTTATTTTTTCATCACCTAAGTGTTGTGTTCTTATTCAGAGTTCTCAAACTGAACTTTGTTTTCTTCTAGTGCCTTCAGAATACTATTAGAATCTGATGAAGACAGACTTCTTGTTATATTTAATCGAGGATTGATTCTAATGACAGAGGTAAATATTCTATTGCATTTTACTGTGAATATATCTCATTTTAATGTTCTCACCAAGACTTTATAGACATTTAGAGTTTATGGTAAACTGTTTTACAGGTGGCAAGGTTTTAATTATATATATCAGTAAACCTGAATTTATATCCCAAGAATAATTAGGTCATAATTTTCAGGGTGCTGTTTCTTTTTCCTTAGTAATTCCATACTTTTCCCATCGTTTTGTATTTAGAACAGCCATTTGAAATAGACTAGTTTTATTCATTTGTAGGGACAAAAATGAAATACATGTAATTTAATTAAGGGCACACATAATTTCCCAAAAGCCTACTTATTTGACAGAGTATAGAAACTGAGGTTACCATTGTGAACCCAGAAAATCTGAGACAGGTTTCAGTTAATTTAGAAAGTTTATTTTGCCAAGGTTGAGGACGCGCCCGTGACACAGCCTCAGGAAGTCCTGATGACATGTGCCCAAGGTGGTCGGGACACAGCTTGATTTTATACATTTTAGGGAGACATGAGACATCAATCTGTATGTAAGAAGTACATTAGCTCTGTCCAGAAAGGCGGAGACAACCCAAAGCAAGGCCCCTCCTTCCTCTGGGGCCTTCCTGGTCACAGGTATGTTAGAGACAGATGGTTCCATTCTTTTGAGTTTCTGATAAGTCTTTCCAAAGGAGGCAGTCAGAATATGCATCTGTCTGGGTAAGCAGAGGGATGACTTTTGAATAGTATGGGAGGCCGATTTGCCCTGAGCAGTTCCCAGCTTGAAGGGGCCCAAGATATTTTGCTTTCACGCCATCCTCAGAGGAAACCAGAAGGACTATTACAGGGTTAAAATCAGCTATTTATGCTTCCTATAATTCTTGAACATCCACAAGTATGAGATGGCTACAAAGTCACCAGAGGTACGTTGAGCCCTTTAGTCTAATAAACATGCCAAGAGTACTATAAGAATTCAAAGGTAGGATGTTTTTTCAGTTAATGATAATAAAAAATAAGAGAACAGGTTTGCACTTTGAAGAATGTGGATTTGCAAAGGTAAGGGGGAAAACATTTAGATAAATGACAATAAGCACTGAGGCAAAGAAATATTGGTTATGTTTGAGGAAGGCTATTAAAAAAAGGTAGTGAAGAGGAGTAGTAAGAATTTCATTCTTTAAAATGCAACAGATATTTATGCTGCTTTGGTTGTGTTTTTAGAAAAAAATTTTTTTAATGCAACAGATGTTTAAATGTCTACCTCTGTGCCAAGCACTGTGCAAGGTACTAGGGACACAGCAGTGAACAAGACATACTGGTTTCTGTTCCCACAGCTTACAGGTTAAATACTGTACAAGTACATTGTTCATATTAGGTACTGCTGCAGGTTCTGGGCTAAGAATTTTAACCTTTGAACTGTGGGTATTGTAGTGTGTAAGCTGTAGTGAACTGGTCGAAGAGGATTCAAAGAAAGGTGCTGTATAGTAAAATAGGAAAAAAACCAAGGGCTTAATTAAGCTAATATAGTTAAAGGAATTAAAAGATTTAACAAGCCAATATAAAGGAAATGAATTCCTACCTTTTGCAGCTCTTTTTACCTCTTTCAGGCCTACTCTTTTGAGTATGGCTGACAGTCACTTTACCATTGTCTTTGGACAGAGACCCTGGAAAGTTAGTTAAAGCAGTTGCCTATTCTCCCTAATCTTTTGTGACCTACTGCTTTGTAATTTTGAAGACTTACAATCTTAGAGCAAGTACTTTTTCAAAAAAATGTGATTAAACTATTTCTTCAGACTAGAATATACACACAAAATAGCAGAGCTCTGAAGGTGAGGAATGTTTAAAAGAGCTTAATGAGATAATTTAACTTCAGGATAGAAAGCAAATACATTTGCTTTGCACACATGTGCACACACAGTCTGAGTCTGAAAACATCTATCATAGAGGACGAGTACTACCATTTTGTGGCTCCGTAAGTAAAAATGAAATTAAGTTTTCAATTTTTTCAAATCATTTGTAGTCTTTCAACACTTTGCACATGATGTATCACGAAGCTACAGCTTGCCATGTGACTGGAGATTTAGTAGAACTTCTGTCAATATTTCTTTCGGTTTTGAAGTCTACACGCCCTTATCTTCAGAGAAAAGGTTTGGTCATTCCTACTTCTTATTTTTTGTTAGTGCTACTATTAAAGAGAGAGAAGGTTTTCAAATCATGTGCCCCAGAGAAATTGTTTTTATCCTAGTTTATGCACAGAAGATGAGGCTGAAGCTAGCTAACCATCAGGAAATGTTTGTCATGAACTCCTGATGTAAAGCTGGAAGGCTCTTCTATGTTTTTGTACCTGTCTGAAAAACACTCAAGCAGGTATCAAGATTTCAGAGATTGGAAAACATTTCCAAACACAGTAACAAGCTGGGCACTTTGTAAAGATTCTCCAGCTGGAAACTTCTTTGGCTTAGATTAGATCATTTGCAGTTTCAAGCGAGATAACTATAAAACCTACCTCTCTTATGTCCCTATAAGATAGTGTGAACTCTGAACTTCTTCATATACATTCCTAGAAAGTGGGACATATTATCAATGAAATATGTTCTTTAAGAAATCTAGCAGGTTTAACAGTAGTAGTAATCATCTCATGAAAATTACTTAGCTTTCACCAAAGATGTTTCTGTAATTAATCTGAATTTCTAGCATTAGCATTCTATAGTTTACAGTAGAAAACATTTGTGAGGAAGTTTGATCTCAGATGGCATATTTATGTGTGCTTTTATATTTGCAGATGTGAAACAAGCATTAATCCAGTGGCAGGAGCGAATTGAATTTGCCCATAAACTGTTAACTCTTCTTAATTCCTATAGTCCTCCAGAACTTAGAAATGCCTGTATAGGTAAGTTACTTGAAAAATTTACATGTGTAAAAACCTAGTGGAAGAACATTGTTGTGAGTTTTTCCGTGATGTTAAGCCTGTAGTGTTTGAAAGATACTTGTGCTTTTTATGTGTAACTCACACTAGCTAGCAGGTCCTAAGAAAATTTCTTAACTGGCTCCTAATTACATTACCCACATGATAATGGGCAGGTTACTTAATATATACAGTCTCCCCGACCTTAGTTCATCTCTAGCTTCCTCCAGCTCTAAAATCTTGTGATCCTATGTAAGCAAGGTTGAATCATATAAATGTTTACAAGGTAGAACTGACATTCTAAAGGATAAGAGTACTTATTTCACTGTGAGTTCTTTTGCCTAAAGATACTTCTCAGTAGCTGTCCTTAGGCTCTGAGTATTACATCTTTTTATTGATTGCATATTTATAATAAAATGCTAATTTGTGGCTTTTAAAAGACACCCATTATAAATTTATAGTGATTTTTTTTTTTCACTACATTAGAAACTCCTCGAGAGACCATAACTGTTTTACACTTTCTCAAAATAGTGTGGACAACTAACTGGCTATCATGTATAAGCAGTCCGTCTTGATGTTCTGTGTAATTACTTCTCTAGCAAGAGGGGAAGGGCACATAAGCAGTAACCTATGATCACCAGAAACTGCCTATAGCCTGTCATCATGAGCTTTATTCCTTCCTGTGTGATTGGAGAATGAGAATCAGTCCAGCCAGCATCGTAAAACATTAAAAGTAGATTAAGGATTATCCCTCAAAGCAAAAGAATTTTGAAACTTAGGTTTCTTTCTAAGCTGTTTTGGTTGATTTTATGAGACACATAATCAATGTACATTAAATAATCTGAGCTGGCTCATGCCTGTAATCCATGCAATTTGGGAGGTCTAGGCAGGAGGGGATTGCTCGAGACCAGGAGTTCAAAACCAGCCTGGGCAACATAGCAAGACCTCATCTCTACAAAAACAAAAAAAATAGCTGGGTGTGGTGGTGCATGCCTGTAGTTTCAGCCACTTGGGAGCCTGAGGTAGGAGGATCACTTGCGCCCAGGAGCTCAAGGCTGTAGTGAGCTGATTGCACCACTGCACTCCAGCCTGGGAGACCAAAAAAAAAAAAAAAAAAAATCCCTCACTGTACATTGCCAGAAAATATCTCATACTTAAACAAAATGCCAATAAATAGCGTTTTAATCTTTTGTTTCCAAATGATGCCCTATTGTCATTAATAACTCTGCTGATCTAAACTTGATTGGGCATAAGACAGAATTTCCACTCGTGTCAGGAGCTTAGTTTCAGACTCATTAAACTGGTTGCAGTGAGGCAATCATAGGATTTGTAAGATTGAAAGTAGCAGGCAGATATAACTCTAATTTTTTGCTACCCAAACTTTGTTTTTATTTTCAGATGTCCTCAAGGAACTTGTACTTTTGAGTCCCCATGATTTTCTTCATACTCTGGTTCCCTTTCTACAACACAACCATTGTACTTACCATCATAGTAATATACCAAGTACGTATTTATCTAGCACAGTACTTCAATATGGTTCGCATTTAATCGTTCTGCACACTGAAGCATGGAGATTTATTTTTTCCATTTATTCTTACTGTACACTTTTAATATCTTAGTGTCTCTTGGACCTTATTTCCCTTGTCGAGAAAATATCAAGCTAATAGGAGGGAAAAGCAATATTCGGCCTCCGCGCCCTGAACTCAATATGTGCCTCTTGCCCACAATGGTGGAAACCAGTAAGGTATGTTGGGATGCCAGGAAAATCCATGTTGCTATAGTACAAAGTAATTTGAAATTTTTCCCCTGGCAGTTATGCGTAGGTTAGACTTAAGTGACCGATTTTGAGGATCCTAAGAGGATTAGATTCATTTGGACTTTTTCCTTTTAGTGCTCTGAAATGTTGGTTGAACATTTGCAAAAATCAACAGTAAGCACAAGTAGTAAGTTTTTTTTCCCCTCAAAAATTACCTTAATAGTAAGTCTTAATATTTGTCACTAGGCTAAATTATAACTGGGTCATATATCTAAATTTGAAAAGGCATTAGGTACTGTTTTTTTTTTTAATTTGGCCACATAATCAATGACTTCTTCTACTTCCCTTAAATTATATTCCTTTGACCTAAGCATAATATTGATTGATAGATTTGTCATCATTTTTAGTCTGGTTCCTTTCTTCTAACTCGTATTCTAAAATAATGCCAATTCTAAATTATAGAGACAAGGTACATTGATACAGGATAATTTATCTTAGTTTCAACTTTTTTAAAAACAATTTTTCCCTTTATCTTTCTTTACCCACACTTCATTCACACTCTCCCTTGCTTGCCATCTTCGGATTTTCAGTATACTTGAGAAGTTCTTATAAGATAAAATATTTAAAATAATTAACATTATAGGAATAACTTGGAATCTATTTCAAAAGTCAAACTTAATTCATTTTTCTTATATGTCTGTAGAGCTAAAGTGTCAAATTTTAAAATCCTACAGTAATTTTACTTTATTAAAGTATATAGAAATAATGGGTAATTTTAATTCATAGCATTTGCACACTGAAAACAAACTTATGACAATTAAGATCATAACATTACTAGAAATTTGGATTTTAAAACTAGGTTCTTATAGAATATAAATATTGAATCAGCTTTTTAGTTAAACTTATTACATTTGCACAAAATATGCTCTTTATTATACAATTTAAGTGCAACCATTTTATCATCTTTAACCTTCAGGGCAAAGATGACGTTTATGATCGTATGCTGCTAGACTACTTCTTTTCTTATCATCAATTCATCCATCTATTATGCCGAGTTGCAATCAACTGTGAAAAATTTACTGAAACATTAGTTAAGCTGAGTAAGTATAAAAGATGAGCAGTAAATTCCACTGAATTATTTTAAGCCCCTAGTAATTCAGGAAGGGGAGAAAAAAATACGAGACAATCCTTTTTTTCTTTTTAAAGTGAATGTTTAAAAATATTAATATTCTTGGGAACATTTTAATTTTCATTAAGAAAACACCAACTTACTGGTTTCCATTGAATAGTTCTGCCCAGAGTTTCAGCTGGCCTATAAAGGAGTGTGGAGTAGGGCTGATCACTTCTGTACATAGAAGCCCACATCCTCCACCATCTGCCCAGCAGATTCTGAAAACAAAAAAACAAAACTGCTCTGCTTAGGGAGGCAGGCGTAGAGGTGGACTCCCCAGCCCTGCTCTTGAGGGTGCGACAGA
This sequence comes from Symphalangus syndactylus, assembly GCF_028878055.3. NCBI lineage: Eukaryota > Metazoa > Chordata > Mammalia > Primates > Hylobatidae > Symphalangus > Symphalangus syndactylus. Next base: position 79,579,118 of record NC_072436.2, read on the forward strand.
TCTATAGTGCCAGCTGTGCTTTGGAGCTGGCAATGGCAAGAGCAAACAGTGGGCTTGCCAGTGTGAAGCAGAGGTGCATATATGAGTAATTAGGAGGTAAGTCTCATAAAATAGGTGAGTGAGAAGAAGAGAAACTTGAAAACGGAGATGATGAGAAATAGAAAACAAAACCATCAGTGAATTATGGGGGGGGGACTCGAATATTTTTAGTAATATTGTCTCTGCAGTGATGTGCCTAAGAGCTGTTAGAGAACTGCTCCCTTTGGGTAACATTCCTATAGCTGATAAGTTTTTCCGAGACATGCAGCTCTCCTCCAGAGGTCCTCTATCTCAGGACTTCCAGAGTTCTAGGCGTCTGTGTCCTCCCTCTTGACTTCATTAGGGATGGGCCAGGATCCTCTCCAATGTTCTATAGTTTTCAGAGTGGGACATGAAATACTTGTGGAACTACTACCCAGATCAAGAAATAAAATATTGCCATACCCTGCAAGTCTTCTTTGTGCCCCTCGTCAGTCATAGCCCTCTCCTTCCTATGGAAAAGGTTTTGATCCATTCCAGGTAGGGCAGAAGATGTGACCCTACCTTAGAATTCATTATCCAAGAAGAAGAAAGTGGTAACAGCTGTCAGGGATAATTCCACTTCAGCAAAACCATCTTATTGGCAAGTGATTAGAGCATTTTTAGATTTGAAAGCTGGTTCCTGGTAACCTGGTATTATTAGCTGGTTTTATATATGGGTGGCTAGAATGCCAAGATTGTAGGGGGATGAGAATATATTCAAATTGGCCATTTCAGGATTATGCACCTGGGTCATGGTACTTGGTAAAAGGCCAAAACCCATCATTGGCAGTAATCAGATATAAGAAAATATCCAGGAGTTCTAGTAGTACAGCCTTGCTCCCATACAAAGAAGGGGAATTATAAAAACACTGACTTTTTAAAAAATTTTTTGGTAATTGTGTTCATATAATTTATACTAAAAGTTATGTGAGGAACTATTCTAGCTACTCGGACAGCTTTAACCAAATATTGAATGTTCTACCCTGTTTTGGGTTGTCTTGTCAACCCAAGTGCACACTTTTAGGGGAATTAAACGTGGAGAAATGGAAGAAAGGAAAGAATACTTGCCGTCACATCAGCTGAATCAACTTTTATGATATTTATAGTCTTATCACTTTTATAACCATGAAGCACTATCAGTGCTGCCTCATACGGTTTAGTTCTCTATATTAGCACTATTTTATAGAACTTTCTATAAGGGCCAGACGTGGTGTCCCACGCTTGTAATCCCAGCACTTTGGGAGGCCAAGGCGGGGGGATCACGAGGTCAAGAGATCGAGACCATCCTGGCCAACATGGTGAAACCCTGTCTCTACTAAAAATAAAAAAATTATTTAGGCATGGTGGTACGCGCCTGTAGTTTCAGCTACTCAGGAGGCTGAGAGGCCGGAGAATCGCTTGAACCTGGGAGGTAGAGGTTGCCGTGAGCCGAGATTGAGCCACTGCACTCCAGCCTGGCGACAGAGCGAGAGTCAGTCTCAAAAAAAAAAAAAAAAAAAACAAAAAGGACTTTCTATGAGGATGGAAATATTCTTTGACTGTACCACCACGCACAGTAGTCAGTAGCCCATCATTTGTGAGTTTTGAGAACTTGAAATGTGACTAAGGAACTGAATTTTTACTTTAGTTTTAACCAAAATAAATTTAAATAGCCAAATGTGACTGGTGGCACAGCATTAAATATAAATCAAAACCTTCACAAATTGAGCAAGAAAAAATTTTTCTTGGTTAGTACAGAAAATTGGGCATTGTCTTAGATACAAAGTTCTTAGGTCTTTGTCTAAGACCTAAAAACAGTCCTATTCCTTATGCCTCCTATAAATGGAAAGAGTTGTGTCCCACAGTTTGAGCTGACAGAATGACTGTTTCCAAGGAGAGGCCCAGGAAAGGGCTTGAGAAAAGAAAGTCCACATTAATGACCACACAGAATTGGTAGAGAATTTTAATTTGTATAATTTCTTCAAGAAATTATATTTGGCAACAAGAAATGAAAAGGGTAAGTTTAAATCGGTTATATCTTTAATCATTCGAACGTTAAGGTTACATGTCCAAGGGCCACAATATTAAAATATTGTGACCATTGGTGAGAACATCTCAAGATCTATATTGGATTGCAAGTCATTTGCAGTTGTGAGGAAAAGTCTTTGTGGTAATTTTTATATGGGCAACTGAGCAGATCTTAAGATTGGTTAGAGGATAAAGAGAAATATATAATAATTACAGATTTGAATTGCAGAGAACAGTAGAGTTGCAGATACTAAATAATAAGCGAGAGGGTTGGAGTGTTTTTGAAGTGAGGATGGTGAGGGATGGGGTTGGAGGAAACGGAAAGAAAGGGAAAGAGAATTCAGGAAGAGTGAACAAAGCTGCCAACTGCCATCTGAAAAAAAGTGTGTCGGCAAGTATTTTGATACTTAAAAACAGCAGAAGCCTGGGCAACATGGGGAGACCCCTTCTCTACAAAAAAATATTTTTTAAAATTAGCCACATGTGGTGTCACACACCTGTGGTCCCAGCTACTTGGGAGGCTGAGGTGGAAGGATCACCTTAGCCCAGGAAGTAAAAGCTGCAGTGAGCTGTGATCACACCACTATACTCCAGCCAGGGCAACAGTGCGAGACCTTCTCTCTCTGCACACGCACACACACACACACACACACACACATAAAGGGTTTAGCCTAAAAAACTCTTGAAAAAAAGCAATGGTAAGAGAGACTGGCACTGCTGATTTGTAAAATACTTATTAAAGTTACGGTAGTCTTTATTTTATATTTTAGAATTTAATACATAGTTCACAGTTCAAAATATCAGAAAGATAAATATCAAGATATCACAGACCTGTCCCCACCATTTTTATTTTTTATTTGTCCTTTTTTCCAAATGTAGATGTTTTTCTCCCATGTTTCGCAACAGTAAACTATAATGATTAAAACCATGTAGTATAGGTTCAGAAATACATAGGCAAAACAGTGGGTAAATAGCCTCAACAAACATAAAGATACATGAGGACTTGGTAGATGATAAAGATGACATCTCAAATTGGTGGGAAATAGGTGGTAGTAACATAACTGGTTAGCTGTCTATGGGGCAAATCTTTAATATGTCACTCTTTAGGCCAAAATTAATACCGGGAGGATTAAAGACTTCACTGGGGGCAGGGCACGGCGGCTCACGCCTATAATCCCAGCACTTTGGGATGCCGAGGTGGGTGGATCACCTGAGGTTAGGAGTTCGAGACCAGCCTAGCCTACATGGCGAAACCCTGTCTCTACTAAAAATACAAAAATTAGCTGGGCGTGGTGGCGAGCACTTGAAATCCCAGCTACTCAGGAGGCTGAGGCAGGAGAATCGCTTGAACCCAGGAGGCAGAGGTTGCAGTGAGCCAAGATGGCGCCATTGCACTCCAGTCTGGGCAGCAAGAGTGAAACTCTGTCTCAAAAAAAAAAAAAAAAAAAAGGACTTAATTGTGAAAAAAATCATTGAGATATTAAAGGAAAACATAACATCACGTGAATACCGCCATGAGATTTGAAAGACCATGCTACCTAGGACACAAAACCCAGAAACAATAAGAAGTTGAAAGTTTTGACTACATAAAAATTGAAAATACTACATGGTGAAAATGCCATAAACTGAATTAAAACACAAACAGCTAATTGGGAAAATGTTTGCATACTTAACAGATAAAACAGCCAATACTGCCAATATATACCAAATTTTTAGGATTTGGTAAGATGGTGAAGAATGTTAAGTTAAATCAGCAAAGGACATGAATAGGCAGTTTACACACAAAAAAGTGTTTGGTAACCACATGAGAAGTTGCCCGGACTTACTAATAAAGCAAACAATTTGAGACAGTGTCACCCTGTCGCCCAGGCTGGAGTGCAGTGGTGTGACCTTGGCTCACTGCAGCCTCCACCTCCCGGGTTCAAGCAATTCTCCTGTCTCAGCCTCCCAAGTAGCTGGGACTACAGGTGCCCACCACCATGCCCGGCTAATTTTTGTATTTTTATTAGAGACGAGGTTTCACCATATTAGCCAGGCTGGTCTCGAACTCCTGACCTTGTGATCCGTCTGCCTCTGCCTCCCAATGTGTTAGGATTACAGGCATGAGCCACTGTACCCAGCCTATTTCTCTCTCTTAAAAAAAAAAAAAAAAACTATGAGATAGAGTGAAGCTCAGATGATACCCATATGGTTTGGGGAAAGAGGAGATCTTACAATGGAGTGCTAGTCAAGAGTCCATTTGGGAGGCAATTTGGCCTCCCGATATACAGAGAATATTTATTTTCACTTTGGTTGTAATGGGTAAAAACTGGAAACAATCCAAATGTCTATCAGTAGGAGCTTGGTTAAGTAAACCATAGTTCACCTATATTGAGACATGAAAACAAATAAGATAGGAATGTTCATTGAATTACATAAAAATGTAAAAAAAATATGCAGAATATAAACATTCTTATAAACAAGGGGAAAATTGCTTAGTACATGTACAGAAAAAAGTAGAGGAATTTTACTCTGTAAGGATGAAATTATAGAATGCTTTCATTTTCTAGGTTAAATATATCTGTAAGGTTTAAATTAATTGTAATGATTGTGCATTGATTTTATAATTTTAATAAGTTATTTTAATATTATGGAAAACTGGTACTGCCGGCCCGGCACAGTGGCTCACACCTGTAATCCCAGCACTTTGGGAGGCTGAGGCAGGCAGATCACGAGGTCAAGAGATCAAGACCATCCTGGCCAACATGGTGAAACTTTGTCTCTACTAAAAATACAAAAATCTAGCTGGGTGTGGTGGCGCGTGCCTGTAGTCCCAGCTACTTGGGAGGCTGAGGCAGGAGAACCGTTTGAACCTGGGAGGTGGGGGTTGCAGTGAGCTGAGATGGAGCCACTGCACTCCAGCCTGAGCAACAGAGTGAGACTCTGTTCCCCCCACCAAAATAAAAGGTGGGCTTGGTGGCATGTATATGTAGTCCCAGCTACTCAGGAGGCTGAGGCAGGAGGATCACTTGAGCCCAGGAGTTCAAGGTTACAATGAGCTACGATTGGGCCACTGCACTACAGTCTGGGCAACAGAGCAAAATCCTGTCTCAAAAGAGAGAAAGTAAGTATTAAGTAAACAATAGTACAGGTGATGGCAGATGTGAAGAAAATCATGAAAATGCTAACAAATGGACTGAAGCTGCAGAAAACACTGAAAAGCTTATGGGCTTTAGAATCAGATAAATCTGGGGTAGACTACAGTCTTAACTATATCAGTACTGACTTTGGAATGAATTTGAGAGGATTATATAATTTCTGTGAGCCTAATTTCCTCATCCAAAAGAAGTGCAAAATTAGGATAAAACGATGGCCCTCAAAATTGATGAGAAAATTTAATATAATGATCTGACATACCTAGAAAATGTTTATTTCCTTCTTTAATTATTGTTGTTGTTATGAGACAAAGTCTTCTCACTCTGTCCCCCAGGCTGGAGTACAGTGGCACAGTCTCGGCTCACTGCAACCTTTGCTTCCAGGGTTCAAGTGATTTCTCCTGCCTCAGCCTCCTGAGTAGCTGGGATTATATGCCCAACTAATTCTTGTATTTTATTTTTTTTAATAGAGTCGGGGTTTCACTATGTTGGCCAGGCTGGTCTTGAACTCCTAACTTCAAGTGATCCACCAATCTTGGCCTCCCAAAGTCCTGGGATGATAGGCGTGAGCCACCACGCCTGGCCTATTTCCATCTTTACTTGTAAAATAGAGATACTTATAACAGAATACCACTTCAAAGTGATTAGAGACCATGGTATTTTTTGTTTGTTGTGGTAGTGCTGGCTTCTTGGTAGTTGTGGAAAATAGGTATAGAGATTGCTTTTATATTTAGCTGGATGTGATGACTCACACCTGTAATCCCAGCACTCCGTAAAACCGAGGCAGCTGGATCACTTGAGCCCAGGAGTTCAAGACCAGACTGCGCAACACGGCAGAACCCTGTCTCTACAAAAAATAGAAAAATTAGCTGGGCATTGGAAGCACACACCAGTAGTCCCAGCTACGTGAGCGGCTGAGGTGGGAGGATCACCTGAGCCTGGAAAGGTCGAGGCTGCAGTGAGCCAAGATGATGCCACTGCAACATGCCTTGGGCAACAGAGTGAGACTGTCTAGAAAGGAAAAGAAAAAAAAAGATTGTTTAGGGCTGTGTGCCGTGGCTCATGCCCATAATCCTAGCACTTTGGGAGGCCAAGGCAGGCAGATCACTTTGGAGATCTGCCTGGCAACATGGTGAAACCTCGTCTCTACAAAAAATACAAAAATTGGCCGGGCGCGGTGGCTCACGCCTGTAATCCCAGCACTTTGGGAGGCCGAGGCGGGCGGGATCATGAGGTCAGGAGATCGAGACTGTCCTGGCTAACACAGTGAAACCCCGTCTCTACTAAAAATACAAAAAAAAAAAAAAATTAGCTGGGTGTGGTGGCGGGCGCCTGTAGTCCCAGCTACTCGGGAGACTGAGGCAGGAGAATGGCATGAACCTGGGAGGTGGAGGCTGCAGTGAGCTGAGATCGCGCCACTGCACTCCAGCCTAGGCAACAAAGAGAGACTCTGTCTCAAAAAAAAAAAAAAAGTGCATGGTGGTGCATACCTGTAGTCCCAGCTACTCAGGAGACTGAGCTGGGAGAATGGCTTGAGCCCAGGAGGCAGAGGTTGCAGTGAGCTGAGATCGTGCCACTGTCCTCCAGCCTGGGTGATAAGAGCCAGACCTTGTCTCAAAAAAATAAAAAAAAATTGAAGATTATTTTACTTTGGGGAGATAGTAGGGGAGAAATGACTACAGAAATTGCAGTATACAGTCTGCTTGCCCATAAGAGGGTTAATGTCAGAGCAGTCTCTAGTTCAGAGGTTAGCAGACTCTTTTTGCAGAGTGGACACTAAATATTTTAGACTCCACAGGCCACAAGGTCTCTGTCACATACTATTTTTTGTTTGGCTAATGGTTTGTTTTGTTTGAGACAGAGTCTTGCTCTGTCACCCAGGCTGGAGTTTAGTGGCACAATCTCGTCTCATTGCAACTTCTGCCTCCTGGGTTCAAGTGATTCTCCTGCCTCAGCATCCCGAGTAGCTGGGATTACAGGCGAGTGCCACCACACCTGGCTAATTTTTTTGTTTTTAGTAGAGGTAAGGTTTCACCATGTTGGTCAGGCTGGTCTCGAACTCCTGACCTCATGATCCGCCTGCCCTGGCCTCCCAAACTGCTGGGATTACCAGCGTGAGTCACCATGCCTGCCCCAAAACTTTTTTTTTTTGAGACAGTTTCACTGTTGTTGCCCAGGCTGGAGTGCAATGGCACAATCTTGGCTCACCGCAACCTCCGCCTCCCGCATTCAAGCGATTCTCCTGCCTCAGCCTCCCAAGTAGCTGGGATTATAGGGATGTGCCACCACGCCCCGCTAATTTTGTATTTTTACTAGAGACAGGGTTTCTCCATGTTGGTCAGGCTAGTTGCGAACTCCTGACCTCAGGTGATCCGCCCACCTCGGCCTCCCAGTGTTAGGATTACAGGCATGAGCCACTGCACCTGGCCCCAAAACATTTTTTTAAGAAAATTGTCCAGGCCTGCAGTCTTAGCTACTACGGAGGCTAAGGTATGAGGATCACTTGAGCACAGGGGTTCAAGGCTGCCCCTGATCTGTGATCACGCCACTGCATTCCAACTTGGGCAACAGAGTGAAGACACTGTCTGTTGTCAAAGAAAAAGCCATTCTTAGCTCACAAGTCCATATAAAAACAGGCCATGGGTCAGATTTGGCCTGAGGGCCATAGTTTGCTAACCTCTCCTCTACTTGGATGAGTAATTAGGATACAGGAACATGGGAATGTAGGAACCCTCTTCCCTATAGCCACAGATGTGATGACATGTCTTTGTTTACTTATGTGTATTGTGATACCGTGGTGGGTATATGCTGCCAAACACCAACAGATTAGGTTAGGATAAAGGGGAAGTAGCATTTCCTTGCCTCTAGGTGTCTAAAGGGACTCATCTTGACAGGAAAATAACTTGGCTTACCTGTGGAAGGGATCCTAGGCATCCTTGGTAAGTCTGAGTGAGTGAGCTGACTTGCCTGTGTAAGATGTTCTCAAGTCCTTGGTCGAACCCAGGGTTTGGCAAATTACAACCCACATGCTGCCTGTTTTTGTATAACCATGGCTATCTGCTAGCTAAGAATAGTTTTCATATTTAAAATTTTTTTTTAAATATAGAATATTTTCTGACATATGAAAATTATGAGATTCCAATTTCAGTGTTCGTAAAGTTTTACTGAAAGACAGCCACACCTATTTCCTTACTCTTGTCTAAGGCTGCCTTCACACTGCTTGGCAGGGTTGAGCTGTGTTAACAGAGCATGGCCATAAAGCCTCAAATACTATTCGGCCCTTCCTAGAACAAGTTTGCTGACTCCTGGTCTAACTCAGTCTTTTCTTAACTGGAGGAGGATGGTCTGTGTTATATTTCTTCTTCTTCATGATTATACTTGCCCTGGGGACCCTGGGGGATGTGGAAGATGGGAAATTCATTTAGGACTGTGGTAATGAAGCTTCTATACTTTCAGAGATAGGATGACAGAGGGTAGGGGCACACATCTTAGTGACATATTTTACATCTGGAATAGTCAAGAAGTGGAGAGGTAAATTCATAGAGGTTCCAAATAGCACTCTCTGGCATAGTGCCAGATGCGGTCCACTCAGAAGATCCTGGGAACAAGCCAAGAAACTGGTGCTAAGGGCAGCATTTACTTAAATGTACCACAAAGGTCATTCTAGCTTTGAAGAAAGAAGGTAAAAGAGGAAAGATACGTTTAATTCTCCACATCATTTTTTTTTTTTTTTTACCTTTCCCCTCCTCCCTCCTGAAGTCTAGCCATTCTATGAAAATTATCTAATAGGCAGAGTGGTACCTTAATCCAAGAAAGACTTGGAGCCACTTGCAGTAACTTTTTCTTTTCCCAGATAAAGTTCTAATACTCAAAAAAGAAGAGTTGGTTTAAGTCCCATATCTTTCAGGAATGAGGTATAGGATATAAATAAATTCAAAGTACCACATTCTAAGATATTTCACTAAACATTGGAATGAATTTTTCCCCTTTACATACTTTAAAATACAGAAAACATGCAGTTATGACTAGAAATAGCTATAATATTGTACCTGCAGAGTTGAGTATCTCAGTAGTATAATTTATAACCTGTTCTGATTTCTTTTCAAATATTAGGTGTCCTAGTTGCCTATGAAGGTTTGCCACTTCATCTTGCACTGTTCCCCAAACTTTGGACTGAGCTATGCCAGACTCAGGTAAAGAAAATGAGTTTTAGATGATTGGTCTTTAATCTCATCTGGCCAAGTGGTCAATAATTTTAGGAACAATGGGTTGAAGACTTGCTGAAAAGTGGGGACGTTTTAGAATCTTGATAGGTAAAATATGTATGAATGAAAATACTAGCTATTACATATTAGGCATCTAGTTTCCCTTTGATTTTTTTTTTAGTAGATTTGTATTATAGAGGATATTTTAAATAAGCTGGTTATAATTGAATTTCTCATTTATAGATGTATTACCAACAGTGGTGGGGAAAATCCAAAACAGGGAGATAGTGGGGGAAAAGGCACATGCCACTTCTTCCTCTCCTTCACCTCCCTGCTTCTACCTCTTTTCCACCATTCCAAAACCTCTAGCAGAAACCCTATCAGCAGTCTGTCCTTTAGCTTTTCATGATCTGTAGTTTTTCAAGGGTCTGATGCACTTGTTTTCTTACAACAATCTCCTTCAAAACAGGAAAGATTACCGTTCCTACCTTAAGTGTCTAAGAGCCAACTCCTTAAAATTAAGTGGCTGCATAAATAATACTTGTTAAGTTAGAAAGGGAGAATTGGGAAGAGGAGGAGGTACTAAGGTTTGGCTCATTCCTTGGATCAGGCATAAAAGATCCCCACTACCTTCAGTCCCTGAAAAAACTGTTGATTGTACTGCCTGGTTGCATCTGCTCTACCCCGCTGGAAGAGATGAATTTACTCACCTTCCTTAGGTGCAACCCTTGACCCACATCATGCTTTCTTAAGTATTTTGAGTCTGGTTCAGCCTCCTACCAGGCTGTGGTGTGCTTTGGATTCTCCTAGATGTTTGTCATCCTGTACTCTACTGGTTGTTTCTCTACTTTTCCAAAACAGAGCTTGTGTGGAGACCTTATCAGAGTCATCTCCATTCCCTGAAGAAATTCCACTTTGTTCTCTACAGTAGAAATCTTTCAGAGGCTAGTATACACTGACCTTAGCTCACTTGACTTAGCATATAGTAGGCATTCAGAAAATGACTTTATCAGTTGATTTTTGAGCTGAGTGTTCTGTTCAGTCCATTGGAGATCTCGTTTTCCCTCTCCACTGCTACTGCTGTTCTTTTTCATTCTTCCTGATTTGGGTAGTTTCTTGGTTTCTGTACTCTCCCGCTACCTATTGCCTTCTCTACTTCTGCACCGCAGGACTCCCTTCGCTTGACTTCTATCACAGACAGAACTCACTGTGCCCCCAAATTTCCCTTAAAACAAAGCCGAACCATATAAGGCCTCCAAAGCTTCCAGTCCTATAGAAGCAGCCATCCTGAGCAAGAAACAGAGGCAGAGGCTGTGACTGGTAGACCAACGCAGGTTTTTCCTAGTGTTAAGGATCTCAAGACCTGGGTCTTGGTCCTACCTGAATCCTTATTTCTTGACTGACCTTGAGTAATTTACTTATGAACAGCTGCTTACTCTAATAAAGTATACACATATGCATATATGTATATATATAAAAATCTAAATTTTGTCCTATTTAAAATATATATTGCTTTTTTCCATATAAATAATCTATCATTAAAATGCACATTTAAATCTACGGAGTATATCTGCTTAAAGACATACTACTTGTGTTTAAGAGCCATGACTATTTGAAAACAGGAAAACCAAATTTTAGTAAAATTTCCATATATTGGGACCACTGATTCTGTGTGAGATAATTAGGAAAGAAGATTTATTGTTTACCTTTGCAGTGTTTATGGGGGGAAAAGGTATTTACAGAATTACTGTTGCTAATGAGAATATACAGTAAAGTTTAAAACATTTTGGAGAATAAATTGATTCTGATTCTTAAAATGTGTCTTTTCGCAACATATGCTCTGGTTACCTATAAATACATTAATTTGGCCCTTGAAAACATTGACATCCTATTCTTAGTTAGCCTTATTTTTCCAGTCCTTGTTAACTCTCTCAGTGCTGGATAATAAACCTGCATTTCTTTTAAAACATTTGTTCAGTTTTGGCATCAGTGTCTCCCCCCCAGCACTCCCATAGTCTAAATTAGTAACATTTTACTGTATGAAAGATAGTTGCTGTTAACTAAAAATTCAATAGGTGAGTTAGACATGGCTTTTCACGTAGGATTTTCAGTGGCTTCAGATTCCATCATACACAAGTATGTTTTTTCCGTGTAAGTTTTTTCCGTGCTCAACCATAAGTGCTCAACCATCTTCTCCCCACTTTAGTCTGCTATGTCAAAAAATTGCATCAAGCTTTTGTGTGAAGATCCTGTTTTCGCAGAATATATTAAATGTATCCTAATGGATGAAAGAACTTTTTTAAACAACAACATTGTCTACACGTTCATGACACATTTCCTTCTAAAGGTACGTAGTACTTTGGAAACTCAATGTGTCATTTCCAATTAATGCTTGTGTTTTCATTATGCTGGTCTTTTGGAGATTTTTTTAAATCTTCTTTTTCAGGTTCAAAGTCAAGTGTTTTCTGAAGCAAACTGTGCCAATTTGATCAGCACTCTTATTACAAACTTGATAAGTCAGTATCAGAACCTACAGTCTGATTTCTCCAACCGAGTTGAAATTTCCAAAGCAAGTGCTTCTTTAAATGGGGTAAGAACCATGCAGAGGCGGCGGCACACACTTTTAAACTGTCCTTCAGTTAACTGTGGCCTTCATATGATTTTACTCTTGTAACTTTAACTTACTGATTCGACCTCTAAGCCACGTACGACAAAAAACAAATTTTAAATACGCGTTCACTATGCCTTGTATGTACATAGCACTCTATCACCTTGGAAGCTACAAGCTGATATCATTAAATGCTAAGGGTAATAAAGGGAACATCTTAGTGGTCTTATCTCTACTAGGGTATATTTTTGGAAACATTACTTGTGATGTTTCTATTACTGCCTGTGGCTCCTATGTAACAATTAATGATCTACTGATTTAAAAAGGCAGTTAAATCTAGAGCATTAGTTGCCTTGTACAGACTCCCATGTCCTAGAATAATGGAACACTCTGGAAATGGGCTAGAATGTTGAGCAGCAGCCTCCCAAATCACAGTATGCATAAAAGCCAGAACAGATGACAGAGCCCAGTAAGGAAGACCTTACTATTTGTGACATCTGTCAGAATTTAACTTGAGAAACTATGATTTCAAGGTTTGTTTTTAAAATTCTTATATTTCCTTTTCCATTTTCAGAAAACACTATTTCAGGCTTTGGTCTGACTTACTGGTTCGTGGGCATAAAATAATGCTATTAGTGACTTTAAGAACTAATGAGGCCGGGCACGGTGGCTCATGCCTGCAACCCCAGCATTTTGGGTGGCAGAGGCCAGTGGATAACGAGGTCAGGAGATTGAGACCATCCTGGCCAACATGGTGAAACCGTCTCTACTAAAATACAAAAAATTAAGCCAGGCATGGTGGCGGGTGCCTGTAGTCCCAGCTACTCGGGAGGCTGAGGGAGGGGAATCGCTTGAACCCAGGAGGTGGAGGTTGCAGCTAGCCGAGATTACACCACTGCACTCCAGCCTTGCCACAGAACAAGACTCCATCTCAAAAAAAAAAAAAAAACCTAATGAAATGCTGTAGTATCCTCCTAACACTGGCTTTCTGGTTTGATCATTCTAAGAATCCCAGAAAAACCAGGGTATTCTTAGGAAAGAATGGATTCCTGGGAAAATAAACATCTGCAATTAACTGTGAACAACTGCATCAAAGTGTTGGCTTTAGAATTTGAAATGTTCTTATCTGGGTTTTTGTAGGACCTGAGGGCGCTTGCTTTGCTCCTGTCAGTACACACTCCCAAACAGTTAAACCCAGCTCTAATTCCAACTCTGCAAGAGCTTTTAAGCAAATGCAGGTCTTGTCTGCAACAGAGAAACTCACTCCAAGAGCAAGAAGCCAAAGAAAGAAAAACTAAAGGTTAGCTTTATGGACTACCATTACCTTTAGGGTGGGAGGAGGGAGTAATACACTTGGTGTAACTGGTTTAATAGTTGTGTGTTCAGCTGAACCTCCTAAATATAAATGCTAGAAACAAAATTAACTTCCCACATCCCCCCCCACGCCACGTGATCTTAATGACTTTCAGACAAGTTTCCGTTTTGGCATGTGTTTTCACAGATGATGAAGGAGCAACTCCCGTTAAAAGGCGGCGTGTTAGCAGTGATGAGGAGCACACTGTAGACAGCTGCATCAGTGACATGAAAACAGAAACCAGGGAGGTCCTGACCCCAACGAGCACTTCTGACAATGAGACCAGAGACTCTTCAATTATTGATCCAGGAACTGAGCAAGATCTTCCTTCCCCTGAAAATAGTTCTTTTAAGGAATACCGAATGGAAGTTCCATCTTCGTTTTCAGAAGACATGTCAAATATCAGGTCACAGCATGCAGAAGAACAGTCCAGCAATGGCAGATATGACGATTGTAAAGAATTTAAAGACCTCCACTGTTCCAAGGATTCTACCCTAGCCGAGGAAGAATCTGAGTTCCCTTCTACTTCTATCTCTGCAGTTCTGTCTGACTTAGCTGACTTGAGAAGCTGTGATGGCCAAGCTTTGCCCTCCCAGGACCCTGAGGTTGCTTTATCTCTCAGTTGTGGCCATTCCAGAGGACTCTTTAGTCATATGCGGCAACATGACATTTTAGATACCCTGTGTAGGACCATTGAATCTACAATCCATGTGGTCACAAGGATATCTGGCAAAGGAAACCAAGCTGCTTCTTGACATTAGGTGTAGCATGTCTACTTTTAAGTCCCTCACCCCCATGCTGTTTGTATAAGTTTTGCTTATTTGTTTTTGTGCTTCATTTTGTCCAGTGCTCTCTGCTTGAATGGCAAGATAGATTTATAGGCTTAATTCTTGGTCAGGCAGAACTCCAGATGAAAAAAACTTGCATCTTCAGTATACTTCCTAAAGGGCAATCAGATAATGGATATGTTTTATGTAATTAAGAGTTCACTGTAGTGGCTTTCATTTAATATGGCTGTCTGGGAAGAACAGGGTTGCCTAGCCCTGTACAATGTAATTTAAACTTACAGCATTTTTACTGTGTATGATATGGTGTCCTCTGTGCCAGTTTTGTACCTTATAGAGGCAGATTGCCTCCGATCGCTGTGGTTCTTATCAAAATTAAGTTTACTTGTATACGGAACAACCACAAGAAATTTGATTCTGTAAAGAATCCTCTTTAGCTGTGGCCTGGCAGTATATAAATGGTGCTTTATTTAACAGAATACCTGTGGAGGAAATAAAGCACACTTGATGTAAAAATAATTGTTTTATTTTTATTGACATGACTGATTGCTATTCTGTGCACTTAATTAAACTGATTGTGATGACTTTTCATTTGTTTACATATGTTGCTTCAGTCTTCTCAGGTGAAAGTAGTGAGAAAACCGTCAATGAGGGGAAACATTTATCCATTATATGTGTTCACTGGAAGTGTTACCAGCAGTCCACAAAACTAATGTGTCCCCACAGACTTCTCAGTCCTCTCCACACCGAAGTGCAAAACCACAGCAGGGAGACGAGGAGCAAAACACAGCCAATTTGCCCTCACCTCAACATGCTTTTGAATGCAGTATACCACTGTTTTACGACCTAAG
Organism: Symphalangus syndactylus; assembly: GCF_028878055.3. Classification (NCBI taxonomy): domain Eukaryota; kingdom Metazoa; phylum Chordata; class Mammalia; order Primates; family Hylobatidae; genus Symphalangus; species Symphalangus syndactylus. Next base: position 79,594,122 of record NC_072436.2, read on the forward strand.
ATCTACACACCTTAAAAACCCTAAAGTAAAATAAAGGAATAGTGTCAACATGCCATTTTTTGTCATCTTGAACTAAAAGTACAGCTGCAAGCAAGCTTGCTATAGGACAAGCTTCAGCTTGGGAAACATGAACTATCTGCACTCAGGACTTACCTATTTCCAGAGGAGTATCTATGAAAGGTCAGGTTAATACCTAATTTCAGGTTGTTTGTTTGCTACTTTTAACTCAATGCAGTGTCTAGTTATAATAAAGAGTCAAACAGTGCTTTACATCGTGTATACGTTCATAGATTTCATCCAATGTAAAATACAGTCCTTTTAAAAAAAAACAGGGAAGAGGTAAATGTGACACTTTTTCTGCTTACAAAAAGTAATGCCTTATAAAATTTTACTTCAACCATTTAGGGGGGTCAGCTGCAGTAAACCTTTTATTTCTTCAACATGCTGCTTCTGCCAACAGAATTTCATGTTCTCTTCTTTACAGATAGGAACTCCTTTACAGTCCAATTGTAAATCTGTTTGCCCTAGAGTAGGCACAAAATTCAGTGCAACCATGGCATAGTGTTCTAAGAAAAAAAATAGGAACCTTATTACTGCATTATGAAAAGGAAAATTTATCCATGCGAAAAACCTAGCCTTAGTGTTTTGGGACCTTTAACATGAAGGGCACTAATTAGTAACATACCTCCTGGCCAGTTTCTACATCTCCATTTCATGATGATCTTCTTATTTGTTAACTGAAAAGAGAGGGGAAATTCCACTGAAAATCTTTTAAAACTTCCCACAATACAACACAGAAAAATCCTTTCATTGAAACTCCTAAGTACTAGAAGAATCAACGAACAACATACGGTCCTTCTTCCAGTTTATACATCAGCACCATTGGTAATTGTCTTTATTGCCAAAATGTCTCAGAACAGCAGTAACATCAAGGACAGCAGGAATATATAATAATGTTTTAAATACAGTAATAGTAACCAGAACAGAGGGCTGCTGTTAAGGGTGAGGCAACACAGACCCTCGTGATTTCGGTACTTAAAAACAGCATATACAAAAAGAGTAATATTAAGTAAGAGTTAATCCCACCTTACTTCTTCAACCTTGAGTCTACTTACCAATTCTAGATATTCACCAGTGCTGTTCCCATCAAACATCTGGAATTTCCCTCCCTTTTCGGCTTCTAATACAGCAGTAGATTTAGAAAACTTTTGCACCAACTAACCAAATAAAACATATGTTACTCCAGTACACACTATCACATATTTTAATCTAATTATGAAATACAAAATATAACAATTACTATGGTTTAAAAATCCTAAACATGTAGCTTTTACTTACGGAAAATAAAACACAAACTTTCTCTTCCTAGAGGGAGAAAACTCAATGTAATGTGGACATAGTCCCAAAGAATGCCCATCTCCCCTCCAATTATTCAGAATCTATGCTCAGACTTCCTGTCACCACCATCCCACATCCCTTCAATCAAAAACACAGCCACAAGGAAAACCAAAAACCAGCTCCTGTTCTTTGGGAGAAAATACATCACAATGTCAGCATTTAACATGCTAGCTTAGGGAGTTACTTACATCCTTTACAGTGAAGATGCTATATAGCTGCTCTACAGTTGTGTCAAACAGTTCCATCATGTGAAGAGCCACAGTGGGAATCCTTACACCCAGTGCCACTGGAGATGAGGCCTGAACCTGGAGAAGGGAAGAGGTTCCAGGGAAATGATTAGCATAACAAGAGAGAAAGCTGCTTGGATTACAATAGTCTTCTCAATAAAACATCAAATGTCCCAAATTCCATACTGCCTATTCCAGACACACATAAAAGCAGCATGAAAAGCCTTTTTAGCACCACCAGTCTTGGTCTTTACTTTGGAACCAGAGCTCACTGTTCCTATAGCTCTTCAGCTCTGTTCCCAGGTTATGACTGAATACCCCTACCTAGCTGGACTTCAGATACAGCCGTGAGCAGGTGAAAGACAACTGCACCTAAAGCTAAAGGGTGTCCATTACACACAACACCCATTCCAAGAACAGATCTAAAAATCTCCCAATCCAAAAGTGAGCAAGAAGGTTATTTTATTATGCTATGTGAATCTTGAAAGTCATCTGGTTCTGTAGCCTACCAAAGAACACTGCCCTTAGGACAGTCTTGAGTCAAATATTTATCCCATAGAAAGGCGTGTCTGTAACAATCCCTTCCATCAAGAATCAAAGTCTCATTTTATCATTTGCACAACAAAATGGGAGATCTTAGAGGACTAACAGGAGACTCAAAGGTGGAAGAAGGCCCTCGCTGTCCTCAGTTCTCCATCAACAGAAGGCTATTCGGAGCCCTGACTCAAACATTTCCTTGACCCCTCCCTACATTTTGGCCAACAGAGCTCATACCTGCAGGGTATTCTCACTCAGTTTTCTTTTGACAGTCAATTCCTGGGTTGCCATAGCTTTCGTTGGTAAAATTCCCGTTGTAAATTCTATAAAGAAACAAGGGAAGTGGTTTTAATAAGGACCTTTCTCCTTTTAAGCACAAAGAGGTAGAAAACCCAAAACAGCATGTAAGAAAATAAAACATTTATAAAAATAATTCCTGTAACATTTTGAGAATTTCAAGACCATTCCAAGTTTTTACATACAAAACTACTGATGGTTAACAATGTGAGTTCCACAGCAACAAATGCCTTTTCTTTTTTCAAATGCCTCACTTTTATCAAGTTTTTGCTAAAGCAGCAAAATTTTCCAAAGTTCTTTTCCAAACAGCTAAGTTTTATATGATTAACTAGTAATAGCTTTGTGGCTCTAACCTACTGTCAAAACAGACAATTTCTCATGTGAGGGTGACCACCGCCTCACAAAGCTTGTCTTCACAGTATTCAAAAGCCTGTGAGCCAGCTACACGTGCGCTCTCATGGGAAAAGTGACAACCCCAAACCCATCTATGCCAACACCTAGATAGTCAGGTAGCAGGGTCCAAGAATGAGGTACAGAGATAAGGCACTGCTGGCCATCTTGCCTGCCTCACTTCTCTAATTTAGGGAAGACAATAACCTCACTTCATTGCAATGTGGATATTATCTAGGTATTTCTCAATTACACCTGTAATACCTGCAGTCACTTTCATCCATTCATTCATTCATCCAACAAAGATTTATTAAGCACCTACTATGTGCCAGGCATTGTGCTAGATGCTGGAGATACAGCAGTGAACAAGACAGACACCTTCCATGCCCTCATGGAGCTTATAGTCTAGCAAGGAAGACAGACATTAAACAAGTAATTACACGAACAACTGATTTTCATTCCAAACTACAATTAACAGTTCTGAAGGCAAAATGTTTCATGCTGTGTACAATACTGATGATCACTAATTATGGTCTTAACCATGACTAGCTCTCAACTTCCAGACTACAATTTATTCTGAAGTATAAACTTGCTTCTGTAGCCTCTGACCACAGTATAGAGTATAACTTGGGTAAACAGAAAAGGGACCCTCTGGTTCACAAGGGATGCCTTCTTTACCCGTCTTAAGTGCCTTCAGGTAATCTCCAAGGGCCTCCCTGACCTTGGCGGTGCCTGCAGTTTTTATAAGATCCTTCAGTATATCCCCATCTCCTTTCTTTTTACTCACGTTCACCTACAAATCAGAAAAATACAAGCCAAAGAAAGATCTGGTTTGATGTATTCTTACAACATTGGGCTGTTTGGATGAGAGAACTATGGCAGTGGACGAAGGAAAGAAGTGGATGTAAGAGATGTGACAGGGCAGGATTTTAAGGGTTTTTAATCCAGGGTCCATGACAGGGTTGGGGGCCAAATCTTGCATGGACTTCATAGAATGTAAACCCCTTAATTTGCATTCAAAATTGTGCATGTGTATGTATATAAATCCTATTGCTGATGTGGTCCATGGCTTTCATGGGGTCTAGAAATGCACTGTCCAGTACGGTAGCCACTAGTCACATGTGGCTACTAAGAACCTGAAATGTGGCTGGCCTGAATCAAGATGTGCTGTGTGAAATAATACGTGCCAGACTCCAAAGACTTAGTACCAAAAAAGAATGTAAAATGCCTCATAATTTTTATATTAATTACATGCTAAAATCTTTTTTATATACTGGGTTAAATAAAATATATTATTAAAATTAATTTCACCTGTTTATCTTTTTTTTTTTTTTTTTTTTTTTTTTTTTTAAGAGCTTGCATCTCGTTATGTTGCCGAGGCTAGACCCAAACTCCTGGGCTCAAACGATCCTTCCCCTCCACCTCCCAAGCAGCTGGGATTATAGGCATATGCCACTACACCTGGCTTTAATTTTTTTTTAAGGGTCTCCCTGTTGCTAGACTGGAGCTCAGTAGCATGACCATGGCTCATTGCAGCCTCGAACTCCTGGGCTCAAGTGAGCCTCGTACCTTGGCCTCCCAAAGTGCTGGGATCACAAGTGTGAGCCACCATGCCCAGACATAGCTTTAACTTTTTAAGTACAACTACTAGTAAAACTTACACTGCACATGTGGCTTACATTATATTTACATTGAACAGTGCTGGTATAGAACCCAAAAGCCACCGTAATTAGGGAACTCAAGTTCCCATATAACCCAGACTTGGATTATATACTTTTTTGGCAGAGAGGAAAATTGGGAAAGGGAGAAGAGTAGAAGACAGGCAGAGCGAAGGAAGAAGAGAGGGGAGAAGGGGGAGACCGAGGGAGAAGGAAGCAACAGAGGGCTTTGGGGATGTCTCTAGTATTTCCAGAAGAAAAAGAGGTGTCGATTTGAAAAAATTTAGTGTCCCGATGCTTCAGTTGAGGTGGGCCTGATCGTGGGCCCCAGTTTGAATCTGAAGAGTTCTGTAATGCTACTGAGGGATTAAATCTTAAAAACCAGTTAAACATTCTTTTGAAAAATGTCTCAGCTGATGGATCTCAATATAACAAAGTGGAATCTCAGGCCCTAAGCGGAGGAACCACATAACTGAAGACAGAGGTCTGGGACAGCCCCGGCCTGTGGCACTGTATAACCTTCGGGCCATAAGACATACTGCTGGGCAGGAGTCAGCCTATCTTGGAAAGCCTTCATGTTAAATACGTTCACAAATCAAAAAAAATCCTTTGTCAGACTATCTTGGTTTGAAAAATATAGCAGCTGTACAAATGGTCTCACCCCCAAAACCCAGCTTTCGGCCAAAAGAGGACACTAACTTGAAGCCAAGCATGGGAGTTACACAAGGTTCTGTCTCCCAAGAGAACCAAGAGAGCCACAAAAGCAACACGTACTAACTGGGTAGTTTACAAAAAACCGTGAGGCGTAACCAACGGAGAGAGAGCAGCTAAAGGCTGACACTTCACCATTAAAGGGAAACGGCAAAGGTGCAGGAGAAGAGAGAGAAAGTCACATTCATCAAGCCATGCAAGCTGCCTGAGCAGTTTACAGTGCACACACTGTCACATCTAACCTGACAACACCCCTGGAAGAGAAATTAACCCCTTTTCACAGATGAGGAGGCTAAGGAGGGTGCAGTCAGCTGCCCAGGCCCCTTGCCTGGTCCTCGGGGGAGCTCAGGGCTTCCTGGGGCTTACTCTTTCCTGTACCACTCCAGCTCCACACAACATGCTGCCCCAACAGTACGGCAATCCTTCTCGGCAAACAGGGCCTCCACAAGGCACCTGAACTACCATACAGGAACCACAGTCTGATCAACATTATTTGAAATGCCCAAAGTCTGTAGCAGAAGCTTGACTGAAAAAAGAACAAAAGAAATAGAAACTTGATCACATACCTCAGTGTCATCTACTTCATTTTCCTCAGAAAGACTGGGTATTTCAATCAATCCCTTGTGCTTCACTCCAGACTCTTTAACGATACCTAAAATGAGCAAAATGGGTTCTTCAATTATAATAAAAAATAACAACTGGGCCAGGCACTGTGGCACACGCCTATAATCTCAGCAGTCTGAAAGGCTGTGGTGGGAGGATGGATTGAGCCCAGGAGTTTAAAGACCATCCTAGGCAACATAAGGAGACACCGTCTCTACAAAATAAAATTATCTGGGCACTGTGGCGCACACCTGTGGTCCCAGTTACTTGGAAGGCTGAGGTGGGAGGATTGCTGGGAGGTCAAGGCTGCAGTGAGCCTTGTCTCAAAAAAGAAAAAAAAAAATTGATTTTATGAAAAACTGCCCTGCCTCACTGAATAGCCCAGCTGCCCTCACAAGGTTCCACCACTCCAGGGCCCCCTGAGCAGCCACGGAAGAAAGGTCAGGCAGGCCATAGCCAAGGAGAGGGCATGAGGAGTCAGCAGCCCGCCGTCCTGAGGGGAGTGTGGGGCAAGTGCACCCATATTTCCCTTCTTGTCCCAGGGTACTCTTTGCCTGGGCAAAGCAGGACAAAGGAGTACCCTGAAGGGGAGAAGCAGTCACAAAAGCGATGGAAGGACAGAAAGGCACAGTACGTTCTGACCACAGAGGGGAGGGAGGCTCTGGCTTGGGGACATTGTGTGGGCATACCAGGCAGGTAGACTTCTCAGGACTAGAGTGTTGCCTCCTCCCCAGTGGGTCCCAGCTGCCATCCTAGAGACTCGCTGCTGGAGGAGAGCAGCTGGAGGTGTTAGGACAAGCCCAGTGGCTGGGTCTTATCCTTGCAGAGGAGCCAAGGGAGATGGAAAAGACACAACGCCCACAAGGTTCCTCAGGCCCTAGGGCTCGGTGCTGGGGGAGTGGGCAGGGAGCCAGACTGCTATGATCCAGCCAGCAGCAGACACAGGGGGCTGCCAGAGAGGCAAACTCCCAGCCAGAGGGTCCTGTTCTGAGGCGGAGGGGGAGGGGCTGAACACCCTCATCTGCGAGAAAGGCAGCAAGCAGGGCAGAGGCTCGAGGCCAACTCACTGGACTGCTCTGGGGCGCAAACTCCAGATAGGAGCTGACTCCTGGGCTGAGGCTCAAACCCTAACTCCTCCTCTTCCCTTCCCTGCATCTCCACAGACTTGGCTCCCTCAACAAGGACTGAGTGCGCACACGCTGTCTGCCCAGCCAGGATCGAGGCACCACTGGAGAACTGAACCCAGAGACCCCAAAAGTGGACACACCCAAAATGCCCAGCAACTGATAAATGGAGAAACAGAATGCGGTATATACACCCGTGGAATATTCATCAGCTATAAAAAAGAATAAAATGCTGCTACCTGTCACAACACGGATGACCCTTGAACACATTATGAAGTAAAAGAAGGCAGACACCAAAAAACACATCCTGCGTGATTCATCTATGTGAAACGTCCAGAGGCCAATCCAGAGAAAATGGGTGAGCGGACACCAGGGGCTGGGGAAGAGGAGGGCAACAAGAGTGACTGCTCATGGGTCCAGGGTTTTGTTTTGGGGTAGTGAAATGTTCCCAAATTGATTGTAGTGATGGTTGCACAACTCTGTGACTATACTGAAAACCAATGAATTATACACACTAAATGAGTGAATTATGTCTCAATAAAGCCTTTTTAAAAAAAAATCCCTGCCCTAATGAATGACAGGGAGATGGAGCAGGACAGTAAGCAAAATTGTTTTGTAAAGCAAGTTTCAGTGCCTTGGGGAAAAATAAAGTAGGGAAGAAAGATGGCACAAGGCAGGAGTCTCCAAGGATGCACAGAGATGGCTTCACTCAGGACAAAGACCTGAAGGAGGCAGGCAGCTACCTGGGGGAAGAGTGCTCCACGCAGCAACGCCCAGAGACTCGTGTTCACAAGGGCCTGGTAGAAGAGGGCCCAGCTGACAGCAATGAGCTCTAAGCATCTCCGAGTGATGCGAGAAGGGAAACTCCCATCCTTCTTGGCCCATGGAACTCAAGTATGGCCAGAGTGTCAGGATCTACTAATGCTGATTCAGGAGCCAGTCAGTGTGCCAGACCCATAGCAGGAGCTGTAAAAACATTCGCTGAATGATGAACGCACTTTGTCCCCAGCCCCACTAGTACCCTGAGGCCCTTATTACCTTTCCAGCCCAGTTTGATGTTCCACTCATAGAAGAAAATCAGCTTTCCTTTGTGGCTGCTGCACGAAGCCTCCCCTTCCACCTGCTTCAACTCGCTGATCTCGCCGCGGCCAGCGTCATTCTCCACAACGATGCCCACCAGAAGCTCCTGGAACTTCCCTTTGGACCAGCTGGTGGCATCCCGCTCTGTCCTGCCAGGGACCAGAAAGTCGTGAATGGAAGCCCCAGCTGGGATCCACCCGCCTGGGTGCCAGGGTCACGTCCAAGCCCAGCCCAGATCAGCTCAAGCCCTCTCAAGCAGCCTCGAAACCTGCCAACCTCCAATGTGCTCCTCAAACCTCCTTTCTACCAAATTCTTTTCATCCTGCTCAGTTCTTTAAGATATTATTGTCCACTATGCAAGTAGTATTCTGTCTTAAAAACACTGGCTTATTTAAGGGAGGAGGATCTAGGTAGCTCGCCCACTGGAAATAGGCAAAGCCTGGGCCACATGGAAAGTAGCAGTAGTGAAATAATCAGAATCATGACATACCAGCTATCAAGTGTCTTCGCATATACATCGCCTAATGTAATCTTGCCAGGTAATATTCTCACTTTAGGGGGCAGAAACGAGCTGAGGGGGCTGACATGTCCATGGGGCCAAGGCTAGGACACCAGAAAGTCAGCTCTAGCTCACGCCTGTAATCCCAGCACTTTGGGAGGCCCAGGCGGGCGGATCACGAGGTCTGGAGTTCGAGAGCAGCCTGACCAACATAGTGAAACCCTGTCTCTACTAAAAATACAAACATCAGACGGGCGTGGTAGCACGCTCCTGTAGTCCCAGCTACTCGGGAGGCTGAGGCAGGAGACTCACTTGAACTCTGGAAGCTGAGGTTGCAGCGAGCCAAGATTGCCCAAGCCCTCAGAGCTCCTCCGGACCAGCCAAGTCATGTTCCTCTGGGGACCGGCCTCAGCATCCCCTCGACGGCCTGGGGGGACCACAGCCCCCGGCCAGAGGCGCAGGGCAGAGGACATCCCTTCCGGAGGTTCTGCGGTGGAGGGCTGCCGACCTCTTCCCACGCGCCAGGTGAGGCGCGTAAAGGAAGCGGAGCTTGTCTCACTCACAGAGGGCCCCGCTCGCGGGAGGCGCCTGCGGGGTGGGCGCGAACTGAGATCCAAATTTCTGCCCTTTCCACTACGTTCCATACCCCCGCCCCTAATACAGTCTCTCAATCCAGCTCCCTTCTAACTCCCCGAAACATCCAGAGGGGTGGGCGGGAGGAGAAGGGAAGGCCCTAAGGCCACAGACGGTGGGAGTGGAAAGGTCTGTCGAAAGTCACTCGTGGGGCCCAACCCAACTTTCAAAAAGAGGCAGCTGCAACCTCCAGGGCCGGCGCAGCCGCCCTCGCCGGTCTCCGTCCTCAAGGACGCTCCCGAGCCGAGAGGCGGAGGCCGAGCCCTGCGTCCGGCAGCTGAGGAGGAGGGGCGGCCCCCTGGCCCCCTGACCCCCTGGCCCCGCGGCCCCGCACAGACCCCAGCGCAGCCCGGGTTCCCGCGGCCCGGCCCTCCCCAGATCCCAGAAGGAGGCCGCCGCCGGCCGCGCCACCCCGCCGGCCGCACCAGTGCCAGTTGTTCACGTTGGTCCCGTCCTCCCGCTCCTCCACGATCCAGCGCGGGTTCCCCTGGCCCCACTTGGCCATGGCGACGCGGACTGGGCAGAAAACAAGAAAAGGCGGCGGCGCCTAAGGCTGCGACGCCGGCGTTTCCGGCCGCCGAGCCCCGGAGCTGCGCGTTCGCAGCGCCCAGAATCTGCCAGAAGGCCCCGCCCCCGGCCCCGCCCCGCCGTGGCGCGCCCGCGAGCCCCGGCCGGGATCTGGGAGGCGGGTCGCGCGGGGACGCGGGGGCGGGGAGGGGCTGGGGCCGCCCAGGTTCCGCTGCGCGTCTCCTAACGCTGGGGCGGGGCGGGGCTTCCTGGGCCGCCTGCGAAGGGCGGAGGCCGTCGGAGGACCAGCGGTACTGGCGGGCTCGAGGTTCCCCGCGCCGGGAAGCAGGGCGCTGAGTAGCGGGTGCCTGAGAGCCCAACCGGCGGTGCAGACGCGACACGGCCGTCAGGTGGCCTCGGCAGGCTCCTTATAGCCCTCGAGGACACGACCTCGAACGCCCAGGTGGCTGTGAGACCGGTCTTTGGGGCCACAGCGCGCTCCCGTCACACCGTTTGCGGATTTCGCTTAAGAGCGAGTCCGCGCCCAGCTGCCGCGCTGCGGTTTTTTCCGCGACGCGGTCTCTCGCCCTCCCGCCTTCCCAGCACCTTTCCAACTAGTCCCATGTTACTGCAGGAGTATTTCCATTTTATTCACGTAACAATCCTTTAGAGAGAACGAAAGAATGTGATTACAAACGCATATTACTGCAAACTGATGCACTTTATCATGGAGTATTAATTATTCCTTTCACGAATTTTCGGCTTCTAGCTAAAACTTTGCACGAACTATTTGGACAATGTTACTGGGGTGTTCTCTGCTAACTACATGGGTAGTTAGCACAGAAATGGGTAGGACAGTGAAAAGGTGGAAGCATCTGACTGTTCTCTTCCCCTGTGCCGACCTGTCCTTTGCCTACGGTCATCCACGAAATTCACGAGTGGAGGCATTTTCTCCATTTGCCTACTGGAGCTACCACGTTCCAACATTATCTTCTAGAAAGCTGCAACAGTCATGTAAACACACTGCTTCAAGGCGTTTTGACCTCAAAACAAAAAAGACGTTTTGATTTCACCTTTCACACTTCACTAAAGCAGCTATAACAGTCACATGAAGGAGCAGCGGGGTGGGGTTGCCTGATCGTAAGAAGCCTCGTTTCCCCTGCTAAGGAGCTTGCACTTGGCCGTACAGGCAATGAGCAACCACTGAGGCAACCTAAATGGAGAAATGACACGATCAGATGTGTTCTAGAACAATCAGTCTTGGCAGGGCGCGTTGGCTTACGCCTGTAATCCCAACACTTTGGGAGGCCGAGGCGGGCGCATCACGAGGTCAGGAGATTGAGACTATCATGGCTAACACGGTGAAACCCCGTCTCTACTAAAAATACAAAAAAAATTAGCTGGGCGTGGTGGCGGGCACCTGTAGTCCCAGCTACTCTGGAGGCTGAGGCAGGAGAATGGCGTGAACCCGGGAGGCGGAGCTTGCATTGAGCCGAGATCGCGCCACTGCACTCCAGCCTGGGCCACAGAGCGAGACTCTGTCTCAAAAAAAAAAAAAAAAAAAAATCATTCTTACAGACTTTTGGACAATGGACCAGGGGTAAGATGGAAACTGGAAGGAGGGGGACTTGTCAGGGTGGAGAAGGGGTGACAAATATTCAGGGATGAGAGGTGTTCAGAAGTGGAATCTGAGTGCGTCAGACACTGGGGTGCAGCAGAGAAAAACGTTTTGTTCAGCAACTGGGACTTGCAGCTTGGTTGGTAGCCGCACCCTCAGAGGCTAGAATGGAAAGAGGCTGTAATGAGGCGTGGGCTATAACTGGAAAAAATCAGCAGGTAAGAGGTAGGCAGGGAAGAGGGGGCCTGCAAAGAGCAACTAAGAAGGAGGAAGGCAACCCACAAAGGCATTTAATCAGGGAGCCAGGGTGCACGGTAGAGGCAGTGGCCGTCATCAAGTGTGGAAAAGTACGAGTCGGATGATAAAGATAAATAAAGATATGTATTGGGTGTAACAACAAAGAAGGTCCTTGGGCCCTTTGCAGAGAGCAGTTTCAGTGAACGATGGGGCAGAAGCTGGGTGACGGGTAACAAGTGAATGGGAGGTGAGAGGGTGGAGACTGTGCTTTCAGAAGTTGGGCAAGGACAGGTAAGACAACTGGACAGTAATGAGATAGGTACGTGGATGAAGGGAGATTTTGCCTTTTCTCTTTAAATGTTTATCTCTGCTGGTGGGGATTAGCTGGTGAAAAGAGGGACAAGTGGTGCAGCCAAGTCCCAGAAGCCATGGGAGGAGATGAGTCCAAAGGGTCAGCCTGCAATAGGAAGACCCAAAATAATGTTGGAACATGGTAGCTCCGGTGGGCAAATGGAGAAAATGCCTCTACTCGTGAGCGTATTTTGTGGATGACTGCAGGCAAAAGACAGGTTGGCACAGGGGAAGAGAACAGCCAGCTGCTTCCACCCTTTCACTGTCCTACCCATTTCTCTACTAAGATCAGAAAGATCAGAATGGATGTTTCTCTACCTACCTTGGTTTTGATTGGTTTGATGTGGGAGAGGATGCAAGGGAGGTGGCAAGTTGGACAACTTCAGGTGGCAGCTTACCTGCAGCAAAGTGAGGGTGACAACACTGACAGGCTTTGGGGGAAGAAATGCAAAATCCTCTCAAGTATGTCCTTTCTCCCATAACCAACCTGTGCTGGGGTAAATCCAGATTATTTTCACCTTTTCTAAACACAACTCCACCACACTTTCTCTGTCTCTAGAGAAAGGGGTTGAAATGTACGGATCCAGGATTGACTTTTTTTGTTTTTTTGTGACAGAGTCTCGCTCTGTCGCCCAGGCTGGAGTGCAGTGGCATGATCTCGGCTCACTGCAACCTCCGCCTCCCAGGTTCAGGCAATTCCCCTTCCTCAGCTTCTCAAGTAGCTGGAATTACAGGCGTGTGCCACCACGCCCAGCTAATTTTTGTATTTTTAGTAGAGACAAGGTTTCACCATATTGGCCAGGCTGGTCTTGAACTCCTGACCTCAGGTAATCCACCCGCCTTGGCCTCCCAAAGTGCTGGGATTATAGGCATGAGCCACCGCACCCAGCCCAGGATTGACTCTTATTAGCAACGCACTAGAGAATCAGAAGTGGATGCCGGTTTCACATCACAGTAGACCCATGAGCTGCTAAGGGTCTGCTTTTGAGGAAGTCACTATTCCGTTTTCTTTTTATAATTTTGGTGCCTATCCCTTAGTTTAATTCCCTTAATATTTGTTGAGCTACCAGCATGCACATCTGTCCCAAGCACACTGCCACCATAGCACATAGCACTGTGTGTTGCCTTTGCTCTCAAGCTCTGTTATCTTCACTGGCCTGCTCACCTTGAGGGCAAACATGCTTCCTCCTCTTTATCCCGATGCCAGAGCTGTGCCTAGCACATAGTGGGCACCAAGGAAATCTTTGTTTAGATGACTGGGTGAATGATGGAATGAATATTTCTCAAACTTGTGTGTTCCAGCTTATTAATAGGCTCTTAATGGGCTATAAAATTAATTTTAGCAGAGGTAAAATTTTACAGGAGGTACCAACCATCGTTTTTATCTTAATGAAATAGAATAGAATTGAGTTTAAATGATCAGAGTGGTTACACATAGTAAAGGTAAATATTGTTTCTTAAATCATTGGGGGATGTGTGTGTGTGTGGTGATGTATTATGGTTAGACTATGTTTGTTTGTTTTTTAAGTTTGAAAGCCACTGCTGTAGCAGACCCAAAGATAAGTACAATAGCTTACAACTAACAGTTCTGTTTTGCACATTGTAGAATCCCTCGTGCCCAGCACACAGCATATCTCAATAAATATTTGTGAAATACATCAGTTCATAAGAGTGGATGAAGTCATTTGTTGGAGGAATATGAAAGAAGAACTGGGCCTTGATGGATGAATGGAATTTCAACAGGTAGAGAGATGGAAGAGTTCCTTCCAGACCAAAGAAGAATCACATCAGCAAAGATGTGCAAGTTAGGAATGAGTGGAAAGTAGGATGGGCACAAAGCAGAATGGGTGAGAAGACAAAAGTGAGGACATTTTGAGCGGGGAGTGAAAGCCACCATGAAGTCTTTTTATACCATCAGTGAAGCAAATGTGTGCTGAGTTGTGTCTCCTCTAGCAGCAGTGGCCAACACCGGCCGCCCACGCTGGCAGGCTCTGAAGCCCTGTACGTGGATCCAAGTCTTGGCTCTGCCACTTACCAGATGAGTGACCTTAGGCAAGTTCCTTAATCTCTGTCTACTTCATTGTTTGTAAAATGGAAATAGTGTTACCATCTATCTGCATTAGGATTAGACTCCAGTGCTAGTAACTGTGGGAGACCAAAATTTGAAGGATTGTTGAGCTGAAGACAGTTAAGAAGCCAGCCGGGCACGGATGGATCTTTGCGTGGATCTTTGCAAGGTCTTCCTAATGGCCTCTCTGTCCCTGCTAGTCTCTTTCTCCTCTAGTCCGGCCTCCACTGCCTCCATGCAAGCACTCTGATATAACTGCTTGCTCTGCTTAACATTCATCAGTGGCTCCCCACACCCACGCCCTTAGCAAGGCTGCTCACTGAAGGTCTGGCCCAGCCTGCCTTTCCAGCCCATCTTGCATTGCACCATTGCTTGCACTCTGCACAGCAGTCTACCTGGGCTCTCCAGTATACCCGTGCATTTACACTTTCAGGATGCTTTGCCTGGTGGGCCCTTTCCACCCAAGCCTCCAGTACCAAGTCTTTAATTTAGTTTCTTCCTCTGCAAAACTTCCTTGTTGTCTGCTTCACCACTCAGAGAGTCCCCTCTGTCAGTAAATTATAGACTTTTTTTTTTTTTTTTTTTTTTTGGAGACGGAGTCTCGCTCTGTCACCCAGGCTGGAGTGCAGTGGCGCAGTCTCGGCTCACTGCAAGCTCTGCCTCCCGGGTTCACGCCATTCTCCTGTCTCAGCCTCTCCGAGTAGCTGGGACTACAGGCGCCCGCCACCACGCACGGCTAATTTTTTTGTATTTTTAGTAGAGACGGGGTTTCACCGTGGTCTCGATCTCCTGACCTTGTGATCCGCCCGCCTCGGCCTCCCAAAGTGCTGGGATTACAAGCGTGAGCCACCGCGCCCGGCCTATAGACTTTTTAAAGAGTCCGGATCTCACTCTGTCACCCAGGTTGGAGTGCAGTGGTGTGATCACAGCTCACTTCAGCCTCTTACTCCTGAGCTCAAGTGATCCTCCTGCCCCAGCCTCCTGAGTCACTGGGATTTTAGGTGTGAGCCACTGCACAAGGCACAGACATTTTAATAGCTCTGAAACCAGGGGGCACCTTCACTTGGCAGTGTCTTAAAACTGCTCTTCACCTCTGCTGAAGTCAAGTACTTCCCAAGAGGACTGATGTGTGCTTTCCCCATCACCTGGGGCAGTACCAACCTGAGTCTCTGTGGCAGGCAGCCTCTAAGATGACCCTCACCTATCCCTCCCTCTTGCTATTTGTGCCCTTCTGTAATCCCCTCCCCTTGAGTGTGGGCTGGACCTGGTGACTTGTTTCCGATGCAGAGAATACAGCAAAAGTGATGAGATGTTCCTTACAGGATTAGGTTACCAAAGGACTGCCCTTTTTTTTTCTATTTTTTGAGACGGAGGCCCACTTTGTCGCCAGGCCGGAGTGCAGTGGCACGATTTCAGTTCACTGCAACCTCCGCCTCCCAGGTTCAAGCGATTGTCCTGCCTCAGCCTCCTGAGTAGCTGGGATTACAGGCACACGCCACTATGGCCGGCTAATTTTTGTATTTTTAGTAGAAATGAGGTTTCACCATGTTGGCCAGGATGGTCTCGATCTCCTGACCTTGTGATCTGCCCGCCTCAGCCTCCCAAAGTGCTGGGATTACAGGCATGAGCCATCATGCCCAGCCTTTTTTTTTTTTTAATTGAGACGGAGTCTTGCTCTGTCAACCAGGCTAGGGTGCAGTGGCATGATCTCAGCTCACTGCAACCTCTGCCTCCTGGATTCAAGTGATTCTCCTGCCTCAGCCTACTGAGTAGCTGGGATTACAGGTGCCTGCCACCAGGCCAAGCTGATTTTTATATTTTTAGTAGAGATGGGGTTTCACCATGTTGGCCAGGCTGGTCTCAAATTCCTGACCTCAGGTAGTCCGCCCACCTCAGCATCCCAAAGTACTGGGATTACAGTCGTGAGCAACAGTGCCCGGCCAAAACTCCCCATCTTCTTGCTGGTGGGTTGCCTACCTCTCTCTCTCCCTCTTTCCCTCTTCCTCTTTCTCTTTTCCTGAGCCTCATTTGGAAGAAACAAGCAAGTTTATGCATGAGTAAAGTTTTGCAAGTTTATCACAGGGTACATTCTAGCCAGTGGCATGCAAAATGGAAAGGTGCACATACTTTCAATTTTGACAGAAACTGCCCAGTTATCCTCCAGAAAGATTTATCAACTTACACAGTTGACCCCTATACAACATGGGGGGTTTAGGGGCACTGACTCCCCTACACAGTCAGAAATTTGTGTATAACTTTTGGCTTCCCCAAAACTTAACTATTACTAGCCCACTGTTGGCTGGAAGCCTTATCTAGAAGAGTTGATTAACATATATTTTGTATATTATGTATATTAAATTTACCATATATATATATATATATATATATATATATATTTTTTTTTTTTTTTTTGAGACAGAGTCTTGCTGTGTCACCCAGGCTGGAGTGCAGTGTCACGATCTCAGCTCACTGCAAGCTCTGCCACCTGGGTTCACGCCATTCTCCTGCCTCAGCCTCCCGAGTAGCTGGGACTACAGGCACCTGCCACTACACCCGGCTAATTTTTTGTATTTTTTAGTAGAGACGGGGTTTCACCATGTTAGCCAGGATGATCTCGATCTCCTGACCTCGTGATCCACCCGCCTCGGCCTTTGAAAGTGCTGGGATTACAGATGTGAGCCACCGTGCCCGGCCTTAAATTTACCATATTCTTACAATAAAGTAAGCTAGAGAAAAGAAAGTATTATTAAGAAAATCATAAGGAAGGCCAGGCATGGTGGCTCACACCTGTAATCCCAGCACTTTGGGAGGCCAAGGCAGGCGGATCACCTGAGGTGAGGAATTCAAGACCACCCTGGCCAACATGATGAAACCCTACTTCTACAAAAATACAAAAATTAGCCAGGCATGATAGCGGGTACCTGTAATCCCAGCTACTTGGGAGGCTGAGGCAGGAGAATCGCTTTAACCCGGGAGGCAGAGGTTGTAGTAAGTCGAGATCATGCCACTGCACTCCAGCCTGGGCGACAGAATGAGACTCTGTCTCAAAAAAAAAAGAAAAACGCCACTGCACTCCAGCCTGGGCGACAGAGCGAGACTCCGTCTCAAAAAAAAAAAAGAAAAAAAAATCATAAGGAAGAGATAATATATTTACTGTTCATTAAGTGGAAGTGGATCACCATAAAGTTCTTCATCCTGATAGTCTTCATGCTGAGTAGGCTAAGGAGGAGGAAGAGGAGGGCTTGGTCTTACTGTCTCAGGGGTGGCAGAGGCAGAAGAGGTGGAGGAGATAGAAGGGGAGGCAGGAGAGGCAGGCACACACTCAGTAACTTTTACTGAAAAAAATCTGCATATAAGTGGGCCCATGTTGTTCAAGGGTCACTTAACTTTTGTCTAATGAGAATTCTTTTCCTCCTCCTCTTTAACCCTTCACCAGTATCAGCCATCTTTCAAACATTTGACAGTTTGATAGATTAAAAAATCAATATAATTTTTTTATAAATAAGATATTTATTGTTTTACTTTAGGTTACTTTTATGAAGTCAGGTGAGCATCTAAAATTTCTTTGGCCATTTGTTTTTCTGCCTATACATATCTCTGCCAATTTAAAACTAGGTGATTCATATTTTCTTATTCCTATGGATGAAATAATTTCTTATGTATCTGAATGTTCTTAATCATTTCTTTATAACGAAATCAACCTTTGGTAATAAATTAAAAAAAAAAAAGTTTCCCAGCATAACAATCACCAAAGTCAATAATGCTGGAGCCGAGGATACTTGACCCTGTGTTTGGTGGAATCAAACGGGATTGAGCAACAAGTAAGTTGAGCATAATGGAAGCCAGATTTCTCATTATTAGAGAAGGGGGTTACAAATATGGAGTGAGTAAAGCTAGAATATGCCCTATTGGATTGGAATTGGAGGTGCTGGTATGAGCTCATTGTCATGTATAAGGATAGATAGCTACAGAAATGGATACTGTGGTCCACAACTTTTTTGAAACTTTCCCCTTCAAAAGGTATAATTTCCTTGCCCTTGAACATGGGCCAGACTTAGTGACTTGCTTCTCACCAACCAGAACATGATGGAAGGGATGTATCTATATACATGTTCTTCTATACATATATATTTAATATATATATTAAATTGGGACACTGGTAAATTTTGAATGGGGACTGTAGATTAGATAGTGGTAATAGTGAATCGATCTTAACTGATGGTTGACCTGCAGTTATCTGGGAGAATGTTGCAGAATTTCAGAAATGTGTGTTGAGGCAAATGATACATAATGTTTGCATCTTACTCTTAAATGCTGTAAAAATGTGAATATGTATATATGGAGAGAGAAAATGGTAAGAGCATTGTGGTAAAATGTTAACTGAGGAATCTGAGTGAAGTTCTTTGCACTACTCTTACAGCCCTTCTATAAATCTGAAATTATTTCAGTGTAAAAGTTGTTTTAGGCCGGGCGTGGTGGCTCACGCCTGTAATCCCAGCACTTTGGGAGGCTGAGGCAGGCAGATCACGAGGTCAGGAGATCGAGACCATCCTGGCTCACAGGGTGAAACCCCGTCTCTACTAAAAATGCAAAAATTAGCCAGATGAGGTGGCAGGTGCCTGTAGTCCCAGCTACTCAGGAGGCTGAGGCAGGAGAACGGCGTGAACCTGGGAGGCAAAGCTTGCAGTGAGCTGAGACTGCGCCACTGCACTCCAGCCTGGGTGACAGAGTAAGACTCCTTCTCAAAAAAAAAGTTGTTTTAAAAAATAGGCCTTCCTAGTTTATTGTTGGGGTTTGGACATATATATATATCTATATATATATATATATATTTTTTTTTTCTAAACAACAACAAAAAGTCTTTAAGTAGCCCAAGCTTTATCAAGCTTTTCCCTTTTGGCTTTTGGGTGATGTGTCCTGTTTGAGGCAGTCATTTGAAGAAAGTCCCTGGACTAACAGCTAATTAAAGAGGTAAAGTGGCAAGTTTGATCCCACCTTTGCAAGTGAAACACCAACAAGCATTGAGAAAAAACTGCTCAACTTTTCTCTGAAGCCATAGCTTAGGAGATAGACACATGGAGCCCTACAGCTTCACTGTCCGTGGAGCATCTTCAGTTGAATCTGTAGTCAGTACTTCAAATTTAACAGAGCTAAAAACCTGCCTAATCTTTTTTTTTTTTTTTTTTTTTTTTGAGACAGAGTCTCGCCCTGTCTCCCAGGCTGGAGTGCAATGGCACGATCTCAGCTCACTGCAACCTCCACCTCCCAGGTTCAAGCAATTCTCCTGCCTCAGCCTCCCGAGTAGCTGGGATTACAGGCACGTGCCACCACGCCTAGCTAAATTTTTTTGTATCTTTAGTCGAGACGGGGTTTCAACATGTTGGCCAGGCTGGTCTCGAACTCCTGACCTCATGATCCGCCCACCTCGGCCTCCCAAAGTGTTAGGATTACAGGCGTGAACCACCGTGCCCGGCCAACCTGCCTAATCTTTTTGCCCTAACTAGTTACTTCTCTGCACTCTCCTATTCCTGACTGTCTGGCAGGTATCCAAACTCAGGAGCCATCTTTGCGCCCTCCTCTCACTCCTCCCACATCTAACTAGGAAGTGATGTGCCTTAATCTTTCTTCATCTTCTCATTACTTTCTGCCACCTCCTATTCCAGGTCCACATCCTTCAAATCTGAATCATCACTGGAGCCATCTCCATCTACCAACTCCTAGTTGCTAATCCTCAGTAACTTACTCCTGGAGGAAAGCTCTCATGGACTTCTTCCATTATTGCCTAAGATTATGTATATTATAGTGTCACTTAAAAATATGTAGAAACGCAAAGACGGATATCAACTCCCTAACCTAAAAGCTTGCATCCAACTTTAAAACTAAAAGAAATTTACAGGCCGGGCGCGGTGGCTCATGCCTGTAATCCCAGCACTTTGGGAGGCCAAGGCGGACAGATCACGAGGTCAGGAGATCGAGACCATCCTGGCTAACACAGTGAAACCCCGTCTCTACTAAAAATACAAAAAATTAGCTGGTCGTGGTGGCGGGTGCCTGTAGTCCCAGCTACTCAGGAGGCTGAGGCAGGAGAATGGTGTGAGCCCGGCAGGTGGAGCTTGCAGTGTGCTGAGATCGCGCCACTGCATTGCAGCCTGGGTGACAGCGAGACTCCGTCTCAAAAAAAAAAAGAAAAGAAATTTACAAATCAAATACAAACAAAAGCACAGAACCAATAAAAGTCAAATGGACGTTTAGTGCCAGATGCTCTTTGTTGACTGTGCTGCTGTTCACGTTACAGTCGTGATCTGGATGGCTTTCTGGAATTCCATGTGCCTATATGGTTATAGGTATTGATGGCCAATTTTCCCATCATTTTCCTCTATTGGAACTTCTACAAAACTGTGGTGAGAGTTGTACTGCAGTGTGAATGTACTTAAAACACTATTGAACTGTACACTTAAAAATGGCTAAGATGAAGCCAGGCATGGTGGCTCACACCTGTAATCCCAGCACTTTGGGAGGCCAAGGTGGGTGGATTTCTTGAGCTCAGGAGTTCGAGACCAGCTTGGGCAACATGGTGAAATCCCGTCTCAAGAAAAAATACAAAAGTTAGCTGGGCATGGTGGCATGTGCCTGTAGTCCCAGTTCCTTTGGTGGCTGAGGTGGGAGAATTGCTTAAGCCCCGGAGGTCACGGCTGCAATGAGCCCTGGTGCACCACTGCACTCCAGCCTGGGCAACAGAGTGAGACCCTGTCTCAAAAAATAAAATAAAATAAATGGTTAAGGTGGCAAGTTTTATGTTATATATCTTTTACCAAAATGAAAAATTTTTTTAATTTAGTATTATCATCAGGTGAAAGATAAAAAATTTAAAGAGACTCTGAATATATCCGCAGGCACCTTCCCCCAACAGTCCACATAGCTTGGATCCATTTCCCATTTTATACCCTTAGCCTGGGATCCTAAGTGAACCTCACTTTGACTTCTCACCACACTTCACTGTTGCCTCTCAACTCTCCTCTACACCCACCTTTAGCGACAGCCAACTCGTATGAACCAAACCCAATACACATCCTTACCTCTTTGCCTTGACTCATGTTCTTCCCCAGCTGCTTGTCTTATCTATCTAATCCTTCCATTTGTCTAAGTCCCTTTTCCTCCTCACAGTGGGATGGTCCCAGCCCACAGCAACATGCCTCCCAGCAGAGGGTGTCAGTACACCCCATTTGGCAATAGTTCCACATTCTAAAATATTTTATCACTTATACTCCCAGTCATTCCACAGACATTTATGGAACATCCACATGACAATGGGCTAGGCCTCTGAATCAAAGGAATCTGCTTTTTCTCTCTCTCAGAGCCCCTTAGACATGTCAGAAATGTATACTGCAGCTGTGTGGATGACGTCGTAGCAGTCTGTACTGTCATATTCCACACATGGACAGCAAGTTTTAAACCACTGAAATCAAGAATAGTATAATCTCAGGACTTGCCTAAAGTAATAGGATGTTTTGTTGTTGGTAGTAGTTTGTGTTTTTGTTTTTTGAGATGGAGTCTCCCTCTGTCACCCAGGCTGGAGTGCAGTAGCGCAATCTCAGCTCACTGCAACGTCTGCCTCCCAGGTTCAAGCAATTCCCCTGCCTCCGCCTCCTGAGTAGCTAGGATTACAGGAGTGCGCCACCATGCCCCACTAATTTTTTTGTGTTTTTAGTAGGGATGGGGTTTCACTATGTTGGCCAGGCTGGGTCTCGAACTCCTGGCCTCAGGTGATCTGCCCACCTCAGCCTCCCAAAGTGCTGGGATTACAGGTGTGAGCCACCACGTCTGGCCTGTTTTTCCCTAGTAGCTGGGACTAAAGGCATGCACCACCATGCCAGGCTTATTTTATTTTTATTTTTTGTCGAGACAGAGTTTCCCTATATTGCCCAGGCTGTTGTAGTTTGTTTTTTGTACCAATTTTTTTTTTGAGATGGAGTCTTGCTCTGTTGCCCAGGCTAGAGTGCAGTGGCACAATCTCGGCTTACTGCAGCCTCTGCCTCCCTGGTTCAAGCAATTCTCCCACCTCAGCCTCCCGAGTAGCTGGGATTACAGAGGCATGCCACCATGCCGGACTAATTTGTGTATTTTTAGTAGAGACAGAGTTTCACCACGTTGGCCAGGCTGGTCTTGAACTCCTGACCTCAGGTGATCCACCCACCTCAGCCTTCCAAAGTGCTGGGATTACAGGCGTGAGACACCGCGCCTAGCCTGTACCAATTTTTAAAAAGCAGTGGTCAGTACAAGAAACGTTTCAGGACTGAGTTCAATGGGGATTATGTAGTAGAAGACGACAGTTATGGAAGCTTCCGTGATGACAGCTGTAGTGTTATTTGGTCATGAATGCCTATGATCAGAGCATGCAGAACATGTATTATTTCAAAAAATCCCCCTTGAATATGATGTACCTAATAGGCATTTGTACAAACAACAATCACTTTATTCACATGCCAGAACAGTGTTTGAGTAGACAGTTTTAAGGGCAATACAATCAATTTCTTGCACTCAGATTTGAATTTTTAAAAAATTATATTCAAGCTCTAAGTATTTTACTTACAGAATTTTGCACGTGGCCCACTCCTTTCTGCACAAAGGTAAAATAATATCTTTATTTGCCTAATTCCCCATTGTTTTGTTGTTTCAACATGATTTTGTACCCTCAGTCATTTCAATGTTAGTCAAACGTTACATTTTCTTTCACTCTTACCCTTTTTTGAGCTTCATTTCCTCTCTTTATGTTCTCGAGTATAGCTTCGAGGTGTAGGGTATTCATTCCCAAGATCCACAACAATTACCTCCCTAGAAAATGTCACTCCTTTTAAAGGTCTTTTTTGGCTTTCAACAACTGAAGGAGTTCTAGTGACAGATATGTGTATTTTCTGCAAACCATCATCCTGCAAGAGAATGGGACAAACAATATAAACAAATAATCAATTTATGACAAGCCCTGCTTTTAAAATTACAGGTTATATGTACACTGTTAACGAGAAACAGAAAAAGCATTTCTAAATGATATAGGAAAGCAGCAATAATCCATCATGATCACATTTTCACATTTTTATGGTTATAAAAGCATACATTGACCTATTCAAATAACATTTGGTGACATGTAATTCTCTCCATGAAGCTGTCAAACCCAAGAGCCACTAGGACCATCATTCTGTCGTCGACCGGGCATGGCCATGGGGTGGGAGGGTATGTGAGTTGTTCCTGTCAGGGAGTCCCAGACACAGAGCTCAAGAAGGCCCCAGCTGTGTTGTGTGCTGTTGTAGGACCCTGGAGCTAGCACAGGGGGCTGCGGTCTGGGCCTGAGCTTGGCCACAGTGGAGAGGTAAACAATTCATCTTGTTTTCTCATTGGAAACAGGAGAGGGCTGGATCCCTAGATGATGTCTTAACAGCTCTAAGATTCTAGGATTTTGAGAAAAACAAACTGAAGGGGAATTATTAAGAAAAACACAAATGTAAGAATGAAGACTAAGCAAGTTTCTAGACTTGGCATATGTAATGGTTTAGTAACATGAACTGATAAGCAAACAGAATGGCTTAAATGACTGTGGGCACTGGACTCATTCTACCTACAAACCTAAGTTACATGCAACTCCATCTCCTATTATTATTATTATTATTATTTTTTTTTTTTTTTTGAGACGGAGTCTTGCTCTGTCACCAGGCTGGAGTGCAGTGGCGATCTTGGCTCACTGAAACCTCTGACTCCCGGGTTCAAGCAATTCTCCTGCCTCAGCCTCCCGAGTAGCTGGGATTACAGGCGGGTGCCACCACGCCCGGCTAATTTTTGTATTTTTAGTAGAGATGGGGTTTCACCGTGTTAGCCAGGCTGGTCTCGATCTCCTGCCCTCGTGATCCGCCCTCCTTGGCCTCCCAAAGTGCTGGGATTACAGGCATGAGCCACCTGCCCGGCCCTCCATCCCCTATTATTATACCTAGCTGAGGAATGTACCTGCTTTTCAATCAAACAAATTCTAAACTGGTCTTTGAGAGTAGAAAAACACATCACCTCTTCTTGACCAGTTTCTCCAGCATTCTCAGGCTCTTGCTTCTCATTTATTTGGTTCTCCTCTTCTGCCTCCATGTCCCTTCTGTTTTCTAAGGGTGTGGCCAACACTTCCTTACTCTGTCTCTGCACAAGAATGCCAGGCCTCATTGGCACATTCAAGTTCATGACTTGCATTAAGATCCTAGAAAATTAATCGGTAGAGTTTTAAACATTCATGCATCCTCATCCCCACTATCACACACAAAATGGCCTCTGCCACATCCTGCACCACACTCGCCTTTCGTGGTCCTCTGGATTGCTTGTCACCACTTTGGCAGCTGCACAGTCTACACCTCCGTTTGCATCTGTACAAGGCACTTTCTTTGTCTCTTTACCTTTCCTGCCTTGGAAACTGAAAACAAACAAGCCACAAATTCAGAAAAGGAAGAATGGCCCTGATTTTAAGGTGTAGTATAGAAACTTCACTTTTAAACAGGATATCAGCATTTCTAAAATGCTAAAATGGAAAAGTAGATAATTATGGTATCATAACTTGTTCTGTTTTAAATTGTTTTACATTATTTCTAGATACATTTGCTAATGTGACTTGAAATCTGATCCCAATTATCAGCATGGATTTATACCATTTATATAAAAAAACCACCAATAAAAGGAGGATGCAAATGAGGCAAATTAGAAGGATGATGAAGAAAGTGATTGCTGTGGTTTCAAAGCTCATAGGTTTAACTAGAAGACTCATCCACTCTCACAATCACAGATTGTCCAAATATTCTTTTCCAGCTCAATTTGAATGTAGTACTCTTGTTCTTTAAGTTTTCTAGAAACAGAGGAATAAAAAGCTGTTTGTTGTTCGTTTGGTCAGTTCAGCTTCATGAAAGATGCTCTGCTTGTTGCGGAGTTGACTCACACTGGCTAATTTCTCTCCATAACTGTGGTGGGGGCTGAGGTGGCCAGAGGGGAGACTGAGCTGGGACACGTGTGATCACGCAGCTCACCTCCCTCACCCCAAAAACTATCAGGAACCAGAGAAGAGAGGAATCGGAACAGCTGGAGCTGAGCCCAGCTCCCCATTCTTCTCTCGTCAGTGACATCATAGAATCATGGAGCCCTTGAGTTAGAAAGACCAGACAGCCAGTCCAACCCAGTCCATCACCTGGAGGCTGGAGAACCACGAGGCTGTTGCCTGTTCATCCCCTTCTTCTGAGAGGTCCAGGTTAGAGGCCATTTGAAATTGTCTTGACCATTCTTTGGGCAAGGATTTTCTCCCTACTCTCCAAACACCACCTTTCCTTTCCTAACCTGAGCCCGTTTCTTTTATTGCTTCTTTCACAGACCATGAACAATTGGTCTACTTCCTTCTTATGAAATCCCTCTCTATAGCCCTGAGCTCAAGGCTTCACTGTGGAATTCTACCAAACATTTAACAGAGAACTAACACCAATCTTTCTCAAACCTTTCAAAAAATTGAAGAGGGAACACTTACTAGTCATTCTATGGAGCTGGCATTACCCTGATACCAAAGCCACTACAAAAAAAGAAAGCTATAGACCAATATCCTTTATGAATATTGATGCACAAGTCTTCAACAAAGTACTAGGACACCAAATTCAGCAACATATTAAAAGGATTACACACCATGACCAACTGGGACTTATTCCTGGAATGCAAAGATGGTTTAGTACACAAAAATCAACCAATGTAAAACATCACATTAACAGAATGAAGGTTAAAAATAAACATATTATCATCTCAACTGATGCAGAAAAAGCACTAGACAAAATTAACACACTTTCATGCTAAAACCGCTCAACAAATGAGAAATAGAAGTAAACTACCTCAACATAATAAAAACCATATGTGAAAATCCTACAACTAACATCATATTCAATGGTGAGAAAATATTTGTAAATCACATAATCTGTTAATGGACTGATATCCAGAATACATAAAGAACTCCTACAACTCAACAACAACAAACCCGATTTTGAAACAGTCAAAGGATTTCAAGACATTTCTCCAAAGATACACAAATGATCAATAAGCACATGAAAAAAATGATCAACATCACTAATCATTAGGAAAGTGTAAATCAAAACCACAATGTGTTACCACCTCATACCCAATATGGGGGTTATGACTTTAGAAAGAAAAAAAAAGTATCGGTGAGGATATGAAGAAATTGGAACCCTTGTGCATTGTTGGTGGGAATGTAAAATGGTACAGTCACTGTAGAAAACAGTATACCAGTTCCTCAGAAAATTAAGTAAAGAATCACTATACGATGCAGTAATTCCATTTCTGGGTGTATACACAAAGAATTGCAAGCAGGGACTCAAACAGGTATTTGTACACCCTTACTCATGGCAGAATTACTCAAAATAGCCAAAAGGTGGAAAAACCCAAAATGTCCATCAAAGGATGGATAGATAAAATGTGGTGGCCGGGCATGGTGGCTCACGCCTGTAATCCCAGAACTTTGGGAGGCCAAGGTGGGTGGATCACCTGAGGTCAGGAGTTCAAGACCAGCCTGGTCTCTACTAAAAATACAAAAACTAGCTGGGCGTGGTGGTGAGCGCCTGTAATCCTAGCTACTTGGGAGGCTGAGGCAGGAAAATCGCTTGAACCTCGGAGGCAGAGGTTGCAGTGAGCTGAGATCATGCCATTGCACTCCAGCCTGGGTGACAGAGTGGGACCCCATCTCAAAAAAAAAAAAAAAAAAAAAGGCGTATATACACTCAATGGAATACTATTTAGCTTTAAAAGGAATGAAATTCTGGGCTGGGCGCAGTGGCTCATGCCTATTTAATCCTGGCACTTTGGGAGGCTGAGGGGGGTGGATCTCCTGAGGGGAGTTCTAGACCAGCCTGGCCAACATGGTGAAACCCCATTTCTACTAAAAATACAAAAATTAGCCAGGCGTGGGGGCAGGTGCCTGTAATCCCAGCTACTTGGGGGGCCGAGGCAGGAGAATTGCTTGAACCCAGGAGGCGGAGGTCGCAGTGAGCCAAGATTGCACCATAGCACTCTCCAGCCTGCAGAACAAGAGCAGGACTTCGTCTCAAAAAAAAAAAAAAAAAAAAAAGGAATGACATTCTGATACATGTTACAACATGGAAGAATTTTGAAGGCATTATGCTAAGTAAAGTAAGCCAGACACAATAGGTCACATGTTGTATGATTCCACTTATATGAGGTACCTGAAATAGTCAAATTCATAGACACAGAAAGCAGAATCATGGTTAGCAGGTGCTGCAGGGAGGAAGAAATGGGAAATCAGTGTTTAATGGCTGTAGAGTTTCAATTTAGAATTATGAAAAAGTTCTGGAGGTGGACAGTGGTGATGGTAGCACAATAATGTGAACATACTTAATACCACTGAACTGCACGCTTAAAAATGGTTAAAATGGTAAATTTTATGTTATGTATATTTTATCACAATTTTAAAAATTATTTATGGAACAAAGAAAAGGGAATTTGTCTGTAAAGTGGCCAGGTATACAGCAGGCATTACAAAACCAAAACCACCAGCACATACAGATTTGATTTCAATCTCCACCCTTTGTTCAATTTGTTTCCCCACTGTGAATGTTCTACCCCTACCTCAGCCCTTTACCTGTCCCACCTCTCAATCCTTTAAGACTTAGTTCTTGGCCGGGTGTGGTGGCTCATGCCTGTAATACCAGCACTTTGGGAGGCCAAGGTGGGCGCATTTGAGGTCAGGAGTTTGACGAAACCATCATGGCGAAACCCCATCTCAACTAAAAATTCA
Source organism: Symphalangus syndactylus (assembly GCF_028878055.3). Taxonomy (NCBI): domain Eukaryota; kingdom Metazoa; phylum Chordata; class Mammalia; order Primates; family Hylobatidae; genus Symphalangus; species Symphalangus syndactylus. The sequence goes on from NC_072436.2 coordinate 79,621,879, forward strand.
AAAATTAGCCAGCGTGATGGTGCATACCTGTAATCCCAGCTACTTGGGAGGCTCAGGCAGGAGAATTGCTTGAACTGGGAAGGCAGAAGTTGCAGTGAGCTGAGATTGTGCCACTGCACTCCAGCCTAGGCAACAGAGCGAGACTCCATCTTAAAAAAAAAAAAAAAGGCTGGGTGCAGTGGCTCACGCTTGTAATCCCAGCACTTTGGGAGGCCGAGGTGGGAGGATCATGAGGTCAGGAGATTGAGGCCATCCTGGCTAACATGGTGAAACCCCATCTCTACTAAAAATACAAAAAATTAGTCGGGTGTGGTGGCACGTGTCTGTAGTCCCAGCTACTTGGGAGGCTGAGGCAGGAGAATTGCTTGAACCCAGGAGGTGGAGGTTGCGGTGAGCTGAGATTGCACCACGGCACTCCAGCCTGGCAACAGAGTGAGACCCCGTCTCAAAAAAAAAAAAAAGACTTGGTTCTTGGATTCTCTTCCATTATGCAATCACCATCCATTGGGCTTCCTTTTGAAATCAGCCCAATTGTTCTATAAAACTAATATGTATAGTTTGTTGAATAAACATAGAAATGGACTCTCCCCAGTCTTAAAACTTGAAACTTGAAACTATCTCATCAGAGTTTCTTCCTCAGGAAACTGACCCTCAAGCAAGGAACTGAAACCCATCAGATCACTACCTCCAGACAATGAGACACCAGACTCCCCATCCTGACTGCTTCCTTACCCCTCCCTACTTCCTGTTTTCCGCCTTCCCCACTGTGTAAATCCCTCAGTCTTAATAGACTGGGGAGACAGATTTGAGCCTTCATCTCCTGTTCACCTCAGCTGCACCACCAGATTAAAGCCTAAGCCTTCTTCCCTGGCAATACTCGTTGTCTCAGTGATTGGCTTTCTGAGCAGCCAGCAGCAAAACCTAGACAGAACCCCTGGTGTTTCAGTGACACTTCCAATCGTGCTTTCTCTGAGTTCTCACTTGATATAGAAAACACCTTGTCACTTACATATATCCCAACCCCTTGCCCTATCCAGCTCCAGTCCCAGGCATGCTGGGAAGTGACAGGGTCTTTCATAGTCTTTGTAATTTCTCACCTCCTACCCCCAAGGTCTTTCACAGTCTTTGTAATTTCTCACCTCCTACCCTACACTGATTTTTATTCCCTCTTGTTAACAAAACCTGTTTTCTAACTCTTCACAACAAGAATGCCTGATAGTAACTCTCATGGGTATCTGGACCTCAGTGTGGGCCTAAGGTTAAAGTAAGACAGTCTAGGTAGAATTTCAGGCACTACCCAGAAGATGGGGGAGCAGGGGTTCTCTTTGGAGCAAGGGGGGCTTTTCTTGTGCTCCTGGCATCTGCCATGTTGGGGTCAGATATTGCCTCTTCCATACAGAATAAGCTGTCCTGCCCTACTGCCTACCTCCTGCCTGCAGACTTCTTTGCTATGGTGGCCAGAGGGTTGTGCAGACAGGGTCTGCAGCAACTTGGGCTCCAGATGGTCCAGGGCATATGTGAATCCCCAACCACCTCCCTAAGGCCTTGATCCATGTGATCTGTTGAAATCCTGTGACAAAAACATGATCCAGGAATTACAGGATGAGTGAGGACACTCAAAGGACTCCATCACAGCTGCCTGAATTTGGAAACTAGGGGCAGTGGACACAGGACTCAGGCCTGGCTGATCAGGATAGTCCACAGTTCAAGGGTCAACATGTGATCTAAATCAGCTTAATTAACCTCAGTGTTAAGATATTTGCAGGAACTTCCAGCATGGAAGAAAGCAGGGCTGAGAGTATGGAGAGAGACAGATTAAAAAGGGCTCTGCTTGATCTAGCTATGCCTGAAGGCTTGACTTACAGTGTGGACAGGAAGCTGGACTTTCAGCTGTGTGAGTCCATGCCTTTCCTCTTTGGCATAAGCTGGTTAATTGGGGTTCATGGATGTTGCACCCCAAGATTCCTGACCAACACAGCGTTGCAACGAGCATCACAGTGCCTCCTTTTCTGAGCCTTGATACAAGAGGCATAGCACCCATCTGCCATTTCCTGATCTGACTTCTTGAGCATTAAATAGGTTCCCTCCAGGCCAGGCACAGTGGCTCACACCTGTCAATCCCAGCACTTTGGGAGGCTGAGGCAGGTGGATCACTTGAGTCCAGGAGTTCGAGACCAGCCTGGCCAACATGGTAAAACCCCGTCTCTACTACAAATACACAAATTAGCCAGGCGTGGTGGCGTGGGCCTGTAAACCCAGCTACTCAGGAGGCTGAGGCAGGAGACTCACTTGAACCCGTGAGGCGGAGGGGAGGTTGCAGTGAGCCGAGATCATGCCATGGCACTCCAGCCTGGGCGACAGAGTGAGACTTCATCTCAAATCAATTGATCAATCAATCAATCAATCAAATATTTGAGAGATTTGGTCAACTGGTGCTACTCTAACTGTGATCTATAGACTGGAGTAGTCCCTAAATTGTCATTGGTCTGCAACAAAATAGAGCAATGGAGACTAAATAACTAGAATCTTTTTGTTGTTGTGGTTGTTTTTGAGACAGGGTCTCACTTTGTCACCCAGGCTGTAGTGGCATGATCTTGGTTCATTGCAGCCTCCACCTCCTGGGCTCAAGCAATCCTCCTGCCTTAGCTCCCCAAGCAGTTAGAATTACAGGTGCACGCCACCATGCCCACTAACTTTTTGTATTTGTAGAGACGAGGTCTCACCATGTTGCCCAAGCTGGTCTCAAACCCCTGAGTTCAAGCGATCTGCCCGCCTTGGCCTCTGAAAGTGCTAGGATTACAGGCATGAGCCACCACGCCCGGCCAATTATTTTCTTATTGTTGGACAACTTACTGCTTTTATTAATAGCATTGATGGACATATTTGTACATATACATGTGAGTACAACTCTGATATTAAAATATTAATGTTTTATTTTCAAAGTTTATTGGCCTCTGGCTCTTTATCTTTTATTCTAAATCTCATCTATTTTGTTTCATTGTTATTTTTGGCTCCAAATAGCTTATGTTTTGATTTTTGTTTTCTTTTTTAAAAGAGACAGGGTTTTGCCATGTTGCCCAGGGTGGTCTTGAACTCCTGGGCTCAAGTGATCCGCCTGCCTCAGCCTCCCAAAGTGCCAGGATTATAGGCATGAGTCACAGAACCCAGCTGATTATTTTAACTTCTATTCATTCCCTTTTCTTCAATATGTTTTTACTTAATTTCTTGAGACTGGGTCTTGCTCTGTTGCCTGGACTAGAGTGCAGTAGTGCAATCATAGCTCACTGCAGCCTTAACCTTCCAGGGTCAAGTGATCCTTCCACCTCAGCCTCCCGAGTAGCTGGAACTACAGGCACATGCCACCATGCCTGCCTAATTTTTAAATTTTTTTGTAGAGACACGGTCTGGTTATGTTGCCCTGGCTGGTCTCAAACTCCTGGGCTCAAGCAATCCTCCCACTTGGCCTCCTAAAGTGCTGGGATTACAGGCGTGAACCACCACGCCCAGCCTTATTTCTAACTCTTGAGATTCTGTCTCCTCTTAACCTTTAAGAAAAAAGCAATGTTCTGCTTTAGGTCTAAAAACTCTTAAAAAAAAAAAAAAAAAAAAAAAAAAACCTTGATTTCTGGGGCCGGGCACGGTGGCTCACGCCTGTAATCCCAGCATCTTGGGAGGCCGAGCCGCATGGATGACGAGGTCAGGAGACTGAGACCATCCTGGCTAACATGGTGAAACCCATCTCTACTAAAAATACAAAAAATCAGCCAGGCGTGGTGGCGGGCACCTATACTCCCAGCTACTCGGGAGGCTGAGGCAGGAGAACGGCGTGAATGCAGGAGGCGGAGCTTGCAGTGAGCCGAGATCGCGCCACTGCACTCCAGCCTGGGGGACAGAGCCAGACTCCATCTCAAAAACAAACAAACAAACAAACAAAAAAAACCTTGATTTCTTTATAATCCATCTCATTAGCTTGCAAAAGGGAGATAATATAATAAATCACATTCATTTGAAGAGCCCAACAACTATTCTGGCTTTTGGGGGGGATGTGGAGGTGAGGATTAAAAAAATCAAAAGAGAAAAAAAAATTCATTGGTGATGAGACTGAAATTGTTAAAATAGTAGAAACATTTCATAAACAATTAATGGGAAATAAAGCATATTTTCGGACTCAATGCAATTTTCTCAAGCCTAGAAATTGGTTTCTCTTGTAGATGTCAAAGTCTTTCTTAATCACAGGAGGCTTTATTTCTCTTTGTTGAATTAAAAGAAACCCCTGAATCACAAATTTGTCATTTGAGCAACTTATTTTTATTGGGAACTTGCTTAAATATGATTAGTCAAACACTTTAAACTTTTCTGTTTCTTTTTTCTTTTTTTTTTGAGACAGAGTCTCACTGTGTTGCCCAGGCTGGAGTGCAGTGGTGTGATCTCAGCTCACTGCAACCTCTGCCTCCCAGATTCAAGAGATTCTCCTGCCTCAGCCTCCCAAGTAGCTGGGATTACAGGCATGCACCACCACACCCAGCTAATTTTTGTATTATTATTATTTTTTTTAGTAGAGATGGGGTTTCACCACATTGGTCAGACTGGTCTCGAACTCCTCACCTCAAGCGATCCGCCTACCTTGGCCTCCCAAAGTACTGGGATCATAGGCATGAGCCACCTAGCCTGGCCTTTTCTGTTTCTTTTTAAGCACACAGTAAAAATGTTCATGGCCCATGATTGGTAACCAAGGGCTCAAGATGTTTTCCTCTCTGTAAAGATTTTGGTAACTGTTGGGCAAAAGCAGACTTAAAACAATTTTTTAGGATGTTTTTGGATTTACAGGAAAGCTAGAAGACAGTACAGAGGGTTCTCATATACCTCACGCCCAGTTTCCCCTATTATTAATATCTTAAATCAGTGTGATCTATTTGTTATGCTTTATGAACCAATACTGATAAATTATTATTAACTAAAGCCCATGGTTGATTCAGATCCTCTTAGTTTTTACCTAATGTCTTTTTTGGGTCCAGGACCCCATTCAGGACACTATATTACAATTAAATCATGTCTCCTTAGGCTCCTCTTGGCTGTGACAATTTCTCAAACTTTGTTTTTGATGACCTTGACAGCTTTGTAAAGCACTGATCAAGTATACTGTAGGATGATCCAATACTGGAATTTGAACTTTTGAATTCTAAATTTTTTTTTTTTTTTGAGACAGAATTTCGCTCTTGTCGCCCAGGCTGGAGTGCAATGGCATGATCTTGGCTCACTGCAACCTCCACCTCCCAGGTTCAAGCGATTCTCCTGCCTCAGCCTCCCGAGTGGATTACAGGCGCCCGCCACCACGCCCAGCTAATTATTGTATTATTAGCAGAGACGGGACTTCACCATGTTAGCCAGGATGGTCTTGAACTCCTGACCTCAAGTGATCCACCAACCTCGGCCTCCTAAAGTTCTGGGATTACAGGAGTGAGCCACCGCGCTTAGCCAAATACTAAATTTTATCTGAAGTAAAGGAAGACATATATTTTCTTTCTTTCTTTTTTTTTTTTTGAGACGGAGTGTTGCTCTGTCACCCAGGCTGGAATGTAGTCGCACGATCTCAGCTCACTGCAACCTCTGCCTCCCAGGTTCAAGAGATTCTCCTGCCTCAGCCTCCTGAGTAGCTGGGATTACAGGTGTGCACCACCATGCCCAGCTAATTTTTATATTTTTAGTGGAGACAGGGTTTCATCATGTTGGCCTGGCTGCTCTTGAACTCCTGACCTCGGGTGATCTGCCCACCTCGGCCTCCCAAAGTGCTGGGATTACAGGCATGAGCCACCGCGCCCAGTTTATACATTTTAAATTTCACATCTTTAGCCAGGTGCGGTGGTTCACACCTGTAATCCCAGCACTTTGGGAGGCAGAGGCGGGTGAATCATGAGGTCAGGAGATCGAGACCATCCTGGCTAACATGGTGAAACTCAGTCTCTACTAAAAATACAAAAAAAGTTAGCCAGGCATGGTGGTGGGCGCCTGTAGTCCCAGCTACTCAGGAGGCTGAGGCAGGAGAATGGCATGAACCCAGGAGGAGCTTGCAGTGAGCTGAGATCGTGCCACTGCACTCCAGCCTGGGTGACAGAGCGAGACTCCATCTCAAATAAATAAATAAATAAATTTCACATCTTTATCCTTCTACTATTGATTTACGGAAACATTTTAAATTGTCTTCCTCCTCTCTTCTTCACTTCTATTTTCCCTTCATTTATAATGATGCTTGGTAATTTTTTTTTTTTGGAGATGGAGTTTCGCTCGTTGCCCAGGCTGGAGTACAATGGCACGATCTTGGCTCACCGCAACCTCTGCCTCCCAGGTTCAAACAATTCTCCTGCCTCAGCCTCCCGAGTAGCTGGGATTACAGGCATGCACCACCAAGCCTGGCTAATTTTGCATTTTTAGTAGAGATGGGGTTTCTCCGTATTGAGGCCGGTCTCGAACTCCTGACCTCAGGTAATCCGCCCGCCTTGGCCTCCCACAGTACTGGGATTACAGGCGTGAGCCACCGCACCTGGCTTTTTTTTTAATTTTTTTTTTTTTTTTTTTTTTTTTTTTTTGAGATGGAGTCTTGCTCTGTTGCCCAGGCTGGAGTGCAGTGGCACCATCTCAGCTCACTGCAAGCTCCGCCTCCCGGGCTTGCGCCATTCTCCTGCCTTAGCCTCCTGAGTAGCTGGGACTACAGGCACCCATCACCACACCCGGCTAATTTTTTGTATTTTTAGTAGAGACAGGGTTTCACCATATTAGCCAGGATGGTCTCGATCTCCTGAACTCGTGATCTGCCCGCCTCGGCCTCCCAAAGTGCTGGGATTACAGGTGTGAGCCACCGCACCCGACATGCTTGGTAATGTTTAGTAAACAGCACAGTCAGGCTACCAGGTAGCTTTAAGGAGAGAGTCCACTCCACAAACCGGTGTTGGCAGGATCCCCGTCCTGCATTTCCTAACCCACTCTTTGTTCTACCCCCAGCCTTTAAAGTACGGCCTTCTGAAAACCTGACCCTGGGAGACGTGGGAGCCTCAACTTTGTGCAGACTCCAAATGAGACTCACCATGATGTGCCAGAAATCTCACACGTCTAATCCACAAAAGGGAGAAGGTTCATGGTTTAAATACCATTGTCTCCAAGAGACTGAGATCACTGGATCTGCAGCAAACCAGGGCAGTGTGGCCTTTGCCACAATGTACCTGGACTGCATTTGTGGAGATCAATTTGGTGTTGGACTTTGTGATGGTTTTCATTATTTAATATTCCTCCCTTCCTTTGAGTGTGGACTGGATTTATAGTAGTAAATCTCTTCTAATGACTAAAATGAAGCAAAAGTGAGGGTCTGTGAGTTCCGATAGTGGGTCATAAAACGCATTGTGGCTTCCTCCTTGCCTTTTCTCTCAGGTCACCTGCTCTGGGAGAAGCCAGTTGCCATGTTGCGAGGACACTCAAGCAGCCCATGGAATGACTCACATGCTGAAGAACTGAGCCCTCCCTCCTTCCAACAGCCAGGGAGGAACTAGGGCATCTTGCCAATAACCATGTGAAGAAGCTTGGAAATGGATTGTTCCCCAAATGAGTCTTCAGATTACTGCAGACTAACATCTTGACTGCAACTCTAGAAAGACCCTGAGCCAGGATCACCAAGCTCACAGAAGCTAAGAGTTAATAAATGTTTGAATTAAGCTGCTAAGTTTTGGAGTCACTTATTATGCAGCAATAGGTATCTAGTATAGCCTGTATTTACATATTTTGATTTTCTGTATATTATAATGTTTTGACATCTTTTTTTTTTTGAGATGGAGTCTTGCTCTGTCACCCAGGCTAGAGTACAGTGGTGCAATCTCAGCTCACTGCAACCTCCATCTCCTGGGTTCAAGTGATTCTCCTGCCTCAGCCTCCCAAGCAGCTGGGATTACAGGCACCTGCCATCACACCCAGCTAATTTTTGTATTTTTAGTAGAGACGGGGTTTAACCATCTTGGCTAGGCTGGCCTTGAACTCCTGACCTTGTAATCCTCCCGCCTCGGCCTCCCAAAGTGCTGGGATTACAGGCGTGAGCCACTGCACCCAGGCTGTTTTGACATCTTAAAAACCTTTCTAGCTGAAGCTGCCCCTCCTGGGGCCAGCCAATTCTTAGTGAAAGCAAAGGGTGCAGCCTGTGGCATCCCTTTGATATGAAACTAACCAATCCAGAGCGAAGTCTCCTCCATCTGGCCAGCACACCCCAGGAGACAATATTCCTCTGCCTCCGGCATCCCCAGGCCAAGTAGAGCCCTGAAACTATTCAAAGTAGCCAATCCTGAGATGTTTACCTTGCCCTCCCTTGCCTTTTCCTCATAAACTCCAACAAAAGCGATGACCTATTCTCTCCTCTAGTTCTTGCCCCCTCTACCTCCTGCTCCATGCTGTGGGGCTTTCCTACCGGCCCTATGTGGCGTGCAGGGCCTCCTGTTTCTAGGGCCTGTGAGGACAGTTAGCTTTGTTTTCCTGAGCCTCTCATGTCTCCTCTTGTAGCTGCATCTGACTGACTATATGTAGGCATAAAGGAACATGTGGAGGGGGACTGATGTGGATCTTACAGCAAGCCCCAACGTGTCTCAGTGTTTCTGTCCAGGAGGCCCATTTTCCCTCTCAACATCACAGGATGATCCTCTTACTGCAGGACTCACTGTGGCTCTCACTCCTCTTATTAGAAAGATCAAGAAGGTACCTTCAAGGGCTAGGCTTCCCATGAAGGGGAGTTTATACAGTAACGCCAGCTATACTCTTGCCAGAGGTGCTCTTAGTGTTAGGAGCAATCCTGGATAGCCAAGACCTCACTAGAATCTAAAAGAAAATGGAAGGCCAGGTGCACCTCCATCCCAGGAGTCCTAGATCCCTGGGGCACAGAACTTGGATCAGAGGAATGTGGCTGAGTTTTAGTTTACTGACTCTTGGCCTAAGGGAGAACCGAGATCTAACCCCAAAGGACAACTTCACCAACCCTCAGCACCTGGCCCTACAGAGAATATCCATGACTTGCTATAGTATTCTTCCATCAACCATTCTAGGATCTTTGCAGACCCAGTATTATGCAACATGACCATAACACCTACCTAGTCCAGGGAAAGGCCATGTCCAGCGCAGGGACAAGAAGAACTAGACTAAGCCACTTCCTCTGTTGACTCAAATCTGCCTTCATGAAAACTACCTTTGGAGATGCCTCTTTTGGGCTCCCCCATCAAGAAACCCGGTATCATCTAGGTGCGGTGGCTCATGCCTGTAATCCCAGCACTTTGGGAGGCCAAGGTGGGCAGATCGCCTGAGGTCAGGAGTTCGAGACCAGCCTGACCAACATGGAGAGCCCCATCTTTACTTAAAAAATACAAAATTAGCCAGGCATGGTGGCGCATGCCTGTAATCCCAGCTACTTGTGAGGCTGAGGCAGGAGAATCGCTTGAACCTGGGAGGCGGAGGTTGCGGTGAGCCAAGATCGTGCCACTGCGTTCCAGCCTGGGCAACAGAGCGAGACTGTCTCAAAAAAAAAAAAAAAAAAAAGGCACCCAACATCTAGACATGGAACTTGGCCCAGAAAGTCCACAGCGTCCCTATTTTCAGTTGCACACTCTCTACCTTGGACCAGGACAGCCTTGCAAGCGCTGAGATACAGAGAAGGGCCAAAAGTTTTTCTGACTTTAGCTCTGGAATAAACCTTGATGTTGCACTTTTATAAACACCCTGGGCAGCTGTGGAACAGAACTAAGGTCTGCAGGAGACCTTATTACAGCATCCAGGACTATGAAGCTATAACAGGACACATCTATGGCCCTGAAACACCCTTCCTCCTACATATTGGTTAACTCCCACTCTGGAGAAAACCACACTCACTCTCCCAACTCTAATCCCCTGCAAAAAGTTATTCTTATTGAATACAGCTACACAAGCCATGCTTGAAGTCAGAGGGGAGATATTTTTTCGTCTCCATGGTTAGGCTTCATATCTGAAGCAATGCTTGTGAATTTCACCTTGCCTTGAAGCTCATCTGCACTCATGTTTGTACCAGGAGGTTAGACAGATTATGGAGGACTTCTTGTTTGTTTTGACGACCTTATTTCTCTAGAGTAGTTTTAGGTTCATAGCAAAATTTAGCAGAAGATAAAGAGCTTTCCCATAGACCTCCTGCCCTGACACAGGCATAGCCTCCCGATTATCAACATCCCCGTCTCTACTGAAAATACAAAAATTAGCAGGGTGTGGTGGTGTGCACCTGTAATCCCAGATACTCAGGAGGCTGAGGCAGGAGAATTGCTTAAACCTGGAAGACGGAGGTTGCAGTGAGCCAAGATTGTGCCATTGCACTCCAGCCTGGGTGGCAGGGCAAGACTCCGTCTCAAAAAAAAAAAAAAAAAAAAGAAAAGACAAGCTAAACACTATTCATATACAAAGAACATGTACTCAGAATATATAAAGAACTCTTGTAAATCAATAAACAATAGAAAATGGGCAAAAGACTTGAACAGGCACTTCACGCAAGAGGATATCCAAATCAGTAATAAACATTAGTGTCAGATTTTAAAATTAGTTAAAAAAAAGCCATCCTCTATTTCCAAAACAAGTAAAACAATAAAAATAATTTCCTGTCTCTCTCCTCTCTCTGCTCTCTCTCTCTCCCTCTCTCTCTCTCTCTCTCTCTCTCTCTCGCCCGGGCTGGAGTACACACTCCCTGCCTCCAGCTCCCATGATGCTCCTGCCTCGGCCTGCGGGCTGCCTGGGATTCCAGGCACGCGCCACCACCTCTGCCTGCTTTTGTCCTTTGGCTGGAGGCGCGGTTTCGCCATGTTGGCCAGGCTGGTCTCCACCTCCTGACCTCAAGTGGTCTGCCCGCCTCGGCCTCCTGAGGTGCTGGGACTGCAGACGGAGTCCCGCTCACTCGGTGCTCGGTGTTGCCCAGGCTGGAGTGCGGTGGCGTGGTCTTGGCTCGCTGCAGCCTCCGCCTCCCAGCCACCTGCTTTGGCCTCCCAGGGTGCTGGGATTGCAGCCTCTGCCCTGCCGGCCGCCGCCCCGTCTGGGAGGTGGGGAGCCTCTCTGCCTGGCCACCCATCTGGGATGTGAGGAGTGCCTCTGCCTGGCTGCCCTGTCTGGGAGGTCAGAAGTGCCTCTGCCCAGCCGCCACCCCGTCTAGGAAGTGAGGAGCGTCTCTGCCCAGCCGCCCATCTGGGATGTGAGGAGCATCTCTGCCCGGCCGCCCATCGTCTGGGATGTGAGGAGCGCCTCTGCCCGGCCGCCCCGTCTGGGATGTGAGGAGCGCCTCTGCCCGGCCACCCCGTCTGGGGGGTGGGGAGCACCTCTGCCCGGCCGCCCCGTCTGGGATGTGAGGAGCGCCTCTGCCCGGCCTCCCCGTCTGGGAAGAAGTGAGGAGCGTCTCTGCCCGGCCGCCCCGTCTGGGAAGAAGTGAGGAGCGTCTCCGCCCGGCCGCCCCGTCTGGGAAGTGAGGAGCGCCTCCGCCCGGCCGCTCCGTCTGGGATGTGAGGAGTGCCTCTGCCCGGCCGCCCCATCTGGGATGTGAGGAGCGTCTCTGCCCGGCCACGGCATCTGGGATGTGGGGAGCGCCTCTGCCCGGCCGCCCCGTCTGGGAAGTGAGGAGCGCCTCTGCCCGGCTGCCCATCATCTGGGATGTGAGGAACGCCTCTGCCCGGCCACCCTGTCTGGGAAGTGAGGAGCACCTCTGCCCGGCCACCCCGTCTGGGAAGTGAGGAGCACCTCTGCCCGGCCACCCCATCTGGAAAGTGAGGAGCGCCTCTGCCCGGCAGCCACCCCATCTGGGAAGTGAGGAGCGCCTCTGCCCGGCAGCCACCCCATCTGGGAAGTGAGGAGCGTCTCTGCCCGGCCGCCCCGTCTGGGAAGTGAGGAGCGCCTCTGCCTGGCCGCCCCGTCTGGGAAGTGAGGAGCGCCTCTGCCTGGCCGCCCCGTCTGGGAAGTGAGGAGCGCCTCTGCCCAGCCGCCCCATCTGGGAGGTCTACCATGGAGGCCAGATGCAATGTGGGGGCTGGACGTGGTGGCTCACGCCTGTAGTCCCAGCACTCTGGGAGGCCGGGGCGGGTTGATCACTTGAGGCTAGGAGTTCGAGACCAGCCTGGCCAACATGGCGAAACATATGAAAAATACAACAGACAAACCAACCAACCAACCCAGCGACAACAAAACAGGTCTACCCTGGAGTCATACTCTAATTTTTTCTATTTTCTTCCCTTTCTGATCCTTTATCCCACTTGCTTTTTCTTCTTCTTCCTTCTCCTTCTTCTTTGTCAAATAGAGGATTGAGTTATTATCATTGATCCATACAAAGTCCCTCTCTCATTTATTTTCTTTAATTCCCACCCCCCATTTCTATTCCCCGTCTTCCCATGTGCAACCTTCCTAATATGTTTGATATGCAAAATAAATAAATAAATAAAATAAAATAAAATAAAATAAAATACCCCTTTCCAGGCCAGGTGCAGTGGCTGATGCCTGTAATCCCAGCACTTTGGGAGGCTGAGGCAGGTAGATCACCTGAGGTCAGGATTTCGAGACCAGCCTGGCCAACATATAAAAATTTGCTGGGCTTGGTGGCAGGCACCTGTAATCCCAGCTATTCAGGAGGCTGAGGCAGGAGAATTGCTTGAAGCCAGGGGGCGGAGGTTGCAGTAAGCTGAGATGGCACCATTGCACTCCAGCTTGGGCAACAAGAGCAAAATTCCAACTAAAAAAAAAAAAATTCATATATTTTTATATATTTTATATATATAAAATACATATATTTAAATATACATATATATATATATATTCCTTTGCAAAGTTAAAAACAAAACAGAAATTATGTTAAAAGGCAACCCACACTGTAATCCCAGCACTTTGTGGGGCCAAGGCGGGAGTATCACCTGAGGTAAGGAGTTTGAGACCAGCCTGGGCAACATGGCGAAACCCCATCTCTACTAAAAATACAAAAAATTAGCCGGGCGTGGTGGCATGTGCCCGTAGTCCCAGCTACTCGGGAGGGTGAGGCAGGAGAATTGCTTGAACCCAGGAGGCGGAGGTTGCAGTGAGCCAAGATCACACTACTGCACTCCAGCCTGGGCGACACAGCAAGACTCAGTCTCAAAACAAAAAACAAACAAACAGGCAACCCACAGACTGGTAGAAAATATTTGCCACGCAAATAATCTTTAAAGGATCAACGTATAGAATACTTTTAAAACTCCTATAAAAAAGGGAAAGGCAAAATATAAAAAAGGTACTTCTCAAAGGACAAAGCATGAATGGGCAATAAATATAAGAGGCTCACCTCGCTAATAATCACAGAAATGCAAAGTGAAAACAAAATCAGGTAATATTTTATACAAGATTGACAAAAAATGTAGTCTGTCAATTCTAAGAACTGGTGAGGACATGCAGCAAGGGGAAGGTTTTCGATACTGCAGATGGAAATGTAAATTGGTAAAACACTTTGGACGAACTCTTGTTATTCCAAGAAAACTCTTGTGTGTGTAAAAACATGTAAAATAATATTCTTGTCTGGGAACAGTGGCTCACCCCTGTAATCCCAACACTTTGGGAGGCCGAGGCTGGCAGATCACTTGAGCCTGGGCAGTGAGTTGTGATCGCACCATTGCGCAGCCTGGGCAACAGAGGAAACCTTGTCAAAAAAAAAAAAAAAAAAGGAAAGGAAAAATCTCCCATAATTTCACCTTTTTTTTCTTTCTCTTTTCTTGAGAGTCTTCCTCTGTCACCCAGGCTGGAGTGCAGTGGCAGGATCTCAGCTCACTGTAACCTCTGTCTCCTGGGCTCAACCGATCCCCCTACCTCAGCCTCCCAGGTAGTTGGGACTATAGGCGCCCGCCACCACTCCCATCTAATCTGGGGGTTTTTTGTTGTTGATGTTCTTTTTGTAGATGCGAGTTTTCACCTTATTGCCCAGGTTGGTCTCAAACTCCTGTGCTAAGCAATCGTCCTGTCTCAGTCTTCCAAAGTGGTGGATTAGAGATGTGAGCCACACACCCAGCCTCCAGTTTTTTTGTTTTTTGCTTTTTTTTGAGACGAAGTCTTGCCCTGTCGCCAGGCTGGAGTGCAATGGCGCCATCTCGGTTCACTGCAACCTCCGACTCCCTGGTTCAAGCGATTCAATTCTCCTGCCTCAGCCTCCTGAGTAGCTGGGACCACAGGCATGCGCCACCACGCCAGTCTAATTTTTGTTTTTTTAGTAGAGACGGCATTTCACCACATTGGCCACGACGGTCTCCATCTCTTGACCTTGTGATCTGCCTGTCTCGGCCTCCCAAAATGTTGGGATTACAAGCATGAGCCACCGCACCTGGCCCCTTTTTTAATATCATATGTTTCTAGCTTTTTTAAAAAAAGTTACTGTAGTGTTAGTTTTGTTTTTAATGAACAGCATTCAGATAATTCAATATATTACAAAGAGGAAAACATTGAGAAGTCTCTCATCCTATCTCAGTCCTACCCTCCATCTCATAGGAAACCATGATTATCAGTTTCTTGAGTATATTGCCAGAATTTATGTGGAAACAAGGATCATATACTCTCGTTTATCCTTTTCTACACAAAAAGCATAATTTATACACTGTTTGGCACCTGGGCTTTTTTCACTTAGTAAGATATGCTAGAGATGGTTCCACATTAGTATGTTGGGAACTGATTCCTCACTCTTTTTCATAGCTGCATAATGCTCCATTGTGTGTATGTACTATAGTTTATAATATCAGTCCTCTGATGGATACTCACAGTTTACAATATTTTGCTATTACAATCAATAACCTCATACACATATTACTTTATATGTAAGCAAGTGTATTTGGAGGCAAAATTCCCCAAAGTGGGATTGTTGCATAAAAATACAAATATTATTCAGTGTGGTTTTGATAACCACTAAGGATTGCTGCATTCTGCTCCTACTAGCACTGTTAACTCGGCACCTGTTTCCCTGACATCCTCCTATATTGAGTATATTACCAAACGTTTCAATGTTTACCAATCATGATGATTTGCATTTTTATTAAAACTGAAGCTGGCCTGTAATCCTAGCACTTGGTGAAACTGAGGTGGGAGGATTGCTTGGGCTTGGGAAGTGGAGGCTGTAGTGAGCTGTGATCGTGCCACCTGTCTCAGAAAAAAAAAAAAAAAAAAAAAAAAAAAAAGACAGTCCGGGAGTGGTGCCTCACGCCTGTAATCCCAGCACTTTGGGAGGCTGAGGCAGGCCGATAACCTGAGGTCAGGAGTTCGAGACCAGCCTGGCCAACATGGTGAACCCCATCTCTATTAAAAATGTAAAAATTAGCCTGGCATGGTGGCACCTGCCTGTAATTCCAGCTGCTCGGGAGGCTGAGGTGGGAGAATCACTTGAATCCGAGCAGCGGAGGTTGTAGTGAGCCGAGATTGCATTACTGCACTCCAGCTTGGGCAACACAGGACTCCATCTCAAAAAAATAAATAAAAAACACAAAAACATGCAGCTAAACATCTTTTCATATATTTGAAGTCTATTTTTAACTACTATTTTTCTGTGAACTTTGTACCCCAGTCCTTTGCCCATTTGTCTAATGCACTGCTGCCTGTTAATTCTTAGATATTTTAAATGAATATTCAATATATTTATATTTGGAAAAACTTATCCAAGGACAAAAGATGACGCTAAAACCCCTGTTATAAAACGAACATACCAGCCTTTCCCCCACGAGCCTGGAATCCGGCCAGAGCAGGATTTTAAGACTCTCGGACGACGTCAACACGTCCTCGGACCTGACTGCGCAGGCTCCAAACAGCTCGCCCGAACCATAACATCTGTGTGCGCATGCTCGCTTGATTCCTAGCGGAAAGTTTGTGTGCGCATGCTCCAAGGAGCCGCACCCCATCGGCTTCCCTAACTGAAAATCCGCTGCGCTTGCTCATAAACCTGCTCTCCTAGGAGACCTGAAGGCTGCTTCCACTAACCCGGGCTGGCGCTGCTAACCTCACCCAAGGATCCCTGCTGTCGGAAAATGTCCAGAGGCACCATCCCTGCTATGAAGAAGGAATGCCAGTACAGCAGCCACAAGGGGTCTTCCTGTGGCCCTCAAACAAAAAATCACTGCATTACATCAGCAGGTATTCAGCATCTGGCTCCCTCCAAACGGTGTCTAAAGCGAGTTTTAAAAATTAATGTTAGGGGCGGGACGGCGGGGGCGGAAAAAAATAAAAAATTAAATTACATTAATTTTTTTCTCTTTTTTTTTAGAGACGGATTCTCGCTCTGTCCCCCAGGCTGGAGTGCAGTGGCGCGATTTCGGCACACTGCACCTCCGCCTCCCGGATTCCAGCAATTCTCCTGCCTCAGCCTCCTGAGTAGATGAGACTACAGGCGCGCGCCACCACACCCGGCTAATTTTTTGTATTTTAGTAGAAACCGGGTTTCACCGTGTTGCTCAGGCTGGTCTCAAACTCCTGAGCTCAGGCAATCCACCCGCCTCGGCCTCCTAAAGTGCTAGAATTACAGCCGTGAGCCACCGCGCCCGGCCAAATTACATTAATATTTTATATTGAGGAGGAAGTTGGTTACAAAGGACTTTCAAAAGGGTCAGGGGTTAATAATCTACATATTTTAAAATATTCCAGGCCGGACGCTGTGGCTCACGCCTGTAATCCCAGCACTGTGGGAGGCCGAGA
Source organism: Symphalangus syndactylus (assembly GCF_028878055.3). NCBI lineage: Eukaryota > Metazoa > Chordata > Mammalia > Primates > Hylobatidae > Symphalangus > Symphalangus syndactylus. The sequence continues at coordinate 79,638,574 of NC_072436.2, forward strand.
CGGGCGGATCGCGAGGTCAGGAGATCGAGACCATCCTGGCTAACACGGTGAAACCCCATCTCTACTAAAAATACAAAAAAAATTAGCTGGGCATGGTGGCGGGCGCCTGTAGTCCCAGCTACTCGGAAGGCTGAGGCAGGAGAATGGTTTGAACCCGGGAGGCGGAGCTTGCAGTGAGCCGAGATCGCGCCACTGCACTCCAGCCTGGGCGACAGAGCGAGACTCCATCTCTCTCTCTCTCTATCTCTCTATATATATTCCATAGACTGCATTGGAGAGAAAGGCGCCGGGACAGAAAAGCCTGAGATAAACCACCTGTCATTCTTGGAGAAAAGGATGCTCCGGCTTTCCCGATTTGGTTGATGAGATGGAAAATCAACCCTTACAGAAAGACATCACCAATTCCCGAAAAGATGCTGCCCCAGTCACGTTTCCGCACTTTGTGAGACGTTGAAATCTCCAGAAGTTGCCCAAGGTTTTCAAGCTGAACACGGGAGAAATGACTCTGGATCTCTGAGGACTGTTTTCCTCAATAAGGAGCTGCAATCTTGACTCCACTACCCTCCCTCCAAAACATCTCGTGTGTCTGGTATCTGGTTATATTGTGGTCTGACAGAGAAGTTTCTTTCGGGGCCAGTGAATTTTTTAAAAAATAAAAGAAAAATAGGTCCTACCAACACATTAATACTTTAATACTTTAAATTTCCCTCTTTATAGTAGGTTGAAATGTCAGTATCTCTTAAGAACAATGGCTGAACCAAATGTTTCCTCAAAACTCACAGTTTTTCCCACCATTTCAGAATGGGCTTGGGAAGCTGCCTCAGACTAAGCTTTGATTTTTTTTTTTAATCTGGCCCAAATTCCTATCTAAGGGGCCTGAGAAATCATGCCCTACATACCATAAATTCTCATCATATGAGTTTTATTTAACCCTATATATGGTGACTTGCTTTCCAGTCTGACTCTGGCATGACATGCGACAAAGAAGAAAGTCAAAATATTTTACCCCAAAACATGTTTCTTTGCCATATTTTGAAATGGTCCTGCAAAGCTGTGCTTTGTGGGGGAAAATACGCATCTGTCAAGAATCTCTATTAACAAAAAAAACAAAAACAAAACAAAACAAAAAAAAAGAATCTCTATTAACACAGCTAGATCTTTTTCTTCCAGGCCCTCCCAATCCTGAAGAGATCGAGAGTCTACCATTGTTTTAAAGGTCTGAATAGGAAACATTTGTCATCTGTCATCTCTAAGGGCAGCCATTATAAGACTTCAAAAGAACCTTTTGAAGTCTTATAATCTTTTAACCTGAACATGTCCTTCCTATTGATCCCAGGTCTTCAGACAATTGTCAACTCAACCATTTGTCAATTAGAAAATATTTAAATTGGCTGAGTGCGGTGTCTCATGCCTCTAATCCCAGCACTTTGGAAGGCGGAGGCGGGCAGATTGCCTGACCTCAGGAGTTCGAGAGACCAGACTGAGCAACATGGTGAAACCCCATCTCTACTAAAATACAAAAAATTAGCTGGGCGTAGTGGCATGCAGCCGTAGTCCCAGCTACTCAGGAAGCTGAGGAAGGAGAATTGCTTGAACCTGGTGGGCGGAGGTTGCAGTAAGCAGAGATCGCACCCCTGCACTGCAGCTTGGGCAACAAAGTGAGACTCTCACAAAAAAAAAAAAAAGAAAATGTTTCCATTTACCTATAGCCTGGAAGTACCTGCTTTGAGTTGCTCCGTCTTTCTGAACCAAACCAATGTATTTCTTAAACGTATTTCATTGATGTCTCATGCCTCCCTAAAATGTATAAAACCAAGCTGTGCCCCGACCACCTTGGGCACATGTTCTCAGGACCTCCTGAGGGCTGTGTCACGGGCCATGGTCACTCACATTTGGCTCAGAATAAATCTCTTCAAATATTTTACAGAGTTGACTTCATCAACATGCCCATACCTGATGAGATGCCTCATCAAAATTCTAGTGGACTGGCTAGTTCAGAAAATGGACCAGCCAGGTTTGCTTAAATGCACCCCTGCACAACTATCTCACTCCTGCTTGGAGCCGGCTAGATCAGGAGACCTGTCCCTAAACTAATGTACTCCATGTCTTAAGTCTTTCTGTTTTGTTTTTGTTTTTGAGAGAGTCTCAGTCTGTCACCCAGGCTGGAGTGCAGTGGCGTCATCTTGGCTCGCTGCAACCTCCGCCTCCCAGGTTCAAGCAATTCTCCTGTCTCGGCCTCCCAAGTAGCTGGGACAACAGGGGTGTACCACCACGCCCTGCTAATTTTTGTATTTTAAGTAGAGATGGGGTCTCACCATGTTGGCCAGGCTGGTCTCAAACTCCTGAGGTCAGGCAATCTCCTCCTCCTTGTCTAACAATGGCACATTGCCCCAGGGTGTAAAAACGGCCAGGGGTGAAAGCAGAGACACAATTCAAAGCATTTGTATTAAGAGAGCAGTAACTCCATGCATTATTTTGCAAGTCACATTTTTTTGTTTTTGTTTGTTTTGAGACAGGGTCTCACTCTGTTGCCCAGCCTGGAGTGCAGTGGTACAATCTCTGCTCATTGCAGCCTTGACCTCCCTGTTTCAAGGGATCCTCCCCCGCCTCAGCCCCCCAAGTAGCTGAGACTACAGACATACAACACCACACCTGGCTAATTTTTGTATTTTTTGTAGAGACGGGATTTTGCCATGTTGCCTAGGCTGGTCTTGAACTCCTGAGTTAAGCTATCTGCCCACCTCGGCCTCCCAAGGTCCTGGGATTACAGGCATGAGCCACCACACCTGGTTTGAATCTATAATTTCAAAGTTAAAATTTTTTTAAGTCAAAACTATGTAAAAAGTTATGCTTAGAAAAAGTCTAGCTTCCTCAGCTCTATCCCTTCCACCTATTCCTTCCTCTGTCCCCCAGAGATAACCTAGTTCATTATTTTTGGTACATCTCTGTTTCTTTTTTTTTTTCTTTTTTCTTTTTTTTTTTTTAGATACAGTCTCACTCTGTCGCCTGGGTTGGAATGCAATGGAGTAATCTCAGCTCACTGCAACCTCTGCCTCCCAGGTTCAAGCGATTCTCCTGCCTCAACTTCCTGAGTAGCTGGGATTACAGTCACCCACCACTACGCCCAGCTAATTTTTTGTATTGTTAGTAGAGACGGGGTTTCACCATGTTGGCCAGGCTGGTCTCGAACTCCTGACCTCCTGATTCACCCACCTCGGCCTCCCAAAATGCTGGGATTACAGGTGTGAGCCATCATGCCCAGCTACATCTCTGTTTCTTTTTGCAAAAAAAAATACATATATTTGTTTTTGGACTAATGTGGACATACTGTTAACTGAAATAGTAAATGTACTGTACTGTTAAAGGGAATCTATTAGATTCTTGTTTGTATTTCTTGAACAAAATTATCTTGCTCTATATACTTCTTTCTTTCCTTTCTTTCCATATCAATTCACAGAAATCGTCATTGTCCTTGTTTTTTTTTTTTTTTGAGACAGGGTCTTGTTCTGTCACCCAGGTTGAGTGGCATGATCTCACCTCACTACAGCCTCAACCTCCTGGGCTCAAGCAGTCCTCCCACCTCAGCCTCCTGAGTAGCTGGGACCATAGGGTGTGCCACCATACCCAGGTAATTTTATTTTTTGTAGAGATGACGTGTCACTATGTTGTCCAGGCTGGACTTGAACTCCTGGGCTCAAGCCATCCTCCCACCTCAGCCTCCCAAAGTGCTGGGATGACAGGAGTGAGCCACTGCGCAAAGCCTGTCCTTGTTTTTTTAATAGCTGTGCAATAATCCAGTGTGCTGATGTCCTGTTATTCAACCCAGTCTCTTGCTGATGGACATTTGAGTTGTTTCCACATTATTGCTATTGTGTATAAATAACTCTACAATGAGTAGTCTTATGCTTGTATTGTTTTATATTTGTCAAGTTGTATCTTCACAGTAAATTCCTAGAAGTGGCATTACTGGGCCAAAAGATATATATATGAGCATTTGGCCGGGCACAGTAGCTCATGCCTGTAATCCCAGCACTTTGGGAGGTCGAGGCGGGTGGATCACGAGGTCAGAAGTTCAAGACCAGCCTGGCCAATGTGGTGAAATCCCGTCTCTACTAAAAATACAAAAATTAGCCGGGTGTGGTGACACGCATCTGTAGTCCCAGCTACTTGGGAGGCTGAGGCATGAGAATGGCGTGAACCCAGGAGGCAGTGCTTGCAGTGAGTGGAGATCACGCCACAGCACTCCAGCCTGAGCTACAGAGCAAGACTCCATCTCAAAAAAAAAAAAAAAAAAAAAAATATATATATATATGTATTTGCTAGACATTGCCAAATTTGCTAGGCTTTTTAATAAATAGCATTCGGACAACTGAATATTTGCTAGAGCATTTGCTAGACATTGCCGAATTCCCCTCCTTGGAGTAGTACCATTTTATACTTTTAGATTTTTGTCAACACAATACATGGGAATTGGTATTTCAGCATATTTTAAATTTGCATTTCTCTCATAATGAACATGTTGAGCAGTTCATTTAAGGGCCATTTATATGTCTTTTTCTGTGGACAGTCTGTTCATATCTTTTGTTCTTTTTCATAATAGGTTTGTATGTTTTTGTCTTTTTCATCCTGATTTTTTTTTTTTTTTTTTTAAGACAGAGTCTCAGTCTGTCACCCAGTCTGGAGTGCAGTGGCGCAATCTTGGCTCACTGCAACCTCCATCTCCCGGGTTCAAGTGATTCTCCTGCCTCAGCCTCCTGAGTAGCTGGGATTACAGGCGTGAGCCTCCACATCCAGCTAATTTTTGTATTCTTTAGTAGAGACAGGGTTTCACCATGTTGGTCATGCTGGTCTTGAACTCCTGACCTTGTGATCCACCCACCTCGGCCTCCCAAAGTGCTGGGATTATAGGCGTGGGCCACCATGCCCAGCCTTTTCATCCTGATTTTTAAAGAACTTGTATATTAGCCTTGCAGTATTTTTTCCCAGTTTGCCATCTCTTCTTTGATTTTTTTTTCGCCATGAAGTTTTCTTTTTTAAGTAGTTAAGGTTATCAATCCTTCCTCTTATTTCTTTCTCCCACTCCTTGCTTATAAAGGAATTCATATTTTCTTCTAGTACTTTTATGATTTCTTTACATATAGCTCTCATTTGGATTTCATCCTTGTATTTGGTGCCAGGTATAATCCAAATCTGTATTTTTCAAAATATTCAGTTGTCCCAATGCTATTTATTAAAAAGCCTGTCTCCTCTAGTGATTTGAGATGCCGCTTTTGCTATATATTAAACTTCTTTATTTTCTTGAGCCTATTTCTAGACTTTCTATTATGTTACAGTGATCTGCCAACACATTCAGTTTTTATTGCAGAGGCTTTATATATAGTATACTCTTGTATCTGGTAGGACTAGTCTGTCTCTCTGAACCAAACTGCATTTTCTTTTAAAAGATTTTCCTAGCTCTTCTTTCGTATTTATTTTTTCATATGAACTTTATAATCAACTGATCTAGTTCCAGAATAAAAGGTATTTGTATTGGGGTTACATTAAATTTGTATATTAGTTGGGGAAAATGAACAACTTTATAATACTGATTTATCCTATCCATGAACAAAGACTAGTGTTCTATATGATCAAGTAAAAAGCAAACATTAATGAAATAGGAAACAAAAATACAACAGATAGAATTGTAGTTTAACAGGAAATGACTTGTCTACACTGGTGATTAGTCTGTAAGTAAAGGCTTCTTTTTTTTTTTTTTGAGACAGAGTCTCGCCCTGTCACCCAGGCTGGAGTGCAGTGGTGCGATCTCGGCTCACTGCAGCCTCCACCTCCCGGGTTCAAGCAGTTCCCTGACTTAGCCTCCTGAGTAGCTAGGATTACAGGCGTCCGCCACCACACCTGGCTAATTTTTGTATTTTTAGTAGAGACAGGGTTTCACCATCTTGGCCAGGCTGGGCTGGAACTCCTGACCTCATGATCCACCCACCTCGGCCTCCCAAAGTCCTGGGATTACAGGCGTGAGCCACTGCACCCGACAGTAAAGGCTTCTTACTGTAGCATTAAGTATCACAGGAGATAGTCAATCCAGTTAAATCTACCTCTGTCTAGGCCCTTGACTTCTGTCTGACTAATGCACAGTTGTATATATAACAATATGGGGTTCACAATGTCATATATTACTATATTACATAAGTTAGTGAAATGTTAAAGGATTTTCCAGTCCATACAATATTTCTTTAAGTAAAAAAAGGAGAAAGAGTATTTCAGCTTAATGGCTAGCTGAGCTTTGACAAGTATGTTTTTTTTTTTTTTTTTTTGAGACGGAGTCTCGCGCTGTCACCCAGGCTGGAGCGCAGTGGCGCAATCTCAGCTCACTGCAAGCTCCGCCTCCTGGGTTCATGCCATTCTCCTGCCTCAGCCTCCCAAGTAGCTGGGACTACAGGCACCTGCCACCACGCCCGGCTAATTTTTTGTATTTTTAGTAGATACAAGGTTTCTTTTTTCTTTTCTTTCTTTTTTTTTTTTTTTTTGACAGAGTTTCTCTCTTGTTGCCCAGGCTGGAGTGCAATGTCGCGATCTCGGCTCACTGCAAGCTCCGCCTCCCAGGTTCACACCATTCTCCCGCCTCAGCCTCCTGAATAGCTGGGACTACAGGCATGTACCACCATGCCCAGCTAATTTTGTATTTTTGGTAGAGACGAGATTTCTCCATGTTGGTCAGGCTGGTCTCGAACTTCCAACCTCAGGTGATCCCCCTGAGAGATGGGGTTTCACCGTGTTAGCCAGGATGGTCCCCATCTCCTGACCTCGTGATCCGCCCACCTTGGCCTCCTAAAGTGCTGGGATTACAGGTGTGAACCACCACGCCCAGCCGACAAGTATCTTTTGTGAATAGCTTGGTTCGCAAGTTTGGGACAATGTATGTATTTACAAACGACTATATAGTTTTACCAGCAGGGCTTTTAAAAAGTGCCCTCTGGGCTAAATTTAAAGAAGTGTCATGAGCTAGTAACGAGAAAAATGTCTTTTTCTTTTTTTGAGACGGATCCTTGCACTGTCACCTAGGCTGGAGTGCAGTAGTGCGATCTCGGCTCACTGCAAGCTCTGCCTCCCGGGTTCATGCCATTCTCCTGCCTCAGCCTCCTGAGTAACTGGTAATACAGGCACGTACCACCACGACCAGCTGATTTTTTGTATTTTTAGTAGAGATGGGGTTTCAACGTGTTAGCCAGGATGGTCTTGATCTCCTGACCTCATGAACCGCTTACCTCGGCCTCCCAAAGTGCTGGGATTGCAGGCATGAGCCACTGCGCCTGGCCTTTTTTTTTTTTTTAGGAGTCCACAAGGATGTTTTGGCTCATAAAGGGCCAAAAGCCACCCTCTCTTCTTTTTATTTATTTATTTATTTTTATTAATTTTTTTTTTGCACACAATAAACATTTTCTAAAAGTACATACAAACAAAAAGATGCATATCAAACATATTATGAAGGTTGCACATGGGAAGACGGGGAATAGAAATGGGGGGTGGGAATTAAAGAAAATAAATGAGAGAGGGACTTTGTATGGATCAATGATAATAACTCAATCCTCTATTTGACAAAGAAGGAGAAGGAAGAGGAAGAAAAAGAAAGTGGGATAAAGGATCAGAAAGGGAGGAAAATAGAAAAAATTAGAGTATGACGACTCCAGGGTAGACCTGTTTTGTTGTCGCTGGGTTGGTTGGTTGGTTTGTCGTATTTTTCGTATGTTTTGCCATGTTGGCCAGGCTAGTCTTGAACTCCTAGCCTCAAGTGATCAACCCGCCTCGGCCTCCCAGAGTACTAGGACTACAGGTGTGAGCCACCCCATCCAGCCCCCACATTGCTTCTGGCCTCTGTGGTAGACCTCCCAGATGGGGCGGCCGGGCAGAGGTGCTCCCCACATCCCAGACGGGGCGGCCGGGCAGAGGCGCTCCTCACTTCCTAGACAGGGTGGCAGCCGGGCAGAGGGGCTCCTCACTTCCCGGACGGGGCGGCCGGGCAGAGGCGCTCCTCACTTCCCAGAAGGGGCGGCCGGGCAGAGGCGCTCCTCACTTCTTCCCAGACGGGGCGGCCGGGCAGAGGCGCTCCTCACTTCTTCCCAGACGGGGCGGCCGGGCAGAGGCGCTCCTCACATCCCAGACGATGGGCGGCCGGGCAGAGGCGCTCCTCACTTCCCAGACGGGGCGGCCGGGCAGACGCGCTCCTCACTTCCCAGACGGGGCGGCCGGGCAGAGACGCTCCTCACTTCTTCCCAGACGGGGCGGCCGGGCAGAGACGCTCCTCACTTCTTCCCAGACGGGGCGGCCGGGCAGAGACGCTCCTCACTTCTTCCCAGACGGGGCGGCCGGGCAGACGCGCTCCTCACTTCCCAGACGGGGCGGCCGGGCAGACGCGCTCCTCACTTCCCAGACGAGGCGGCCCGGCAGAGGTGCTCCTCCCTTCATCCCAGACGATGGGCGGCCGGGCAGAGGCGCTCCTCACTTCCCGGGCAGGGCAGGGGGCTTTTTTTTTTTTGAGACAGAGTTTCACTGTTTTCACCCAGGCTGGAGTGCAATGGCGTGATCTTGGCTCACTGCAACCTCTGCCTCCCGGTTCAAGTGATTCTCTTGCCTCAGCCTACCGAGTAGCTGGGATTATAGGCACCTGCCACCACACCCAGCTAATTTTTGTATTTTTAGTAGACGGGGTTTCACCATGTTATCCAGGCTGGTCTTGAACTCCTGACCTCAGGTGATCCACCCACCTTGGCCTCCCAAAGTGCTGGGATTACAGGTGCAAGCCACCATGCCTGGCCTTAACAGGACTTTTTTAAAAAGTTATTTGAAAAACCTTAAAATATATTAGCCTTGGACAGATTGATTATGGAAAAGAGAAGACAATAGGGAATACTAATTAGAAATTAAAAGGCTCCTTCGTTAGGTGCAGTGACTCATGCCTGTAATCCCTGCACTTTGGGAGGCTGAGGTGGGTGGATTGCTGGAGTTTAGGAATTCGAGACCAGCCTGGGCAACATGGCAAAACCCCATCTCTACAAAAAATGCAAAAATTAGCTGGGTGTGGTAGCACGTGCCTGTGGTCCCAGCTACTGGGGAGGCTAAGGTGGTAGGATTGCTTTTGAGCCTAAGAGGCAGAGGTTGTAGTAAGCCAAGATCACCCCAATGTACTTCAGCCTGGGTGACAGAGTGAGACCCTCTGTCTCAAAAAATAAATACATAAAGAAAATGTTCCTTAATGGGGAAATAGCAGATAGGTATGGCCACGTGAGTGAATTCAGGAAACTGAATGTGAGCAAAAGTGATGTATGCCACTACCAGCCTGTCCCACAAAAGTGCCTCAGAAGCAATACCCTGCTCTCTCTCTCTCTGTCCCGTGACTTGAGATAGATAACCATGGCTACCGTGGAAGCCATGTTTTGAAGAGAGTGGAACCAGAAAATGAGAAGAACCTTGAATTACCAATTGAGAAAGCTGCCTGCCAATCAGGAACACATATGTGGATTTCATTCAAATGAGAGATAAACTTCTATTGTGTTGGAACCATTTTTTGCAGTTAGCATTACCTTAAACCAGAATTTAGTATGTAATAAATGCAGCATTTCAAACTACTGGAAGAAAAAATTGTATTCAACAAGTGTGTTTATGGACACTGGAAATTGGATAGCCATCAGAAAGAAAAAAAAATTGGATGCCTATATCACACATTATACCATGTGAAAACTTTCGAGTGGATCAGATATTACATGGGAAAATAAAACCATGCAAGTTTTAGAAGAAAATATGAATTTCTTTATAGCCTTTAAGTGTGAAAGGTCTTTCTAAATGTGACTCAAATGTAAAGTTGTGAAAGACTAGATTGGTAAATTTGAGTAGCTAAAAAATTTTAAAAACCTTTCAGAATGGCCAAAAGACATAATTCACGAAGTAAAAAAAATGCAAATGAAAAATAGGAAATTATTTGTTATTCGTATCAGGCAAAAAGCTAGTACCCCTACTAAATAAAGAACCCTTAGAAATTGATGGGAAAACACTAAAAATCCAACATAAAAATGGGCAAAAGGGGCCGGGCACAGTGGCTCATGTCTGTAATCCCAGCACTCTGGGAGGCCGAGGCAGGCAGATCACGAGGTCAGGAGATCGAGACCATCCTGGCTAACACGGTGAAACCCCATCTCTACTAAAAATACAAAAAATTAGCCGGGCATGGTGGCAGGTGCCTGTAGTCCCAGCTACTCGGGAGGCTGAGGCAAGAGAATGGCATGAACCCGGGAGGCAGAGCTTGCAGTGAGCTGAGATCGCACCACTGCACTCCAGCCTGGGTGACAGAGCGAGACTCCATCTCAAAAAAAAAAAAAAAAAAGGTCAAAAGGGCTAGCTGTGGTGGCTCACACCTGTAATCCCAATACTTTGAGTGGCTGAGGTGAGCTGATCACTTGAACCCAGGAGTTTGAGACCAGCCTGGGCAACATTGCAAAACCTTACAAAAAAATGAAAAATAAAAAAAATTAGTAATAATCAGCTGAATGTGGTGGTGTGCACCTGTAGTCCCAACTATTTGGGAGGCTGAGGTGGGAGGATCACCTGAGCCAGGTAAGATCAAGGCTGCAGTGAGCCATGATCACATCACTGCACTCCAGCCTGGGTGACAGAGTACTACTCTGTCAAAAATGAAAGAAAAGGAAAGGGAAAGGGAAAAGGAAAGGAAAGGGAAAGGAAGGGAAAGGAAAGCGAAAGAAAGAGAGGGAAGAAGAAAAGAAAGAAAAAGAAAGAAGAAGGAAAAAGAAAGAAAAAGAGAAAGAAAAAAGACAAAAAACAGAGAAGGGAGGGAGGAGAGAAGGGAGGGAGGAGAGAAGGAAGGAAGGAAGGAAGGAAGGAAGGAAGGAAGGAAGGAAGGAAGGAAGGAAAGAAGGAAGGAAGGAGAGAGAAATAAGGAAGGAAGGAGGGAGAGAAAGAGAAAGAAAAAGGAAGGAAGGAAAGAAGGAAAGAAGGAAAAGGGCTCCATGAAGCATTTACCTAGCTTGCCTTTCCATCTTTTGCCCTGTGAGGACACAGCAAGAAGGCCCTCACCAGACCAAATGCCAGTTACTTGAGCTTAGACTTGCCAGCCTCCAGAGCTGTGAGAAATACATTTCTGTTCTCTATAAGTTACCCACTCTGGGGTATTCTGTTATAGCAGCATAAATGGACTAACACAATGGGCAAAGGATATAAACAGGTAATTTTCAAAAGAGAAAACGTAAATGACCAACAAACTTAATGAATGTATGTTCAACCTCATTAATAATCAGGACATAAATAAAAATAGACTATTTCATACTCACTGCACTAGAAAAAGTATAATTTATCAGTACCTGCAGTCATCATTCACAGACATTCAGATCTTAAAGGTAGGAGTGGGAACTCTTTGAAGTTAGATGTGGTCACAAGACTTGTTAAAACAAGTGTGAGCCAACTAATTGTGAGCAGAATTGATATCGTCACTTGTGTGCAGAAATTGGGAATAGCCAAATTTGAGCCCTTTAGTCAGTTTTTTTCCCTACTTCATTGAAGCAAGTGTCAGGATGGAAGCTCCATCAGCCTTGGTCCCTGAGTGACTATGATAACAGAACTTCATGAAGAAGAAATAGACCGTTGAATTAAGACACTGAGATTTTTGTGATTGTGTTACTGTAGCATAATTTAGTTATTCTGACTGATATAACCCCAATTGTTGGTGAGGAAACAGAACAAGTGGGACTTTCATATGCTGCTTGTGAGCCCAAGCTGGTACAACTCTGGAGAAAACTTTTTGCAAATGTTTAGTCAAGTTGACAACGTGTATACCCATGTAGGCACAAGAAAAATGAGCGAAAGTTTTTGCTACAACATTAAAGAAAAAACTGAAAATAACCTCAATGTCCATAGACAAGAAATATGTATTAGTAGATTAATAGAATACATTACTATTGAGTAGCTAAAATAAACTTAAGCTACCTGAATCAAAATATATAATTCTCAGAGTCTAAAAAATTGCATGAGGATATGTATAGTATGACGTCATTATATAAAGTATACATAGCATATTATGCTGTAGCTACATAAAATATGTAGTAAAAGTATAAACATGTATGGGCATAATAAGCATCAAATTCAGAGAAATGTTCACTTCTGGGAAAAGAAGAGGAGGATGCAGGATCCTCGGTGATAGGGTATTTGGAACGTTTTATGTCTTATTTCAAAACATCAAATGCTACTATGTAAAAATGCTGGGTGTGGGTACCTGGATATTTGTTGTATTATCCTCTGTACTTTTCTGTCTACTTGAAATACTGAATAATAATTAAAAAGAAAATACAAGCAAGCAAAAAGAAAAAGAAAAAGCATCTATAAGTCTTCCTCTCCTGCTCCAACTCTGAAATCACCTTAATTAATATATTGATGTAAATCTGTCCAATGTTCTTTCATATCTTTGTGTCTCTGCCTCACCTGGATAGGAAGAAAAAGGGTGGTAGTTCTTCAGATAACTACAGTAAAGATAGTGTGCAGAGTTTAGCAGGCTATGTACTCTATACCTTAATTTACATATTTAGGAGATGTCGTTTTGCCAAGTTAAAAATATTTACTAAAAGGAGAAACATTTCATTATTATTATTATTATTATTTAGACAGGGTCTCGTTCTGTTGCCCAGACTGGAGATGGAGTACAGTGGCATGATTATCACTCACTACAGCCTTGACCTCTTGGGCTTAAGTGAGCCTCCCACCTCAGCCTCCTGAGTAGCTGGGACTACAGGCACGCACCACCATGCCCCGCTAATTTTTTTTTTTTGTAGAAATGGAGTCTCACTATGTTTCCTAGGCTTGTCTCACATTCTCAAGCGATCTTCCTACCTTGGTCTCCCAAAGTGCTGGGATTATAGGTGTGAGCCTCATTATTATTATTATTGTTGTTGTTGTTGTTTTTGAGACAGTCTCATTCTGTCGCACAGGCTGGAGTGCAGTGGCGCAATCTCGGCTCACTGCAACCTCTGCCTCCCGGGTTCAAGTGATTCTCCTGCCTCAGACTCCTGAGTAGCTGGGATTACAGGCGCGTGCCACCACGCCCAGCTAATTTTTGTATTTTTAGTAGAGACAGGGTTTCACCATGTTAGTCAGGCTGGTCTTGAACTTCTGACCTCGTGGTCCACCCGCCTCGGCCTCCCAAACTGCTAGGATTACAGGCGTGAGCCACTGCGCTTGGCTGCCATCACTTATATTGATTTGTTTAGATTCTTTTTTCTTGTGTGTTTTTTTTTTTTTCCAGAAGAGTCTCGCTCTGTTGCCCAGACTGGAGTGCAGTGGTGCGATCTTGGCTCACTGCAACCTCCACCTTACAGGTTCAAGTGATTCTACTGCCATAGTCTCCCGAGTAGCTGGGACTACAGGCATGCGCCACCATGCCCAGCTAATTTTTGTAGTTTTGGTAGAGATGGGGTTTCACCATGTTGGCCAGGCTGGTCTCGAACTCCTGACCTCAGGTGATCTGCCCACCTCGGCCTCCCAAAGTGCTGGGATTACAGGCGTGAGGCAATGAGCCCAACCTTGATTTTTTAGACTCTTTAAACTTTTTTGCTTTCTCAATTTTCAGAACTATAAGAGACTTCTAAATGCTTAGAGAACCTGTGTTATTAATATACAAAAGCATGACTCTGAAAACAGGCAATTCTGGCACTGAAGAGCATCAGATTTAAACTTCATCTTGCAAGTGGTTTTCTTTGTTCTTTTTCTGCTTTCTTTCCCTTTTCATATTTGCTTTCTATAATTCCTTATGTATTTTAGCTATAATTTCTCTTATCAGCTATTTCCCAGTATTCTGTTTCCTTCTACAAATGATATACACGTGGGCTAAGGCAGGCCAAACTTAGCGCTTAATGTGGTTTTCTTGCACTTTTAGTGCCATCTAATGATAGTGCTCTGGTATAAAGAATCTATGCTTTCCTGATTTTTTTATGCTTCTGAACACATTTCTAGCTGTGGCTTATAGTGTTGGTCTTTTAACGATTATCATGTCACACAGCAGTATAGTTTTCAACCTGTCTGCACAACAGAGTCACCTGGTGACCTCTAAAAACTGCTGTCATTAGGCCTAAATCCAGAGCCACTGTCAGAGAGGCATTAACTCTTATTCATTGGACAAAACTAGATGTCATTTAAAAGTACTCAGTTCCATCACTTACTGGGAAGAGTCAGCTTTCTTCCCTTAGTATACAACTACATATATTCATGGTATTATATGACTAATTATGGCTAAGAATGAATACACTTGAGATACACTTCAAGTACTTGTTAGTAATATATACTAATTCTGACAGTTGCCTACATTTCTTTCTCTTACTTTTTTTAAATTTGGGAAAATATATTAAACACATAAAAGTGCTGTGATTAAAACAACCAACAGTTATATCTGTCATTCAAAAATGAACTAAAGTCTGCAACCTCCGCCTTCCCGAGTTCAAGAGATTTTCGTGCTTCAGCTTCCTGAGTAGCTGAGATTACAGGTGTGTGCCACCACACCTAGCTAATTTTTGTATTATTAGTAGAGGTGGAGTTTCACCATGTTGGCCAGGCTGGTCTCGAACTCCTGACCTCAGGTGATCTGCCCACCTTCTCGGCCTCCCAAAGTGCTGGGATTACAGGCGTGAGCCACCACTCCCAGCCAAAAAAATATTTATTTTTGAGTCTCGCTCTGTTGCCAGGCTGGAGTGCAGTGGCATGTTCTCGGCTCACTGCAACCTCCACCTCCCGGGTTCAAGCAATTCTCCTGCCTCAGCCTCCCAAGTAGCTGGGACTACAGGCACGTGCCACCACACCACCAGCTAATTTTTGTATTTTTAGTAGAGACGGGGGTTTCACCATGTTGGCCAGGATGGTCTCAATCCCCTGACCTCGTGATCTGCCCACCTTGGCCTCCCAAAGTGCTGGGACTACAGGCGTGAGCCACCGTGCCTGGCAACAAAATATTTCTAATAGAGCAGAAGAGCTGGTCACAGAATCAAGACCAATAACAACGAAACAATGAGAACATTAGACTGCTAAAGTGTGCCAATGTTGTGAGCACAATACCACACAGAAAGAAGAGGTCAGCAGCTTCATGAAGGAGGTGAGATTTGAGCAGGGCCTTGAACAAGGGAACAATTTCAATAGGCAGCAAACAAAAGGAAACCATCTAGGTGGGGGAATAACGTGAGCCAAGCCAAAAATGGGAATAAGCACAATGCAGTTATTTCTAAAAGTCCTTCATGTGGTCTACTAACAATAGCTAACATTTTTGAGCACTTACTATATGTCAGGCAGTATTCCAAGTCCTTTCGTGTATTAAGTTGTTTAACACAGCAGCACTGTCATCAAGAGCACACTGCTCAAAGCACTTTTTCTGTTGCTCTTAGACACGGTGCCGTCTCTGGGTCTCAGTTTGTCTGTAAAAAAGCAGATAATAATACTACCCTATGCATGATGGATATACACACCCAGGCAAACACAAGAAGAGATTAAACAAAATGATGTAGCTGTTAGGATAAATTGGTAAGATTATGGGTTATATTTCTATTACCCAAATGCAATTTAATGCAATATTGGCCTTTTTGAAACAGTTTTCTTACAACATAATCCACATATCATACAATTCACCCATTTAAATGGTATAATCCAATGGTTTTAAGTATACTCTCAGAGTTATGCAACCATTACCACAATCAGTTTTGAACATTTTTATCACCTCAAAGAGAAACCCTGTAACCTTTAGCTATCATCCCAGGTGCCCGTATCATTCTTCTCTCTCCTTCCCTAAGCAACCGCTAATCTTGTCTGTCACTATATATTTGACCATTCTGGACATTTTATAAAAATGGAATCATATGTGACTTTTTGTGATTGTCTTCTTTCACACAGCATGTTTTCAAGGTTTATCCACGTTGTAGCACATATCTACTTCATTCCTTTTTAAAATTTTTATTAATTTTTTTTGTAGAGATAGGGTCTCGGTATGTTGCCCAGGCTGGTCTTGAACTCCTGGGCTCAAGCAGTCCTCCTTCCTTGGCCTCCCGAAGTGCTGGGATTACAGGCGTGAGCCACCATGTCCAGCCTTCATTTTTTATTGCAAGTGAAATTCACATAAGAAAATTAACAAAAGTGTACAATTTAATGTCATTTAGTGCATTCACAATGTTGTGCAACCACCACCTTCATCAAGCTCCAAAACATTTTCATTACCCCAAACAAAAACCACACATCCATTACGCACACATCCATTATGCAGTCACATTTTCTTCTCTCCAGTCCCAAACAATTTTTTTTTTTGAGACAGGGTCTTGCTCTGTTGCCCAGGCTGGAGTGCAGTGCAGTAACGTGTTCTCAGCTCACTGCAACCTCCACCTCCTAGGTTCAAGCGATTCTCGTGCCTCAGCCTCCCAAGTAACTGGGATTATAGGAACGCACCACCATGCCCAGCTAATGTTTGTACTTTTAGTAGAGACGGGGTTTCATCATGTTGACCAGGCTGGTCTCCAACTCCCGACCTCAAGTGATCCACCCGCCTTGGCCTCCCAAAGTGCTGGGATTACAGGCGTGAGCCACTGCACCTGGCCAGTCCCTAACAATTTATAATTTGCTTCCTGTTGCTATGGATTTACCCATTCTGGGTATTTTATATAAATAGAGTCATGCAGCGTGTGATCTTTTGTGTCTGGTTTCTTTCACTTAGCAAAATATTTACAAGGTTCACCATTTTTGTGACTGATTAATATTCCGTTGTATAGATATACGACATTTTCTTTCTCCATTTATCAGTCAATAGACACTTGGGTTGTTTCCACATTTTGGCTATTGTGAATAGTGTTGCTATGAACATTTGTGTACAAGTATTTGTTTGAGTACCTGTTTTCAATTCTTTTGTGTATATATCTGAGTCATATGGTAACTCTATATGTTTAACTTTTTGAAGAACTGACAGGTGGCTTTTCAAAGTGGCTGCATTATTTTACATTCCCATCAGCAGTGTAGAGGGTTCCAATTTCTCCACATCCTTGGCAACATTTGTTGTTATGTAGCTTTTTGCTTATAGCCATTCTACTGAGTGTTACAGTGATACCTCACTGTGGTTTTGATTTGCATTTCCCTGATGGCCAATGATGTTGTGCAACTTTTCATGTGCTTACTGACCATTTGTATATCTTCTTTGGAAAAATGTCTATTCAAGTCTTTCACCATTTTAAAAATTGGGTTATTTTTCTTTTAAATGTTGAGCTGTAGGCATTCTTTATGCATTCTGGATACACGTTTCATTATCAGATACATACTTTGTAAACATTTTCACACATTCTGTAAACTATCTTTTCACTTTCTTGATGTTCTTTGAAGCACAAAAGTTTTTAATTTTGGTGTCCAATTTATTTATTTGCTTGTTGCTTGTGCTTTTATTGTCTTATCTAAGAATCCTTGCCAAATCCAAGGTCATGAAGATTTACCCCTATGCTTTCTTATAAGAGTTTTGCAGTTTTGACTCTTACATTTAGGTCTTTGATCCATTTTGGGTCAATTTTTACATATGGTGTGATGTAAGGATCCAACTTGATTATTTTGCATTAGCCTGTCTAGCTATCCTAGTGCCATTTGTAGAAAAGACTATTCTTTTTCATCCTTGATGAAAATCAGTTGACCATAGAAATGTGGGTTTATTTCTGGACTCCCAATTCTGTTCCATTGATCTGTATGTCTATCCTTATGTCAGTACTCCACTGTCTTGACTATTGCAGCTTTGTAGTAAGATTGGAAATGGGAAAGTGTAAATCTTCTAACTTTGTTGTTTTCCAAATTCTTTTGGCTATTCTGAGTCCCTTTAGTTTTCACATAAATTTTAGAATCAGCTTGTTAATTTCTACAGGGAAGAGAGTCTCTCACAAGTCTCTCTGCTAGAGACTGGTGAATCTGTAGATTAAGTTAAGGAATATTCCCATCTAAATAACATTAAGTCTTATGATCCATGAACATAGAATGTCTTTCCATTTATTTAGATGTTTAATTTCTTTCAGCAATATTTTATTTGAATATGTTTTCAGAATTTCTTTTTCTTTTGTTAAATTTATCCTTAAGCTTTTAATTTTTTGATGTTAAAAGTTGTTTTCTTAATTTCAATTTTAGATTTTTCATTGCTACTATATAGAAATAAGTTGATTTTGTCATATTGATCCTATATCCCGAAGTATTACTGAACTCAATTATCTGTTCAAATTTTTTTTTAGTGATTTCATAGAATTTCCTGCATACAGGATCATGTCATCTCTAAATAGATACAGTTTTACTTCTTTTCCAATTTAGACGCATTTTATGTCATTTTTTGGGCCCGACTGCTCTGGCTAGATCCTCCAGTACAATGCTGAATAGAAATGTTGAGAATGGGCTTGTCTTGTGCCTGATCTTAGTGGGAAAGTATCCATTTCTTCACCATTAAGTGTAATGTTCGCTGTGGGGTTTTTGTAGATGTCGTTTATCAAGTTGAGGAAGTTCCTTTCTATGTTGTTAATGTTTTTTTTTTCATGAAAGAATATTGGGCTTGTTGATTGCTTTTTATGCATCTATTGAGATGATTGTGAGACTTTTTTTTTTTTTTTTTTTGAGACAGTCTTGCTCTGTCACCCAGACTGGAGTGCAATGGTGTGATCTCGGCTCACTGCAACCTCCACTTCCCAAGTTCAAGCAATTCTTCTGAGTAGCTGGGATTACAAGCATATGCCACCACTCCTAATTTTTGTATTTTTAGCAGAGACAGGGTTTCACCATGTTGTTCAGGCTGGTGTCGAACTCCTGACCTCATGATCTGCCCGCCTCAGCCTCCCAAAGTGCTGGGATTACAGGCGTGAGCCACCACGCCCAGCTGATTGTGAAACTTAAAAAAAATTATATTGATACAGTGTATTACATTAATTTTCAGAGATTAAGTCAACTTTCCATTCCTGGAATAAATCTCCCTTGGTCATAGGGTATAATTATTTTTGTATGTTGCCAGATTGTGCTAGCGTATGTTGAAGATTTTTGCATCTATATTTGTAAGACATACTGCTCTGTAGTTTTCTTTTTCTTGTGATACCTTTGTCTAGTGATGTCTGGGCTTTTCTTCGTAGGTAGTGTTGGACAATTAGTTCAATGTCTTTAGTCGTTATAGAGCTATTCATATTTTCTCTCTTTCTGAGTCAGTTTCAGTAGTTTGTGTCCTTCTAATAATTTGCTCATTTAATCTCAGTTATCTAATTTATTGGCACACAATTGTTCACAGTACACCTTTATAAGTTTTGTTTATCTTCTTTATATCCCTTCTTTCTTTTCTGATTTTAGTAATTTGAGTCTTCCTTAGTTTAACTAAAAGGTTTACCAATTTAAAAAATCTTTTCAAAACCTAGCTTTCGGTTTTGTTTTTCTCTATTGTGTTTCCCTTCTCTAGTTCATTTGCTTCCATCTTTATTATTTTCTTTTAGTGTGCTTTTAATTGCTATTCTTTTTCCAGTGTCTTAAGGTGGAAGGTTAGGTGGTTGATTTGAAATCTTTCTTCTTGGCTTGGCGTGGTGGCTCATGCCTGTAATCCTAGCACTTTTGGAGGCTAAGGCAGGTAGATCACTTGAGGCTAGGAGTTCAAGATCAGCCTGGGCAACATGGCGAAACCTCAACTATACTTAAAATACAAAAATTAGCCGGGCATGGTGGCACATGCCTGTAATCCCAGCTACTTGGGAGGCTGAGGCACGAGAATCGTTTGTGCCCGGGAGGTGGAGGTTGCGGTGAGCTGAGATCACACCACTGCACTCCAGCCTGGGCGACAGAATGAGACTCTGTCTCAAAAAAAAAAAAAAAAAACCCAAAAAACTTTCCTTTTATAAAAAATTTTATTGTGTATATTTAAGGTATACAACATGCTATAACATACACATATATAGTAAAATGGTTACTATAGTGGAACAAATGAACATATATATCCATCATCTTACATAGTCATACATTTTCCTCTCTGTGGGCAGAAACAGCTATAAGCTACTCATTTAGCCAAAATCCTGAATAAAATACTTTATTACTAACTATAGACTTCATGGTGTATATTAGACCTTTAAACCTGTTTATCCTACATTCTTTCTTCCTTTTTATTTAAGCATTTACAGTTACAAATTTCTCTCCAGGCACTGCTTTAGCTACATCCCATATGTTTTGGTATGTTGTCTTTCTTTTCATTTATCTCAAAGTATTTCCTAATCTCCCTTGTGATTTCTTCCTTGGCCCATTAGTTACTTAGTAATACGTTAACTTCCACATATCTGTGGGTTTCTCAAATTTCCTTGTTCTTTCTCTCTCTCTCTTCTTTTTTTGAGACAGGGTCTTGCTCTGTTGCCCACACTAGAGTGCAGTGGTTTGAACATGGCTCACTGCAGCCTTGATCTCCTAAGTTCAAGCAATTCTCCCACCTAAGCCTCCCGAATAGCTGGGACCATAGGCAGGCGCCACTGTACCCAGCTAATTAAAAATAAATTTTTGCACAGATGGAGGTCACGTCATGTTGCCCACGCTGGTCCCAAACTCCTGGGCTCAAGTGATTCTCCAGACTTGGACTCTCAGTGCTGCAATTACTGATGTGTACCACCACACCTGGCCTCTAATTTCTATTGTGGTTATTGTATATTATTTTTAATTCCTTTGTGGTTAGAGAACATACTTTATATTATTTATTTCCTTTAAAATGTATTGAGGCTTGTATTATGGCTTAGCACATGGTCTATCCAGGAGAATGTTCCACATGCACTGGAGAAAAATGTATATTCTGCTGTTGTTGAGTGGAGTGTCTATAGATGTCTTTCAGTTTCGTTGGTTTATAGTGTTGTTCAAGTCATCTTTTCCTTGTCAATCTTCTGCCTTATTGGTCTATCCATTATTGAAAGCTCATTCTTGTTGAATTGTGTTATTTCCTCTTTCAGTTCTGTCAGTTTATACTTTATGAATTTTGGTGCTGTTTTTTGGTTCATGTATGGTTATAATTGTTATATTTTCCTGATGGAGTGACTTTTTCATTATAAAATGTCCCTCTTTATTTCTAATAATTTTTTGAAGCCTATTTTGTATAACCACTCCTGCTTATGGTTGCTGTTTGCATGTTACATAATTTTTTATCATTTTATTTTTAATCCATTTGTATCCTTGAATTTAAAGTCTGTCTCCCATATGCTGCATTTAGTTGGGATTTTGTTTTCTTATCTAGTCTGATGTTCTATGCCTTTTGATGGATAACATATTCACATTTAATATTATTATTTATATAGTTGGATTTACTTTTGCTGGTTTACTTTTTGCTTTCTCCATGCCTCCTATCTTTTCTGTTTCTTTATTCCTCTTTTACTTTCTTTTGCATTAAGTAAATATTTTCTGATGCAACATTAATTTTTAAATGATTTTTTACTATATATTTTTTGAATTATTTCCTCAGTTGTTGCTCCAGGGCTTACCATATATACATCTTAACATCAGAATCTGTTTCACATTTATAACAAATTCCAAAGAGATATAGAAATATTATTCCTATATAGCTCCATTCCCTGTTTCCTCTTGTGGTATTGTTATACATACATATGTTACAAACCCAGTAATACATTGTTATAATTATAACTTTACTTTTATACCTTTTTAAAAAGCTGAGGGAAGAAAATGGAGAAAAAATATATAGCTGTTATTGCATTAGCCTATAAATATATATTTATAGCTTTTATTGCATCAAATTTATTTCGCATTTCTGGTTCTCTTCTTTTGTTCCTGTATTACCACTGGGAGTCATTTCCTTAGTCCAATATAGCTTTGCTCTCATCCACCTCCTTTGTTCTGTTATTGGCAAATATTATTACATTTCTTTGGTACAGTCCCAACAATAAAATTATATACATATTCAATTGCTTTTTAAAATTAGTTAAGAAAAGAAATATGCATGTCGTCTTTACTAATGCTTTTTTGTGTGTATTACTGTCTAGAGTCATTTGTTTCAGCCTCAATAACTTTCTTTTTTTTTTTTGAGATGGAGTTTTGCTGTTGTTGCCCACGTTGGAGTGCAGTGTCATGATCTCGGCTCACTGCAACCTCCGCCTCCCAGGTTCAAGTGATTCTCTTGCCTCAACCTCCCGAGTAGCTGGGATTACAGGTGCTGCCGCCACACCCGGCTAATTTTTGTATTTTTAGTACAGATGGGGTTTCACCACGTTGGCCAGGCTGGTTTCAAACTCCTGACCTCAGGTGATCCACCTGCCTCGGCTTCCCAAAGTGCTGGGATTATAGGTGTGAGCCACCGTGCCCGGCCACCTCAGTAACTTTCTTTTAGTATTTTTTGTAAGGTGGGTCTGCTAGCAATGAATTATCTCAATTTTTGTTTATCTGGGAATCTCTTCATTTTGCCTTCATATTTGAAAGACAATTTTTGCTGAATGTAGTATTCTTGGTTGACAGATTTTTCTTTGAGCACTTTGAATGTTATCCCACTGCCTTCTCCTCCTTCATTTTGGAACAGGATCTCCCTCTGTCTCCCACACTGGAGTGCAGTGGTGTGATTATAGCTCACTGCAGCCTCCAACTCCTGGGCTCAAGTGATCCTCCCACCTAAGCCTCCCAAGTAGCTGGAATTACAGGTGTGTGCCACTATGTCTGGCTATTTAAAAAATTTATTTGTTAAGGCCAGGCATGGTGACTCACGCTTGTAATCTCAGCACTTTGGGAGGCCAAGGCAGACGGATCACCTGAGGTCAGGAGATCAAGATGAGCCTGACCAACATGGCGAAACCCCGTCTCTACTAAAAATACAAAAAATTAGCTGGGCATGGTGGCAGGTGCCTGTAATCCCAGCTACTTGGGAGGCTGAGGCAGGAGAATTGCTTGAACCTGGGAGGTGGAAGTTGCAGTGAGCTGAGATCAGGCCACTGCACTCCAGCCTGGGCAAGAAAAGCAAAACTCCATCTCCAAAAAAAAAAAATTATTTGTAGAGATGAGGGCTCCCTATGTTGGCCAGGCTGGTCTTGAACTCTTAGCCTCAAGCAATCCTCCCTCCTTGGCCTCGCAAAGTGCCAGGATTATAGGCATGAGCCACTGTGCCTGGGCTGTTATCCACTGCCTTCTGTTCTCCACTGCGTCTGATGAGAAGTCAGCTGTTGATCTCACTGGGGTTCTCTTGGAAGTAAGGACTTTTTTTTTTTTTTTGAGATGGAGTCTCGCTGTGTCACCCAGGCTGGGGTGCAGTGATGCGATCTCGGCTCACTGCAACCTCCGCCTCCTGGGTTCAAGCGATTCTCCTGCCTCAACTTCCCAAGTAGCTTGGACTACAGGTGCGTGCCACCATGCCCGGCTAATTTTTTGTATTTTTAGTAGAGACGGGTTTCACCATGTTAGCCAGGATGGTCTCCATCTCCTGACCTCGTGATCCACCCGCCTCGGCCTCCTAAAGTGCTGGGATTACAGGTGTGAGCCACTGTGCCGGGCCATAAGTAAGGATTTTTCTCTTGCTTCTTCAAGCTTTTCTCCTTGTCCTTGCGCATTTTTT
Source organism: Symphalangus syndactylus (assembly GCF_028878055.3). NCBI lineage: Eukaryota > Metazoa > Chordata > Mammalia > Primates > Hylobatidae > Symphalangus > Symphalangus syndactylus. The sequence goes on from NC_072436.2 coordinate 79,662,149, forward strand.
ACTATAATGTGTTTGTGGATTTCTTTGCATTTAACCTCTTAGAGTTTGTTGAGCTTCTTGGATGTGTAAAGTTTTTCATCAGATTTGGAAAGTTTTCAGCCCCTATTTCTTTAAATATTTTTTTTCTCTTCCTTTCTCTCTCTCCTCTCCTTTTGGAACTTCCATTAGATGTATGTTAGCGAGCTTAATGATGTCTCATATTTTTCTGAGGCTCTGTTCATTTTTCTTCATTCTTTTTTTCTGTTTATAATGTTATTTTTAGACAAAGAAAAAAATAGGGAAAAGGTGGGAAAAATATAAGGATGGAAAAGTTACCTAATCACTTTGGTGAGCTTATGAGATGCTCATAATTCCATAGCATCTTCCCCATAAAACGCTGCAGTGATTACTTATTATCCAAGTGTTCATGTTTAATATACTGTTGAGATAAAAGGGTGGCCATCAGATCAGCTTATTTAACTTTCTATTCTGCTCAGAACTTGAAGCTGCCCAGATTTCAGCAGAATTCACCTGGACTCATGTCTACATCAAACTAATCTAGTGTATCTTTCTATAGGGTGACAGACAAACTGATCTTGAGAACCCATGACAAGGTATTTGTGACAAGGCATCTGCTGAAACTCCAACAGGTGCAGATTAAAATGATGCCAGGCTAGGGACAGTCCAGATATTGGAGATACCACCCAAAAATATGAACTCCAGAGGAAAGGTTTTTGGTGCCAGCTGCTCCAGTCACTGTTCTAGGCACTGTGGACATAGCAGTAGTCAAGAAGACCAGGTCTCTGCTCTGGCGTTCACATTTTATCATGGGATACAGATTGCAAACCAACAAATAAAGGAAGGAAAGTATCAGAGTAATAATGTCAGTTATGCACAGAAACTATGAGGATGTGATGAGAGTGACTTGGATGAATATTTTATATTAAGCACATAGGAAATACCTCCTGTGAGGAAGTAACATCTAAATTAAAACCTGAATTATAACAGCCTTCTAGACAGCGGGAATGGCTAATGTCAAGGAACAGAAAGGTGGGAATGACTTACTACATTCCAACGTAGTAAATAAGATGGAAAATGAAGTCTGAGAGGCAGCCAGGGGGTAGGCCATGTAGGACTAGTGTAGGTTGGAATTTTTTTTTTTTTTTTTTGAGACAGTGGCACGATCTTAGGTCATGGCAACCTCCACCTCCCGGGTTGAAGCAATTCTCCTGCCACAGCCTCCCAAGTAGCTGGGATTGCAAGCACCCGCCACCACGTCCAGCTAATTCTTCTATTTTTTAGTAGAGATGGGGTTTTGCCATGTTGGTCAGGCTGGTCTCAAACTCCTGACCTCGTGATCTGCCCACCTTGGCCTCCCAAAGTGCTGGGATTACAGGCGTGAGCCACCGCGTCCAGCCTGAAGGTTGGATTTTATTCTAGGTTTGATGGGATGCTATTAGTGTTAAGAAGGGCAGTGATGTGATCTGAGTCACACTGAAAAATCACGAACGTCACTTTGTGCACAAGTTATACAGAAGTTTGAAATGGAAGCTGGGGAATTACTTATGAGGCATTTGTAGTACTTCATGCAAAATATGTTAATAACTGGGGGTGGTGATAGTGGAGACAGAGAGAAGCAAATGGATGTGGAGTACATATGGGACTTGCTGATAAATTGAATGTCAGGTGTGAAGAAAAGAGATGAATAAGGAATACTTTCCAGATATTTGCCTTGTGTACTTCAGTAGGCAATAATGCCATTTACTGAATTGCAAAAGAATGGGTTTCAATAAGCAGAGAGTTTGGGGGCTGGAATGGGAAGGGATATCACAAGTTCTGTTTTGATTATGTTAATTAAGTTGGAGATACCTACTGGTACTCCAAGTACAAATGTTAAGCAGACAGTTGAGTAAACAAGCCTGGAACTACCGAAAGTGCACTCGAGTCGCCTGCTTTCAGTCTGAAGAAGCTGCCAGTGAGGCAGGAGGCCTCTAAGAGAAAATTTTCAGGCAACCCAAGGGAAAACTATTTCAAGGTGTTGGAATGTATTGATAGACCCAGATTCCAACCCCAGTATGTAGTTTACTATGCCTCACTGAATGTTCTCTTCCACCTGTAAAATGGGGATAATGCCCAATTTGGTGGGGGCGGGGGGGGGCGTGTTGTGAGGCTAAAGGAGATAAGGAATATATCAGAAGCATGATCTTTGGCATAACCAAAGCATTCAACAAATAGCAACTACTAGGACCATCACCTTCAGTTTGGTAAGAATTGGCTGTGTTCATAAACAAATGGTAAGAACCAAACTGGCTATATTTTCTCAAGGAAAGATACATCTTAGAAAGAGAGCTGCTGTTAGACTTTGCTGTGGCCTTCACTTACTGTCCTTCAGTTGAAGCCTCTTTGAAAGCATAGCTCCCTACCACATAGTTCCCTACCACGTATCAGGAAACAGCATTCTTTACCTAGCTCTTTCTACAAATGCCACTTACTTTGCCTAAATAAGATAAGACATTTGATATGATTTTCTTTTAAGTTTCAAATGATGCCATAGAAACCACGAAAGTATTAGGTGCCTCCTTTCTTGCACCAAATACATATACGGACACACATACACAGTCTTAACAACTCAAGTTACAGGAAAAGGGATATGAAACTCTTAAAGAATTTAGGCTACCTTCCACATATTAACATAACAATGCAACAATAATAGCAAACATTTATGGAGGGCTTACTATAGGCCAGAAAGTACTGTGCTAGTTGTTTTAGATCTATTAACTCATTTAATTGCCCCCAAATCTTATAAGGGTGGAATAATATTATTCTTGTACCGTCTTCCCCAATAGATCAGCTTTAAATAGGAGAAAGACAGTTAGCCTATTAGAATTAAACTGGCTAGCTATCCCAGTCCTGGGAGGTGTGACATAGTTGCTCAGTGAATAGCTGAAGGTTGGCTGCAGAATTAATTCCAGGAATTAAAGACAAAATACATTTTTTTGTTTGTTTTTATATTATAATGTGCCTTTAGTAGACAAGCTTGACAGAGCTTCAGCCTCAGCTTCCAAAGCAATAAGCACATCTCACTGTACCTGGCTGAGTATTGTGAAGAAGGAAAGTAACAAATAAATGCAACTGTGTACCATCAGCATTGTTATCAGATCATCTTTTCTGAAATATTTTATCCCTTAAATGTTTGGTAAATCTTTACCAGCATAACCTCATTTAAAATAATCTTTTTTTTTTTTTTTTTTTTGACAGGGTCTTGTTCTGTTGCACAGGCTGGAGTGCAGTGGCACAATCACGGCTCACTGAAGCCTTGCACTCCCAGGCTCAAGCAATTCTTCCACCTCAGCCTCCCTAATAGCTGGGACCACAGGTGCGTGCCACCATGCCAGGTTAATTTTTTTAATTTTTATTTTTGTAGAGACGAGGTCTCACTATGCTGCCCAGGCTGATCTTGAACTCCTGGGCTCAAGCAATCCTCCTGCCTTGGCCTCCAAAAGTGCAGGGATTGCAGACGTAAGCCACTGTGCCTGGCCTAAAATAATCTTTTTTTTTTTTTTTTTTTTGTAGAGACGGAGTCTCGCTCTGTCGCCCAGGCTGGAGTGCAGTAGCACAATCTAGGCTCACTGCAAGCTCTGCCTCCCGGGTTCACGCCATTCTCCTGCCTCAACCTCTCCGAGTAGCTGGGACTACAGGCGCCCACCACCACGCCCGGCTAATTTTTTTTTTTGTATTTTTAGTAGAGATGGGGTTTCACCGTGGTCTCGATCTCCTGACCTCGTGATCCGCCCACCTTGGCCTCCCAAAGTGCTGGGATTACAAGCGTGAGCCACCGCGCCCGGCCCTAAAATAATCTTAAAACTCAAAAATTTCACCTTGTAGCAGAGATAATTTTCCATGAAAACCTGTGGAATCTAGAGCTACTCTAGACTTTTTTTCTGAGAAGATGGAATAATTCAGATAAAGAGACTTTCCAGACAACTTTTGTCATTAACATTTATTTCAATTAAAGAAATGTGAATCCAGGATTAATGTAAGGTGAAATATTAAAGTATCTGGCAAAAGAAATGCTATTAAGAGTTTAAGTAAAATGTTTGCGGTACTGGTGCTATGTATAACAGACAAACATTAACAAAATAAAAAACATTCTTTTTTTGTTTTAAATTGAGATGGAGTCTTGCTCTGTCGCCCAGGCTAGGAGCGCAGTGGCATGATCTCAGCTCACTGCAACCTCTGCCGCCCGGGTTCAAACAATTCTTGTGCCTCAGCCTCCTGAGTAGCTAGGACTACAGGTGTGCGCCACCATGCCTGGCTAATCTTTTTGTATTTTTAGTAGAGATGGGGTTTCACCATGTTGGCCAGGCTGGTCTCAAACTCCTGACCTCAGGTGATCCGCCTGCCTTGGCCTCCCAAAGTGCTGGGATTACTGGCACGAGCCACTGCACCTGGCCAAAAGCATTCTGAAGAGAATCAAATTCTGATAAACTCTGGTTTGTAAAAATCAATTCAGTGGTACAGTCCTCCCAGGGGAGAAGCAGTTTGCCTTTTTACCATCAGTTAAAAATCAAAAGAGCATATATATTTTTTCCTTACCTAGTCGTGACTATTACAGCACTGTTTACATGTACAAACTCAAATCCTTTAATTAGAAAACACAGTAAACTACAAAAAAAACTCTGGTATTTAACAGAGTATTTACATATAATATGTACTACAAGACATTTTCTTTAGAAAATAAAAGTCTATTTCCACAGTATCAAACAATTGAAACAAATATAAACTGGAACAAAATTTCTAAACAGCAGTTCAAAAACCTTGGCAAAGCCAAGGTTATCAAATAACATCTAGCTTCATTTATCAACTAAAAGACTCACTAAAAAGAATGATTTCTGTACGTGTAAACTGAGTGTAACACTTCAATATTTCAATGGAAATTGCTCTTTTGTCACACATTATTAAAGTCTGTTCTCTGAATAATTTGAAGAAATGTCAATTATAAGGCAAATTAAGACTTAAAAAAATAGAAACAGTGCATCTTAAAGTTTTTCAGAGACCTACATATAATTTACAAACACATAATTTATTATATGATTATAGTTTGGAACAAATTTTCCCTGAGCACTCTTTCTGCCTGGTTAGAAAAATTTAAACATGATTTATAAAATAGAATTTCATTTGGATTTTTCTTGAATATATGCAAATTTTCACCTGTCTAATGTATTTGGAAAAATTTAGACCGAACTAGCAAGTATAACTGTTTTAAGGAGTTATTTGAATGGTTATAGAAATATGGTTGGGTTTTAGAGCCCTGAAAACTGTACAGTGGGTGTCTCATATAACAGAAATGATTTACTATCCTAAAACTATCAATGGTTATTTTACCAAATTCAGAATGCCACTAGTTTCACAGAGGACAGAGGTAATAATCAGTAATTCCAGCTCAGATGATCAATAGATAAGCATTAAAAACTGAAAGAAAAAAAAAGTTGGATTAACATTGTACTTTCCACGATATAATGCTGAAAAAAATTAACTCTTCTGCCCAACACAGTACTGAAATACCTTACCCTGAAACTTCATTTAATGCAGTCTTGAGACCTGTCACTCCTTAATATTCATGAAGACTTAAAATTAGCATCATTGGGAATTTCATCACACAACCTGCAGTTCTCAACGCTATCTCAAGATTTACAGCTCCAAAGACATATTACAATCAGTGCACATGCATGGTAACACTACCAGTTGTGTTCTCCTAACTTTTAAGGTCTTAAAAAAACTTGGCTACCTGACAATTTAGGCCTCTTCTTTTTCAAATAAATAAAGGAAAACACTGGGAGTCTCAACTATGCAAATTTGTAAATAATTGCTTTCTACATAGCCTAGAATCATATTAGAAGAAAATCAGATTTAAAAAGTTTCATATTTACAATTAGATTTTCATAAAACCAAACTATGTATTTCTTTTAGCATTATGATTTATGTGGATTAAAATAATTATAAAACAGTTGGAAGTCATTGTTCTGAAGATCTTCAAGAAGTGAGCAATTTCAGATGTCCAGGAGAGTGCCTTCTCTCTTTTTACTTATATTTTAAGGTGCTTTATGCAGGACGCCCTTGACCAAAACGACTTTTAGACCTAGATTTTTTAAATAGAAAAGGAGGTCAGAGTTGCTTCTAAAACAATAGGAAGTTGGTGCTCCTTCAGATTATGTTGGCTTGGCAACATCAAGGTTTAATAAATCTTCTTGCAGCTCCGTAATCCATTTTCTAAAACTCTTAAAAGGAGATGTATTTTTGGAATTCAGATTTGTTGCTTCTCAGAGATAATATGTTATGTACATTGTATATAATGAATCTGGAGCAGTGCCCCATAATCAAATATAAGTGGGATGAATAAAAAATATAAATGGTATCACAGCAGCTCAGTGCAAGTTTGAATTGCTACAAATGTATGAAAACACTTTTAGCTTTTTGAACTTTCTAGATTTCAGAATTATAGATAAGGAATTAGAATCTGTAATATTAATGTTCAAATCTCAGTAACTGTTAATCTCTAACAGAAAATTTGTGATGTAAAATGACACAAGACCCACCAGTTAGAGTAAGAGAAATAAGATATAAAGCAAGGAATGGTAAAGATTACAGTGATTTATATAAAGTATTAATATGTGATCACAAACAGTACAAAAATTCTGCTACTTCCAGTAGCACTGTAGCTTACATTTTTATCAGGAGTTGGCTCAGAATGAAGCTAGTCCAACAAGCAGAAAACTTAAAAAAAATCCACAAAGCTATATTTTCATTAGATTTTATCTTTTAAGTTAAAATCTGTTTCTAATTAGTGCCTTGATAATATAATCATTGAAACAAAACATAAAACCAAACTCAAATGATATGTTTCTACTGTTCATATGATTTATCTTAAAAAAAAAATTCACTTCAAAGCCATTGACACTCTGGTTTAGTTTACGCTGATTTACCTTGTGTTTTTCTCTGAGCTGCTTTGGCGTGCACTAACTGGCACTGAGGCCTTGATTTGTGCTTCCAGCCTGGAATAAATACCTCCCGCAAACTGCAGAATAAAGAAGCAATACTGTTATCGTCACAGAATCAATAGAAGCTCTGCTTTATTAAAATGGGATTACTTTTTAATTTAGAAGTAATTTTATTTTGATTTTTTAAATCCAGTCTTTTTGAGGTTTAATTTACATAAAGAAAAATGTACCATTTTAGTGTACAGGTGTGGGTTTTAACAAATGCATACAGTTTTATAACTACTGTCACAATGAAGACACAGAAAATAGTCTTATCACCCCCAAGAAAATTCCCTTGTTCCCCTGTCAAGTGGATCTACCTACCACTATCAATTTCTGGCAACTATTTGTCTGTTTTCTATCCCTGTAGTTTTGCATTTCTCAGAACATTATATAAGTAGAATCATATAACATGCAGCCATTTGAATCTAGCTTCTCTCACGTATAGGAGATCCAGCCATATTGATGCATACATCAGAAGTTTGTTCCTTTTTTTTGGAGACAGCATCTCAGTCTGTCAGCCAGGCTGGAGCGCAGTGGTGTGATCAAGGCTTACTGCAGCCCTGACCTCCTTGGTGATCCTCCTACCTCAGCCTCCAGAGGAGCTGAGACCACAGGTGTGCACCACCATGCCCAACTAATTTGTTATTTTTTGTAGAAACAGAATCTCCCATGTTGCCCAGGCTGGTCTTGAATTCCTGGGCTCAATGTTCTTTTTGAGATGGAGTCTCGCTCTGTGTTGCCCAGGCTAGAGTGCAGTGGCATGATCTTGGCTCATTGCAACCTCCACCTCCCGGGTTCAAGCGATTCTCCTGCCTCAGCCTCCTGAGTAGATGGGATTATAGGCCTGCGCCACCATGCCCAGCTAATTTTTGTATTTTTAGTAGAGATGGGGTTCCACCATGTTGGCCAGATGGTCTTGATCTCTTGACTTTGTGATCCGCCCACCTTGGCCTCCCAAAGTGCTGGGATTACAGGTGTGAGCCACTGCACGCGGTCCAATGTTCTTTTTGTATGCAGTTTGTTTTCTCATTTACCAGGTAAAGGACATCATTTATACTATTTCTAGTTTTTAGCAATTATGAATAAAGCTATTATAAAAATGTGTGAATTGATCTGTATGGTGAGGGAATGTCTATAAGAAATTGCCAAACTATTTTCCAAAGTGACCATCCTCATCAGCACTTGGTATGGGATTTTTCCTTTGGAGACAGGGTCTCGTTCTGTTGCCCAGGCACGAGTGTAGTGGTGTGCTCTTGGCTCATTCCAACTTCTGCCTCCCAGGCTCAAGTGATCATCCTACTTCAGTCTCGCAAGTAGCTGGGACTACAGGCATCCACCACCATACCCGGCTAATTTTTGTTATTTTTTTGTAGAGATAGGGTTTCATCATGTTGCCCAGGCTGGTCTCAAACTCCTGGGTTCAAGTGATCCTTCCACCTTGGCCTCCCAAAGTGCTGGGATTACAGGTGTGAGCCACTGTATCTGGCCTCATTTAGGTTTTAATTTACATCTCCCTAAGGAATGATGTTGTATCTTAGCACATCTAATGATATATGCTTATCTGGCATGGAAATCCTTTTTTTCATGGTGTCTGTTTACTCTTCTGCTCATTTATTTTTATTAGGTTTTTAAATTTTATTATTGAGTTTTGAGAGTTCTTTATAGATTCTGGATACACATTCCTTATCAGGTGTTTTACACATATTTTCTCATAGTTTATGGCTTGTCTTTTCATTGTCTAAATAGTGTCTTTTGAAAAGTAGAAATTTTAAATGCTGATGAAGTCCAATTTTTCATTTATAGATCATGCTTTTGGTGTTGTATAGGCTAAGAAACATTTTCCTAAGGTAACAAATATTTTCTCCTATGTTTCCTTTTAGAAGTTTTATAGGGAAGTAAATTTTTAAATAAAAGAATTAGGGCAAGAGTATGGTACTTACATAATACCAATACTAATGATAATACATAATGTCATGACTAAAATTTAATTCTAGCAAGAACATAGGTGTTTCTTGTCACCATTTTCAGCAAGATGACATCTTATTTTAGAGATGACATCTAAGCACTCACTACATGCAGAGTTGATGAAAACTGGTACTTTCAGACAGTCGCCCTCTGGATAGTTAGCATTTGGTCAACAATGCACAGTTAACCTACCCTTGGTGTGACGACACACTTTCAGCAATGATGTACTTTATTATATGTGTTATAGATGACGTATGGACCATGGATAATAAGACATGGTGGAAAACTTTTACGTGAATAAACAGGCTAACTGGTACAGAATATAAAAAAATACCTAAATGTGGCCGGGCATTGTGGCTCACGCCTGTAATCCCACCTACTTGGGAGGCTGAGGCAGGAGAATCACTTGAACCTGGGAGGTGGAGGTTGCAGTGAGCCAAGATGGCGCCATTGCAAGTCTCAGTGAGCGAGACTCCATCTCAAAAAAAAAAAAAAACAACAAAAACCCCCCACATATATTTGGCCAGGTGTGGTGGCTCATGCCTGTAATCCCAGCACTTTGGGAGGCCAAAGTGGGTGGATCACCTGAGGTCAGGAGTTCGAGACCAGCCTGACCAACATGGCGAAACCCCATCTCTACTAAATACAAAAAAATCAGCTGGGCATAGTGGTGCATGCCTGTAACCTAGCTATTTGGGAGGCTGAGGCAAGAGAATTGCTTGAACTCACGAGGCGAAGGTTGCAGTGAGCCGAGATTGCACCACTGCATTCCAGCCTGGGCAACAAGAGCGAAACTCCATCTCAAAGAAAAAAACAAACAAAGACATAAATTACTCTTTTAAAATTCTGCCTAAAACATCTTTATAATCCTAAGCTGAAAATACAAGTAGGAAGGCATATTTTACAGAAGTACAATACACTAGTACACAATTCTTACTTCTTTTGCTTCCTTTGACTTGACTCGGTCCAGATCTCCCAATCTCATTTTTATTAGGTGCCCTGTAATTTCAGACATTCGCCGTTGATCTGAAGGGAAAAAAACAGTAAACTTTACTTTTCATAAGGATGATATATAACTTTTTATTTCTCAAAAAAGACTGTAATCGCCTAGGGTTTATGAAAATATCTTTTGATAATATTTTACAGACACACATCTATATATCTGTGAAGAATTTAAGTCAGCCAAGTGGCAAATGACGCATCTGAGGATAATTGTGCTGCTTTTTAGATTACCATAAAACAGCCTAAAACATATTCAGTCACCTTTACAGTGAAAATAACGGGCAAAGGTCAATGTGAGTGATCTCAAAACCACGGATGCATAAAATAATACATTATTCAGTGGGGTTGTCTAGTAATGAAACTCTGGTTGTTGCCTAAGGGAATATGCAAATTTAGGGCCTTACTTTAGCTAGAATCTCTAGAGCTATTCAGCATACTGTATAAAATGAAAGACACACCAATCATTGCTATTTACATCCAATTTGTACATTACCCAAATAATAAAATTTACCGTCTTCTCTTTGTGCATCCTGGTTGAATCTCAAGGATCTTGTGGCATCCCACTTATTCTTTTGCATACTCACACTATTGAAAAAAATTGAACAAAAATCAGCATTGATGCTTCTTTAAGAGTGGATATCTGATTGGATTAAGGAGCAATACTCACACGAAAGGAGACACATCTCTAGAAGCTGACTAAAAAAAAGTAGACAACATTAAGGCCCAATTAGAACATGTTTACTGATTAGTGCTATAGTTAGTAATAAAAAGAGTTCACTCTTACTGAGTGTGAAGACACTGTACCAAGAGCATTACAAGTGCTATTTCATTTAAACCTTGCACCAACCACATGAGACAGGCACTGTTAATATCTTCATAATAAAACAGGTTCAGAGAAGTTAAACTTCTCCAAAGAGATACAGACCTAGAATTTGAATCTAGCTTCATTGGTTAACCTTGGAATCCCAGCTTATGCAATTTTTTTTTTTTTGAAGACAGGGTCTCACTCTGTTGCCCAGGCTGGAGTGCAGTGGCATGATTATAGCTCACTGCAGCCTCGACTTCCTGGTCTCAAGTGATCCTCCCACCTCAGCCTCCTGAGTAGCTGGGACTACAGGTGTGCGCCACCATGCCTGGCTAATTTTTGTATATTTTTTTTTTAGTAGAAATGGGGTTTTGCCATGTTGCCCAGGCTGGTCTCAAACTCTTGGGCTCAAGCACTCCACCCACTTTGACCTCCCAAAGTGCTGGGATTACAGGCATAAGTGATCATGCCCAGCCAGCTGATACGATGTTTTATAGAATTAACCTACTCATATGCCTGTGCTACTTAACACAAAGATGAATGTCCAATGTGTCCAATGTAACTCTGTGGATCTTAACCCAGACTCAACCTATCACACATTTTTGAAATTCACAGTTTTTCTTTTAGCCAATAGTGGTTATTACTATTCTCTCATTCCCACCGGGCTTTTTTACCCCTTCCTTCAAAGGTATGGAGAAATAAGAATTATTTTTAAATGTCATAAAATATAATTTATTTTTAATTTAAAAGTCTATTTTTAATTTTTTGAATAAGTAATATTGGTTTAAAATTCAAAAGGTATAATAGCACATATAATGAAAAGACTCTCACTTCTGTCCCTTACACGTCCAGTTCCCTTCCTGAGAGGCAACCAATTTTATCAAGTTCTTATGTAGCCTTCCAGAAACATTCTATGTATATACAAGGAAGTTCATTTATATATTTCCCCCATCTACTTTACACAAATGGTAGCATACTATACCACTATACATTTCTGCACCTTTCTTTTCTCATTTGTCAATATATCTTAGAGATCTTTAATCTCAGTCTATACAAAACTTCTTCATTTTCACATTGCTAGCATTCCATGTGTCTTCATTATTCTTAACTTTTTATTTTTTTCTGGCTATACTCATTTGCTTATTTTTCCATATAAACTTTAAAATAACAACAGATAATTCAGAGATACCTTCTCCAATGCCTTTTCTTTCCTCTGGGCACAGGGTGAAGATATCTGCTTTTTTGGTTGTCTAGTGAACTTCTTTGGCTTCTCCTTTTTCCCTGATAATGAGAAGTCAATGTTATAAGCTTAGGCCCCATATACTTTTCCAGTCCACTTGTTACTTCTAAACAATAAGACCATTAAGAAAAACATTGTTTTAAGAAAACTAACAAATTCACCTCTGGGTAAAAAGCAAATATACTATGAAGCAAAGCTGAAACTGCTTTACAGGGGTTCATTTTCTTTTTCTTTTTTTTTGAGACAGAGTCTTGCTCTGTCACCCATGCTGGAGTGCAGTGGCATGATCTTGGCTCACTGCAATCTCTGCTTCATGGGTTTATGCGATTCTCATGCCTCGGCCTCCCAAGCAGCTGTAAGAAAGAAGTATTGAAATCTCTAGCTACAAGTGGTAATCTGTGTATTTTTCCTTACAGATTTGTCTGTTTTTGCTTTGTATATTTTAGGGCTTTATAATTAGGCACATTTACATTTATACTAAAAGTACAAAAATTAGCCAAGCATGGTGTGCGTGCCTGTAATCCCAGCTACTCGGGAGACTGAGGCACAAGAATCACTTGAACCCAGGAGGGTAGAGGTTGCAGTGAGCCGAGATTGTGCCATTTCAGCCTAGTGATAGAGTGAGACTCTGTCTCAAAAAAAAAAAAAAAAAAAAAGAATGTACTATGAGTGACTTTATGCCAATAAATCTGACAAATTAGATAAAATTCCTTGAAAGACAGAAATTATCAAAACAAATTGAAGAGGCAATAGAAAACTTGAATAGCATCTATTAACTAATGAAAGTGAATTCATAATTTAAAGCCTTCCTATAACAAAAGTCCAGGCCCATATGGCTTCACTGCTGAATTTTATTATTCTTTTAAGGGAGAAACAATACAAATCCTACACAAACTCTTTCAGAAAAGAGGGGTGATGTCACTCATTTTCTAATGTCATCATGACTCTGATATCAAAACTTGAAAACTACATAACAAGAAAACTACAAATATCTCTCATGAACAGAAACAAAAAATCCTTAACAAAATATTAGCAAGTAAGCCCAGGCATGGTGGCTCACACCTGTAATCCTACCACTTTGGGAGGCCGAGGTAGGAGGATTGCTTGTGGCTAGGAGTTCAAGAACATCCTGGGCAATATAAGGAGACCTTGTCTCTACAAAAAATCTTAAAGATTAGCTGGGCATGGTGGTGCACACCTGTGGTCCTAGCTACTCAGAAGGCTTGGGTGGGAGAACTGCTTGAGCCTTGGGAGGTCGAGGCTGCAGTGAGCTGTGATCATGACACTGCATTCAAGCCTGGGCAACAGAGAGAGCCCCTGTCTCAAAAAAAAAAAAAAAAAATATATATATATATATATATATATATATATATATATATATACATACACACACACTGTGATCATGCCACTGCATTCAAGCCTGGGCAACCGAGACCCTGTCTCAAAAATATATGTATGTGTATATACATATATATGTATATATACATAGATACACACACATATATATATATATGCAAGTCCAATGCAGTGAGATGTGGGAGTTCAGTAAGGATGGTGGGAAAAACTGTAAAATAAACCTTCTTAGAAGGCCAGAAGGTTTTTGCTAAAGCCTCAGGATAGAGTTATTGCTGAAGGCAGCCTAATCCTCTTTGAGCTATAGCAAGGGTAATTAACATAGGAATGTAGAGGAGTCTATCTAAATAGCTTGTTTACTCATGTGGTCCTAAGACTAACCTTTGACAATCTGTGGGTGCATGATTGCTCTCTATTAGGTGGGTCGGCAATGGTAATTACATTCTAGTGGTGTTTACTTGAGACTTTTGTAGTTTAATGTGTGCTGAATAAATGCTGGGAAGGCCAGCAAGTCTGGGTCACGGTTGCAATTCTTTACAGCACTCTCCTGGGAGTCTGTAAGCGGCCCAAACTCTCAGCCAGACAGACAAGCATAATATCTGTGTCAGTGTACGTTACTCATCCATCGTTGCATCAGGATCTGCAGGACAGACCCCTGCAGTGATATATAAAAAGAGTAATAAATGACCAAGTGGAGTTTACACCAGAATACTGGTGTAACATGTGAAAAATCAATCAATGTACCTAATTGATACAATAAAGGAGAACATCTATATGGTCTTCTCAATAGATGGAGAAAAAGCATTTGATAAAATGCAACACCTATTCACTATAAAAACTCAGCAAAATAGAAACAGAAAGGAACTTTCTCAACTGAGAAAGGACATTTATGGGAAGCCGACAACTGACATTACATACTTAATGGTTAAAGACTGGATGTTTTCCCCATCAGACAAGGTAAGGATGTCTGTCTGTTTTCACCACTTCTATTCAATATCAGGTCCTAACCAGCACAAAAGGCAAGACATATAAATAAAAGGTATACAGATTGGAATGAAATCTAATAAATGAAGAGCAAATAACATCAATATACAAACATCAATTGTATTTTGACCATCATTAGTATTACCATCAATGAGCAACCGGAAAAACAATTCAATTTATAATAGCATAAAATACGGAGGAATAAATTTAACAAAAGATGTTCAACATCTGTACACTGAAACTACAAAACATCATTGAGAGACATTAAAGAAGTCCTAAATAAATGGAGAGATATTCCATGTTCATGGATGGGAAGAACTGCCATTGGAAAAAAAAGGAATTCACCCCAAATTGATATACAAGTTCAACACAATCCCAACAAAAATCCCAAAAAGATATTTGTAGGAATATCCACACAGACTCTAAAATTTGTAGAAAATGCAAAGTACCTTGAAAGACCAAAATAATTTAAAATTAAAGAACAATTTTGGAGGACTCACACCACCAGGTTTCAAGACTCACTAAAATCTACAAAAATTAACAGTGTCCTTTCCGTCTCAGGTCGCCGCTGCGAGAGGAGCCGCCGCCATGTCTGTGCATCTGCAATGGATGGTCGTGCGGAACTGCTCCAGTTTCCTGATCACGAGGAATAAACAGACCTACAGCACTGAGCCCAATAACTTGAAGGCCCGCAATTCCTTGTGCTACAACGGACTGATTCACCACAAGACTGTGGGCGTGGAGCCAGCAGCCGACGGCAAAGGTGTCGTGGCGGTCATTAAGCAGAGATCTGGCCAGTGGAAGCCTGCCACCTCCTATGTGTGGACCACCATCAACAACAATGCTCGCGCCACACTCAGCAGCATCAGACACATGATCCGCAAGAACAAGTACTGCTCCAACCTGCGCATGGCAGCCATCCGCAGGGCCAGCGCCATCCTGCGCAGCCAGAAGCCTGTGATGGTGAAGAGGAAGCGGACCCGCTCCACCAAGAGCTCCTGAGCCCCCTGTCCCCAAAGCAATAAAGAGTCAGCTGGCTTTCTCGAAAAAAAAAAAAAAAAAAAAAATTAACTGTGGTATTGATATGCTGATATAAAGAAAGACATAAGAATCAATGGAAGAAAACAGAGTTTGGAAATGGGGCCACATGTAAATGGTCAACCGATTTTTAACATGCCAAAGTAATCCAATATGTTAGAAAAGAATAGTCTTTTCAATAAACGGTGCTGGAACAACTGGCTATGCCTATGGAAAAAAAGGAAGCTTGACCCTTAACTCATACGATAAACAAAAATTAACCCAAATGGGATCATAATCTTAAATAAAAAGCTAAAATCATACAACTCCTAGAAGAAAACACAGCAGAAAATCTTTGACTTTGAGGTAGGTAAATACTTCTTAGCTATTAAATAATGGAACATAAAAAGGAAAAACTAAAAAATTAGAATTCACAAAATTTAAAACTTTAGCTCTTCAAAAGACATCATTAAGAAAATTAGGCCTGGTCAGGAGTTTGAGACCAGCTTGGCCAACATGGCAAAACCCCCATCTCTACTAAAAATCCAAAAAGTAGCCCAGTGTGGTGGTGCACACCTGTAATCCCAGCTACTCGGAAGGCTGAGGCAGAAGAATCGCTGGAACCCAGGAGGCAGAGGTTGCAGTGAGAGATCGCACCTCTACACTCCAGCCCGGATGACAGAACAAGACTCTATCTCAAAAAAAAAAAAAAAAAAAGAAAATCAAAAGGCAAGGCATAGACTAGGGGAAATATTGAGAAACATATGACTGACAAAAAAGACTTAGATCTAAAGTATATATAAAGAAATCTTACAATTCAATAATAAGGCAAATGATCCAATAAAAATGGGCCAAAGATTTAAACAAACACTTCATAAAAAAGATATATAAATGGTCAATAAAAACATGAAAAGTTGCTTAACACTATCTATCCACTATAATGGCTAAAATTAAAAAGACCAATAATACCAAGTATTGATGTGAATGTGCAGCAATTGGAACTTGCATACACTGCTGGTGGGAATGCACAGTGGTGGGAATGCTCCACTGCTCGTGGAGATGCAAAATGGTCACTTTGCAAAAACAATTTGGCAGTTTCTTATAAAGTGAAACACACACTTACCATATGATCTAGTAATTTTACTCCTAAGTATCTACTCAAGAGAAATGAAAACACATGTCCACACAGACTTGTATGCAAATGTTCACAGCAGCATTATTCACAACAGCCAACAAGAGGAAACAATCCATATGTCCATGAAATTGGGAATGGATAGACAAAGTATGGTATAGCCATACAATGGAATACTACTCTGCAATAAAAAGGAATAAACTACTGACACATGCAATAATATGGATGAATCTCAAAAACCTCATACTAAGTGAAAGAAGCCAGGGACAAAAAATTACTCATGATTCCATTCATATGAAACCCTAAGAAAGGTAAATTGTTTTGACAAAACAGATTCATGGTTGCCTGAGGGCAGAACCGGAGAAAGGGAACTGAGTACAAAGGGGGATGAAGGAACTTTTTGAAATGATGTTCTAGATTTTGATTTTGGTGGTGGTTATACATCTGTGTGCCAAAACTCATCTACAGGTACACTTAAAATGGGTGAATTTTGTAACATATAACTTATACCTCAATCAAACTGTTGAAAAGAAACATTGTAGAACTTTCTCCTTTACTAATTAAAATGGACACAAAATTGCTAAAGAACCAGCTTTTTCGTTGGAGGATTCAAGATGTTAAGAAAAATTATGTAAAACTTGGAGAGAAGATAAAGGGAAGGCAGCATGTTTTTTCTTTTTTTTTTTGAGACGGAGTCTTGCTCTGTCGCCCAGGCTGGAGTGCAGTGGCATGATCTCGGCTCACTGCAAGCTCCGCCTCCCAGGTTCACACCATTCTCCTGCTTCAGCCTCCTGAGTAGCTGGGACTACAGGTGCCCGCCACCATGCCTGGCTAATTTTTTGTATTTTTAGTAGAGAAGGGGTTTCACCGTGTTAGCCAGGATGGTCTCGATCTTCTGACCTCGTGATCCGCCTGCCTCGGCCTCCCAGAGTGCTGGGATTACAGGCGTGAGCCACTGCGCCTGGCCGCAGCATGTTTTTTCAATGTCATGTTGGAGGGGTGTTTAACATGCCTACTCAAGAATCATTTAATTCTCTAAGAGAATGTCCCATGTCTGACTACCATCTACTGATGGCATCTGAAAGTTACATGTTAACTTTCAGGTTTTTGTGTCTAATAAAAATGCAAATTATTTCTAAAAAGATAACCTAAGAGTTACGGGTTCACTAAGTTGTATGACACTGATCAATTTTGTATCTAACTTACAATCTTCTTTTAACTTTTTTTTTTTAGATGGAGTTTCATTCTGGTTGCCCAGGCTGGAGTGCAATGGGATGGTCTTGGCCACTGTAACCTCCCCTTCCTGGGTTCAAGTGATTCTCCTGCCTCAGCCTCCTGAGTAGCTGTGATTACATGCACCCGCCACCATGCCCAGCTAATTTTTGTATTTTTTTTTTTTTGAGGCAGAGTCTTGCTGTGTCGCCCAGGCTGGAGTGCAATGGCATGACCTTGGCTCACTGAAACCTCCACC
Organism: Symphalangus syndactylus; assembly: GCF_028878055.3. Classification (NCBI taxonomy): domain Eukaryota; kingdom Metazoa; phylum Chordata; class Mammalia; order Primates; family Hylobatidae; genus Symphalangus; species Symphalangus syndactylus. The sequence goes on from NC_072436.2 coordinate 79,680,137, forward strand.
TTGCGGGTTCAAGCAATTCTCCCACCTCAGCCTCCCAAATAGCTGGATTACAGGAACCCATCATTATGCCTGGCCTAATTTTTGTATTTTTAGTAGCGACAGGGTTTCACCATGTGGGCCAGGCTGCTCTTGAACTCCTGACCTCAGGTGATCTGCCCACCTTGGCTTCTCAAAGTGCTGGGATTACAGGTATGAGCCACTGTGCCCAGACCAACATTCTTTTTTCAAAAGTAGTATAATGGAATACCACTCTGCAATAAGAGGGAATAAACAATATGAATGAATCTCAAAAACCTTATACTAAGTGAAAGAAGCCAGAGACAAAAGATTACTCATGATTCTATTCATATGAAATCCTAAAAGAGGTAAATTATTGTGACAAAACAGATTCATAATTGCCTATAAATACTTGAGTCTTCAAAGGCTCTTTGAACCAATTTTCCTTGCTGTTTCTAGGAACTAATGAGTTGAGAAATTTTGACACAAGTTAATTTTATAGTTGTACAATAATCATGCTTTCGGCCGGACACAGTGGCTCACGCCTGTAATCCCAGCACTTTGGGAGGCCGAGGCAGGTGGATCATCTGAGGTCAGGAGTTCAAGACCAGCCTGACCAACATTGTGAAACCCCGTTTCTATTAAAAATACAAAAAAATTAGCTGGGTATGGTGGTGCACACCTGTAGTCCGAGCTACTCAGGAGACTGAGGCAGGAGAATTGCTTGAACCCAGGAAGTAGAGGTTGCAGTGAGCCAAGATTGCGCCACTGTGACAGAGTGAGACTCTGTCTCAAAAAAAAAAAAAATGCTTTCCCCTAAAAAAAACATACATTTATGAATGTTATTTAATGGTTCATTTGAGTATCACTCCAAATCATCTCAGGTACACATCTCAGATCATATTTCATCTGAAATGAGTCACACATTTAGTTGCACCTGAAGTGAAAACCTGGAGAGTTCTTTCTCAGTGTACTGCCCTCTCTTTATAGCTTTGAGTATTCCGTGTTCATGCCTGGGTTAGGAAATCTTGATGGTGTCTCCTTTCAATTTTTTTTTTCTATGTTGCAACCTACTCTATATATAAAACCAATTCCCCATCCCTTGCATTAAAGGCTTCAGAATTTAACCCCTTCATAAACAGTGAGATTTGATTTTAACTTATAAACCAATACTTTGTTTCTTGGATACTTCTTCTTCATCTCCAACTTCATCTTCAGTGACCTCAGAACCAGTGGTATATTCTTCTTCTTCTGAAAACAGTGACTGTTGTTTCTAAGTTAAAAAAAAAAATCTATTACAAATGTAATATTATGATTTTTTATTGAATTCTTTCAAACACATTTACCTAAATTTCTTTTGAATGAATGAGTCAATCAAGAGCTGATAAAATAACCTCTGGCTAGCACAATATCCAGGAAATAGACATAAGAATTTTTACATCCGGAGCAGGCTTACATTACTTCATATATTTTTTAATTCCTTCACAGAACCTAGAAGAGTAGTAGGCACATAAGTACTCAGTATTTGTTGAATTGTACCTCTATCACTCAACTAAATGTATATTCCTTGATATTAAGATTAAATTACAATATAGTAACCACCAATATTAAAGTAGTCTTATAAACAAGGACATATGCACATTCTCTGGGTGAATGTGATCCTGGATTATTTAACCATATCTGCATTACTTTCCTGTATCTCTGTGCCCTACTGTCTGTTATCACTAATCCAAATTCCTATTCCATTCTTATGAATATTGATGGCAGACAGCATAGTACTGGCAAACGGGTAAAAAAAAAAGTCAACCAATCACTCAAACAATCAAATAACTGGAACTTAACAGGTTTGTTGCTTTGTTCAATGTCCTAAATATGATGTAAGAGTGACTTTAAAAAATCGTTTAACTAGATCTATGGATTATGCAGCCAGATATGGAATATGAGTCTGTCTTAAATAATTTAATGGCATTTTTACTTAAGTGCAAAATAGGAGAATCTGAAAAGGAAGATGTATATTTAACTAAAATTCGTAAAATAAGATACTGATAAGATTCTATTAAACTAAACTTTAATTTAGGAAGAAAGAGATCCATGAATGCTAACTATAATTGCTCACTTACCAGTTGTAGAGTCCAGTTTTTCAATGACAAGAACTATAAGACAGGAATAAGAGATTAATAAATCTCCATTTACCCAGATTACAGCTCCTTATTTTGACATGGATATTGTAGAAGAGTTGAAAAAAAGTTACAAATATAGTTCCCTTCCAGGCTGAAACATAATTTAAAACTCAGGCTGAAAGTGACATGTTACAGTCTTTAATATCCTCTGCTAGAGGAGGATGTGGATGTTTTCTAAAAGAAAGACACTTTCCCAGCATTATTTCCAAAGGACAAGTTAAGTAATCACATAGAAGTAAATTACTAAAATAATTTTAGTTATTCTTAGAACTATTTCAATCACTTTTTAATGTTTATATTTTAATATAAGTTAAGGAAGCAGACTACATATGGACATTCAATAAATCTAGTTTGTTGTTTGACATATAATTAATAAATAAATGTTAATGTGTGAATATTTTTTTTTTTTGAGACAATAGTCTCACTCTGTCGCTCAGGCTGGAGTGCAGTGACACCATCTCCACTCACCGCAACCTCCGCCTTCTGGGTTTAAGCGATTCTCCTGCTTCAGCCTCCCGAGTAGCTGGGATTACAGGCGCATGCCACTGCGCTCAGCTAAATTTTGTGTTTTTAGTAAAGACAGCGTTTCACCATCTTGACCAGGCTGGTCTTGAACTCCTGATTTCAGCCTCCCAAAGCGCGGGGATTACAAGCATGAACCACCATGCCCGGCATGACTGAGTATTTGTATAGCTGTCTGAAGTTTATAAAGCACTTCACAGGGAATATTTCACTTTCTCAAGTAAAAGCTATCTTAACCAACACAAAGACAGAACATTCATAGGCAAATATATTCCCTGGTCCTTAGTAACAAAGGCAAAGGAATAAAAAGGAGTCAAAGGAATCAAGTTTTCTGGTCACTTTAAAAAATATTTCAGTTTTGAAACTTTTGTGTGTTTGTTTTTTGAGACAGGGTCTCACTCTGTCACCCAGACTCTAGGCTGGAACTTTTGAAGAATCTAAATATATTCCTAATTACAATAAAAGAATAATTTTATGCCAAAAAAAAGTTTACAGAAGGAGAAGGAAACAAAATATCCATTCATGCTATCTTCATTCCTCAAATCATAATTTGTCCATAATAAAAACCTTAAAGACCATGTTATGTTTTCGGTTTTTCTTTTTTTTTTTGAGAGAGTCTCCCTCTGTCACCCAGGGTGGAGTGCAGTAGTGTGATCTCGGCTCACTGCAACCTCTGCCTCCTGGGCTTAAGCAATCTTCCCACTTCAGCCTCCCAGCAAAACTTGGACTACGGGCACAAGGCATCACACTTGGCTAAGTTTTAAACCTTTTTTGTAGAGATGAGGTCTCACTATATTGCCCAGGCTGGTCTCAAACTCCTGGGCTCAAGCCATCTTCCTGCGTCAACCTCCCAAAGTGCTGGGATTACAGGTGTGAGTCATCGTGGCTGGCCCCATGTTGTTTTTTCCCCAAATTTAAATGTATTCATTATTAACTCTTTGAGGGCAAGAAATGTGTCCTATTACCCTTAGAGTCCTATTACTAGGCATAATACCTTCTTATGATTAGGTAGTCAGTTCAGTTTCAACTTAAACTGATCAGGTTCCTGTCAAAGATTAAATGTCATTAATTATTTATGTAAATAAAGAATAAGAGAAAAAAACTACTCACAGCATTGAGCTCCCCAGTTTTGGGACCCCATGGTGTATTTGGCTCCAGTAAAACATCACATTCTATACCCTTTTCATCACAGGGGCCAACCCCAACATCACTTGAAAGAAAAAGACATTTTTATGGAGAAGAGTTTACTTTCTTAAAAATTTAAATGTGAATATCTTTTTATTACAAATATTTCATAAATTGCTTTTTAGAAATACAGTTCCTGAGTATAAGGATATCACTTCAACGACATTTCCTTTTTTTTTTTGAGATGGAGTCTCGCTCTGTCACCCAGGCTGGAGGGCAATGGCATGATCTTGGCTCACTGCAACCTCTGCCTCCTGGGTACAAGTGATTCTCCTGCCTCAGCCTCCCGAGTAGCTGGGATTATGGGCACCCGCCATCATGCCTGGCTAATTTTTGTATTTTTGTAGAAATGGGGTTTCACCATGTTGGCCAGGCTGGTCCTGAACTCTTGACCTCAGGTGATCCGCCTGCCTTGGCTCCCAAAATGCTGGGATTACAGGTGTGAGCCACTGCACCCGGCCAACAATGACATTTCTTTTTTTTTTTTTTTTTTTTTTTGAGACAGAGTCTCGCTCTCTCGCCCAGGCTGGAGTGCAGTGGCGCGATCTCGGCTCACTGCAAGCTCCGCCTCCCGGGTTCACGCCATTCTCCTGCCTCAGCCTCTCCGAGTAGCTGGGACTATAGGCGCCCGCCACCACGCCCGGCTAATTTTTTGTATTTTTAGTAGAGACGGGGTTTCACCGTGGTCTCGATCTCCTGACCTCATGATCCGTCCGCCTCGGCCTCCCAAAGTGCTGGGATTACAAGCGTGAGCCACTACGCCCGGCCAACAACGACATTTCTTAATTTGTCTAGTGATTCCTCTAGCAAAAGACACCCCATTCAGCAAGTACCATTGTACTTGAAGCATCATACCTGTGAGGTGGTGGAATGGGCTGCTATAATTGGTACTGCTTTAAGAACAGCCTTGGCTGGGCGCAGTGGGTCACGCCTCTAATCCCAGCACTTTGCGAGGCCGAGGCGGGTGGATCATGAGGTCAGGAGATTGAGACCATCTTGGCCAACATGGTGAAACCCTGTCTCTACTAAAATATAAAAAATTAGCCAGGCATAGTGGCACATGCCTGTAATCCTAGCTACTTGGAAGGCTGAGGCACGGCAATTGCTTGAACCCGGGAGGCGGAGGTTGCAGTGAGCTGAGATCACACCACTGCACTCCAGCCTGGTGACAGAGCGAGATTCCATCTCAAATAAAAAAAAAAAAAAAAAAAAAAAGAGGGGGCCAGGCACAGTGGCTCACGCCTGTAATCCCAGCACTTTGGGAGGCCGAGGTGTGTGGCTCACGAGGTCAAGAGTTAGAGACCCACCTAGCCAACATGGTGAAACCCTGTCTCTACTAAAAATACAAAAATTAGCTGAGTGTGGTGGCGGGTGGCTGTAATCCCAGCTACTTGGGAGGCTGAGGCAGGAGAATGGCGTGAACCTGGGAGGCGGAGCTTGCAGTGAGCCGAGATCGTGCCACCGCACTCCAGCCTGGGCAACAAGAGCGAAACTCCAACTGAAATGCTTTTGGTTTGTTTGTTTGTTTTGAGACGGAGTCTCCCTCTGTCGCCCAAGCTGGAATGCAGTGGCACAATCTCAGCTCACTGTAGCCTCTGCCTCCCGGGTTCAAGCAATTCTCCTGCCTCAGCCTCTCAAATAGCTAGGATTACAGGTGCCCGCCACCATGCCTGGTTAGTAGAGATGGGGTTTCACTATGTCAGCTAGGCTGGTCTCAAACTCCTGACGTCAAGTGATCGGCCTGTCTTGGCCTCTCAAAGTGCTGGGATTAAAGGTGTGAGCCACCACACCTTGCTAAGAACAGCCTCTTTTAAAGTGTCCTCCAGCCTCTAACCTTACAACCTGCTGCCACTGCAAAATGATGAAAGTGACTTCAGAAATTACTGAATTCGAGGAGTTCAAGGAGAGATGAACTCAACCATCAACATTTTTTTCTAGTTGGATCAATCATGCATTGATTGATACAATCAATTGGTTGATCAATGATCATGGGGTTTCACCATGTTGGCCAGACTGGTCTCAAACTCCTGACCTCAAGTGATCCGCCTGCCTTGGCCTCCCAAAGTGCTGGGATTAAAGGCATGAGCCACTGTGCCCGGCTAAGAACAGCCTCTTTTAAAGAGTCCTCCAGCCTCTAACCTTACAACCTGCTGCCATTGCAAAATGAGGAACGTGACTTCAGAAATTACTCAATTCGAGGAGTTCATACTCATGGAGAGATGAACTCAACCATCAGCATTTTTTTCTAGTTGTATCAATCATGCATTAATTGACACAATCAATTGGTTGAGAGGGCCTCAAGCAACTTGGGAACCCTCACTCGTCACCACCACAAATTGGATTTAAGGTCTTAACCTTTGTAATCACCAAGGGCTCTTTTCCTTTTTTTTTGCTCTGTCACCCAGGATGGAGTGCAGTGGCACAATCTCAGCTCACTGCCAGCTCTGCCTCCCGGGTTCACGCCATTCTCCTGCCTCAGCCTCCCAAGTAGCTGGGACTCCAGGCGCCCGCCACCACGCCCCGCTAATTTTTTGTATTTTTAGTAGAGACGGGGTTTCACCGTGTTAGCCAGGATGGTCTCGATCTCCTGAGCTCGTGATCTGCCCGCCTTGGCCTCCCAAAGTGCTGCGATTACAGGCGTGAGCCACCACACCTGGCCACCTCCAGTATTTTTAAGTGTTCTGTCTATCAAATGAATATCTGTCTGCTCTTATTGTAACTAACATATAATTTCAGTTAAGTTTTCTGAAATAATGAAAACTACTTGAGGACTGACGTTACTGATTTGGGGATAAGGGATTCTGAAATGGGAACTGCTGAATAAAGCTATAATACAGTGTTGGGTTTTTCCACCCCTCACCTAACTGTATCTTTTGAAAAAGGCACAACAATGACATCTCTGTACTTGTGCAAATCGTCCAACATTCTAGCAGTGAGACAGGACGGCAAATCTCCGCCTTCACCTTGATCACGAAGTGTAACCATGTGGTCCCTCACTTTACAGCCCTGTCACATAAGAGACAATAAATTAGAGGTTAGTTTGTTACAGAACACTCCTTTAAAGATCACTATTTTTCTTTTCTTTGCCGAGTCATATTGTCATATACATATTTTACAACTTTTTCTCAAGAAAAACATTCCTCATACAGAAAAGAGATTCAATCATAACTGTATGGCTTAACAAATACCCAAGAATACCCATATAATCACAATCCACATTAAGAATTAGAACATTGCCAGCACTCCAGGAGTCCCCACAGGCCCAATTCTGATCATAATGGTTTCCCTCCTCCCAACAGGTAACCTCTACCCTCCTTGCTTTTCTTTATCCCTCTGCCACTTAAGGATGCATTCCTAAACACTATAGTTTAGTTTTGTCTCACTTGTTTTGTTTGACATTATGTTTCTACTGGGTGAGGTGGCTCAAGTCTATAATCCCAGCACTTTGGGAGGCCGAGGTGTGTGGATTGCTTGAGCCCAGGAGATTGAGAACAGCCTGGGCAACATGGCAAAACCCTGTCTCTAAAAGAGTAGAAAAAAATTAGCTGGGTGTGGTGGTGCATGCCTCCAGTCCCAGCTACCTCAGGAAGCTGAGGTGGGAGGATCACTTCAGCTCAGGGAGGTCGAGATTGCCTTTAGCCATGATCAGGCCACTGCATTCCAGCTTGGGCGATAGAGTGAAACCCTGCCTCAAAAAAAAAAAAAAAAAAGAAAAGAAAAATTAGGTTTTTATGATTCAACGATATTATTTCATGTAATAATAACATTTGCTTTAATGTATAGTGTTTCACTGCATGAATAGACACCATTTATTTACTCTTCTACCACTGATAGATGGGTTGTTTCTAGTTTGGGGCTACTAAAAATAATATTGCTATGAACATTCTTTTATCTGTTTCCCGGTACACAAGTGCTCATGTGTACCAAATTATATTACCATCAGCAGTATATGAGGATTCCTGTTACTCCACATCCTTGCTAACACTTGGTCAGACATTTAAATTTTAGTCATTCTGGCTGGGTGTGGTGGCTCATGCCTGTAATCACAGCACTTTGGGAGGCTGAGGCAAGCAGATCACTTGAGGCTAAGAGTTCGAGACCAGCCTGGCCAACATGGTGAAACCCCGTCTCTGATAAAAATACAAAAATTTAGCCAGGCATGGTGGCACACACCTGTAATCCAGCTACTCAGGAGGCTGAGGCATGAGAACTGCTTGAGCCCAGGAGGCAGAGGTTGCAGTGAGCCAACATGGTGCGGCTACACTCCAGCCTGGGCAACAGAGCAAGAGCAAGACTCCACCTCAAAAAAAAAAAAAAAAAATTTAGTCATTCTGGTAAATGTGTGTTGGTATTCATTCTGGCTTTAATTTGTATTTCTCCAGTTACAAATGAGGCTGTCCTTTTCATGTTTACAGGACAACTGTTTTTTTGTCTGAAGTGCCTGTTGTCTTTCTCCAATTTTTTTTTCTTTTTTTTGAGACACAGTCTTGCTCTGTTGCTAGGCTGGAGTGCAGTGGTACGATTGCGGGTCACTGCAATCTCTGCCTCCCAGGTTCAAGCAATTCTCCTGCCTCAGCCTCCCAAATAGCTGGGACTAAAAGTGCACACCACCACGCCCAGCTAATTTTTGTATTTTTAGTAGAGCCGGGGTTTCACCATGTTGGTCAGGGTGGTCTCAATCTCTTGACCTCATGATCTGACCGCCTCGGCCTCCCAAAGTGCTGGGATTACTGAGCCACCATGCCCAGTTGGGATATGAGCAACATATATATCGACAAAAGATTCATTATATATATATTTTGGTTTTTTTGAGATGGAGTCTTGCTCTGTCGCCCAGGCTGGAGTGCAATGGTCTTGGCTCACTGCAACCTCCGCCTCCTGGATTCAAGCAATTCTCCTGCCTCGGCCTCCTGAGTAGCTGGGATTACAGGTGCCCACCACCATGCCCAGCTAATTTTTGTAGAGACAGTGTTTTCGCCATGTTGGCCAGGCTGGTCTTGAACTCCTGACCTCAGGTGATCCGCCCATCTCAGTCTCCCAAAGTGCTGGGATTACAGGCGTGAGCCACTGTGCCTGGCCTATTAATATATATAATTTTTTTTTCTTCAGATGGAGTCTCGCTCTGTTGCCCAGGCTGGAGTGCAGTGATCTTGCTCACTGTAAGCTCCACCTCCCAGGTTCACACCATTCTCCTGCCTCAGCCTCCCGAGTAGCTGGAACTATAGGTGCCCACCACCAAGCCCGGCTAATTTTTTATATTTTTAGTAGAGAAGGCGTTTCACCGTGTCAGCCAGGATGGTTTCAATCCCCTGGCCTCGTGATCCGCCCACCTCAGCCTCCCAAGGTGCTGGGATTACAGGTGTGAGCCACAGCACCCAGCCAATATATTCTTTTAAAGATGCCTACAAAGAAATATATTTTGCTTGAAACAGTGTGGAAATGTGATAGCTAAAATGGCAACAAACTAACCACAAATGTAAATTTGTGGTTACAAATTAATGTAGAAATTAATGTGGTTAGAAATTAATGTGGTTAGAATTTAATGTGGTTAGAAAGAACTGTAAAGACTAAAAAATCATGTTACTGAAAAAAACATAATAGCAATGATGAATTAACGAAATATCTTGGGTCTGGCAAAGCTAATCTAATTTTGCTTAACGTTTCATGCCCAATTTAAGTATCTTTGTACGTAAAATATGTAACTAAAACTTTAAGTATGAATGTTATGTAAGTAATCTATTACCTCACCAATAAAACTTCTAAGTAATCAAAGTTGGTGACTGATTGCAAATATAAGAAAACTAATGCAGTTAAAATTCCATGACCCATCATTCGGTAACATTCACGCCAATATCCCAAATTCCTTGCCCCTAAATTTCATCATCCCCATCTGGCAAAATCCTAACTCTAGATAAACTCAACTACCCATTTTCTCCCTGCCTGTACTCATGCAGACAAGGGTTACTAGAGAGAGTGATATAAACAGGCATGTTGAATTATATTGTGAACTTATGACTGCCAATCTCCAGTGAGCCCTCAAACTTCCCGGCAGTATACATTTTCTCTAGAAAATTCACTCTCCTGTTTTTCAAAATACTATTTCAAACCTTCCATACTTCCCTCAAACCTTGGAACCTTCCATCTTCCCCCTTATTCTTAGTGGATGGCTTAATCTACTTTTTAGAGAACAGAAAAAGCATTGGATTGGAATTAAGTTATCATCTAAATGACAAAAACACAATTTTACTAATATCTACAACCATTCTACCCTTCTCTCCTGTTATAATAGAGGAGCTGTCTTCCCTCTTGTCAAAATTAATACCACTAAATATGCTTAAGATCCCACCCTACCCTGTCTTCTCACCTTATACCATCAACCTCTCCTTCTCAACTGGATCCTTCCCACTGACTTTTAAAACGTTCTCTGGTATCAAAACAGAAACAAGGCCAGGCACGGTGGCTCATGCCTGTATTCCAGCACTTTGGGAGACCCAGATGGGCAGGTCATTTGAGGTCAGGAGTTCGAGACCAGCCTGGCCAATATGGTGAGACTCCATCTCTACTAAAAATACAAAAATTAGCCAGGCATGGTGGCACGTGCCTGTAATCCCAGCTACTTGGGAGGCTGAGGTGGAGAATCGCTTGAGCCCGGGAGGCAGAGGTTGCAGTGAGCTGAGATTGTGCCATTGCATTCCACCCTGGGCAACAGCGAGACTCTTTCTCAAACAAACAAACAAACAAAAAGCAACCCCCAAAACACTAAACAACTATTCATAACCTAAATTACTAATCTATCTCCTCTCTTTCTGAAATTTCCCGAAAGAGATGTCATTTATACTGTTCCCATTTGTTAATCTCTCACTCACTTCTCAGCCCATACAAACCTGGCTTCTGGATCTAGCACTCCACCAAAACAGCTCTTCACACCTATGAATTCCCTGTCACTAAGGCCAAAGGACACAGTTCTTTCATTATTTTATTTGACCTCTTAGCAGTATTAGGCACCACAGTCCACTCTTTAATATTACTCCCACAACTTTCATGGCAACATTCTCAATTTTCCTCCCATTATTCTGGCTGCCCCTGACCATTCTCCTTTGCAGGCTCATGCTGCTTCATCCAGCCATAGCTGTAGTTTCCCTCTGCTCTTCATACGCTCACCTATACCTGCTGGCTTTAACTATCATCTACTGCAAGAAAACTTATGAGTTATTATCTCCAGCCTAGCCACTTCTCTGAGCTCCCAAACTCATATATCCAACGGCCTCTGCCTGGTTATCTCAGAAAGCATCTCAAACTCAAAATGTCCAAAACAGAACTCACGAGTCTGCCTCGAAACCTGATTTCTGTCTGCTGCTTCCTCTTCAGTGAATGGCACCACCAGCTATCCAGTAGCACCAACAAGAAACTGAGTCATCCTTCCCCCTCTCCCTCTGTAATACAATCTGTCAGGTAATTTGTTTTATCTCTTAAATATTAAATTCATCCACTTCTCTTCATCTTCACTGCTCTGGTCCAAGCTAAGATCATCTCTTTCTATGATAACTTCCTTTTGTAGGTGATTCCACTGACTACCCCTCAAGTGTGCATTTTCCACACTGCCACTGATATTTTCAAAATGGAGATAAAAGAAAAACTTGAACATGGCTTATGAGGTCCTGGTCCTGCATGGATTGACACCTACCTCCCTCTCCAGCCTTGTCTTGAACTATACATGTTTTCTACACAGCCTCAGGCTCTTTCAGTCTCTTTTACTCACTATGTTCCTTCCGACCTTGCTGTTCTGACTACAATGCTCTTTCCTTTCCTCTTCACCTTATATACTCCTACGAATCCTTCAGATCTCAACCTAATGCCAACTCCTTTGAGGATTTCCTTGACATCTATGGCTGAATCATACCAGCCTATTATAGACATTTATGGCCCTGTATATGTCTTCAAACATTTCTTTGGGTGCTTTTTTTCCTTTTGTTATTACTGCCTCAGCTGTAAGTTCCATAAAGGCACAAATGATCCAATTTTACATGCTATCCTCTGCCTTGCATAGTGTATGGCACATCTTTGGTGCTTTATAAATATTTTTTGTATGGATGATAAAGAGCTTTAGGTTCCTTCATTCACACATGACATTTAATTATATAACATTTTCAAAAGTGTTTGTGATCAGAGAATCTAAGCTACAGCAATACTCACATTGCACCAATATATATGTGCAAGGATATTCACTGCAACACAGTAATACCATCAGTCTAGAAACAACCTACATGTTCATTAATAGGAGAATGGTTAAATTGTGATATATACATAGCTTGGAATATTACACAGCAGTTAAATAAAACGGCACAGAAAGATACCCTAGTTATGTTGTTGAGTAAAAAAGGCAAATTACAGAATATTATTAGTATGATCTTGTTTCCAATATAAAAAACCATATATAAGGCTGGGTGTGGCGGCTCACACCTGTAATCCCGACACTCTGGGAGGCCAAAGCAGGCAGATCGCTTCAGCTCATGAGTTCGAGACCAGCCTGGGCAACTTGGTGAAACCCTGTCTCTAACAAAAATACAAAAAATTACTGGGTATGATGGCGTGTGCCTGTAGTCCCAGCTACTCAGCAGGCTGAGGTGGGAGGATTGTTTGAGCCTGGGAGGCAGAGGCTGGAGTGAGCCGAGATGGCACCACTGCACTCCACCCTGGGCGACAGAGCGAGACCCCATCTCAACAAAAAAACAAAACACAAAAACCTCCAAAAAACAAAAAAAAAGATATAATTTGTGCCTGAAAGGTACAAAAGAAGGTCTAAAAGGAAACCATTAACAGTGATTATCTCTAAGAAGAGATGGAAAATGGGGGAGTGTTATACAGAGGAACTGCTTCTTACTATATTTATGTATTGTTTGAAATCTTTTATACATCAATGTATTACTCTTATACTTTAAAAACTGTAGCTACAAAGGGCAATATTAAAAATTCACCTTTGTAAGCTGAGTAGGATCAAACCGAAGAACCTTTTGGTTACAGCAGGGATAAATTCCAGTGCCAACAGTATTCAATGAACTTGCTGCAGTAGGATAAACCACTGTTTCTGAGTGGTATTGACAATGTGAAAATTCAATACAGAGAAAGGCCTGATAAAGAAATAGATAAAATCAACTACTATTTCCACAACAAAATTATACATTTCAAAAATACTTAAGACCAAATATTATATGTTCCATTTATATGAAATATGCAGAAAAAGCCAATCTATATAGACACAAAGTAGATTAGTGGTTGCCAGGGGTGGAAGGTTATAATGTGGAATAGCAGCAAATGGGCATGAGGGATCTTTTTGAGGTGATGGAAATGTGCTAAAATTGGATGATGGTGATGACTGTACAACTCTAAATTTACAAAAAAAAAAGTGAATTGCAGACTTAAAAAGAGTAAATTCTGAACACAACCTAACTTAATAAAAATAAAAAAATAAAATGAGTAAATTTTATGGCATGTAATTCTACTTGAATAAAGCTATTAGACAGCAAAAAATGAAATCACCTTAAGCAAAATTCAGATGAATTAAACTGATCTTGATATACATTCAATTTTACAACTGGCCAATCACCTCAAATGTTTTCCAAAGAAAAATAAAATTTTGCTTCATTTGGTTATTCCTTGATGCTTTTTTTTTTGAGATGGAATCTCACTCTGTTGCCCAGGCTGGAGTGAAGTGGTGCCATCTTGCTTCACTGCTACCTCCGCCTCCCAGATTCAACCGATTCTCCTGCCTCAGCTTCCCAAATAGCTGGGATTACAGGCACGCACAACCACACCCGGCTAGTTTTTCTATTTTTAGTAGAGACAGGGTTTCGCCATGTTGGTCAGACTGGTCTTGAACTTCTGACCTCAGGTGATCCGCCTGCCTCGGCCTCCCAAAGTGCTGGGATTACAGGCATGAGCCACCATGCCTGGCCCCTTGATACATTTTTAAGGTAAATATTTAGCATCAGTATTAATAAAAATTATGACATAACTTTGAATCACTGGCTTTGAAAACTTTGACAAAAGCTTATCAAGGTTTAATCATCAAATTAAACATCAGGTTTCAATTGTTTATAAGTTGGTAAAATAGGACCAGGTGCGATGGTACACACCTGTCACTCCAGCTACTAGGGAGGCTGAGGCAGAAGGACTGCTTAAACCTAGGAATTCGAGGCCAGCCTGGGCAATGTAGCAAGATCCCATCTCAGGAAAAAAGAAAAAGAAAAAAAGAACACGGTGCAAGCGCTGTCTAAGGAGTTTCAGTGGACACAGGTGCTGCTTGCGATGGGAAAGACCACTGGGCTAGGCAGCTGGGGGCTGGCGGGTAGACAGAGGTTGTGCCACCAGTTCTGAGAAAAGGTTGGTTGGGATGGACCCTGAGTCCCAGGAGTTGGTTTGGAAAAGGGAAACTGAGGCTCTGAGTGGTAAAATTATTGGATTCAGAGATACTATGGGGCTGTGAAGGTTGGATTGTTAGCCTTGTGGGCTAGGGAGAGCATCCTTGAGTAGGTGATATCTTACTCAGATCTAGAGGGGACAAGACTTTTGGGCCTGTGCAGGGGGCATCATTGGTGGGTGATGATAATGTTGGGCTTTGAAGGCAGGAGATCTTGAGAAGGTAAAAAACCATTTTATCTGGAAAGGAAGGAAGTGGGTGTTGGGCTTTTGTGTCATGGTTGCGGGAGCCATTGGGAGGGCAATTCCATTAGCCAGTGGGAGGTAGAAAGTTTGTAAGAAATACCATGCCAGGGGACTGGAGAAAGACCCCAGATGTCATTGTTTCTGGGTGGAGATCCTGTGTGAGTGGTGGTGGTGTATCCTAAGAGGGGGCAGTACCACTGGATGATTAAGGGTGGTCCCACAAGGCCTGGGGTGAAGAAAGATCTGAATGGGTAATACCATTAATAGCTGTTGGGGAAAGGACCAGAAAAGGTGAAAAAGTGATACCTTGGACTGGATGGAGGGGAGATCGCTGGGCTTTTGGGAGGTACCCTGACTGGTACTCTGATCACTTGTTTCTTTTTGCAGGGGACTCTGAGGTGGGATGAAAAGCTATAGCACTGCACCAGGAGTGGGCCCTTGTTGAGAGTTCCTCACTGGGGGAGACTTTAAGAAGGGGAAACCCTGAATAGGGTCCTGTCAGGGGAGGAGAGGGACTCTGAGTGAGAACAGGTTAAAAACAAAAACAAGTTAGTAAAATAATTCAAATAAAAACACAACACTAACAATCTAAGCACTGATCTTTTTTTCTATTTATATTATGATGTACTGAAGTTGCTATTTGATAAGCAATGATCTTTAACATAAATACATTAAAGAATAATCTATAATTCAGAATTTTTAGTTGCCTATAATTCAAAATTTTTGGTTGTTAGTTTCAATTGTGATGTTCACATAATGGTTTTTAATTTTAAAAATTTGAGAACCTATAAAAACTATAAGGTGCACATTCTCATATACAATATTCTGCATACAAACTATTCTATGAGTTTATGAGTTCTATAATAAATATTCAATATCATCAATCAATATTCAATTTGCTGTAAAGGAGAGGAAAATAATCTCTCACAGTCTCTGCATTCTGACATGTTGAACAAGTCAGATTTTAGAAGCTTGATATCCTTGATTATAAGTGACACTCTGATTGTGAGGAGGACCTTTACATACCTATTAGATTAACAAAAAACCCAAACCTGACTATATCAATTGCTACTGAGATGGGGGGCAACTAGAAGTCTCATATGTAGCTGGTAGAAATGCAAAATGGTTCTGGGACTTTGGAAAACTATTAGGCATGGCAAGTGTTAAACTACCACACAAACCAGCAGTCCTACTCCTAGGTAGTAAGAAAGAAGAGAGGCCGGGCACAGTGGCTCAGGCCTATAATCCCAGCACTTTGGGAGGCCGAGGCAGGCGGATCACCTGAGGTCAGGAGTTCGAGACCAGCCTGGCTAACCTGGTGAAACCCCATTTCTACTAAAAATACAAAAAATTAGCCGGGTGTTGTGGTGTACACCAGTAATCTCAGCTACTCAGGTGGCTGAGACAGGAGAATCGCTTGAACCTGGGAGGTGGAGGTTGCAGTGAGCCAAGATGGTGCCAGCGCACTCCAGCTTGGGCAACAAGAGCGAAACTCCATCTCAAAAAAAAAAAAAAAAAAAAAAAAAAAGAAGAGAAATAAATACATCCAAGAGAAATAAAAACCTATGTTCACAGGAAAACCTGTATTGTTTTTAGCAGCTTTCTTCATAATGGCCCCACACTAGAACACTACAAACATCCTCCAACTGGTGAATGTCTGAACATACTGTGATATAGTCATACAACAGACTACTACTTAGCCATAAAAAAGAACAAACTAATTTATGAAACAACATGGATAGATTTTACATTCATTTTTCGAAGTGAAGGAAGCTAGATTCAAAAAGTTAAATGCTATATGATCCTATTTATACGACGTTCTGGAAAAGGCAAAACTATATATAGAGAAAACAGACCAGTGGTTACCAGAGCCTAGGGTGGGGGAATGAATTGACTAAAGAGGGGCACAAAGAAATTTCTTTTAGGGTGATGGAAGTGTTACATGCTTTAATTGTGGAGGTAGTTATACAATTGTACGCACTGTCGAAGCTCACAAAAAGGATGCATTTTACTGTATCTAATACTTCAACAAACCTTTTTAAAATTGTGGGAACACAGAACCCATTGAGTGAGACCTTAAACAGTTTAAAATCCCAATCTGAAGATTTTGACAAGCTGTTCTTCCTTCTCTCTATTGAAAATCATTACGCAAGTGACAGAGGAAAACTACTGGGGAGAGGAAAACTTTAGGGATTCAAAAGAAATTGTATGTCGAAAACTCTGCATTTATACATAAGATTAATTAGGAATGACTGTGACTTAGAAAAACCTATTTATTCCACAAAAGGGTTTATTATAGGTTCCTACAAATAGCAAGTTTTCTTATGCTTTTATTATAAACATTAATTAAAAACCAAAAACTTTTTGGGAACAAAATTGTTATAACAACAAAGGCACTTATCAATAGCATCCTATCTGCAAAGGTGCTTCTGAATTTCTATAGAAATGTACAGAACAACAGAAAAAATAGTTTGGCTGGAAACAAGTGAAGGCAATAAGGATTTTTTAATAATTGTTTTCATTGAAAAACTGGATTTGATCACTTAAAACCAGTGACTTTTTTTTTTTTTTTTTGAGATGGAGTTTCCCTCCTTGCCCAGACTGGAGTACAATGGCGCAATCTCAGCTCACTGCAACCTCTGCCTCCCAGGTTCAAGTGATTCTCCCACTTCAGCCCCGAGTAGCTGGGATTACAGGCATGAGCCACCACGCCTGGCTAATTTTGTATTTTTAGTAGAGATGGGGTTTCTCTGTGTTGGTCAGGCTGGTCTCGAATTCCCGACCTCAGGTGATCTACCTGCCTCAACCTCCCAAAGTGCTGGGATTACAGGCGTGAGCCACCGCACCTGGCCAAAACCTGTTACTTGTCTAAAAATTCAACAAGTCTTTGATTGTTTCAGGAATGCAAATAAAAAAAGAGAAAGAAGAAAAAATGTCAAGAGAAATGAAGCCAGATGCAAAAAATGTTTAACAGCACCATTGCTTTTGCCACTAGTTTTGTTTTATTTTATTTTTGAGATGGAGTCTTGCTCTGTCACCCAGGCTGGAGTGCAGTGGCACGATCTCAGTGCACTGCAACCTCTGCCTCCCGGGTTCAAGTGATTCTCCTGCCTCAGCCTCCCAAATAGCTGGGATTACAGGCGTGTGCCACCACGCCCGGGTAATTTTTCGTATTTTTACTAGAGATGGGGTTTCACTGTGTTAGATAGGATGGTCTTCATGTCCTGACCTCATGATCTGCCCACCTCGGCCTCCCAAAGTGCTGGGATTAGAGGCATGAGCCACCGTACCGGGCCTAGTTTTATTTTTTTAAGAGATGGAGTCTCACTATGTTGCCCAGGCTGGTATTGAACTCCTGGGCTAAAACGATCTGCCTGCCTCGGCCTCTAAATGTGCTGGGATTACAGGCACGAGCCACCACGCCCAGCTGCCACTAGTTTCTTTAAAAAGATGTTGGATATTGTCCAAACACGTTTAAACATATTAATTAAACAGCAGATATCAAAATAATCTTGCTCTCAATATTTGCAGAGCAGGATATTAAAAAAAAAAAATCTTACCTGATAACATCTTGAACAAGTCAGCCAATTGATTGTTCCCCACAATCGCCAGTATACATCTCTCCAAGATTTTAATTCTTCGAAAAGACTATTCAAATATTCATGAACATCCCATGTCTTATCTCTGGGGAAAGAGCCTCAATTTTACAAGCAAGTGATATAAACAATTTATTTTATTTATTTATTTAATTATTATCTTTTTTGAGATGGAGTTTCACTCTTGTTGCCCAGGCTAGAGTGCAATGGCATGATCTTGGCTCACTGTAACCACCACCTCCAGGATGCAAGCAATTCTCCTGCCTTGGCTTCCCAAGTAGCTGGGATTATAGGCGTGTGCCACCACACCCGGCTAATTTTGTAGTTTTAGTAGAGACAGGGTTTGTATATTTGGTGGACAACAGGAAAAGGTATGAATGATTTGAATACCAAATTATTCTGCAAAGCTAGATAAAGGATTACAAATTAAATATAGTTTGAACAGGCCAACAGTTGGGAATCAGGCAAATGTTAAATGGAAGCTTTATTCTAATTGCATATGTTATACGACAAGTTGTTATTAGTTACTGGTGATTCTAAACATTAGAATCATTAATGTATTAGTACTTTATGTCACTAATAATATTTCATTAATGTATTAGTATTTTACACTATTTTCAAATATCTTTTAGTAATTGAGCAATACAGAATATACAATCAGGTCTTGGTAATATAGTTTAGATTAAATAATATAAAGTTAAAAAATAGCAAAGGATCAAAACCATATTTACTATGGTCATATGCAACTCAAGTTTGTTTTTTTTTTGTTTTTGTTTCGTTTTTGAGACAGGGTCATACTCTGTTACCCAGCCTGGAGTGCAGTGGTGCAATCATCATAGCTTATTGCAGCGTCAAACTCCTTGGTTCAAGTGATCCTCTCACTTCAGCCTCCTGAGTACCTGGGATTACAGGTATGTGTCATCACACCTGGCTAATTTTTTTTTTTTTTAGACGGAGTTTCACTCTTTTGCCCAGGCTGGAGTGAAGTGGCACAATCTTGGCTCACTGCAACCTCTGCCCTGCCGGGTTCAAGCAATTCTCCTGCCTCAGCCTCCTGAGTAGCTGGAATTACAGGTGCATGCCACCATGCCTGGCTAATTTTTGTATTTTTAGTAGAGACGGGCTTTTACCACATTGGCCAGGCTTTTCCCGAACTCTTGACCTCAGGTGATCCACCCACCTCAGCCTCCCAAAGTGCTAGGATTATAAGCATGAGCCACCGTGCCAAACCTACACTTGGCTAATATAAAACAATTTTTGTAGAGAAAGGGGCCTCACTATGTTGCCCAGGCTGGTCTTAAACTCCTGCCTTTAAGCAGTCCTCCTGACTCAGCCTCCCAAACTGCTGGGATTATAGGCCTGATTCTTTTAAGCCTTTATTTCAATCTTTTCTAATTTTGCTGGTTTTGTGCTTAAATCAAAAATAAAATGTCATGATGTTATTACAAATTACACAGGCACATTTGTCTTAAAAGTAATTTTAGGCCAGAGAGGCTTACTCGGGAGGCTGAGTCTGAGGCAGAAGAATTGCTTGAACCCAGGAGGTGGAGGTTGCAGTGATCCAAGATTGTGCCATTGCACTTCAGCCTGGGTGACACAGCGAGACTCCAACTCAAAAAAAAAAAAAAAAAGTAATTTTAAAACAATTTTTTTAAATGTATACATCTGCCAGGAATGACGGCTCACACCTGTAATCCTAGCGCTTTGAGAGGCTGAAGTGGGAGGATCGCTTGAGGCCTGAGGCCAGGAGTTGAAGACCAGCCTTGGCAACACAGTGAAACCCTGTGCCTACACACACACACACACACACACACACACACACACACACACTCTGAAACCCTGTGCCCACACACACATACACAATTGCCAGGTTGCCAGGTGTGGTGGTGCACACCCATGGTCCTAGCTCAGGAGGCTGATGTGGGAGGATTGCTTGAAAGTCCAGGAGTTCAAGGCTGTAGCGAGCTATGATTGCACCACTGCATTCCATCACTGCATTCCAGCCTCAGCAACAGAGAGAGACTGTGAGCTATGATTGCACCACTGCATTCCAGTCTGAGCAACAAAGACTGTCTCTAAAATAAAAAAAAAAAGGTATACATCAACTGCTGACATGTAGGAAAATACTTTGAATAAAACAACAAAAATGGATGTTGAAGTTAGTATCAATTACTTTTTTCACATACTACTAATAGGTATATATATATAAAATATATATGAAATTTAACATTCATAGGGTTTCTTTCATAACAGTGTGTGCTATAAATTTGTAATATAGAAAAAAGAACAACAAAAAGAAAATTAAAATCATCTGTAATACTATCACTGAAAGGTAACACCACAATTAATGTTTTAGTGAACATCCTATTTTTTTAACCACTAACAACTTTTATGTATGTATATACTTTTTTATAACTTTGTTTTGCTCTGTTGTCCAGACTTCAGTTCAGTGGCATGCTCCTAGCTCATTGCAACCTCATACTCCTGGGATCAAATGATCCTCCTGCCTCAGACTCCTAGCTAGGATTGCCATGCTCAGCTAATTTTTAATTTTTCTGTAGAGATGGGGTCTGGCTATGTTGCCCAGGCTGGTCTCAAACTCCTGGTCTCAAGTAATCCTCTCACCTCAGCCTCCCAAAATGCTGAGAATACAGGCAAGAAGATCTCTTGAGCCCAGGAGTTCAAGGCTACAGTGAGCTATGATCACACCACTGCATTTCAGCCTGAATGATACTGGATGAAGGATGTCAAAGAATACACATTTTGAGATGTCTGCCTCCTGAGACATTATACCAAGTTACAACACCCACCCTCAACTCAGAATGAGAACTTGTTTTGAACATAAAGAGAAATATGTATTATGTATTTATTTATTTTATTTTTTTGAGACGGAGTTTCACTCTTGTTGTCCAGGCTGGAGTGCAATGGTGTGATCTCGGCTCACTGCAACCTCCGCCTAACGGGTTCAAGTGATTCTCCTGCCTTGACCTCCCAAGTAGCTGGGTTACAGGTGTGCACCACCATGCCCGGCTCATTTTTATTTTATTTATTTATTTTTTTTAGACGGAGTCTTGCTCTGTCGCCAGGCTGGAGTGCAGTGGCACTATCTCGGCTCACTGGAACCTCCGCCTCCTGGGTTCAAGCGAGTCCCCTGCTTCAGCCTTCCAAGTAGCTGAGACTACAGGCGTTCGCCACCATACCCGACTAGTTTTTTGTAGTAGAGACGGGGTCTCACCATGTTGGTCAGGCTGGTCTCAAACTCCTGACCTCAGGTGATCCACCTGCCTTGGCCTCCCAAAGTGCTGGGATTACAGGTGTGAGCCACCATGCCCGGCCTACATATTAATGAAATATTGACAAAGTATGAAGAACAAATAAATGACAGAAAATCCAACGCTACAGACAATTTTCCTCACCAAAATTTACCTGAAAGTAAATTTGGTTCTCTTGTAAAATTCAATATAATATTTGTACAGGTAACTAAAATCTGTTAGTGAAAAGATCATTTTAAAGGCACTAACCAGAATACCTTTGAAGATTAATATACAATAATTTTTATCATTTTAATGTTTAAAACATTATGACATTTACCCAGTAAATAAAATGTACCAACAACTACCTTGTTTAGAAAGTATTTTTCTAAATGAAAGTTGGATCACGTGCAGAAAAGATGTTATCCTATTCCTTATACAAGTAGTTATATTTTTATAAATATGCTAGAAATTCACATTTAAAAAAAATCTGGGCTGGGCTCAGTGGCTCACACCTGTAATCCCAGCACTTTCGGAGGCCGTGGCGGGCAAATCATGAGGTCAGGAGTTCGAGACCAGACTGGCCAACACAGTGAAACTCCATCTCTACTAAAAATACAAAAACTAGCTGGGTGTGGTGGCACATGCCTGTAGTCCCAGCTATTCGGGAGGCTGAGGCAGGAGAATCGCTTGAACCTGGGAGGTGGAGGTTGCAGTTAGCCAAGACCATACCATTGCACACCAGCCTGGGTGACAGAGTAAGACTCCGTCTCCAAAACAACAACAACAACAACTCTCTCTCTCTCTCTCTCTATATATATATATATACACAAAAATATATATATGTATTTTATCTTCACGACACCTTATGTGAATATAGACAATATTTCCATGTCGATCCACATTGATTTTTCCAGGAATGCAAGGAATTCTTCTTTCTGTTTCTTTTGTTAAAAGTTTCTTACACAAACAGCATCTATAAACAAAGAAGATACAAAAAACATCCAGGAAGAAGAATGTAAATGTAGTAAATTAAAGAATATAGCTGCATTATAAAGCACACCAAAGAAAAAAACATGTTAGCATACCTATACAACGTTGCTGCATTACTCCGAGAATCTGGATTCAAGTACTCAGGATCAAACAGTCTTTCAATCTTCTTACAAAAAAGTTTGCTATTAACAACAAATGACCAAAATATTAATTTTCTACATTACTTTACAGTGATGAAAATAAACAAACCAATCTGTGCATTTGTAAAATAAGATTAATAAATCCTTAGTGGCTCTCTTGGGAGTTTGTAATACATTTTTAGTGTTCTAAGTAAATAAACAGTTTATTATTATCTAAGTAAATAAAATTAAGCAGCTCTGATGAGAACTGCTTGATCAATCATCTATTTTCCCATAAAAAATAAGATTGATAAATAGCTATCTTTTAGTCATTTTTAAATTTTATTTTTTATTTTTACTTCTTTTTTTGAGACAGAGTCCCACTCTGTCGCCCAGGCTGGAGTTCAACAGCGCGATCTCTGCTCACTGCAACCTCTGCCTTCCGGGTTCAAGCAATTATCCTGCCTGAGCATCCCGAGTAGCTGGGACTACAGGCGTGCACCACCATGCCCAGCAAATTTTTTGTATTTTTAGTAGAGATGGGGTTTCACCATGTTGGCCAGGATGGTCTCGATCTCTTGACCTCATGATCCGCCCGCCTCAGCCACCCAAAGTACTGGGATTACAGGCGTGAGCCACTGCGCCCGGCCTTATTTTATTTTTTTAGAGACAGGGTCTTGCTCCATCACCCAGGCTGGAGTGCAGTGGCACCTCAGACTCCTGGGCCTCAAACTCCTGGGCTCAGGTGATCTCCCACATCAGCCTCCCAAGTAGCTAGGACTACTGTGTGCCACCACATTCAGCTAATTAAAAAAAAAAAAAAAATCTGTAGAGATTGGGGCTGGCTATGTTGCCCAGGCTGGCCTCAGACTCCTGGCATTCAAGTAATCCTCCTGCTTCGGCCTCCTGAAGTGCTGAGATTACAGGCTTCAGTCACCTTGCCTGGCCTTTTTTAGTCCATTGTTACTGGAATATGCAACATTAAAGATTTTGAGAATTTAACAACCGAGGTCTACCAATAACTAGGTATGTGATCTTTAGCAACTTACTTAACCTCTTTGAACCTTGTTTTCTCAACTATGAAGTGTGGTTAGTATGTCCAATCTCATAAAGTTTTATGAGGGTTAAGTGATGTTTTTAAAGAGTACTAGATATAATGTTAAGCATTCAATAAACGTTAATTATTATGCATAATATAACTGAACTTGAGTCTTCTAAGTATGTCTTTAATTCTAAATGTATATCCCACCTGTCTCCATCTTTCCTTGTGTAATGTCTTCTACTATTAAAAGCCAAATCTGGATTTAGAATTCCATTCCTGTTTTCAGTTATTTAGCTCTTGGATAATTCCTCTCTGTCTTGTTCCCCGAAGGATTAAATTCTTGAATAATCCCCTGCATTATTAATTTATTCCTAATGGATCATTCTGATCAGCATATAAACATAATCTTGTATCTCCCTTCCTAAAAAACAAAAAATCCTCTCTTGAGCCTACCTATCCCTAATAGCTACTGCTAATTTTTTCAGCAATTATTCAAAGTAAAACATCTGGAAAAAAGTTTTCTAAATCCACTTGGTCACATTTCTGTCCCCATCTTACTCTATGTGATAGCAGCATTCCACACATTTGGTTACTTAAGCATTATCTTTCTTTGGAAACCTTTTTTCCTTCTGCCTTTCTTTCTACTTCACTGGCTCCTCCTTCTCAGGCTCTTAACTGGTTACTTCTCTGTTGAATCTCTAAATATTGGGTAGCCTTTATCAATACTATCTTGCTAACAATTAAAAAATGAAATACAGTAGCATTTACAATAGCACCAACAATTTATTAAAGAAATTTATTTATTTATTTTAGGAATAAATTTAATTTAAAAAAGAGGTTGGGTATGGTGGCTCACACCTGTAATTCCAAGACTTTGGGAGATCAAGGTGGGAGGATGCTTGAGCCCAGGAGTTTGAGGCTGCAGTAAGCCATGACTGTACCACTACACTCCAGCTTGGGTGACTGAGCAAGACCCTGTCTCAAAAAATAAAATAAAATAAATAAAAAGGAAAAATATCTCTACATTGAAAACTACAAGACACTGGTGAAATAAATTAAGGAGGATTCAAATTAATGGAAGGTTATACCATATTCATGGATTGAAAGACACACTATTATTAAAAGGTTAAATCTTCCTAAATTGATCTACAGATTACATGAATCCCAAATTCTAGCAGGTTTATGTGTTTGTGAGAAAGAGAAAATGGGTAAGCTGACTATCAAATTTATATAGAAATGCCAAGAACTTAACAGACAACACTACAATCTTGAAGACAGGTAAAACTTGAGAATTTAAATTACCAGATACCAAAAATTATTATAAAGCTATCAAAATTAAGACAGTGTATTGGCTGGGTGTGGTGGCTCACGTCTGTAATCTCAGCACGTTGGGAGGCCGAGGTGGGCGGATCACCTGAGGTCAGGAGTTCAAGACCAGCCTGGCCAGCATGGTGAAACCCCGTCTCTACTAAAAATACAAAAATCGGCTAGGTGTGGTGGTGGGTGCCTACAATCCCAGCTACTTGGGAGGCTGAGGCAGGAGAATTGCTTGAACCCGGGAGGCGGAGGTTGCAGAGAGCCGAGATCTCATGATTGCACTCCAGCCTGGGTGACAAGAGTGAAACTCTGTCTCAAAAAAAAAAAAAAAAAGACAGTGTGACAGTGTGCTACTGATACAAGGATAGACAAAGAAATCAACAGAACAAAAAGGACAATTCAGAAACAGACCTCACATATAGTGAACGTACCACTGCAATTCAGTGGGGGAAAGGATGGTCTTTTCAACGTATGGTATTGTGTCAACTAGATATCTATTTGGGGGAAAAAAAATGAACCTTGACCCCTACCTCATACCACACAAAAAAATTAATTCAAGATGAATAACAGAAAAACATAGGACAATGTCTTCACCACTTTTAGGGAGGCAAAGATTTATTGAACAGGACATAAAAAAAAAGTATGGTCTCAACCAGCTCCACGGTTTCAAATCTCATCTACTCTTAAATTTCTATTTTAAGTCCTGACCTTTGACCTAAACTCCAGACTAATATATCCAGGTATCTACTTGCCATCCCACTTGAATGTCCAAGAAGCATGTTAAATAATCTCAAAAAGAACTAAATCCATCTCTTCATTTCCCTTACCCCATTCCTTCCCCTCCCAATCTTTCCTTTCTCCATTAATAGCACTACCATCCACTTAGTTACTGAAACTGAAAACCTAATAATTATCCTGGAATCCTCTCTCTTTTCCCACATCATTACATTCATAAATCTGTCAAATCTAACAACTGAGTCCATCTACTTCTTTCCAGCTCTGCTGTTTCTACCCTAGTGCAAACCCTTTCATTTCTCAACAGACTACTACAACAGCCTCTTAACAGGTCTCCTTGCTTCTTAAATCCCTAATGTCTATTCTCCACACAGCAACCAAAATGGTCTCTTAAAAACAAATCAGATCACGTCACTTCCCTGCTTCCATTCACACCTAAAGTATATCCTCCTTGCTATGACCTAAACAACCCCTAAACGATATAACCACCGCTGACCTCATTTCATACCACTTTTCCCTTTATCTAAGGTCTGTTTTAATAATTTTTATTTGTTTAGAAATGGGTCTATGTTGCCCAGGCTGGAGTGCAGTGGCTATTCACAGGGATAATAGTAGTGCCCTACAGCTTTCAACACCTGGCCTCAAGCAATCATCCCACCTCAGCCTCTTGAGTAGTATCTTCATAATTTTTAACATAATTCACTATCACTATATGTTCATATGGCCATTAGACAAAGTAACTACTAATTTTTATCTTGAGCCATTGGCTCTGGATACATTTCACTTCACTTTACTTACTTCATTTAAAACAAAATAGAAATATATTTCTAAATATATTCTAAAAATAGAGTATTTTGGCCAGGCATGGTGGCTCACACCTGTAATCCCAGCACTTTGGGAGGCCGAGGCGGGTGGATTGCTTGAGTCCAGGAGTTCAAGACCAGGCTGGGCAACGTGGCAAACTCCATCTCTACAAAAAATACAAAAATAAGCTGCGCATGGTGGCGTGTGCCTGTGGTTCCAGCTACTTGGAAGGCTGAGGTGGAAGGATTGCTTGAGCCTGAAGGTGAAGGTTGTGGCTGGTATCTTGCTACTGCACTCCAGCCTGGGCAACAGAGGAAGACCGTATCAAAATAATAATAATAAGCTAACTATAAATGAAAAGAGAGAGTAAAAATTAATTTCAAAAACTGGGCAACAAAGTGAGACCCTGTCTCTACAAAAAGGTTTTTTTTTTTTTTAATTTAGCTGGGCATGGTGGTGCATTCCTGTAGTCCCAGCTACTTGGGAGGCTGAGGTGGGAGGATCACTTGAGCTCAGGAAGTCGTTGAGGCTGCAGTGAGCCAAGACTGCACCACTGCACTTCAGCCTGAACAACAGAGTGAGAACCTTTCTCAAAGAAAAAAGAAAAAAAAATGAATATTTCACTCACATGAAATAGAAATATATTTCTTTTAACAGGAGTATTAGGTTTAAAATTAAATTTTTGAAATTACCTTTTACATTTATCTTTTTTGTCCTTTAAATCATCAACTTCATTGTGTGTGAACAGATCAGCTATACGTGTGAGAAGATTTGCATTAATACAGTTCATGTTGCATGGGGTAGCTACTATGGCATTCATATTTTTGTGGCAATACTGAATACACTGTTCAACCTAAAAAATCATAGAAAATAAATGCTGAAAATAGTAGCATGAAGGACAGTGTCATAGCAATACCTTTCAAAGATAAAATTCATTAAAAGTCTAATCCATATATTGCTAGGCACTAACTGGGTTTTGCCTATTTGACTTAATCTATACTGTTCCAAAGGCAATCCAGCAGGTCAAATTTGTAACAACATATATACATATCTAAAAAATTATTTTCAACCTTCTTTAGAATATTTCAAATAATAATAATGCATCTTCTAAAATTGTGGCAGGTATAAATCTTAGTCTATAAACTCAAGAGTACAGAATATGTAAACTTTTTTTTCTGAGATGGAGTCTTGCTCTGTCACCCAGGCTGGAGTGCTGTGGCACGATCTCAGCTCACTGCAACCTCCGCCTCCTGGGTTTGAGCGATTCTTCTGCCTCAGCATCCCTAGTAGCTGGGCTTACAGGTGCCCGCCACCACGCCTGGCTAATTTTTGTATTTTTAGTAGATACAGGGTTTCACCATGTTGGCTAGGCTGGTCTTGAACTCCTGACCTCGTGATCTGCCTGCCTTGGCCTCCCAAGTGCTAGGATTACAGGACTGAGCCACCGCACCCGGTCTGTAACTTCTTATAATTAAACTTAGTTAGAACTTTAAGCTTCCTTTTCCCTGGGTGGCAGAAACAAAATTTCAGTCAATTCAGAATTTTCTCAGTTGTGTTGGGTTTGCTCTCTTCCTTCCATCCTCTCTCTACAACCTGAGGTATGTTTATTTACTTTAAAAGTAAAGAGAGGATAATCATGTATTCTTCCAAATATTTATGCTTATGGCATAAAAATTATCCTTTAGGGCTTAGATTTCAAAATTCAAAGGTTTCAAAAATTTCAAAACTCAAAAACTCATTTAGTCTCTGCTTTTTTTCTGTAACCCTTCCCTGAAGCAACTGATATCAGCTGGGCTAAATGGGGAAGAGCTAAGGAGTAGAAAGAATACAGGGAGTTGGCCAGGCATGGTGGCTCACACCTATAATCCTAGCACTTTGGGTGGCTGAGGCAGGAGGATCACTTGAGCCCAGGAGTTTGAGACCAGCCTGGGTAACATAGCAAGACCACCCCACCCCATCTCCATTTAATTTTAAAAATAAAAGAATATAGGGGACTAGTACAAACCCCAAAGAGTCAAATAAACAACTTCACATTTGCTAACATAAAAAAGGAGTATTCTGGCTGGGTGCGGTGGCTCACACCTGTAATTCCAGCACTTTGGGAGGCCAAGGCAGGTGGATTGCTTGAGATTAGGAGTTCGAGACCAGCCTAGGCAACAAAGCAAAACCCCGTCTCTATAAAAAATAGAAAAATTAGCTGGACGTAGTGGCATGCGCCTGTAGTCCCAGCTACTCAGGAGGCTGAGGTGGGAGGATCGCTTGAGCTGGGGAAGCAGAGGTTGCAGTGAGCTGAGATCATGCCACTGCACTCCAGCCTGGGCGACAGAGCAAGACTCTGTCTCAAAAAAAAGAAATTATATTCTTGAATTAACCATTTTTTAAATTGTTTTTTCAATTAACAATAATTTTAATAAAGTGTCTCAGAATTTTCTAGATACTTGAAGGAAAAGAAAGCATAAGTGAACAGAAGCACTTTGATTTTTTTTAAGTCAATACTTACTAGTGAATCCATTTTTAAAAACTCCGAAGAAATAAGAATTGAAATGACATTTCCTGGCTCTAAAAAAAAAAGAAATTAGATTATCCTTTTGATGGGTACCCCAATCTCTTCTGAATAGGCCCCTTCTCACCTTAAAAGAGAACATTACTGGAATAAGAATAATTTAATACAACCTTATTATAGCTTATGGGCTAGATACACAAAATAAAGAAAATTCAAGTTAAAACTTAGCGTATGGAGAAAATGCACAATAAATTTACCCTGGCACTAGATTCACATAAAGTAAAAAGACTCCAGCTAAAGATATCACATATGCAATCTTCTCCTTGATTAAATCAGGGAAAAAGATAATTGAGACTATAATTCATTGCATATACAAGTAATAGAAAATTTTTTAAATGATTAATGAGAGCACTTGTTATTAGAAAAGCTACTTTAAAAAGAGTTCAATGCTTGTTATGAACAAATATTTAATTTTAAAAGATTCTGAAAGATAAAAAATTTACTACTGCAGAGTCCTAAACTTACTTGCTAAAGGCATAATGAGTGAGCTTTCAGGCATACAGAGAGAAAAGGGGATGCCGCCTGACGCTGTAGTTTAGCAAAACTGTCATCTCCCATGAGGTATGTTTAAGGAAAGAAAACTGCGTTTTGCATCATTACAGTACTAACACAATTCTAAATAAACGACTAAGCAGACAATGGTTAAAATAAGTAATCCCAATCTGTCTCTAAATAACAACTCTAGATTCAAGGCTCTTTTTTTTTGAGATGGAGTCTCACTCTGTTGCCAGGCTGGAGTGCAGTGGGGCAATCTCTGCTCACCGCAACCTCCGCCTCCCGGGTTCATGACAGTTTCCTGCATTAGCCTTCCGAGTAGCTAGGACTACAGGCGTTCACCACCACACGCAGCTAATTTTTGTATTTTTAGTAGAGACAGGGTTTCACCATGTTGACCAGGATGGTCTCCATCTCTTGACCTCGTGATCCGCCCGCCTTGGCCTCCCAAAGTGCTGGGATTACAGGTGTGAGCCACCATGCCCGGTCAAGGCTCTTAAACACAAATGGTGAAGGGAGGAAAAAGCTGGGGAAAAGCTCCTCAGGAAATGGTAATGTACCCCATTCCAGTTAGGAACCAGTGGCAGGTTATTAGAAATTTAATTAAGCATTTTGGTAGTTTTCCTGGTTAGAATAAAGACTTTTTTTTTGTAAATGTTTACATTTATAAACACTGATTTAAGGTCAAAGATAACAGAATGACTAGCTTTGCTGCATTTCTTTCTTTTTTTTTTTTTTGAGACAAAGTTTCACTCCTTTGCCCAGACTGGAGTGTAGTGGCGTGATCTTGGCTCACTGCAACCTCCGCTTCCGGTTTCAAGCGATTCTCCTGCCTCAGACTCCCGAGTAGCTGGGACTACAGGCACCTGCCACCACGCCCGGCTTATTTTTGTACTTTTAGTAGAGATGGAGTTTCAACATGTTGGCCAGGCTAGTCTTGCCTCCTGACCTCAGGTGATTCGTCCACCTCGGCCTCCCAATGTGCTAGGATTACAGGTGTGAGCCAGAGCGCCGGGCTTTTTTTTTTTTTTTTTTTTTTAATTGAGAGGGAATCTCGCTCTGTTGCCAGGCTGGAGTGCAGTGGCGCAATCTCTGCTCACTGCAACCTCTGCCTCCCGGGTTCAAGAGATTCTCCTGCCTCAGCCTCCTGAGTAGCTGGGACTACAGGCACACATCACCATACTAGGCTAATTTTTTTGAATTTTTAATAGGGACAGGGTTTCATCATGTTGGCCAGGCTTGCTGCATTTCTTTTATCTTTACTACACACATAAATATGGTGAATCAAATAATTTTTTTTCTCTCTCTACATGTTTTGATTTTTATTTCACACATACATATTATAGTTGGTTAGTCTGGAATCTCTGGATTCTGGCTGAAATTTTTGATTTAGCAATCTTGTAATTTTTATTTAAGGACCACTAGAAACCTCTCCTATTAATCCGATCACTAAAGAATACAATAAAGGCCGGGCGCGGTGGCTCACGCTTGTAATCCCAGCACTTTGGGAGGCCGAGGCGGGCAGATCACCAGGTCAGGAGATCGAGACCACGATGAAACCCTGTCTCTACTAAAAATACACAAAATTAGCCGGGCGTGGTGGCGGGCGCCTGTAGTCCCAGCTACTCGGAGAGGCTGAGGCAGGAGAATGGCGTGAACCCGGGAGGCGGAGCTTGCAGTCAGCCGAGATTGCGCCACTGCACTCCAGCCTGGGCGACAGAGTGAGACTCCGTATCAAAAAAAAAAAAAAAAAAAAAAAAAGAATACAATAAATTATTACGTTTTTTCAAAAACTTTTACACTGTCAGCATAGATTTTCCAATAAGAGTTCTATTTTTAATACTACTGTAGATAGCAATTCTAGTGCATAGAAAGACTATTAAACCACAAATGTGATCATACAAGTATATGCCCATTGAAATATTACTCAGTAATTATTCTTATTACAGTAATTCTACTAGTAATACTAGTAGTATGCTACCATTTAGAACACTGGCTCTTGAACTTTTGATCTAAGGACCCCTTTACAATCTTAAAAACTAAGAATCCTAAAGGGTTTTTCTTTATGTGGGTTGTATCTGCCAGTATTTATCACATTAGAAATTAAAATAGAGGAAATAAAAAAATATGAATTCATTTACAAAGAACAAAAAACCTATTACATGTTAACATATTTTTATTAAAATAACTATGTTTTCTTTTCTTTTTTTTTTTAGAAATGGTCTCACTCTGTCACCCAGGCTGGAATGCAGTGGTGCAATTTAGGCTCACTGCAGCCTCTGCCTCATGGGCTCAAGCAATTCTCATGCCTCACCCTCCCAAGTAGCTGGGATTACAGGTGCGTGCCACCACGCCCAGCTAATTTTTGTATTTTCAGTAGAGACGGGGTTTTGCCATGTTGGCCAGGCTGGTCTCCAACTCCTGGCCTCAAGTGATCCACCCACCTCAGCCTCTCAAAGTGCTGGGACTACCAGTGTGAGCCACCATGCCCTGCCTAAAATAACTACCCTTTCTAAAATGAAAAATATTAGGCTGGGCGCTGTGGCTCACACCTGTTATCTCAGCACTTCAGGAGGCTGAGGCGGGCAGATCACCTGAGGTCAGGAGTTTGAGACCAGCCTGACAAACAAGGCAAAACCTTGTCTCTACTAAAAATACAAAAATTAGCAGGGCGTGGTGGCATGCGCCTGTAATCCCAGCTACTCAGGAGGCTGAGGCAGGAGAATCGCTTGAACCCGGGAGGCGGAGGTTGCTGTGAGCTGAGATCGCGCCATTGCACTTCAGCCTGGGTGACAAGAGTGGACTCTGTCTCAAAAAAAAAAAAAAAAAATAGAGTGAAGAGCAGCACTGTTTGATATTTTTTGCAAATCTCTTCAATGTCTGACTTAACAGAAGACAACTGGATTCTCATATCTGTTTCTGCATTCAATTTGTGGGTAGCCTACACCAAACTTGACAAATGGTAGTTTCTTAAAGGTTAATTGCAATGTATCTGAACTGTATCAGTGAACTTTTCTGACTCCGTTAACAACAAAATTCTCTATTTATCTTGCACTTTGCATGAATCTTTCACCCATGCATGACTTTTTGAAAATAAAATGCATTGGTCATTTGCAAAATGTTGGCTCAATGAGTTATACAGATATTCCAAATGTTGAAATACTTCATTGTACAATATATTTAAAAATCACATTCATTAATATGACCACTAATCTCATCAGAAAAGTCAAGTATTGAGAAGCCTTCTGTCAAGCACATGGAAGCAGGTAAGTTTTCCAAAACTGTAATTCTCACTCGAAACCTTGAATTTTGTCACTGACAGCAGCTGACAAATGCTTTCAGCTTTCTTTAACGGAGCAGCTCATTTTCAAGAAAATGTCTGCCAAACACCTAAGTCTGAATTACCATTATTTCTCTGTCAGTTGTTCTCTCAAGTAAAAATGGTTTTCAATTTTTAAAAGAGCAGCTAATTTACCTCAGGACTGAAAACAATCCCACAAGTGCTTTTCCTCAAGAGAATCATGTGTTGCTGTGCAGTAGGAGTGGACTTTCCATTTCATCACAGTAAAGATATGTATACTCAATGGTCAAGATTTAATAAAATTAGTAATTTTTACTGCCTTACCAAGGACATTCTTAAGTGAAACTGGATTTCTTTCTTTTTTTTTTCTTTTTTTTTTTTTTTGAGACAGAGTCTCGCTCTGTCGCCCGGGCTGGAGTGCAGTGGCGCAATCTCGGCTGACTGCAAGCTCCGCCTCCCGGGTTCACGCCATTCTCCTGCCTCAGCCTCCGAGTAGCTGGGACTACAGGCGCCTGCCACCGCGCCCGGCTAATTTTTTGTATTTTTTAGTAGAGACGGGGTTTCACCGTGGTCTCGATCTCCTGACCTCGTGATCCGCCCGCCTCGGCCTCCCAAAGTGCTAGGATTACAAGCGTGAGCCACCGCGCCCGGCCTTTTTTTCTTATTAACTATGTAACTATGTACTGCTAGTACAGTTTGGTGCCCCTGCCTTGACCTTGTCTAAAGCTTCAACAGTTTTACCCACTATTGCTTTTGTACCATCTGAACAACACAGTGAGAAAGTCAAGTGACATCTTGGTATTATTATGCAAACTGTTTTGACTTTGTAGACCCTCTAAAATGGTCCCTAGTATCCCACTGGTCCATATACCATATGTTGGGAACTGCTGATCTAGAGATCTGTTCATTTGCCATAAATTTACTATAATTTACTAAAAAAGATGAGGTTCTCAGTTTCCTAAAAGGCTGTTACTAATATGAGCATAAACACTGGTGTCCAAACATTTTCCACATTTCACTTTTGGCCTGAAGAAACTACCAGGTGACACACAAATTTCACTACAAAATAAGCAACAGATTGTTTTTTACCTAAAGTGGGCATCTCACAATCTTTATTCTCCTTAGTGTTCCTTTTAACATATTTTATCAACCAGTTGAAAATGTGAACGTCACAATGAACTGAAATGTCCACCTCTTCCCAGCGCTGGGCATCCATAGATAAATATTCAGCAAAGTACTTCATTTCTGATATCAAAAGATCTCGCGGGCAAGTAAAATCTTCTTTCAAGTTTTTTGCTTCATCACACACATGGATCACCATGTTTGGCCTTCATAAAAAATGTTACACAAAAATGAAATTATTAGAGTTTTAGAAAAGGAGCCAAGAATACTGACATTTAGTGAAGGGAAGAGAACAAGATGTTTTTGAAAATTCTGACCACAAATCAGTTTTATAGGGTCTTGACATTTTTCAAGTGTCTTGCTAGCCTGATCATATCTTAGATTATGACTAATTTTAGCAAATTACTGATGTAATAAAACAAAATATTGTTACTACAGGACTAATAATTTACACAGTTTGAAATTTTTCTTTTCTTTTTTTTTTTTTTTGAGACAGAGTCTCACTCTGTCACCCAGGCTGGACTGCAGTGGCGCGATCTCGCCTCCCGGGTTCATGCCATTCCCCTGCCTTAGCCTCCCGAGTAGCTGGGACTACAGGCACTCACCATGGCGCCCAGCTAATTTTTTTTTTTATTTTTTTATTTTTAGTAGAGATGGGGTTTCACCGTGTTAGCCAGGATGGTCTCGATCTTCTGACCTCATGATCCGCCTGCCTTGGCCTCCCAAAGTGCTGGGATTACAGGCATGAGACGCCGTGCCCAGCCTTGAAATTTATTTTTCAAGTTATACATTAATAATAAAGTTTATGGCCACACGTGGTGGTTCACACCTGTAATCCCAGCACTTTGGGAGGCCGAGGTGGGTGGATCACAAGGTCAGGAGATCGAGACCATCCTGGCTAACATGGTGAAACCCCGTCTCTACTAAAAACACAAAAAATTAGCTGGGCGTGGTGGCACGCACCTGCAGTCCCAGATACCTGGGAGGCTGAGGCAGGAGAATGGTGTGAACTCGGGAGGCAGAGGTTGCAGTGAGCCAAGATGGCTCCACTGCACTCCAGACTGGACGACAGAGCGAGACTCCGTCTCTAAATAAACAAATAAATAAATAAAGTTTATAAAAATAATACCATTTCACAAAGAAAAATTAAGCAACACACTCTAATTCCTGTGAGGAACATAAAACAGCACTTTTACATGGTTATGGGTGTGGGAGAGAGATTATCATTAAATACTAAAATTTTCAGATTTTTTTTAAAAAGGAAAAATAGCTATAATTCTTCACTAAAGAATCAAATGAAAAACTAGCATGGCTTTGTTATTTTTAACAGCAAAAAAGTTTGCTTCTAGGCATTCACATACATAAAATATAAATATATCAAATATAAATTAATAAATGTAGTTAAAAATATTCCTAAGACTACAATGTACTTATTTCCATATTTAAACATAATTTAAGCACAAGTTTAAATGACACATCAGAGAGTCTGCTTCAAAAATTATAATCTCCTTGAATTTACTTTCTTTGAAAATTACGTCGGCTGGGGGCTGACGCCTGCAATCCCAGCACTTTGGGAGGCCAAGGCAGAAGGACTGCTTGAGCCCAGGAGTTTCAGACCAGCCTGGGTAACCTGGTGAAACCCTATCTCTACAGAAAAATTTTAAAAATTAGCCAGCATGGTGGTGCATGCCCATGGTCCCAGCTACTCAGGAGGCTCAAGTGGGAGGATCACCTGAGCCCAGGGAGGTCAAGCTCCAGTGAGTCATGGTAACATCACTGCACACCATCCTGGGCAACAGAGTGAGACTCTGTCTCTAAAACAACAACAAAAAATTGTATCACCTCAAAAAGAAACATCAGTGTGATCTACATCTGTCTTCATGTCATTACAAAAGGAAGAGAATAGAGAGAGACACACTGTCCTACAACATGAATTTAATTGAATTGTGTGTTTAATTCACATATTTCTGATACAAAAAAAGTACATTATTGAAGGGCCAGGCACGGTGGCTCACAACTATAACCCCAGCACCTTGGGAGTCTGCAGTGGGAGGACTGCTTGAGCCCAGGAGTTCAGGACCAGACTGGGCAACACAGTGAGACCACGTCTCTAAAATAAAAAAAAGAATTAAATAAAATTGGGCTACCAGAAAAAGGATTATAATCAATGCTCTACCAAAGTCAAAAGAATTTAAACAAATTTTCACAAAATTGCTCTTCCAAAGAACTTATGGTCAAATATAAACAGGTAATAACTGACGTAATGAAACATAAAGTTTCCATAGTTTTTTAGACTACAGTATAAAAGATTATTTCAGTGAAAAATTTTTGGCAAATTTTTGTGTCACACAAACCAACCAATCAGTTAAAAATCTGTGTGAATATGGCCAGGCGCAGTGGATCACACCTGTAATCCCAGCACTTTGGGAGGCTGAGGCAGGCGGATCACTTGAGGCCAGGAGTTCAAGACCAGGCTGGCCACCATGGCGAAAGTCCATCTCTACTAAAAATACAAAAATGGGCACAGTGGCACACACATGTAGTCCCAGTTACGCAGGTGGCTGAGGCATGAGAATTGCCTGAGCCTAGGAGGCAGAAGTTGCAGAGAGCCGAGATGGAGCCATTGCCCTCCAGCTTGGGTGACAGAGTGAGACTTTGTCTCAAAAGAAAACCTCCAAGACTGTGTCAATAAACTAAAAATAACAACTACACACTTTAAAAGGGTGAATTTTTAAAATTGTGGTTAAATATACATAAAGTAAAATTTACCACTTTAACCACTTTTAAGTTCAGTGGCATTAAGTATATTCACACTGTTGTGCAATCAGCACAATCATCAACCTCCAGAGCTTTTTCAAAGGGTTCATTTTATGATATATGAATTATATATAAAGCAAGCAGTTCTTGAAAATCTATAAAAAGTAAGATTTTCATAAAAATCCATGAAAAGTAAGTATACAAAGTAACTTTCAGAAATAAAAATATTCTGTGTCTTGATTTGGGTGATGGTTATATGGTATATCCATTTTTCAAAACTCATCAAAGTGAACACTTAACAATATTCAGTTTATTGTAAAAATAGGCAAAACAATACAAAACTATCAAAACTTGCAATACACTGAAAGACATTTTAATTTTAAAATTTTCTATAATGAGTAATTATGTTCAAATAGTCCTAAAATACCCATCCAATTTCTTTCTTTTTTTTTTTATTGAGACAGAGTCTCGCTGTCACCCAGGCTGGAGTGCAGTGGCGCGATCTCGGCTCACTGCAGGCTCCGCCCCCCGGGGTTCACGCCATTCTCCTGCCTCAGCCTCCCCAGTAGCTGGGACTACAGGCGCCCACCATCTCGCCCGGCTAATTTTTTGTATTTTTAGTAGAGACGGGGTTTCACTGTGTTAGCCAGGATGGTCTCGATCTCCTGACCTCGTGATCCGCCCGCCTCGGCCTCCCAAAGTGCTGGGATTACAGGCGTGAGCCACCGCGCCCGGCCCATCCAATTTCTTTAGTAAAGTTGGAGAATTAATGGCATAGAGTTTTTTTCCTTGGGTATTAAAATTTACTTTTAAAAGTTTTGTGTTAAGAGATATTACTTCTAATATTTATAAATATAAAAATAAAAATCTTTAAATAGAAAACTGTATGCAATTTATAAATAATAACATGAATAAGTAATGTTTAGGTCAGTTCAACACATGAACTAAGCTGATTCCAGTAGTTTCAGCAATTATGCAATATGAAATTCCTACCTTATGGTAACCACCAATCATGTATTTTATGAAGTTGATATTAATATTAAATCTTATCTAGCAAACAACCAGCCGCCTACCCTTCAGATTCTTCAGTCATTTCTCCACCATTATGAGTAGTACAATTTTCACTTTCTGAAGAACAATTCCTTGTGGAAGCTATACTATGTCTTCCTTAAGTACAGAAACAAACACATACAAAAAAAAAAAAAAGGTGGGGGTTAGTGTTTCTAGCTGAGAATGGGTTTTTATTTATTGAATGGTAATACTGTAAATGCATGGTTTCCAAGGCTAAAAGATGGTACTTATCAGAGTGGCATTTTCCTTTAGTATTTCTAAAGATCTATGGAAGAAACAGTACAAAAAATGAATCACAAATCGCTAATGTTAGAATAAGGATTTCAAAAAATACTAATGCGGTGTGTACAAACAGGGATCAAATGTTCAAATGCCAACAGCATAGTTTTCTCTTTCTGAAGCAAATTTTTACATCAACACTCTACCGCTGCTGAGATTAAAATAACTCGCTACACTCAGAGGATTTCTAAAACCAGTTATTATTTCCAATGTAATTGCAGAAAACATCTTTTACCCCACTACTGTGTCAATTGAAGCTCTTGTTGACTATAATAAAGAGTGGCTGTAGGCTCAGCACAGTAGCATGTACGTGTAGTTCCAGCTGCTCAGGAGGCTGTGGCAGGAGGATTGCTTGAGCTCAGGAGTTCAAGACCAGCCTGAGCAACACAGTGCAACCTCCATCTCCAAAAACAAAAAGAGTAGCTGTAAAAAAAAAAAAAAAAAAAAAAAGTAACATGAGAGACAAGCAAGAGTCTCTCAGGAAAAAGGAATATTAAGTAAAGGGCACAGGGCAAATCCCTCTAAAATAAAGTAAAAGAATATTCATAGTTAAAAAAAATACATGAAATTAACTGGGCCAGTAGATTAGAGTAGAACATTTTGATACAGTAAAGTGGGTTTTTTGGTGATTGTATTTGACCTATATTTTAACATTTAAAAATTTATTTTTTTAAATGTTTAAATTGTTTTACAGACAGTGTCTTGCTCAGACACCTAGGCTGAAGTGCAGTGGCTTGATCAAAGCTAACTGTAACCTTGACCTCCTGGGCGTAAGCAAGCCTCTTACCTCAGCCTTCCAAGTAGCTAGGATCACAGGTGTGCACCATCACACACAGCTAATTTTTATTTTTTATTTTTTTGTACAGACAGGGTCTTGCTATGTTGCCCAGGTTGGTCTTGAACTCCTGGCCTCAAGTGATCCTTCCACCTTGGCCTCCTAAAGTACTGGGATTACAGGTGTGAGCCACTGCATCTGTCCCTAAAACTTTTTTTAAAAAATAGCAAAGATAAACATAATTTTAAAAATTGAGGCCAGGTGCAGTAGCTCACGTCTGTAATCCCAGCACTTTGGGAGGCTGAGGCGGACGGATGGCCTGAGTTCAGGAGTTCCAGACCAGCCTGGGCAACACAGCAAAACCTTGTCTCTACAAAAAATACAAAAATTAGCCAAGCATGGTGGTGCACGTCTCTAGTCCCAGCTACTCAGGAGGCTGAGGCAGGAGGATCTCTTGAGCCTGGGAGATGGAGGTTGCAGTGAGCTGAGATGGTGCCACTGTACTCCAGCCTGGGCAACAGAACAAGACCTTGTCTCAAAAAGAAAAAACAACAAAATTCAGGAAGATACAAATATGAATACATTTCTCTATTAATGTTTATATTAGCCTTTAAACAAAGAAAGAAAATTTGACTGGAATATGTAATATTCTGCAGAATTATCATAAGGACAAGTACTACATTTTAGTTTAAAACCTTACCTGTTTTGGAAACTGCATCATGTCCAACTGGAGTCTCCTGAAATTCTCCATGTATGTCAAGAAGTGAAGATTTGATATATGTGGCTAAAGTCTCAACAGGACTCTCTCCAGCAGCCATTAGGGAATTATACTGGTTGTCAACAGGTGAGCTTCCACTGCTCTTCAATTCATCAAACCTTTTTGCACACTGTCATAATATAAAATGAAAGAAATAGAGGTTTGGGAATTTTTTTTTTTTTTGAGATGGAGTCTCACATTGTCGCCCAGGCTGGAGTGCAGTGGCGTGATCTTGGCACACTGCAACCTCCGCCTCCCAGGTTCAAGTGATTCTCCTGCCTCAGCATCCTGAGTAGCTGGGATTGCAGGTGCCTGCTACCACGCCCGACAAACTTTTTGAATTTTTACTAAAAGGGGTTTCACTATGTTGGTCAGGCTGGTCTTGAACTCCTGACCTCGTGATCTGCCTGCCTCGGCTTCCCAAAGTGCTGGGATTACAGGCGTGAGCCACCATGCCCAGTGGTTTGGGAATTTTTTAAATAAAAAATTGAGAAGATATTTTCTTGCCTTCTATTTGAAGATATTTTTCAACAATTACTTTTTGTAAGTGAACAGTAACCTGTAGAGTAACATCTAGAATATTTGTACACATTTCACTATGCAAAAGCCTCTAACTTCTATTTTTATATTTTAAAATTCAGGGTAGAGTTTTAATGTGCTTTAACTCAAAGGCATATATACTTATGCTCTTGTAAAACAAGGAAGAACAGGCTGGGTATGGTGGATCATGCCTGTAATCTCAGCACTTTGGGAGGCAGTGGCAGAAAGATAGCTTGAGGCCAGGAGTTCAAGACCAGTCTCACCATAGTGAGACTCAGAGAGAGACTGTGAGATGCTGAGGTGGGAAGATCACTTAAGCTTCGACGGTTGAGGCTGCAGTGAGCCATGATGGCACCACTGTACTCCAGCCTGGGATGATAGAGTGAGAGATCCTGCCTCAAAAAAACAAAAACAACAACAAATATATATAAAAAATATATATATATTATATAATATATATTATATAATATATATATTATATTATATAATTATATATAATATATATTATATATATTTTTATATATATTATATATATTTTATATAGATATTTTATATATTATATATATAAAATATATAATACACACAAAATTTATGTAATTTGCATCTAGTCAAATTATATAGATGTCTATTCAGTGTTAATACATGCATTTGAATATGTAAAACTCAAATATTTTTCTCTCTCTCGGTGTTTCTTTAAATTGATGACCTTTTGTGAACATTTTCAGGAGATATTCTGGGGGGACTGTTATTTACCTCTTTCGGTGTTAATCCAGGCACGAGCCTTGCTATAGTTTCCCAGTTGATAGTCTGAGGGATTCCAATTAATGGATAAAGGATCATGTCCAATACCATTTGGTTATTATTGTTCAGGAAATTGTTGTTTTCTGAATATCCACGACTCATCTTTTGGAACTAGGGATAGGGAAGACAAAAAGCTTCACTTAAATCTGAAATCCAAATGTTTTCAGAACACTACAGATCAGTTATAATTCATTCCTAAGAATTATCTGCTACCATGTAAAGGAAAAATAAAACTGACCTAAAATAAACATAGTACAGCCTAAATCTCTTCACAAAAAAGGATTTGAATATTATGCATTGATAAATGGATGTATAAAAAGATGAAGAGATGAATAAATATATGATAAAAAGCATAAAATATTTTTTATCTTTTTTTCTTTAGAGACAGTCCCCAATTTTACAAGAGGAGGTTCAGAGATGTTAAGTAATTTTTACAAGATCACAGAGCTAAGAAGAGGCAGAGCAAGGATTCAAACCCAAGTAAAAATGATTCTCAAATCCATGCTCTTTCCATTCCACACAAGAGGTATAGTACGGGCTAAGACAGCAGATTGGAAATAATGGTTTAGGGTCAGTAGGGACAGAGACTAATATATTTTGAAGTTAGTAATTATTCAATTAAGTAATTTTGAAAGCTTCTGTTTGTGAGGTGTGGGGAGAGGGTTACGATATCAAATAGAAAAAGAAACTACGCATTCAAACATAAAACATTTGAGGAACTCTTTTACATCAATGTGTACGAGATACTTCTTACTTTATTCAAACATTTACTGAGCCACCACTATGTGCCAGGCACTGCATCTGAAGTTGAAACATTAATTTACAGATGAAAATAATGACAAAAGTTTTGACTAGTTATATCTATGATTCAGCTGACACTGGATTCTGGGTTGGGAATACAATCTCCAAATATAAACTGTTCCTATGGACAAAAATGATCTATTTTAGGACAAGAGTACAAAGCAGGGATTCACTGACAGATCAGTACAATGGAAAAGGCAGCACACACAGGAGTCCGAGGCTCCGATTTGAGTTTTGGCTCCACCACCTGCTAGCCAAGGCAAGTTATCGAACCTTGCTGAAATGCAGCAACAAAAGTATGTGATGGTAATATCTCTGACTGACAGCGTGGAAAGAAATAAAGGGATTATTTTATGAAAGCACTGTGAATGAAGATGATAAAAGTATCTCACAAATGAGATGCTGCATAAATAACAGCATTTAGATTGTGCTGAGGGTCATGTGAAATATTTAAAACACAGCACAGGGGTTGCGAATGTGGTACACTCTCAATAAATGTTAATTATAATTAGTACTATGTCATTGTTTACATAAGACACTGGTAGAGGACATCAGCTGGTAGACAACATAAAGTTACCCTACATGTATTTGAATGAACATTAAAAGGAAATAAAAACAGAAAAACATTTAGCACACTAAAATCACAGCTTCCTACCAATAAAAGATGTACCTTGTTGAAGGCCAGAATAATGGAGTGGTTAAGTGTGCAGACTCTGGAGTCAGACTGCCCAAGTTTGCATCCCAGTTCTACTACTTATGGCATTATCTGGTTCAGATTAGTTAATCCCTGTGCCTCAATTTCCTCATCTGTAAAACAAAGATAATAATAGTAGCTAGCTTACGTACTTCTGAGGATATATGGAAAGTGCTACCTGGCAAAGAGGACTACATAATGTGTGTAGCAGCACTACCACTCCAGAGATCCTCAGATTAAACAGATTCAAAAAGATTAATGTGACAGATAAAAGGAGAGACAATAACATTCCAATGAAGTATGCCACCAACAAAATGAGTAGAAAGAGTCAGCTACAGATTCTTACCCAGCTTTACCACTTCTAGCAGTTCAACCTATGGCTCCAATGGTCTCAGCTATACTGTAAGGAAAATAATACCTAACCTTTGGAGTTACTGTGAGGATTAAATAATATTATGTATAAAGCACCCGCACACTGTCTGGCATACAAAAGGTGCTCATAAAATAAATAATTTATTACTATTATTTTTCTCCTCTCTACCTTGGCCATTATTGGCACAAAAATTTCCAAGAATTAGTTTAATAACTGTAAAGCACTGCCTTGTGCCCAGTTGAAAACAAATTTTACAGAACTTCATTGTTTTTTAAAGAGTTGGTCATCTCAAAGTCAGATGAAAAAGTGAGTGAATCTGAAAAGTAATGCCCTTTTGCATGTCCCAGGCTGAGTTTGATGAAAACATGGGGAAAGAAGGCTTGAAAAAAGTCTTGGAAGAACCTTGGAAGGGCCCTGAGAAATTTCTGTTTATTTCTCTCTTTAACTCGCTGGATTATGATTTCTTTGATGGGCTGGGCCTTCTATCTTTGATTCCCCAAAAGTGTGACCAGCAAGGCAGATACTGCCAAAATGTTTACTGAATTAATGAGGTGGTCACAAAACCTTAAGAGACATTTAATGTATCCTTTGGAACTCACTCCAAACTGCAGGTCCACAACTCATTTAAACATTTAAATATAGATGGGGATGTGTAAAGATGGATGGGGATCATGTCCTGCTGGATTAATCAATTTAGTTTTGAATCCTTGAAAGACTTGGTTTCTCTCTAGAGAACAAAGCACCTATCTCTACTTGTTTGCCTAGTACTTGCATCACTTTTCATACCACACAATTTGGGAGGCATGTTAGAGCACATAGTGCGTTGTTGTTCTTGTTGTTGTTGTTCAGACGGAGTGGCGCTCCCTCTCTCATCAGGCCAGAGTGCAGTGGCGCGATCTCGGCTCACTGTAACCTCTGCCTCCCAGGTTCAAGCGATTCTCCTGCCTCAGCCTCCCGAGCAGCTGGGACTACAGGCACGCACCACCACGCCCAGCTAATACTTCCCCTCGCCTCCCCGACCCCCTTCTCTTGGTTTGTGTATTTTTAGTACAGACAGGGTTTCACCATGTTAGCCAGGATAGTCTCCATATCCTGACCTCGTGATCCGCCCGTCTCAGCCTCCCAAAGTGGTGGGATTACAGGCGTGAGCCACTGCACCCGGCCAGGGCGTTTTATTATAATTTGTTT
The DNA here is from genome assembly GCF_028878055.3 of Symphalangus syndactylus. Taxonomy (NCBI): domain Eukaryota; kingdom Metazoa; phylum Chordata; class Mammalia; order Primates; family Hylobatidae; genus Symphalangus; species Symphalangus syndactylus. The sequence continues at coordinate 79,724,057 of NC_072436.2, forward strand.
GGGCCTTGGTAGAAAACAATCTAAAATGGAATTCACGGCAAGGATCTTCCCTGAGAGCTCATTTCTCTTCACTTCCAAAAAGATTCATTTAAAATTTCAAAAATATTACCTACGTCAAACACTTAAAAGCTTATATTTCAAATGCGATACTAATTTATGCTATACATGTTTAAGAGTACTTTAAATCATCCAAATGTGAAAAAAAGTTTTTCTGTTGACCTTCTCTTTATACAACTGTACTGGGCAAGGGAAGACTCCCCAGCATTAATTCTGGTTAAATGAATATCCAAGAAATCAGTCTGAATTTAAGTATAAAAGGCATAGCATTGATGGATAATCCTTAATAAAACATAAATTATCTCGAAATGGCTGTTATAGTGCACCTCATTCTGGAAAGCATAAATTTATCAAAAACGGTGACAAAAAGCTCCAAGTTCAAATTACTATGAAACCCACTCCCATTCATAAAATATCAAAATCTTGACGATATTTAAGGTAAAATACGTTATTTACCAAAAATAAAAATCCAATATGTTTAACAGACTTCATTTTTTAAGAACATACTTCCCCTCGCCTCCCCGACCCCCTTCTCTTGGTTTGTGTATTTAATACATATGTATTAATAAGACTAGTCTAAGTCACTTCCACACTGGATAGAGGTCTACAACAGCAATCTGATATTTTTTTTTCTTATTTCAAATAGAAAAAAAAGCTCTTGGAGGCAGAGACGTTTTTCCTTAGGCAGTGGAAAGATGGGAAGAGAGGGGGCCCCGTGGGGCAGGCAGGCAGGCAGGTCAAAGGCCTCTGGCCTAACAGAGGGCGGCGGTAACACCGAGTCATCCCGGACCGCGAAGAAGCCTTGTACCCAGGCTTCCTGACTTCTGCACACACAGGAAATCGGAGGCAGCTGGAGGAGAAAGTAAAATCACATCCCAGACCCGGGATGAGGTCAAAGCCCGTCAAACCTTGGGCCCGGAGGCTCACTACGCGGCGCGTCCTCGGGGCACCCCCAGACCTTCGCGCCCCGGTCCCGCCCGTGGAGGCACAGAAACTCCAGGGGCGCAGAGCGGACAAAGGCGCTGGGCCGCGGGGCGAGGCGGGGCAGAGGCCCGGGGCGCGGCCGGGCCGGTCTGCAGAGACATGGACCGGGCGGGTGACGGGACGCGGGCCAGCTGGCTGCTCGAGGCGCGGCCGCCTGAGGGCTGTGCACTGGGGCGTTCGGGGGCGTTTGGGCGAGTGGGACCCCGCCCGGCCGCCGAGGGTGGGAAGCCGCGGCTGGAGCCGGCTGGCTGTGGGCGGTACCGCCCCATGCCGCACTTCCCGCCCCGCGGTGGGCACCCGATCCCCCTCGGCGTCTCGCTCACCTCCACAGGGCCGCGGCTGCCCTCGCAGCGCCTCTGTTACCTGCAGTGGCCAGCACCGCCCGCGCTCGCGCCCTGAAGCTACTGCTACCGAGCCCGCAACCCCGTCCGCGGCACCTCACACCCCACCCCCGCCCGCTTGCAGGCGGCTACGGAGACTAGCGCCGAGACGTGGGGGAGCCGCCGAGCCGACGCCGCCCGGCCAATCGCGGGCCAGCGCCGCAGCGGCGGAGCCAATGAGCGCCGAGCCCCTGCCGGGCGGGAGGGAGCCGGACCGGCGGCGGCGGCTGACTGTCGCCTTGCCTTGCCTGCTCCTTCTCCTTCCTCGTCTGGCATACACTCCCAGGCTTGTCGCAGTGCAGCGTCCCCACCCTCCCAGCGTCTTGTCTCTTAGCAACCAGATCCTAGGAGCCTGATCTTAGGTGACCAACCCTGACTCCAGAAGAAAGGGGGATATGTAGGAGATAAAAGAACCGTGATTAAAGAATGGATGAAATTGTTCTTGGTGCAGATCATTTGGTACACCGCTTAGGTAGAACGGGAAGACCTCATGATGAGGGACACCGAAAGTATCTTTTAGACCAAGGTCTTTAGGTAAGGACCTGAAGTGTCTTTACCAGGAGGTAGCTCTTTAAAAATTTAATAGCTCTGGATTACAAATTCGGTCTTCATACATTAATAGGGTGTGTGTGTGTGTGTGTGTGTGTTATTGTGAGGAATACTACTATTGGGCATCTAGTAAAATGCAAACGGCTCAATATTGTAGGGTAACTGCTACATGTCAACATTTCTATCTAATTTCCACTTGGTCTATTCTGAGAACCAAAATTAAATGTTAGGATTAGAAAGAATAGAAAAAGTAAAGCCTTACCCAAATGAATAATTACTATGAGATCTGATGATTAAGTAGAGATTAAGTGGTTCACCGTCCAGAATGTCAGGAGTTTTTACCAATTGTATCATCCTGTGACTTTCTGCAGATCTTTTACGATTTTTGTTCCACAAAGACATTAAAGTGGCTGGGTGCGGTGGCTCACACCTGTAATCCCATAATCCCAGCATTTAGGGAGACCAAGACGAGAGGATTGCTTGAGCACAGCCTGAACAACAAAGTGAGACCCTGTCTCTATAAAAAAAAAAAAAAGTTTTTTTTTTTTTTTTTAAGTTAGCTGGGCGTGGTGGCCCCAATGAGCTATGTTTGCACCACTGCACTCCAAGCTGGGCAACAGAGTGAGACCCTGTCAAAAAATAAAAATAAAAATAAAGTTAGGCAAGTGTTGCATCATAAGATGTTAGGTTAGGTTAGGTAAATTCTTTTTTTATTTTTTTGAGACGGAATCTCGCTCCGTTGCCCAGGCTGGAGTGCAGTGGCACCATCTGGGCTCACTGCAACCTCCACCTCCCTTCAAGTGATTCTCCTACCACAGCCTCCTAAGTAGCTGGGATTACAGGCGCGTGCCACCATGTCCAGCTAATTTTTTGTATTTTTAGTAGAGATGGGGTTTCACCATGTTGGTCTTGAACCCCTGACCTCAGGTGATCCGCCTGCCTCGGCCTGCCAAAGTGCTGGGATTACAGGCGTGAGCCACCACACCCAGCCAGGTAAATTTTTTTTTTTTTTCGAGACGGACTTTTGGTCTTGTCACCCAGGCTGGAGTGCAATGGCGTGATCTTGGCTCACTGCAACCTCCGCCTCCCTGGTTCAAGCGATTCTCCTGCCTCAGCCTCCCGAGTAGCTGGGATTACAGGTGTACGCCACCACGCCCAGCTAATTTTTGTATTTTTAGTAGAAATGGGTTTTCACCATGTTAGCCAGGCTGGTCTTGAACTCCTGACCTCAGGTGATCTGCCCACCTCGGCCTCCCAAAGTGCTGGGATTACAGGTGTGAGCCACCATACCCAGCCCCAGCCAGGTAAATTCTTAAAGAGAAACTGCTTGCCCTCTACATCCCCTCTTTCTTCTTTCATATAGGCTGGTACTTAGTTGTGATGGTGGTACTTTACAACCATGAAAACAAGAATAATGCATAAGGGGCTGGGCATAGTTAGCTCACGCTGTAATCCCAGAATTTTGGGAGGCTGAGGCAGGAGGATCACTTGAGGTTAGGAGTTCGAGACCAGCCTGGTGAAACCTCATGTCTACTAAAAATACAAATATTAGCCAGGTGTGGTGGCGGGCGCCTGTAATACCAGCTACTCTGAGGCTGATGGCGGAAAATCACTTGAACCCAAGAAGCAGAGTTGCAGTGAGCCGAGATGGTGCCACTGCACTCCAGCCTGGGCCACAGAGAGAGACTCCATCTCAAAAACGACAAAGAATAACACATAAGGGACTGTAGAGCACAATATAGAAGGAATCTGGGCCCTGAATTACCTTCTGAAGCAGAGTACTCTGGTCTGTTACATGAGAGAAAAATGTTTATCTTAACTACTGTATTTTTTAGTCTCTTTGTTACAGTGGCTTAGTGTGTTCCCTCGAAAAGAAAGTTGGTCCCTGAAAGTGGTGTGCTACCTACCATTAACAAAGATCTAAGATATATATGGCATTGGTTAGCAGGTGGAAACATATTGCAGGCCAGAAGGCTAGTGACTGTTCCCAAATGTATTGGGGAAAAATGTCACCCATATTAACTCAGAAGACAGATCAAGCCCATATATAGCTCTGAGGAAAGCATCTAGAAAAGGCCAGAATATGAGTTTGTGTTGGCTTCCTTGCTTTTAGCAAGGTTCAACAAAAAGACACTAAGTCAGTTAACCAGTTTGCTAGCCTGGACAACGTGGTGAAACCCTGTCGCTACAGAAAATACAAAAATTAACCAGGTGTGGTGGCATGTGCCTGTAGTCCCGGTTACTCGGGAGGCTGAAGCAGGAGAATCATTTGAGCCTGGGAGGTTGGGGCTGCAGTGAGCTGCAATTACGCCACTGCAATCTAGCCTGAGTGACAGAGCAAGACCCTGTTTCAACAAACAAATGCTAGTTTGTAAACAGAGATTGAAGATAATAAAACTGTACTGGACCCACTCCATAACATCTGCTCTACTCCTGTTGTTGATCCACTTACTAGTAAGCATCTCAGGATCAATTTGGATACTTACTGTCTCAAGCTTTCTCATTATTCCCTTTTCTAGGAAAACACACATTTAAGAAATGATAGCTAGAAAGGATCCTTGAGAGGCCAACTTCTTCAATTTTTTCCAATTTAAGTCTCAAATACAGAGAAAGTTTAAGTGACTTGTCCAAGGCCAAATGGCCAACTCATTAGGTTCAATGACTTTTGGCTAAGGAAAAAATCTTTCTTACCCATTGTACAGATGTTCCTCCTTGAGGCCCTTTATGCAGAATGGGCAATTTCACCTAAGGCTTTCATCCAATTCCCCCTTTTCACCAAGTCTAACCATTTTGTGTTCGGAAGTTCATCTATTCCTCTATTAGTTTCAGTACAGTCTAAGTTGTTTTAATAAAAAGACCCAAAACACAGTGGCTTAAACACAATGAAAGTTTATTTCTCAAATTACAGAGGTGAGTGGTCCACGGCCGACACAGCTGCTTTGTCAAACTTGACAGACAACTTGTCTCTCAGTGTCTGAAATGGCTGCAGAATTCTCACTCCTACCTCAACAGAAGGAGAGGCAGGGCAAGAGAAATGCATGCTCCAGTAGTTTTTAAAAATCTATTTTTAAAATTGACAAAAATTGTATATATTTATGGCGTACAACATACTGTTCAAAATATGTATAGTGAAATGGCTAAATCAAGCTGATTAACATATGCATTACCTCACATACTTGTGAAAACACTTAAAATCTCTCTTAGCAATTTTCAAGTACACATTGTTGTTTGTTTTTGGACTCAGGGTCTCACTCTGCAGCCAGGCTGGAGTGCAGTGGCGTGACCAGGGGTCACTGCAGCCTTGAACTCCTGGGCTCAAGCGATCCTCCTGCCTCAGCCTTCCTAATAGCTGGGACTACAGGCACTGCATTATTATTAACTATAGCCTCCATGTTCTACAATAGATGTGTTGAACTTTATTCCAAAATTTTGTATGCTGTGACCAATAACTCCCAATTCCCCCCACCCCCATCTCCTGGTAGCAGCCATTCTACTCTCTGACTTTAACTTTTTAGATTCCACATATGAGATCATGTGCTATTTGTCTTTCTGTGCCTGGCTTATTTCACTTAACATAATATCCTCCAGGTTCATTCATGTAGCCAAAAATGACAAGATTTCCTTCTTTTTTGAAGAGTGAATAGTATTCCCTTGTGTATATATATCACATTTTCTTAATCCATTCACCAATTGATGGACACTTAGATTGGTTCCTTATCTTGGCTATTGTGAATAATCCTGCAATGAACACAAGAATGTAGCTATCTCTTTGACTACTGATTTCATTTCCCTTGGATTTATACCCAGTAATGGGACTGCTGGATGATATGGTTGTTCTATTTTTTTATTTTCTTTAGGAATCTCCGTAACTGTTCTCCATGATGGCTGAACTGATTTACATTCCCACTAACAATGTGCAAGACTTCCCTTTTCTCCATACCCTCACCAACATCTTATCTTTTGTCTTTATGGCAATTTTAACAGGTATGAGATGATGTCTCGTTGTGGCTTTAATTTGCATTTCCCTGATGATAGTGATGTTGAGCATTTTTTCATATACCTGTTGCAAGCCCCAGTACTTTTAAGGACATGATCTCAAAGTTACATGCATCACTTTCACTTACATCCCATTGGCTAGAACTTAACTACAAATGAGGTGGCTAGAAAATGCAGACTCTGGCTGGGCACGGTGGTTCACACCTGTAATCCTAGCACTTTGGGAGGCTGAGGCGGGCAGATCACCTGAGGTCAGGAGTTCGAGACCAGCCTGGCCAACATGGAGAAACCCCGTCTCCACTAAAAATACAAAATTAGCTGGGCGTGGTGGCGCATGCCTGTAATCCCAGCTACTTGGGAAGCCGAGGCGGGAGAATCGCTTGAACCCGGAAGGAGGAGGTTGCAGTGAGCCGAGATCGCGCCATTGCACTCCACCTTGGGCAACAAGAGTGAAACTCCATCTCAAAAAAAAAGAAAAAGAAAATGTAGACTTTGAGAAGCTGTATAGCCAAATAAAATGTGGGAGAGTTTCACTTTTAAATTATGGGAGTGAATACTGGTGGTCAATTAGCAGTCTCTACACAACAGCTTAATTTCAAGGATTATATGCTGCTACCCAGATTTCTATTATTTACTTCATTAGAATGCATTTTTGAAACATTTTAAATTACAGTGAAATGTGAAACTAAAAAGGAACCCCATTCATACTAAAAAAATACGGTTAAATGTTTATGAATAAAAGGCAATAAAAATAAATTTAAATGCCTTTGAGACTCCAGCTACTACCAAATATTACCTGAGAATGAGGTTTAAAATTAAACATATTTTTCTCCATGACAAGGCATAGGGTTGTACAAAACAAAATGTGGAAAAGTAAGAGGTATCAATAAACTTTGTCTATTTCAAGGTCTGTAAGAAATTAAAAGGGTATGTGTTAGAGGCCATGTTCATGTTCCAAGAGTCTCCGATAATTATGTTCTAGCATGGAGCTTTTTACTACCAAAAGTAGAGGCCCCTGTTTATAATATTCTCCTAAATTGAGATGCCAAGTGTTGAGACTACAAGTCCTACATGGTGTCATCCCTTATGTGAATATGTGTGGGGCAGTTCCATACCTAACACTGCAATATCTTGACTGTTGACTTTTTTCCCCAAGCCTATCAAGCTTCTACTGACTGCTTAATGTTGAACAATATTTTTCCCCTTTGTCTCTCAGTATCTGTGCTAGAAAGAGACTTTCCTATTTTTTTTTTTTTTTTTTTGAGATGGAGTCTCGCTCTCTTGCCCAGGCTGGAGCACAGTGACGCAATCTTGGCTCACTGCAAGCTCCGCCTCCCGGGCTCACACCATTCTCCTGCCTCAGCCTCCTGAGTAGCTGAGACTACAGGCGTGTGCCACCAAGCCTGGCTAATTTTTTGTATTTTTAGTAGAGACAGGGTTTCACTGTGTTAGCCGGGATGGTCTCGATCTCCTGACCTTGCGATCCACCTGCCTCGGCCTCCCAAAGAGACTTTCCTATTCTTCTAACAGGCTGCTATTCAAGAATATCCCTATTCCTAGACACTGTTCCACCTGATCCCCTTAGCAGGGCTTTAGTCTTTAAAGATAGCTCCTGATTGAAAACCGCATCTTGTTAATATGGTTATTAAAAAGTGCTTATCACTTTTAACAAGAGTTTATATTGAGCCCTTACTATAAGCCAAGTGGTCTAAGTGCACAGTACACAGCATTGTTTACTCCTCTCAACAACTTAATCAAGTAGGTATGATTATTATCCCCATTTTACAGATGAAGAAACTGAGATACACAGGTTAAATTCTCTAAGGAAACTATAGGCTGGGCAGGGTGGCTCACACCTGTAATCCCAGCACTTCAGGAGGCTGAGGTGGGTGGATTGCTTGAGCTCAGGAGTTTGAGACCAGCCTGGCAACATGGCAAAACCCTATCTCTACAAAAAATACAAAAAAAAAAAAAAACTTAGCTAGATGTAGGGGTGTGTGTCTGTAGTCCCAGCTACTTCGGAGGCTGAGGTGGGAGGATGGCTTGAGCTCAGGAGGCAGAGGTTGCAGTGAACCACTGCATTCCAGTCTAGACGACACAGCCAGACCCTGTCTCAATTTAAAAAAAGAAAAAAAACTGGGAAGTGACAGAACTGGAATTCAAACAGGGGTCTCACCCCACATTTAACAATGTTGTAAGAAGTGAAATGTTCCGCCCTGGAAAATACCGTTAGAAAAGGGAAAATACAAAGACTCCTTAATTTGGTGTTCACAATAACCTTTATTAGTTTACCAGTCATCTTAATCTTTTCATTTTCCAGTCTCAGAAATATATGAAAAATTTTGATCCATTTTGAACTTAATGAATATTAACAAGTTTTAAATGGAAAATGTGTTTACCATTCATATTAAGAAACTCATTTTCATTGTTTTAAAAGTTTGTATATTTTCACATACAAATGGAAAAACACATTTAATCATTAAGACAATGGTTAAAGAGTGGGCTTTTCCAATTAATGAGTTTAGCTGCCATGTATATCATACATGAATGACCAATTTTCAAAGAATTTCAAATAACAGTACCATAGACTACAAAAAATACATAAAACTACACTATTATAAATCTATCAGCTTTTGTCAGAAGACACTTAGGAATCTTCCTAAGTTTTAAAGCAGAAGTTTCCAAATGCCCATCTCACTTTAAGGCCCTATGAGGATGTGTGGTAAAATGAGAAAAATAAGATGAAATACACAGACTTGTTGAAATATACATGCTTGTTATTAAGTTTGCTAACATTTTTCTTCCTGAAATTATGGCTTTTCTATTTTCTAATATCCTCCACTCCTTGCTCATATCCCATCAAGACATATTTCCCAGTTAATTTCAAACTATCGATTAATTTGTATAAAGTAAATTTTTTTTTTTTTTTGAGACGGAGTCTCGCTCTGTAGCCCAGGCTGGAGTGCAGTGGCGCGATCTCGGCTCACAGCCAGCTCCGCCTCCCGGGTTCACGCCATTCTCCTGCCTCAGCCTCCCGAGTAGCTGGGACTACAGGTGCCCGCCACCACGCCCGGCTAATTTTTTTTGCATTTTTAGTAGAAACGGGGTTTCACTGTGTTAGCCAGGATGGTCTCGATCTCCTGACCTCATGATCTGCCCACCTTGGCCTGCCAAAGTGCTGGGATTACAGGTGTGAGCCACCGCGCCTGGCCTAAAGTATTCTTAATAGTTAAAAAACCAAACATCCCAAAGAAACAAAGCCACTAGGTATTATTGATTTCCTTTGTAATAACTGGCTATTAGAGTCTGGAATCTGGAGGAACTTCTACTTCTGGTGTGGTGGGCTACATGGGAAACTTTCTTGGTGAACAAGGAAGATCCTGGCTGGGACACATTAAAGTACTGCTGGTCTCATAGAAGTAGGGAGAGGGGACCCCAAATCAATCAAAACCAGTGATCTGGGAAACTGCAGGGAGAAGAGAGGGGGTTTGAGTGCCCTGAGGGTGGATGCCCATAATGGCCTAGCTGTCAGGACATTGAGCACTGGGCCACTAAGTAGAGTTGGCAAAAGCTGTTCATGATTTCCCATTCTTACACACAACCTTCAAGGGAGGGCTGAAGTGGTTCCAGAATGGTGGTACTCCCACACTGCCCGTAGAGGCAGAAGCAAGTCCTCTGTGGAGTTAATCCTAGACAGGTGTGCTCCAGTAGCCACTACACCTTTCAAAATACACTAATTATGGATAACCCAATGTTTCTCAGAATTTGCTTAGGGCCTTGCCCAATGACCTCCCCAGAAAAGGCTCTTGTAAATTCTCAGAGGAACTGAAGCCAGTCTTATGACCTAGTGCCTCTTTTCAGGTTATCGTCACCTAGCACACCTCACCAAATAGTGGTACTATTGCCTTTTCTGTATACAGCTAGGTTTCTGCATGTTACCCTTTTTAATATTTAATAAAATAATTTCCTTAAAAATTGTATCAAGTAAGAATACAAAGGTTTAATATCAGAAAAATCAATGTCATTTACCATATTACTAAAGGTGAGAAACTAAAAACCATCTAGATAAATGAATATTTCTTTTATATTTTATTTCCTTGAGACAGGGTCTCGTTCTGTCATCCAGGCTGAAGTGCAGTGGTGCGATCACGGTTCACTGCATCCTCAACTTCCTGGGCTCAAGCAATCCTCTCCTCAGCCTCCCAAGTAGCTGGGACTACAGGCGCGTGCCACACAGGTACGTGCCACCATGCCTGGTTAATTTTATTTTTTGTAGAGATGGGGTTTCACCACATTGCCCAGGCGGGTCTAGAACTCCTGAGCTGAAATTATCTGCTTGCCTTGGCCTCCCAAAGTTCTGGGATTACATGTGTGAGCCATTGCACCTGGCCCCGCTAATGCAGATTTAAATTAGCTATAAAAGAGAAAAGCTTTTGGCCGGGCACGGTGGCTCATGCCTGTAATCCCAGCACTTTGAGAGGCCGAGGTGGGTGGATCACAAGGTCAGGAGATTGAGACCATCCTGGCTAACACCGTGAAACTGTCTCTACTAAAAAATACAAAAAATTAGCCAGATGTAGTGGTGGGCGCCTGTAGTCCCAGCTACTCGGGAGGCTGAGGCAGGAGAATGGCATGAACCCGGGAGGCGGAGCTTGTAGTGAGCCAAGATTGCACCACTGCACTCCAGCCTGGGTGACAGTGCGAGACTCATCTCAAAAACAAAAAGGAGAGAGAGAGAGAAAAGAAAAGCTTTCGATAAAGACTGGCATAAAACTCACAGCAAACATCACGAGTTAATAGAGCAACTTTAGAATCTAAAGCAGAAATAAGATTAAAAAAAACCCTGCTACCACAGTTAGTGTTAAATATAGACTGACAACTTGGCCAAATCAACAAAAGAGAAGTATAAGGACTGTGAGGGAAGGACATGCCAGGCGCAATGGCTCACACCTGTAATCTCAGCACTTTGGGAGGCTGAGGTGGGAAGATCATTTGAGGTCAGGAGTTCGAGACCAGCCTGGCCAACATGGTGAAACCCCATCTCAACTAAAAAAATACAAAACTTAGCCAAACATGGTGGCGCTCGCCTGTAGTCCCAGCTACTTGGGAGGCTGAAGCAGGAGAATCGCTTGAAGCTGTGAGGCAGAGGTTGCAGTGAGCCAAGATCATGCCACTGCACCCCATCCTGGGAGACAGAGCGAGATTCTGTCTCAAAAAAATAAAAAAGACAATGTTGTACTGGGAAAGAAACTGACACATACCAACAAAACAGAGAGCCCCAGTTTCATGCTTATAGAACTTGGAATGTAATGAAATGAGATGATACGGATTATGTAGTAGATGGTGTTAGAAAAACTGACTGCAATCCTACTTGGCATGTTCTGCAGATATTCACTCGGAAAACCCAAAAGAATATAACTTGGCACCAAGGTCACTTAGGTTGGCAGAAAGATATAGCACACTAAACAACTGGCATGTAGAGGAGGCATCCTCCTTAGGTAAGCCTCATGTGTGATAGGGAGCACTATCTTGTAAAAAACCCTCAAGGTAGGTTCCAGGTCCCTACAACTAGGAACAAGCTTGGTTACCGGTTTCATATCCTACTTAGACGAATCAACATTTGTGTTTTGTCTTTTTACAGTTAAAACAAACAAAAAAGGCTGCCTGGTAAAGAGTTGACTTTCCATATTTATCTTAACTTTGTAGGTTACCAAGGAAACAGTGCTAAACAGAAAGTAAACCCAATATCACTTTTCCCCAGAGCAAGGGGTTTTGTTAACCTTTTCCTTTTAATGACTAGATGGAGAAAAAGTTGAATTCATACCTCATACTATATCCAAAAATTAATTTCAATTAAATTTAAGACCTAAATGTAAATGGTAAAACTATAAAACTGATAGAAGAACAAGACCTATGGCTGAGTGCGGTGGCTCACACCTGTAATCCCAGCACTTTGGGAGGCCAAGGTGGGCAGATCATCTGAGGTCAGGAGTTCAAGACCAGTCTGGCCAACATGGCGAAATCCTGTCTCTACTAAAAATACACAAAAATTTAGCTGGGTGTGGTGGCACATGCCTGTAGTTCCAGCTACTCAGGAGGCTGAGGCAGGAGAATCGCTTGAACCCGGGAGGTGGAGGTTACAGTGAGCCAAGATTGTGCCATTGCACTCCAGCCTGGGCAACGAGAGGGAAACTCCATCTCAAAAACAAAACAAAACAAAAGAAAGACATAAAAAACATAAACCATTGGGGGGATTTCTATTATATGAAAAACAACAAAGACAAGAATGAACAAATGGCAAGTTATTTCCAACATCTGAACTTGACAAGAAAATAGTATCTACATATAAAGAATTTCTTGGCTGGGAGCAGTGGCTCACACCTGTAATCCCACCACTTCGGGGGCACAGAAGCAGGCAGATCTCTTGAGCTCACGAGTTTGAGACCAGCTTAGGCAACATGGAGAAATCCCATCTCTACAAAAAAACACAAAAATTAGCCAAGTGTGGTGGTACGCGCCTTTAGTCCCAGCTACTTGGGAGGCTGAGGTGGGAGGATGGTTTGAACTCAGGAGGTACAGGTTGCAGTGAGGTGAGATCACACCACTGCACTCCAGCCTGGGTGAGAGAGCCAGACCTTGTCTCAAAAAAAAAAAAAAAAAAAATATATATATATATACACACACACACACACACATACACATATGTGTATATATATACACACATGCACACACTGTATATACTATACTGTAATCAGCAAGAAAGAAAAACTTAATAGAAAAGAGACAAATTGTAAGTACAGACCATCCACAGAATGGAAAATTGGAATGACTAAAAAGCAAATACTCACCTTCATCAGTAATCAGGTAATGCAGATTAAGAAAAAATACAATTTTATACACGTCAGATTAGCAAAAATCAGAAAATATCAAGTGCTACTGAAAATGAAGAGAAAATGAAACCCTCAGGTCTTGCTTATGGAAAGGAAAACTGGGACAACCATTACTGAGAACGATCCAGCATGAATTAAATATGCATATACTTCAAACCCCAGCCTTTCTACTCTAGGACATATATAGCAAAGAAATGAAAGGGCAGGTTTCCTGAAAGGGCAGGTTTCCTGAAAGGGCATTCTTCCTTCATAGGAAGACATGTACAAGCTTGCAGAAGTGGAAATGGCTGGGAAAAATATAAGTATTTGTGATTAGAGGAAAAGACAAGCTTTGGTATATGAATACAATAGAATAATATGCACCGGTCAAAAGCACATTATAGGCCAGGCGTGGTGGCTCACGCTTGTAATCGCAGCACTTTGGGAGGCCGAGGCAGGCGGATCACAAGGTCAGGAGATTGAGGCCATCCTGGCTAACACAGTGAAACCCAGTCTCTACTAAAAATACAAAAAATTAGCTGGGCGTGCTGGTGGGCACCTGTAGTCCCAGCTACTCGGGAGGCTGAGGCAGGAGAATGGCGTGAACCCGGGAGGCAGAGCTTGCAGTGAGTTGAGATCACGTCACTGCACTCCAGCCTGGGCGACAGAGTGAGATGCTGTCTCAAAAAAAAAAAAAAAAAAAAAAAGCACATTATATAAGTAATATGGATAGGTCTTAAAAACCTAATATTTTATGAAAGTTAGGAGAATAAAATTTATGCCACAATATCATTTATGTAAAAAATTTAAACATATGAATATTATATGGTTTTCAAGAAACTATATCCAAAACATGAGAGATGGCTTGGAAGGACAAATATTAAATAGGGAGCGTAGAGTATGAAATTGCAGGAGGGAGATGAATAAAAACTCTTAAGGTAGAACAGAACACAAGCACAGTTCTATTTTTTGAGATGGAGTTTTGCTCGTCACCCAGGCTGGAGTGCAATGGCACGATCTTGGCTCACTGCAACCTCTGCCTCCCAGGTTAAGCGATTCTCCTGTCTCAGCCTCCAGAGTAGCTGGGATTACAGGCACTCGCCACTATGCCTGGCTAATTTTTGTATTTTTAGGAGAGATGGGGTTTCACCATGTTGGCCAGGCTGGTCTTGAACTTCTGACCTCAGGTGACCCGCTCACCGCAGCCTCCCAAAGTGCTGGGATTACAGGGTGAGCCAACACACCCACCTCTCTCTCTCTCTCTCTCTATATATATATATATATATATAAATTTTTTTTTTGGAGATAGAGTCTCGCTGTGTTGCCCAAGCTGGAGTGCAGTGCTACAATCTTGGCTCCCAGGTTTAAGCAATTCTCCTGCCTCAGCCTCCCGAGTAGCTGGGACTAGAGGTGTGTGCCACCATGCCTGGCTAATTTTTTATATTTTTAGTAGAGACAGCGTTCCACCGTGTTGCCCAGGCTGGTCTCGAACTCCTGATCTCAGGTGATCCACCTGCCTCGGCCTCCCAAAGTGCTAGGATTACAGGCGTGAGCCACCGCACCCGGCCCCTGTATTTTTTAAAAAGCATTTTCAGGCCCAGCGCGGTGGTTCGTGACGGTAATCCCAGCACTTGGGGAGGCTGAGGCGGGCAGATCACCTGAGGTCAGAAGTTCAAGACCAGACTGGCCAATGTGGTGAAACCACGACTCTACTAAAAATACAAAAATTAGCTGGGCATGGTGGCAGGTGTCTGTAATCCCAGCTACTGGGTAAGCTGAAGCAGGAGAATCACTTGAACCCAGGAGTTGGGGGTTGCAGTGAGCCAAGATCTCGCCACTGCACTCCAGCCTGGGTGATAAGAGCAAAACCCTGTCTCAAAAAAAAAAAATTAAAATTAACGTAAAAAAAAAAGCACTTTCATGTGAGGCAGGTGTAGCAGCTATGTCTATTGTTATAAATTAGGAAACTGAAAAATAAATAATGGGACTTAAATCTTACAGTAAGCAGTGATGTCTAAACTAGAATCTAGATCCCCCAAAATCTAAGGATGAAGTCTTTTTATTTAACACACCTGTAGGTAATTCTATATAAATGTATTTTTTTGTTTGTTTTGTTTTTTTCTTTTTAGATGGAGTCTTGCTCTGTCGCACAGACTGGAGTGCAGTGGCGCGATCTCAGCTCACTGCAATCTCTGCCTCCCGGGTTCAAGCAATTTTCCTGCCTCAGCCTCCTGAGTAGCTGGGACTACAGGCACCCACAGCCACATCTGGCTAATTTTTGTATTTTTAGCAGAGACGGAGTTTCTTCATATTGGCCAGGCTGGTCTCGAACTCCTGACCTTGTGATCCACCCACCTTGGCCTCCCAAAGTGCTGGGATTATAGGTGTAAGCTACCACGCCTGGCCTATTTTTCTTTAAATCACAAAGAAATAGAACAGATAGGTTTGCAGTAGGTGATATATATACAATAATGTTACAGAGAGACCTCATATTAATTCTAATCCTGCAAAAGCGTTAACAATTTATCTTAAAAAAAAGTCAATCAAGTTTAACATATTTTTATTTCTCCAGTGAAAGTAACTTCACAACCTACTAAAAATAAAAATTTAACTGCACTCAGTTTCTGTTCATTTTTCTATTAAAGAAAGGACAAGATAAAGGATAGCTGTGTTCAAGTAAATGTGTAATTATGACACACAGACAGAATCAAGTACGTACATAAAATGTTAAAACATGAAAATGTATAGTTCTCTTACCATTTCCTTTCTGAACTCATAAAATATAATCAGAAAAATTAAAAGAAACATGTTTTATTATTGTAAACTTGTATTTTATTTAGTTAAAAATGTTTTGGTGTGTTAGTAATTTCTGTAAAGTAGCACTCCTTAAATAAGTTCCTAAAAATAATATTGGAGCCTTGAACATTTAATCTCAGCTAAAAAAATTATTCTAAAACTGTCATGATAAAAAA
The DNA here is from genome assembly GCF_028878055.3 of Symphalangus syndactylus. Classification (NCBI taxonomy): domain Eukaryota; kingdom Metazoa; phylum Chordata; class Mammalia; order Primates; family Hylobatidae; genus Symphalangus; species Symphalangus syndactylus. The sequence goes on from NC_072436.2 coordinate 79,739,864, forward strand.
GGCCACAAAATTTCTCTTTATTCTAGTCCTGAATTCCTTCTCCAGAATTTTAATACAAAAGGAATTTTCAGGCACACAGTCACCAGATAATGCATACTGTAATTTAGCAGACTTAACCAAACAATAAACACCCTTACAAAAGTGTCACTGTTTTATCACTTTGTGCTGTACTCTTCTCCCTATACATCTTTAATAGTGGTCACTTCTACTTTACTTCTAGCATTCAATTTAGACATCTCAACCCCAAATTTAATAATTTGTTTTGAGAACAAAATTTCTATAAATTATCTGACAAATCAAAGTAGAACCTTTAATTGTAGAACACAAATGCAAAATAATATACAAGAAACCTTATCTCTTCAACTTCAAGGCTAATACCTGGGTGTTGGAAAATTGGCCAAAGATAAATAAATTTTACTATGAAGTATTTATTTTTCTGCACTGGGTCAAGATTTCTATTTTAAATGACATGTTACTTATGATACTGTCATTTCAAAAAAGGGCTTTCCAAGAAGCCTTTAGTAAAGTTCTTCTATGCTGGGTATGTACTTGGTTCCTGTATGTTTTAATCTGAACTATTCAAGAATTACTTATTTGTTGAACATAGTCTGTTAGAAAAAAATACTAAATTGCCGGGTGCAGTGGCTCACACCTGTAATCCCAACACTTTGGGAGGCCGAAGCAGGCTCATCACGAGGTCAGGAGATGGAGACCATCCTGGATAACATGGTGAAACCCCGTCTCTACTAAAAATACAAAAAAAATTAGCTGGGCCTGGTGGCGAGCACCTGTAGTCCCAGCTACTCGGGAGGCTGAGGCAGGAGAATGGCGTGAACCTTGGAGGCCGAGCTTGCAGTGAGCCGAGATCGCGCCACTGGACTCCAGCCTGGGCCACAGAGCGAGACTCTGTTTCAAAAAAAAAAAAAAAAGAAAAAATACGAAATCACAATTTTTATCAAACAGTTCAAAGTTTTCAACAATATGTATAAATGTATTCTTATACACCTGTATTACTGATAGTATTACTCTGTAGTATGTTCATAGCAAGTATATGAAGTTTCCAATTTTCTGGGGAAATATTCAGTGTACTGAAAGTTAACTGCATTTAAAATCATTATAAACCAAAAAACACGTCAAATAGCATTATCGTATTATTATTATTATTATTTTTGTTTTGAGACAGAGTCTTGCTCTGTCCCCTAGGCTGGAGTGCAGTGGCGTGATCTCAGCTCCCTGCAACCTCTGCCTCCTGGGTTCAAGTGATTCTCTTGCCTCAGCCTTCTGAGTAGCTGGGACTACTGGTGCATGCCACTGCATCCAGCTAATTTTTGTATTTTTAGTAGAGACAGGGTTTCACCGTGTTGGCCAGGCTGGTCTCAAACTTCTGACCACAGGTGATCCGCCCGCCTTGGCCTCCCAAAGTGCTGAGATTACAGGTGTGAGGATTATCATATTCTAAATGGCAATTGAGCACTAAGACTATAAATAAGTCTCAGTAGTAAAAATTAAACCTAAAAGAAAAATGTATCCAATGTGACACATTTTCAATATTTACAGAGCATCCTAAATATGGAATTTAAAAAATTACACAAGGTAGAGGCAAAAAATCTATGAAAAGATTAAAAATTACTATTATAACTGATTATATCATTAAGTGCAAACTCAAAAGAACTCAAGTATTTGTTGTAGGAAAAGAAAGTATACCTTTCATATACTTCTGATTCACCCAGTATGAAAACTAGTCATATTTTAAAGGAATAAATAATTTTTTTTTTTTGAGATGGAGTTTCGCTTTTGTTGCCCAGGCTGAAGTGCAATGGCGAGATCTCCGGGTCAGTGTAACGTCCGCCTCCCAGGTTCAAGTGATTCTCCTGCCTCAGCCTCCGAGTAGCTGGGATTACAGGCATGTGCCACCACACCTGGCTAATTTTGTATTTTTAGTAAAGATGGGCGTTCTCCATGTTGGTCAGGGTGGTCTCGAACTCCCAACCTCAGGTGATCCACCCGCCTTGGCCTCCCAAAGTGCTGGGATTACAGGCGTGAGCCACCACACCTGGCTTGAAGAGATAAATAATTAAGTGATCCTTAGAAGAAATGGAACAGTTTGTAAGAAAGATAAATTTCAGACCTTTTGCTAGGAGGGAAAACTATTAGGGCTACATACTCTATCATTCTAGAACCATTTCCTTCAGAATGCTTCTGGGTGACCTTTTCAAGATAAATTTTTAAAAATACAGTAAAAGATAGTAGTGTCAGTTGTTTGTGGGTGAAAATATAAACCCAACACTGGATATAATACAGATCAGAAAATTTTATTATTGAGATTACTTAAGGTTGTAAAAAAAAAAAAAAATTTACCTTTTGCCTGTTCTCATACTGATATGTTATCACTCTATTTCTAAGGATTCCAAGTCAATTAATGTAGAACTTTTAAAAATATTAATGATCCCTACTGTACCAAACTGTCCATGCTATAGTTCATCAATCTTACTCTTCCAATAAACCTAGAGATTTACATAAGATGAAAATGACAGTAGTCTCCATAATCTTAAAATCTAGGTGAAACAAATGTCCTTATGGTCCAATAATGTGTATAATAAAATGTAACCAGGTCACCAGATCAACATACTAGTGTGTAACTTTAATAATTTCTAGCAGCAAAACACCTGGAATAGCCAGTAACAAATGTTTTCATTGGATTGTACATTCATTTCTTTGTGAGAAATAATTTTAAAAAGTACTCTAAAGTATTGTTCAACTGCAGGCAAACATGAAAGATATCAAAGATCTTGCTTTTCTCCATCTTTCCCAGTGGAATCAGGTGCAACTGGAACCTTATTAGTTTCAACAAAAACAGATTCAAAGGCAGCTTCCTGTTCATCCAAAGAATCAGCAACCGTGGCTCCTTTAGTTAGTGTTGGGTTGGTAAAAGAGTGTTGCTGCTTGGAAATTTTACTTGATTCCACCGTTTTCCTACCTTTTCTTTTACCAAGAATTTTGACATAATTCGCAGGTATGAGTCCTGTTGTTTGGCCATCAAGGCTAGCCAGAAGCCAACCACGCACTTTGGGTTGTTGTTCTGATGGAAAAAAAAAGAGTCTTGTAATTACAATATACTTTGGAGGTCCAACAGAATATTAATGGTAAAATATCATATTCAGGAAAATCTGTTATGCTTACATAGTAAATAACAAATAGTACATGCATATATATTTAAAATCAAATGCTGAGTAGGCTTAACAGCTCTAGGATCCATTCTTCTATTTTTATTTTATACTTACTAAATATTTCCTTCCACCTTGAAGAACATAAAGTTTATCATCAGTTGGTCCATTCATAGAGTAAGGAGATTTAGTTCTCTCAAAACTGAAAACTAACATCAATGTCTTTCGTATTTTAAATTGGAGTCTAAAAAATGAGTATCTCATTCCTTCTCAACTGGCTAAGTTAGGAATAAGTATAGAAAAGATATACCTTTATGCACTCAGCTTTCTTAGCCTACTTTTGGCAAAAATATAAAATTCGTTTCATGCGATTGTGATAAACAATCCTGAAGATAGTAAATATTAATTTTAATCCAAGATGGGCAAAAAATTGAAGACCTCTGTTATTTCTAGCCATATGATAAATAAAGGCAATACTCTAAGCTTAAAGAAAGATTATTTAATGTACTCAATTTTCTATGGTATTTTCCTATTTTATCTATATCTTTAAAAAGCTGCTTAACTGTTACAATTTTAGTTCAACATTATAATTTAGACACAATATAAGACTTTTTAATGTTTAATGCTCTAAATAACAGGAAAAAACAAATTTACCACGTCTATGACCGATTTTGTTCCAAATGCCCAAACATGCTTTCCTTGAGCAACGGAGGAAAGCCAAGAAGCAAGCTAGTGTTAAGAGGCACTATTCATTGAAGAATAATGAAATATAAAATTTTTCTGAAGTGTTATGTAACTGAAAGAAACCACATGACCTCTAATTAAAATTATCTGTGTTGTTCCTGTCTCTAACAACAAATCTTTAAAAAATCATTCATTTGAAATCCAAAATAGTAAATTGCTATTTTCCCTATAAGAAAAATACGAATAGGCCCAGTGTGGTGGTACACATCTGTAATTCCAGCACTTTGGGAGGCTGAGTCGGGCAGATCACAAGGTCATGAGTTCGAGCCCAGCCTGACCAACATGGTGAAAGCCTGTCTCTACTAAAAATACAAAAACTAGCTGGGTGTGGAGGCAAGTGCCTGTAGTCCCAGCTACTCAGGAGGCTGAGGCAGGAGAATCACTTGAACCCGGGAGGCGGAGGTTGCAGTGAGCAGAGATCGTGCCACTGCACTCCAGCCTGAGCAACAGAGCGAGACTCTGTCTCAAAAAAAAAAAAAGAAAGAAAGAAAGAAAAATACGAATAGAATACCTAAAAGTCTGGAGGTTTGTTTTTTATTTTTTTCTTGAGACAAGGTTACACTACGTTGCCCAGGCTGGAGTGCAGTGGTGCTATTCCACAGGTGTGATTACAGTGTACTACAGCCTCAAACTCCTGGCCTCAAGTGATCCTCCTGCCTCAGCCCCTTGAGTAGGTGGGACTACAGGTGCACACCACTGCACCTCGCTTAAGTCTAGGTTTTTTGTAAAAGGGATGAGGCAAAGATTTAGTAATCTCATCCAAAATTTTCAATTATTTACATAGTAATGATTTGAACATTGAAGGTATTTCTTCCCTGCATAGAATGACTAAAACCAAAAAAAAAAGGGTGAAGTTTCCATTAACAGATCCTTCCATGAAAAAACATCCAGAGTTGTTAAAAGCACAAGGTCTCAAGTTAGACAAACCTAGATTCATAGTCCAGTTCTATTGCACCTTTGCTTTGTGATACTGGACAATTTACTTATTCTGAGTCTCAGTTTCTTCAAGTGTAAAACAAGGACAGGGTAATAATAGTACCACCTCACAGTATTATTCTAAGGCTTAAATGAAATATGTAAAATATAGTACCTTGTACATAGTAAGTACTCAATAAATAACGTTATTGTTATTAGTACCTTTATCAACAAAACATCACTTTTTGCAATAAACTTGAATCCCCATAAATACACATATTTAAAAAAATCCACAAAAATCCTGATAATCATTACTCAGGAAGGGTGGAGGAAAAGGCCATTTTGCCTAGAGTCATTAAAAAGTATCAGTGACTTGGTCCAAAAATAAACCTGAGATGCGTATAAATTTCTTGCTGGGGTTCTATAATACTTCACGACAATATTTCCTAAACTACTCATGATGAAATTTCTGAGGTAAACACTACTGAATAAAGAAGCAACACCAGTCCCAGTAATCAAGGACTAACAGCAATGCTTAGATGATGTTAGATAATTCCTTTGCTTTATTAGATTTGTTATGTTTAGTTACTGACATCACATTTTTGTGTGGGGATTAACAGTTTGAAATTCAAGTATTTTGAGTTTAGAAAAGCCTATATAAACAAAGCCTTTCCTTATCTCAGTGAAATACTATTAGAATAACTCTGCTGGGGCATTTCTTCCTGACTCCTCCAGATTTGGAAGCTCTAAATTGACATGAAAAAGAAGTTCTAGTAACTATCTCTAAGTTAACTAACAACGAACAAGATCCTTTGTTGTAATTTTTAATACTGCATTTATGAATATCAAAATTTACAGATAATTCCAACTTATTCATAATTTATTACCTTTGAGAGCTAAGTTCAGCATATCACCAGCCCGGAAAGAAATTTCTTCTTCAGATACGGCAGCAAAATCATATTCTGCTCTGGCAACTACATGGTCATCCTCACCACTTGCCCAGTTGATGCTGTCTATAAGCCAAATTAAAATTAGGTTAATAAAATTTACAAAAGAAAAATGCAGGTATTTCAATGGCTATGGTTTGCAAACTGCATAAATTTGCCAAGAGAAAAGTCCTCCCCTCCCAAGTAAAATCTATAATGAATACTATGTTAAATCAACAGTAGATCCACTAAAGATACCTATTATGAACTTCTTCCTTTCTTTAAGCTCCAACTTCCCGCTCCCTTACCATAAGCCAGGGGTTGGCAAATTTTTTCTGAAAAGGGTCAGATAGTTAGTATTTTAGACTTTGAAAGCCAAGAGGCAAAACAGGATATTGGGCAATTACTTTTATAAAAAGAGGAAACAAAATTTCCATAAATTTATTGACAAGATTAAAAATATAATAACCATGTTTCTTTTTTGTAATACAGGTCTATTTGGAAGTTACTTAGAAGAATGAAATATTTTGGGGGAAGGATATTTCACTTAATTGGAAATCAATTATAAATATTCATTTGCTAATTCTAATTTGTAATAAAATTTGAGGTACTGCATTTTTGAAAATGCCTTTTCACACAGATAGGTAACGTCAAATCCTAATATGAGTCTATGAGTATGTGGTTTTAATTGAGCATAGTTATTAGCTGGGAGAGTAGTAGGCCAGAATATAATTCTGTTAAATTCTTCTCTTGATATTTGCCTTTTACCATGTTATTATGTTGCAGATTAATCACTTCCAAATGAAGATTAAGTGGAAGTTCCTCAACTGCATAGTTAAATGGATGTTGAAATATGGAAATTTCCTTTGTGCTTGCATGGAGGTCCAAAAAACGCTCTAGCATTGTATTAATGACTTAAGCTTGGAAAATGTATCTGCTGCCAACTTGCGTGGGAATGGAGATACTGCTTGTGTTAACTTCTGACAGTCTGAGAGATACAAAGCAGTGTGACATTACCTGTGAGTCAAACTATATTAGGCGTTGTCAAAACTTTACTCCAGCATGTTTTGCATATAAGCACTGTTCTGCTTTGTGGTTTCAGTTTGAATTACTTAAGAATATAGGCCAGGCACTGTGGTTCACACCTGTAATCTCAGCACTTTGAGAGGCCAAGGCGGGTGGATCACCTGAGGTCGGGAGTTTGAGATCAGCCTGACCGACATGGAGAAACCCCATCACTACTAAAAATACAAAATTAGCCGGGCATGGTGGCGCATGCCTGTAATCTCAGTACTTTGAGAGGCTGAGACAGGGGAAATTGCATGAGTCCAGGAGTTCAAGACCAACCTGGGCAGCATAGGGAAACCTTGTTTCTACAAAAAAATAAACAAAATTAGGCAGATGTGGTGGCACGAACCTGTAGCCTCAGCTTGAATCGCTTGAACCTGGGAGGCAGAGGTTGCAGTGAGCCAAGACTGCAGTACTGCACTCCAGCCTGGGCAACTGAGAGAGGCCTTGTCTCAAAAAGAAAACAACAACAAAGAATATAACTAAGTCTGGGCTGGACATGGTGGTTCATGCCTATAATCTCACTCAGCACTTTGGGAGGCTGAGGCAGGATTGCTTGAGGCCAGGAGTTCAAGACCAGACTGAGCAACACAGTGGGATCTCGTCTCCACAATAAATAAATAAATTGGCCAGGTGTGGTGATGTGTACTTCTAGTACTAGCTACTTGGGAAGCTGAGGTGGGAGAATCATGTGAGCCCAAGAGTGAGGTTGCAGTGACCTATGATCATGCTACTGCACTCCGGCCTGGCTGACAAAGCAAGACCCTGTCTCCAAAAAGAACTCAGAATTTAACTAAGTCTGCAGTAAAAGGTGATTTCCAAAGCTGAATGGGTTTAATAACAATAGCTGAAAAGGAGTTCTGTTCAGAAAAATTTCATTCTTGGCCTCAATCTCAAAAAAAATAAAATAAAACTTAAGCCTTGTTCTGCCATTGAATTGCCATGCGGTAGGGCAAGTCGGGATCTTCAGCTTCTGTATCTGACAAAAATTCACAAAACTGACAATGATTATGTCACAAGAGTGAATAAACTTTACCTTGACACTACTAGTTCAATAACACATGATAAATTCAAATATTTTCTGCAGTGTGGCTGCTGATGAATAATACAATGAATAACCATAAACAAAAAAACTATTTTCAAAAGCTTTGTAACTTTTGTCCAACTAGGCCTTTTCCTGCTCCACCTATAATTTTCACCATTATCAGGTGCAACACATCTTAGCAGATTCAGGTTGTACAGAATCAGTGTTTTCACCTTCTTTGAAAATGTTCTTGTCTGTAGTTGAACCATGACTATTCACAGAGGCTAATTCTTCAGTCATTTCCAATTCATCATTGACTTCTCAAACAACTAAGCAGTACTGTCTTTTTTTTTTTTTTTTTTCAGTAGAGACGGGGTTTCACCACGTTAGCCAGGATGGTCTTGATCTCCTGACCTCATGATCCGCCCGCCTCGGCCTCCCAAAGTGCTAGGATTACAGACATGAGCCACCAAGCCTGGCCTATCTTTGTTTTATGCTACTTTAACAGAATACTATAGACTGGGTAATTTGTAAACAATGAAAGTTTATTTGCTCACAGTTCTGGGGGCTAGGAAATCCGAGATCAAGGGGCATTTGGTAAGGGCCTTCTTGTTGTGTCATAACATGGCAGGAGGCATCACATGGCAAAAGAGTGCACATGAGAGAGTAAGAGGGCCGAACTAGCTTGTATAACAAACTCATTCTCAAGATAATGAACTCACTCCCATGATGACAACATTTGGCCAACGGATTTAGCAAGTATTAATATCCATTGGGTCATGATGAGCCAAGGAAAAGCATTCAAATCATTTGTCTTATTTTAAGTTGGCCATGTTGTTCAAAATGCCGTCAACTCTTCAAGAAACTGTTCTCACTGAGAAGCTAATAATCTTAAACAAGTTTACTTTCTCTGGACATATTTTTTTTGGTTGTTGCAATTACCACGAGTAAACAGGTTTCCTTGCTTGGGTAACATATGAACCTCTCAGTAACTTATTTTGGTTGCAGCCTCATTTTATTTTATTTTTCTTTTGATGAGGAAATTCTGCTGTGATGAGAATTCCATTTTAAATTTTCTAATTTTTTTGACTGTTGATTTTCTGTGATGAGTGCTCAATCTGGTAAACGTTGATGTGTAGTATAGCCATTTAACATAGCTATAGTGTCACTGTATAATAGTTTTTTTACCATCTAATTCAATAACAAAATAATTCATACTATACTGTGTCTTGAAAATATGACACTCAAAGTACACTTTTTTCTTGTGTGCCATGTATGCATTCATAATTTAAAAAAACCCACTGTAGTATAACAATGTATGTATTACTCATCATGCTATCAAGTTATAACTAAGTTACTGAAATTTGTAGTGGGCAGAGCAAAAGTGAAGCCATCGGAATTTCACACATAGTCTCTGTGCAAACTATTCAATTCCACTGTTACAGTGGAAAAGCAGCCATAACAATATGTATGGAAATAAGTGTGGCTGTGCTCCAATACAACTTTATTAATGAAATTTGAATTCTATATAATTTTCACATCACAAATTATTTCAATTTTTAAAACATTCTTTTAATTTTCCAACAACTGAAAAGTATAAAAACCATTTTTAGCTTGTGAGCTGTACAAAAATAGGAGCAGGCCAGATCTTGCCCACAGGCCATGGTTTGCCAACCCCTGCTCTAAGAGCTAAAGTAATAGGACCTCAATTTTGCTTCTCCTCAAAAATCTCTTTGTATCATTACCGATTTCCTCTCCTTTTGACTCAGATAAAAAACTGTCCTTCCTTTTCACCTGCCAGGTTCCGTAAGATCACACCCTCTCTTACTTCCTATAGTAGCTTCTTCATCATTTAACTCCTATCTTTCCCTTATTTATAACTGCTCCTTCTCTACTGACTCCTTTCTTTTAGCCTAAAAACATTCTCAGATCTCCTCACTTCTGAAAAGACAAAGCAAAACAAAAAACTGACAATCTCCCACCACAACAACTTGATCACTCAATTTGGCCATTCTTTTCCTCCCTCCTTCCATTCACTGCTAATCTTTTCTTTTTTCACATCTTCTGACTTTATTTACCCTTCATCCTCTGCTACAGTTTCTGTCTTCTCCACTGTACCAAAACTACTTGCTGGAGCTTGATGACTTCCAGTTGCCAGATCTAATAATCTTTTCTCAGTTCTTGATCTTATTGTAGAACCTTACATCATTCATCATCCTTCCACTCTTCCTCCATAATGCAGCAATATGGTTCTACTTCTGTTCTTCCTGATTTCCATCTTACTCTGTCTTCTTTTCTGTCTTTCTATGATAGTAGTATCATTCACTTGTATTAGTTCTTCCATTTATTTATTTTGAGACGGGGTCTTACTGTGTCACCCAAACTGGAGTACAGTGGTACAATCTCAGCTCACTTCAGGCTCAACCTCCAAGGCTCAAGCCACCCTCCCATCTCAGCCTCCCAAGTAACTAGGACTATAAGCACGCACCACCACACCCGGATAATTTTTGTAATTGTTGTAGAGACAGGTTTTCCCTATGCTGCACAGGCTGGCCTTAAACTTCTGGGCTCAAGTGATTTGCGAGGCTTAAGCGATCTGCAGGCCTCATCCTCCCAGTGTTGGGATCACAGGGGTGAGTAATCCCAATCTGACTCTATCTCAGGACCCATGTCACTGCCATGCTGAGCCAAGCCACCATCATTTCTCACTTGAATTAAGGTAATGGCCGCTTGACTCTCCTGATTGGTTTCTTCTGCCCTAGCTCTACCTACAAACCATTCTTAGCAAAAAGGTATATATACATATATATATATGTATATATTTATATTTATATTTAATACTTTAAGTTCTAGGGTACATGTGCACAATGTGCCGGTTACAGAGGTATACATGTATCATGTTGGTTTGCTGCACCCATCAACTCGTCATTTACATTAGGTATTTCTCCTAATGCTATCCCTCTCCAAGCCCCTCCACCCCCTGACAGGCCCCGGTGTGTGATACTCCCTGCCCTGTGTCCATGTGTTCTCATTGTTCCACTCCCACCTATGAGTGAGAACATGTGGTGTTTGGTTTTCTGTCCTTGTGACAGTTTGCTGAGAATGATGGTTTCCAGCTTCATCCACGTCCCTGCAAAGGACATGAACTCATCTTTTTTTATGCCTGCATAGTATTCCATGGTGTATATGTGCCACATTTTCTTAATCCAGTCTATCATTGATGGACATGTGGGCTGGTTCCAAGTCTTTGCTATTGTGAACAGTGCCACAATAAACATATGTGTGCATGTGTCTTTATAGTAGCACGATTTATAATCCTTTGGATATATACCCAGTAATGGGATCACTGGGTCAAACGGTATTTCTAGTTCTAGATCCTTGAGGAATCGCCACACTGTCTTCCACAATGGTTGAACTAATTTACACTCCCACCAACAGTGTAAAAGCATTCCTATTTCTCCACATCTTCTCCAGCATCTGTTGTTTCCTGACTTCTTAATGATCATTCTAACTGGCATGAGATGGTATCTCATTGTGGTTTTGATTTGCATTTCTCTGATGACCAGTGATGATGAGCATTTTTTCATGTCTGTTGGCTGCATAAATGTCTTCTTTTGAGAATTATCTGTTCATATCTTTTGCCTACTTTTTGATGGGTTTTTTCTTGTAAATTTGTTTAAGTTCTTTGTAGGTTCTGGACGTTAGCCCTTTGTCAGATGGGTACATTGCAAACATTTTCTCCCATTCTGTAGGTTGCCTGTTCACTCTGATGATAGTTTCTTTTGCTGTGCAGAAGCTCTTTAGTTTAATTAGATCCCATTTGTCTATTCTGGCTTTTGTTGTCATTGTTTTTGGTGTTTTAGTCATGAAGTCTTTGCCCATTCCTATGTCCTGAAGGTGTTGCTTAGGTTTTCTTCTTGGGTTTTTATGGTGTTAAGTCTTACATTTAAGTTTTTAATCCATCTTGAGTTAATTTTTGTATACAGTGTAAGGAAGGAATCCAGTTTCAGCTTTCTACATATGGCTAGCCAGTTTTCCCAACACCATTTATTAAACAGGGAATCCTTTCCCCATTTCTTGTTTTTGTCAGGTTTGTCAAAGATCAGATGGTTGTAGATGTGGTGTTATTTCTGAAGCCTCTGTTCTGTTCCATTGGTCTACATATCTGTGTTGGTACAAGTACCATGCTGTTTTGGTTACTGTAGCCTTGTAGTATAGTTTGAAGTCAGGTAGCATGATGCCTCCAGCTTTGTTCTTTTTGCTTAGGATTGTCTTGGTTATGTGGGCTCTTTCTTGGTTCCATATGAACTTTAAAGTAGTTTTTTCCAATTCTGTGAAGAAAGTCAGTGGTAGCTTGATGGGGATAGCATTGAATCTATATATTACCTTGGGCAGTATTGCCATTTTCACGATATTGATTCTTCCTATCCATGAGCATGGAATGTTCTTCCATTTGTTTGTGTCCTTTTTTATTTCATTGAGCAGTGGTTTGTAGTTCTCCTTGAAGAGGTCCTTCACATCCCTTGTAAGTTCAATTCCTAGGTATTTTATTCTCTTTGTACTAATTGTGAATGGGAGTTCACTCATGATTTAGCTATTACTGGTGTATAGGAATGCTTGTGATTTTTGCACATTGATTTTGTATTCTGACACTTTGCTGAAGTTGCTTATCAGCTTAAGGAGATTTGGGGCTGACACGATGGGGTTTTCTAAATATACAACCATGTCATCTGCAAACAGAGACAATTTGAGTTCCTCTTTTCCTAATTTAATACTCTTTATTTCTTTCTCTTGCCTGACTGCCCTAGCCAGAACTTCTAACACCATGTTGAATAGGAGTGGTGACAGAGGGCATCCTTGTCTTGTGCCAGTTTTCAAAGGGAATGCTTCCACTGTTTGCCCATTCAGTATGATATTGGCTGTGGGTTTGTCATAAATATCTCTTATTATTTTGAGATACGTTCCATCAATACCTAGTTTATTGAGAGTTTGTAGCATGAAAGACTGTTCAATTTTGTTGAAGGCCTTTTCTGCATCTATTGAGATAATCATTTGGTTTTTGTCTTTGGTTCTGTTTATGTGATGGATTACGTTTATTGATTTGCGTATGTTGAACCAGCCTTGCATCTCAGGGATGAAGCCAACTTGATCATGGTGGATAAGCTTTTTGACGTGCTGCTGGATTCAGTTGGGCAATATTTTATTGAGGATTTTTGCATCGATGTTCATCAGGGATACTGGCCTACAATTCTTTGGTGTGTGTGTTTCTCTGCCAGGCTTTGGTATCAGGATGATGCTGGCCTCATAAAATGAGTTAGGGAGGATTCCCTCTTTTTCTATTGATTGGAATAGTTTCAGAACGAATGGTACCAGCTCCTCTTTCTACCTCTGGCGGAATTTGGCTGTGAATCTGTCTGGTCCTGGACTTTTTTTGGTTGGTAGGTTATTAATTATTGCTTCAATTTCAGAACCTGTTATTGGTCTATTCAGAGATTCAACTTCTTCCTGGTTTAGTCTTGGGAGGGTGTATGTGTCCAGGAATTTATCCATTTCTTCTAGATTTTCTAGTTTACTTACGTAGAGGTGTTTATAGTATTCTCTGATGGTAGTTTGTATTTCTGTGGGATCGGTGGTGATACCCCTTTTATCATTTTTTATTGCATCTATTTGATTCTTCTCTCTTTTCTTCATTAGTCTTGCTAGCAGTCTATTTTGTTGATCTTTTCAAAAAACCAGCTCCTGGATTCATTGATTTTTTGAAGGGTTTTTTGTGTCTCTATCTCCTTCAGTTTTGCTCTGATCTTAGTTATTTCTTGCCTTCTGCTAGCTTTTGAATTTGTTTGCTCTTGCTTCTCTAGTTCTTTTAATTGTGATGTTAGGGTGTTGATTTTAGATCTTTCCTGCTTCTTGTGGGCATTTAGTGCTATAAATTTTCCTTTACACACTGCTTTAAATGTGTCCCAGAGATTCTGGTATGTTGTGTCTTTGTTTTCCTTGGTTTGAAAAAACATATTTCTGCCTTCATTTTGTTATTTACCCAATAGTCATTCAGTAACAGGTTGTTCAGTCTCTATGTAGTTGTGTGGTTTTGAGTGAGTTTATTAATCCTGAGTTCTAGTTTGATCGCACTGTGGTCTGAGAGGCAGTTTGTTGTGATTTCTGTTCTTTTACATTTGCTGAGGAGTGTTTTACTTCCAATTATGTGGTCAATTTTAGAATATGTGAGATGTGGTGCTGAGAAGAATGTATACTCTGTTGATTTGGGGTGTAGAGTTCTGTAGATGTCTATTAGGTCTGCTTGGTCCAGAGGTGAGTTCAAGTCCTGGATATCCTTGTTAAACTTCTGTCTCATTGATCTAATATTGACAGTGGGGTGTTAAAGTCTCCCATTATGATTGTGTGGGAGTCTAAGTCTCTTTGTAAGTCTCTAAGGACTTACTTTATGAATCTGGGTGTTCCTGTATTGGATGCATATATATTTAGGACAGTTAGCTCTCCTTGTTGAATTGATCCCTTTACCATTACGTAATGGCCTTGTCTCTTTTGATTTTTGTTTAGTCTGTTTTATCAGAGACTAGGATTGCAACTCCTGCTTTTTTTTGCTTTGCATTTGCTTGGTAGATCTTCCTCCATCCCTTTATTTTGAGCCTATGTGTGTCTTTGAACAAGAGATGGGTCTCCTGAATACAGCATACCCATGGGTCTTGACTCTTTATCCAATTTGCCAGTCTGTGTCTTTTAATTGGGGCATTTAGCCCATTTACATTTAAGGTTAACATTGTTATGTGTGAATCTGATCCTGTCATTATGATGTTAACTGGTTATTTTGCCCGTTAATTGATGCAGTTTCTTCATAGTGTTGATGGTCTTTACAATTTGGCATGTTTTTGCAGTGGCTGGTACCAGTTGTTCCTTTCCATGTTTAGTGCTTCCTTCAGGAGCTTTTGTAAGGCAGGCCTGGTGGTGACAAAATCTCTAAGCATTTGCTTGTCTGTAAAGGACTTTATTTCTCCTTCACTTATGAAGCTTAGTTTGGCTGGATATGAGATTCTGGGTTGAAAATTATTTTAAGAATGTTGAATATTGGCCCCCATTGTCTTCTGGCTTGTAGGGTTTCTGCTGAGAGCTGCTGTTAGTCTGATGGGCTTCCCTTTTTGGGCAATCTGGCCTTTCTCCCCGGCTGCCCTTAACATTTTTTCCCTCATTTCAGCCTTGGTGAATCGGACAATTAACGTGTCTTGGGGTTGCTCTTCTCGAGGAGTATCTTCGTGGTGTTCTCTGTATTTCCTGAATTTGAATGTTGGCCTGCCTTGCTAGTTAGGGAAGTTCTCCTGGATAATATCCTGAAGAGTGTTTTCTAACTTGGTTTCATTCTCCCCATCACTTTCCGGTACATCAATCAAACATAGATTTGGTCTTTTCACATAGTCCCATATTTCTTGGAGGCTTTGTTCATTTCTTCTCACTCTTTTTTCTCTAATCTTGTATTCTCGTTTTATTTCATTAATTTGATCTTCAATCACTGATATCCTTTCTTCCACTTGATCGAATAGGCTTTTTTTTTTTTTTTTTTAAGATGGAGTTTCGCTCTTGTTGCCCAGGCTGGAGTACGATGGCGCGATCTTGGCTCATTGCAACCTCCGCTTACCGGGTTCAAGCGATTCTCCTGCCTCAGCCTCCCTAGTAGCTGGGATTACAGGCATGTGCCAACACGCCTGGCTAATTTTGTATTTTTAGTAGAGATGGGGTTTCTCCATGTTGGTCAGGCTGGTCTCAAACTCTCAACCTCAGGCGATCTGCCCACCTTGGCCCCATGAAGTGCTGGGATTACACGCGTGAGCCACTGTGCCTGGCCACTGAATCAGCTATTGAAGCTTGTGTGTGCATCACGAAGTTCTTGTGCTGTGGCTTTTAGCTCCATCAGGTCATTTAAGGTCTTCTCTACACTGTTTATTCTGGTTAGCCATTCATCTAACCTTTTTTCAAGGTTTTTAGCTTCTTTGCGATGGGTTAGAACATGCTCCTTTAGCTCGGAGACATTTGTTATTACCGATCGTTGGAAGCCTACTTCTGTCAACTTGTCAAACTCATTCTCCATCCAGTTTTGTCCCCTTGCTGGCGAGGAGCTGCGATTCTTTGGAGAAGAGGCACTCTGGTTTTTGGAATTTTCAGCTTTTCTGCTCTGGTTTCTCCCCATCTTTGTAGTTTTATCTATCTTTGGTCTTTGATGTTGGCGACCTACAAATGGGGTTTTGGTATGGATGTCCTTTTTGTTGATGTTGATGCTATTCCTTTCTGTTGTTAGTTTTCCTTCTAACAGTCAGGCCCCTCAGCTGCAGGTCTGTTGGAGTTTGCTGGAGGTCCACTCTAGACCCTGTTTGCCTGGGTACCACCAGCAGAGGCTGTAGAACAGCAAATATTGCTGCCTGATCCTTCCTCTGGAAGCTTTGTCCCAGAAGGGCACCCACCTGTTTGAGGTGTCTGTTGGCCCCTACTGGGAGGTGTCTCCCAGTCAGGATACACAGGGTCAGGGACCTGCTTGAGGAAGCAGTCTGTGTTCTCGGAGCTCGAACACCGTGCTTGGAGAACCACTGCTCTCTTCAGAGCTGTCAGACAGGGACGTTTAAGTCTGCAGAAGCTGTCTGCTGCCTTTTGTTCAGCTATGCCCCGCCCACAGAGATGGAATCTAGAGAGGCAACAGTTCTTGCTGAGCTGCAGTGGGCTTTGCCCAGTTCGAGCTTCCCGGCTGCTTTGTTTACACTGTGAGCTACTCAAGCCTCAGCAATGGCAGACGCTGCCCCCGCCCCATCAAGCTGCAGTGTTGCTGGTTGATCTCAGACTGCTGCGCTAGCAGTGAGCAAGGCTCCGTGGGTGTGGGACCTGCTGAGCCAGGCATAGGAGGGAATCTCCTGGTCTGCCAGTTGCGAAGACCATGGGAAAAGCGTGGTATTTGGGCAGGAGTGTACCGTTCCTCCAGGTACAGTCACTCATGGCTTTCCTTGGCTAGGAAAGGGAAATCCCCTGACCCCTTGCACTTCCTGGGTGAAGCGATGCCCTGCCCTGCTTCAGCTCGTCCTCTGTGGGCTGTACCCACTATCCAACCAGTCCCAATGAGATGAACTAGGTACCTCAGTTGGAGATGCAGATATCACCAACCTTCTGCGTCGATCTCGCTGGGAGCTGCAGACCAGAGCTGTTCCTATTTGGCTATCTTGGAAACGACTGCCCGCAAAAAGGTATTCTTTTTAAAACCTAAGTCGGCTGGGTGCAGTGGCTCATGCCTGTAATCCTAACACTTTGGGAGGCTGAGGTGGGCAGACTGTCTGAGCTCAGGAGTTTGAGACCAGCCTGGGCAACACAGTGAAAACCCGTCTCTACTAAAATACAAAAAAGTAGCCGGATGTGGTGGCCTACACCTGTAGTCCCAGCTACTCGGGAAGCTGAGGCAGGAGAATTGCTTTAACCCAGGAGGTGGGTGGAGGTTGCAGTGAGCTGAGATCCCACCACTGCACTCCAGCCTGGGTGATAGAGCAAGACTCTGTCTCCTGAAAAAACCAAAACCAAAACCAAAACCAAAACCAAAAAAAAACCTAAGTCCGGACATATTACTCCTTTGCTCACAAATCTCCAATGGCTTCCCATTTTGGAATAAAGGCCAATGTTCTTACACATGTCTACAACTTATACCATCTACTCCCTTCATCTCCTGCCACTAACACTTTGCTCCAATCACACTGGCCTCCTTCCTGTTCCCATGATATGCCACTTACATACCTCTGCATTTTTGCTGTTCCCTATGCCTCAAAACACTCTTCCTTCAAAGAGCTGTAGGACTTATTCCCTTAACTCCTTCAGGGAGGCGTTCCCTGACTATATGTAGCACTGCAACCCCTGTTCCTCCTCCTGACACTCCTAATATTCTTCCCAGTTTTTTTCCCCTATAGCACTTACCAGTACCTTCTGGCTTACTATGTATTTTACTTATTTATTTACTATTTCTCCCTATTTGGTTGCCACAAAGGCAGAGAATTTTTTTTTTTTTTTGAGACGGAGTCTCGTTCTGTTGCCCAGGCTGGAGTGCAGTGGCGCAATCTCGGCTCACTGCAAGCTTCGCCTCCCAGGTTCACGCCATTCTCCTGCCTCAGCCTCTCCAAGTAGCTGGGACTACAGGTGCCTGCCACCACGCCTGGCTAATTTTTTGTATTTTTAGTAGAGACGGGGTTTCACCATGGTCTCGATCTCCTGACCTTGTGATCCGCCCGCCTCGGCCTCCCAAAGTGCTGGGATTACAAGCGTGAGGCACCGCACCTGGCCGAGATTTTTAGAATATATTTTATTCATTGCTATATCCCTAGCTCTGAGAATTCTCTGGTATGTAGTTGGCACCCAACAAATATTTATTGAGTTAATGAATAAAACATTATCCTTCTAATAACCCAAATTTAAAGGTCTAGGGCATTTTGATTTCTACTTTGCCTTTATATACCTCATTTAGTCAGTAACTACATCCACTGAATCTATTATATGAATCCTGCTTCTCACACACTCTATTTTGGGTCTTCATTATCTCTCAGTCTAATGCAAAAGTATCATAACTGATGCCCCCAAATTAATAAATATCTATTAAGTACCTTCTATGTGTCAAGCAGGTTAGACAGTAGGAATACAAAGGTGAACACAACCCAAATCCTTTATGAACTTTACCATCTAATTACAACATGCTTTGACTTCTACTGATTTATCTTAAACCCTTCAGACTGACTTTTGTTTACATGTATATCACAGTCTGCTTAAAAACAAAAACAAACATAAACTACCGAAAAACCCTCCATTCCTTATGTAAAGATTAAGTCTCATAATGCCAATTAAGAGCTTCTACTACTAGCTTTCAACCTAATTTCTCAGCATTATTTCTTACTATCCAATGCAATACTATAGGACAACCACCAAACAAATCTCATATTTTCTGCCTATATACTTTTGTTCAAGCTGGTCTATCAGCTTGACAGTTTTTGTTTCTTTATCTAACTTTTGAAAGGTTGCCTAGCTTTCAAAAATCTAACTTAGATGCCATTTCTTCCTGGATACCACAGTAAAAAATGCTAGCTTCTCTTTTCTAAAGTGAGCTAATACTCTCTACTAGTTGAGAGAATATAGCTTAACATTCAACTAGTCCTGGTTTTGTTTATAGTTCTGCCTTATTAAAGATGTGACCCTGGGTAAGTGAGTGCTCTGGATCTCAGTTTTATCACTTGCAAAATGAGGATAATTCCTATTTCTTTGGGTTGTTGAAATAATTAAATGAGATAAAACACACAAAATACCTAGCACAGTGTCTTGCATATTAAAAAAGGGTTCAAGAAACCTTATGTCTCTCCTCCAATTGTCATATTTATCACACTTTCTGCCTCATTACAATTACCTGTATATGTGTCTTAAACCACCTCCCTTCCAATAAATTTTAGAAAGATAGGAATTATGCCCTATGTATCTTTGTATCCTCCACAGCACCAATTTCAGTACCTTGTAAACAGTAAGGTAATGTGCACTGTTAAATTGAACTAATAATAAACTAATCAGCAAACCTATTTTTGCTATATATTCCTCTGCTAGTTTTGAAGCTCTTAACTGAAAATATAACTGGAAACAGTAAATACAAATCAATATAAAGAAAACTAACCAATCTATTCTTGAAATTTGAGATTGTTATATGGTATCTGAACATGTTCCCTTACAGTTCTCTTACCTGTTACTTCATCACTGTGAGTAGACAATAGTTTCCAAATGAGGTAAGGACCACCAAGGATAACAGCAAAGAACAAGAATATTGGCCAAGATTTTGCTGAGGTAGCTGCTCGGTCCTCAGCACCAAGGCATGCCACAGTTCCTTCACTCTCCGCCCAGAGGTCTTCATTCTCAGAGCCTCTTCTTAAACCTAACATCCGCTGTAACCGTCTGTAAAGATACCGTATAGTCCTAACTAATGCAAAAGCTGAAAACACTTTTGTAAAGTGTATTTTCAATCGGGAAAAGTGATTTGCTACATCCAATACAGCCCTGAAACTGTTATAGACAGCTGAAAAGGTAGCATCCATCATCATACTGACAGAGGCAAAAGCATGCACAATACTTTCAATGGACTGAAATGCACCCCTGCTGCTTTCTTCAGCTTGCTGAACAAATCTACTGGGTGGAAGATCATCTACACGGAGGCGGTTGTAGCCCAGCCCATTATATCCATAAGTATAAGGACTATAGCCTCCATAAAATGAATTTCCATAGGCACCATATCCAGAAGAAAATGAACTGTAAGCAGGTCTAAAAGTGTTCACACTGCTACTTCCTGTCTGCTGTGATGGCCTTGGAAGAATAGGTGGGGGCACTCTGGTAAGTGCTGGTTGTCCAGGTCTTGTCATTAAAGTAGGACCCAAATCAGCAGATCTAAAACCAAAAAAGATTCAAAACATTTATTTAAGCATACAATAAATTCAATTCAAAGTAAGTATTAAACACCTCCTATATACCTGGTGCTATGACAAATTCTACTGAAGATTGATTAATTGATTTAGAGACAGGGTCTCACTCTGTTGCCCAGGCTGGAGTGTAGTAGCACAATCAAAAGCTCACTGTAGCCTCAACCTCCCAGGCTCAAGTGATCCTCCCACCGCAGCCTCCTGAGCAGCTGGGACTACAGGTGCATGCCACCACACCTGGCTAATTTTTTATATTTTTTGTAGAGATAGGGTTTCGCCATGTTGCCCAGGCTGGTCTCAAACTCCTGGGCTCAAACGATCCACCTGCCTTGGTTTCCTAAAGTGCTGGGATTACAGGTGTGAGCCACTGTACCCAGGCATCACTTTAAAGTTTAAAAGTTAATAGTTTTTAGTATACTCACAGAGGTGTTTAACTATCACCATGTCTAATTCAGAAGATTTTCATCACCTCAAAAAAGAAACCCCATATTCATTAGCAGCTATTCCCCATTTCCTGCCCACCCCTCCACCCATCTTTGGCAACCACGAATCTACTTTCTGTCCCTAGGTTTGTCTATTCTAGACATTTCATATATAGTTAATTCTTGTTATTTAAGACAGTTATATTCTGTAAAGTTGCTGTGAACTCTCAACCAGCAGATACCAAATTACTGCTTCTTTCATCAACCAATCAATACATATACTTATTTTATATGTGTTTCTGTTTAAAGTCACTTTATTCCAGGTATATTGTTAACTCATTAACAACTCATGGCCAACAGCACAACAGCTCATGCCTGAATGAAGCTTATCTAACACCTGTATTTTCTCTGTAAGGCACACTACAGCCTTCCTGTGCTTAGGAACACTAGAGATCACTTCAGCACTATGCTTGGGGGCCATTTTAGACAGCAAAATCACCATTAAAAAATCTGAAAAAACCTGGCACTAAACAGACTTTGATAAGGACAACTATTTACAGCATGACAGCTGAAATAAGAAACCAGAGTGTTGCTCTTTTGTCTGTCAGTTGTCCCTCAGTTGTCAGCTGAGGGACAACTCAGATTTTTACTTGATCTACGTTTGTCCTCAAATGACTGTGAAAGTGCCAGGAATATTGATTTTGAGATTACAAATAAATTTTAGTGAGCAGACCATTTTGAAAATACAGAATCCACAAATAGTGAGGATCTATGGTAAATGGACTCATACAATATGTAGTATTTTGTGACTGGCTTCTTTCACTTAGCATAATGTTTCCAGGGTTTATCCATTTTATAGCATGTATCAGCACAGGCAGCCCTTGGTATCTGTGGGGGAGTGGTTTCAAAATCTCCTTCAGATACCAAAATCCATGAATGCTCAAGTTCCTAATATAAAATAGTATAGTATTTGCATATAACCTATGCACATCCTCCTGTATGCTTAAAATCATCTCTAGATTATAGTATCTAATACACTGTAAATGTTATGTAATTAGTTATACTGTAGTGTTTAGGAAATAATGACAAGGAAAAAAGTGGTACATGTTCAGTACAGATGCATTTTTTTTTTCTGAATACTTTTTTTTTTTTTTTTAAGAGACAGGGTCTCACTCTATTGTCCAGGCTAGAGTGTTGTGGCACAATCATGCTCACTGAAGCCTCCAACTCCTGGCCTCAAGTGATCCTCCCACCTCGGCTTCCCAAAATGTCAGGATTACAGGTGTTAGCCAACACATCTGGCCTATTTTCTGAATATTTTTGATCCACAGTTGGTTGATCAGGTGTGGAAGGCCAACTGTATTTCATTCATTTTTATTGCCAAATTATATTTATTCACACATCAGTTGATGTATATTGGGGCTGTTTTTACTTCTTGGCTATTACAAATAATGCTGCAATGACCATTTATGTACAAGTTTTTGTATGGACATGTTTGCTGGGTTATATGGAAACTCTACAGTTAGCCTTTTGAGGAAGTGCCAGATTGTGTTCCAAAGCAACTGCACCATTTTACATTCTCGCCAACGTATGAGGGTTTCCAGTTTCTCCACATCCTTGGCCACGTCTGCTCTTATATTTTTCATTAAAGCTATCCTAGTGGGCGTGAGGTAGTATTTCACTGTGGTTTTAATTTGCATTTTCTTGACGGCCAACGATGTTGAGCATATTTTCATGTGCTTATTGGTTGCTTTACAATCTTATTTGGAAAAATATCTATTCAGATACTTTGCCCACTTTTAAGTTCGCCTTCTTTTTTTTTTGGAGACAGGGTCTCCCTCTGTCATTGAGGTTGGAGTGCAGTGGCGCAAACACGGCTCAAGTGATCCTTCTGCCTCAGCTTCCTATGTAGGTGAGACCACCACTCCCGGCTAACTTTTTGGTGGAGATGAGGGTCCCACTTTGTTGCCCAGGCTGGTCTCAAATACCTGGGTTCAAGCAATCCTTCCACTTCTGCCTCTCAAAGTGCTGGGATTACAGGCATGAGCCACTGCACTTGGCTTAGCCTTTTTATCACTGCTTTTTAAATTATTGTGCTACATGAGTCAAAAATACCTTTAAAAATTTTTTTTTGAACAAAAATTCAATTAAGGCTCACACACTGCATTTGGTTGTTTTGTTTCCTTTCTTTTCTAAACTAGAACAATCCCATTTTTTCAAATATCCCTGACCTTCTAAAGAGTCAACCCAGTTTTTTTCTAGAAATGTCCTACTCCCAGCCCAGGCATGGTGGCTCATGCCTGCAATCCCAGCACTTTGGCAGGTTGAGGCAGGCGGATCCCCTGAGGTTAGGAGTTCGAGACCAGCCTGGCCAACATGGTGAAATCCCATCTCTACTAAAAATATAAAAATTAGCCGGACGTGGTGGTGGGCGCCTGTAGTCCCAGCTACTCCGGAGGCTGAGGGAGGAGAATCGCTTGAACCCCGGAGGTGGAGCTTGCAGTGAGCTGAGATTATGCCACTGCCCTCCAGTCTGGGTGACAGAGTGAGACTCTGTCCCAAAAAAAAAAAAAAAAAAAAAAAAAAAGAAAGAAATGTCCTACCCCAGATTTGTGTTTCCTCAAAGTGTTGTTTAACTTGGACTCTTATTTCGCCTCCTATTAAATTAAGATTGCATTTAACGGTTTGATTGGAATCAGGTTCAATATTTTTTAGCAAGAATAATTCATAAGTGATATTGTTTACTTCACACAGTATTACTTTAGGAGGCATATTTGTGAAGCTAAGTTTGATTAGTTGGTTAAGGAGGTGACTATTAGATCTTTCCATTAAAATGTATCTTTCCCTTTGTAATTAGTATATAATCTATGGGATGACAGTTTGGTACCACAAATATTCTATTCCTCAGCAACTGTTCATTTGACAGTTTAGCATCCATTCATCATCCTTGCCTGAAACAAATATTAGATGTGGAACTGCAAAATGGTAATTTTCTAATCCAGGCTAAAGTTTTAATTTAGACTTGTATCATAATATTATAAACAAGCTACTAGAACTTTGTTTTTCTTTCTTTTACTGGATCTGATATTTAAAAATGGAACAAAACTTAAAAGGAGCCAGTGAACGACCAGATAGTGCAGTGCATTCAGGCTTTGATGAAACAGTTCTGCTCCAAAGTATAAGCAATAATAGAGCAAACAGAGAGACAAACAAACAGACGTTATCTAGATTTAACACAAGACAGACTTAAGGAAGAGAAACTAAACAGAAATGTAAAATGGTAAGGAAGGCTGAAGCTACGGGCCTACTCAATTCTGGTTCTGTAATCAGGCAGCGACAGCCAAGAGGCAGGCTTCCATGAACTAACAAAAACAAAAAGTGCTCCATTAAAATGGAACCAGTTCATTGCTTGAGGCCGGGAGTGAGGATGTGCCACCTTGGCTCCTACAAAGAGATTATAAAATTTGCTGATGATAGTTTAATATTTTGAGAAAGTTACAGAACTAAGAGAGGGAGAGGACTGTGATAAGGCCTCCAGCCCAGGAAATGAAACAACTGACCGACTTGATCTGTGATATCCTTAATCTAACTCACTGTTTTTGTGTTTGTTTTTTTTTTTTTTTGAGACAGGGTCTCGCTCTGTCACCCAAGCTGGAGTTCAGTGGTGCAATCATGGCTCACTGCAACCTCAAACTCCTAGGCTCAAGCGATCCCTCCCATCTCAGCTTCCCAAGTAGCTGGGACTACAGGTGTGCACCACCATGCCTACCAATTTTTTTTTTTTTTGGTATTTTTTGTAGAAATGTGTTCTCGCTACATCTTGAGAGGCTGGTTTCCAACCCCTGGGCTCAAGCAATCCTCCTGCCTTGGCCTCCCAAAGAGCTAAGATTACAGGTGTGAGCCACCATGCCCAGTCTGACCCACTGTTTTTATACCTGATTCTTACCTAAGTTGTAGGTAGAGGGAACAGGTAGATGCAACAGGAAACCTATTAGATAGAGGGGAACATGGAAGAGGCAAAGGAGAGAAGACAGAACTCCAAAATTACTACTCAAAATGACCATCTCAAAAATGCCACACACGTGAAGAAATAAAAACACTAAGAAGCCAATAAAAATCAGCAAGTATAAAACCCAATTAAAAAAACTAATTTATATAACAGCTCAGCAATGATTTTAGATATGTTAAAAATTATCAGAGAGAGAAATGAAATAATATCTGTGAAATAAAAATTGAAATTAAATAAAAACATTTAAATATTTTAAAAATTCCATTAGAAATCTTAGAAAAGGTGTGGTGGCTCACGATCTCGGCTCACTGCAAGCTCCACCTCCCGGGTTCACACCATTCTCCGGCCTCAGCCTCCTGAGTAGTTGG
The DNA here is from genome assembly GCF_028878055.3 of Symphalangus syndactylus. NCBI lineage: Eukaryota > Metazoa > Chordata > Mammalia > Primates > Hylobatidae > Symphalangus > Symphalangus syndactylus. The sequence goes on from NC_072436.2 coordinate 79,764,977, forward strand.
GACTACAGGTGCCCACCACCACGCCCGGCTAATTTTTTGTATTTTCAGTAGAGATGGGGTTTCACCATGTTAGCCAGGATGGTCTCGATCTCCTGACCTCGTGATCCGCCCGCCTCAGCCTCCCAAAGTGCTGGGATTACAGGCGTGAGCCACTGCACCCGGCCTCAATGACTGGTTTAATACCAGATTAGACACAGTGAAAGAAAAATATCAGTGAACTAGGAAAGAGATGGGAAGAAAATACCCAGAATGAAGCATAAGAAACAGAAGGATAAATACAGAAAAGAGAGTAAGATACAGGGAGTATAGTAACATATGGGGTATATATGCAAGTTGAGTTAAAGGAGTAAAGTGCCAATAGATAGAAACCATATTTAAAGAAATAACGGCTTAAAGTTTTCGGGAATTAATGAGAGGCATCAAAATCAGATTCAAGTATCCCTATGAATTCCACCCAGGATAATACAAAGAAGACCACACTGAGGCCTAACAAAGCAAATTGCTGAAAACTAAAACAGAGAAAAAATATTGAAAGCAGCCAGATGGAGAGTGGGGTAAGATTCTTTTTAAAGGAGCAAAGAATAAGACAGAGATGGGGAGGGAGTGGTGGCTCATGCCTGTAATCCCAGCACTTTGGCAGACCTAGGTGGGAAGATCACTTGAGCCCTGGAGTTCAAGATCAGCCCTGGCAACATGGCAAAAACCCATCCCTACAAAAAATACAAAAATTAGCTGGGCGTTGTGGCATGTACCTGTGGTCCCAGCCACTCGGGAGGCTGAGGTGGGAGGACTGATTGAGCCCTGGGAGGCGGAAGCTGCAGTGAGGTGTGATTGAGCCCTCTCAGGGCTCAAGCACTCCAGCCTGGTGGCAGAGTGAAACTTCTTTCAAAACAAACAAACAAACCAAACAAAAGACAGAGATGGCCAAAAAGTCAGAGAGCTGACCAAAAAAAAAAAAAAAAAAAGGAAGTCAGGAAAAACTTAGGTCCCTTGACGACAATGTTGAGAAGGCAGATCTCTAGACTTCTTGCTAACTAAACAATAAATGTCTTAATAGTCCAAATCACAGTAAGTCAGATACTGTTACTTATAGCAGACACTATTCCCGATATAATGCTTAACAGAAGAAGAGATAGTAAAGACTAGTGTTCAAACAAAACTTAAAATAATATTTAAAGGTATAATTGGTGAGAATTTTCCTGAATTAAAAAAAGAAATGAATCCTCAGACTGAATACTATGGGTACTAAGCAGGAAGAAAAAAAGTGTGTGTGTGTGTGTGTGTGTGTGTGTGTGTGTGTGTCTGTATATTCCTACCTGGACACAATATAATAAAGCTAGAGGACCAAACATATCAAGGCTACTAAGGACAAGGCAGTCTGCCTATAAAGAAATGAATTAGGCCAGGTGAGGTGGCTCACGCCTGTAATCCCAGCATTTTGGGAGGCTGAGGTGAGAGGATTGCTTGAGCCCAGGAGTTCGAGACCAGCCTGGGCAACAAGGCAAAACCCCATCTCTACTAAAAGTATAAAAATTAGTTGGGCATGGTGGCATGCACCTGTAGTCCCAGCTACTCAGGAGGCTGAGGCAGGAGGACCACTTAATCCCAGGATGTAGAAGCTGCAGTGAGCCATGACTGCACCACTGCACTCCAGCCTGGGTGGCAGAGTGAGACACTGTCTAAAAAAAAAAAAAAACATTAGACTCAACAGAAAAATTTATCTAGCTATAAAACTTTGATACAAAACCAGAATAGTACAAAGAAAGAAAATTTCAATTTCACCTGGGAACATGTATGCAACAATCTTACAATATTAGAATAGAATTCTTTTTCTTTTTGGAGACAAGGACTTGCTATGTCACCCAGGCTGGAGTGCAGTGGTATGATGACAGCTCACTGCAGCCTTGAACTCCTGGACTCAAAGGGATTCTCCCACCTCAGCCTCCCTAGTAGCTAAGACTACAGGCACACACCACTATACCTGGCCAATCTTAAAATTTTTTATAGAGACAGAGTCTTGCTATGTTGCTCAGGGTAGTCTTGAACTTCCGGCCTCAAGCAATCCTCCTGCCCTGGCCTTCCAAAATGCTGGGATTACAAATGTGAACCACTCCAACTGGCCTAGAATAGAATTTGGAACTATGTATCAGAAAAAAATCATGACTAATCCGAGCTCAGTGAGAAACGCGAGGATGGTTCAACAATAGAAGGTTAATTGATACAATAAACAACATTTTCTCTAATCTTGTCTGCTCACTTTATTTCATCAATTTGATCTTCAATTACTGATATCCTTTCTTTCACTTGATCGATCGGCTATTGAAGCATGTGCGTGCATCACGAAGTTCTTGTGCCATGGTTTTCAGCTCCATCAGGTCATTTAAGGTCTTCTCTACACTGTTTATTCTAGTTAGCCATTCATCTAACCTTTTTTCAAGGTTTTTAGCTTTTTTGCGATGGGTTAGAACATGCTCCTTTAGCTCGGAGAAGTTTGTTATTGCCAACCTTCTGAAGCCTACTTCTGTCAACTCGTCAAAGTCATTCTCTGTCCAGCTTTGTTCCGTTGCTGGCAAGGAGCTGCGATCCTTTGGAGGAGATGAGGTGCTCTGATTTTTAGAATTTTCAGCTTTTCTGCTCTGGTTTCTCCCCATCTTTGTGGTTTTATCTACCTTTGGTCTTTAATGTTGGTAACCTACAAATGGGGTTTTGGTGTGGATGTCCTTTTGTTGATGTTGAAGCTATTCCTTTCTGTTTATTAGTTTTCCTTCTAACAGTCACGTCCCTCAGCTGCAGGTCTGCTGGAGTTTGCTGGAGGTCCACTACAGACCCTGTTTGCCTGGTATCACCAGCAGAGGCTACAGAACAGCAAATATTGCTGCCTGATCCTTCCTCTGGAAGCTTTGTCCCAGAGGGACACCTGCCTGTTTCAGTTGTCTGTCGGCCTCTACTGGGAGGTGTTTCCCAGTCAGGTTACACGGGGGTCAGGGACCCACTTGAGGAGGCTGTCTGTACTCAGAGCTCAAATACAGTGCTGGGAGAACACTGCTCTCTTCAGAGCTGTCAGACAGGGACGTTTAAGTCCACAGAAGTTTCTGCTGCCTTTTGTTCAGCTATGCCCTGCCCACAGAGGTGAAGTCTATAGAGGCAGTAGGCCTTGCTGAGCTGCAGTGGGCTCCTCCCAGTTCCAGCTTCCCAGCTGCTCTGTTTACCTACTTAAGCCTCAGCAATGGCAGACGCCCCTCCCCCTGCCAGGCTGCTACCTTGCAGGTTGATCTCAGACTGCTGTGCTAGCAGTGAGCAAGGCTCCGTTGGCATGGGACTCGCCAACCCAGGCATGGGAGAGAATCTCCTGGTCTGCTGGTTGCTAAGAACATGGGAAAAGCCCAGTATTTGGGTGGAAGTGTCCTGTTTTTCCAGGTATAGTTTGTCACGGCATCCCTTGGTTAGGAAAGGGAAATCCCCCGATCCCTTGTGCTTCCCAGGTGAGGTGATGCCCCGCCTTGCTTCGGCTCACCCTCCATGGGGTGCTCCCAGTGTCCAACCAGTCCCAATGAGATGAACCAGGTACCTCAGTTGGAAATGCAGAAATCACCCAGGGAGATGCATCAATCACGCTGGGAGCTGCAGACCAGAGCTGTTCCTATTCCCACATTTTCATATTGAAGCAAAAATACATACAATGGTCTCAAGAGATGCAGAAAAGGCATTCATAAAATTTAATATTTCTTCATGATAAAAATCTGAGCAAGGTAAGGGCTGGGTGTAGTGGCTCACACCTGTAATCCCAGCACTTTGGGAGGCCTAGGCAGGTAGATCACCTGAGGTCAGGAGTTCGAGACCAGCCTGGCCAACACAGTGAAACCCCATCTCTACTAAAAATACAAAAATTAGCTGGGCGGAGTGGCACGCGCCTGTAGTCTCAACTGTCTGGGAGACTGAGGCAGGAGAATCACTTGAACCCAGGAGGTAGAGGTTGCCATGAGCCGAGATTGCGTCTCTGCACTCCAGCCTGGGAGACACAGTGAGACTCCATCTCAAACAAAAATAATAATAAAATAAAAATAAAATAAAATAAATCTGAGCAAGGTAGAGAGAGAGAATTTTGACAAGATATCTATCAAAAACAAAAAGCAAACTTCACATTTAACAGTAAAACTTCAGAAGCACTCCAATGGAAGTCAGGACCAATACAAGGATGCTAGCTTATCGGTAAATGACAGAACTGGCTACACAGAACTAAAGAGAATTTCAACCAAACCATCAGAACTAATTAAGAGTTTGAGATTATGCTGTACATAATATTTACATTAAAAAAATCAATAGCATTCTGCCATACCAGTTAATAACCAACTGGAAAATGTAAAAGGAAAAAAGAAAGCCCATTTGCAACTACTACAGCAAAAATAATCTAGGAATAAAAAATAAAATATGGACAAAAATTTCATGGAGATAATTATAAGTTTTTTGCTGTTGTTGTTTGAGATGGAGTCTCCCTCAGTTGCCCAGGCTGCAGTGCAGTGGCGTGATCTTGGCTCACTGCAAGCTCTGCCTCGTGGGTTCACGCCATTCTCCTGCCTCAGCCTCCTGATTAGCTGGGACTACAGGCGCCCGCCACCACACCCAGCTAATTTTTTTTTGTATTTTTAGTAGAGACGGGGTTTCACCGAGTTAGCCAGGATGATTTCGATCTCCTGACCTCGTGATCTGCCCGCCTCAGCCTCCCAAAGTGGATAATTATAAGATATTTAAGGCAAAAAGATAAAATTCTCACCAATTGTAGCTTATACAATATTCATGGAATAAAAACTTACTTGATCCATAAATTCAGCTCAGTTCCAATAAAAATCCCAGTAAGTCTTCTTATAAAGGACTAAGTGTAACGAGGGTAATTACAAAGAACAGCAATGTGTGGAAACTCTTGATATACTACATATCAAGACTTACAAAATTCTGTAATTAAGATAGTGTGGTGCTAGTAGAAAGTCACAAAGTGCCCAAAACAGAAGTACATATTTAGGAAACCTTGATATGACATAGATAGGATTATAAACTAAGAACAGACTACTCAATAAATGGTGCTGGGACAATCAGTTACCTATATGGAAAAAAAATTAGATTTTTATACAAAGTCAGTTCCATGTCGATTAAATATGTAAATGAGAAAACCACAAGATTTAAAAGAAAACATACAGAAAAACTGTCCTGATCTAGGTAGACAGGATTTCTTAACCAAGACAAAAAGCATAAACAATAAAATATGACAATTTTGGCTATATTAAAATCAAAAACATCTGTATAAAAAATTGAACATAAATATAAAGAAGAAAAGCCACACAGTGAAAGACATCAGCAAAATGTAGTAGCAAAAAAGGATTAGTTTAACAATACTCTTACAAATTGGTAAGCAAAGATAAAGCCAATAGAAAATTGGGCAACAGAAAAAACAAAAACATACAAAAAATAATACATAAATAGAAACATGTAATTAGATATAAAATGTATATTATTGTTACATTGTTAAGTTTTAGATATAAAATACATATAATAGCACAAACCTAAGTACTAAAATATAAAAACATTACTGGGTGTGCGAAACACCAAATAAGGACAATAGTCACCACTACAAAGAAGAATGGGAGAGTTTGTCTTCTATTTTGAAAAACTCGACATAAATCTGGCAAATGTTAACATTGTTTAAAGTTGGGTAGTGAATACACAGGTATTATCTTACTCCCTACTGGTCTCTGTGTTTAAAATATTTCATGATAAAGTGGGAAAACGGTTAATTTTACATAAAAAGAACTTTAACAGATGCAAAAAATAAAACCTCTCTCATTCGACAAGCAGTCTAAATGGGGAAAAAAGAACCCACTCACAAAAAAGGTAGCAGATAATGTCACCGTGGCTTACCAACCTAATTAAACTCATTACTTGTTATGTATATATCCTTATTAAACTAAGTAGTTACTGTGTTAAAGCATTTTAGTGTTTAAATAAAAGATTTCAGAACACAGCAGAAATACATTCCAATACGTTGGGGTTTTTACGCTTAGGAAAACCTACAACAGTAGGTGATTTGACATTTGAATCACACCTATCTGAATTAAGATGTCTAGCACTACCAAACAAAAGCCACACGAGGCCACGAAACACTCCCAACTCTGCATGTTTTAGCCTTTTTAAAGTCCTAGAAACCAACTGATACTGATTAAAAACCAAACAAAAAAACTACAGGCCTCAGAAAAAATACACTATTTTGCACACAAAGGCCATCCATAGGCCTCAGATCTAGAACTCTTGCTTTAAAGTTGCTTCTCCAATCTCGATCCAAAACATTGGCTGAGTTATGCTGGAAAAGAATGCGAAGGGTACGGGGCTTGAGTTCCAGTTGCGTAAAACCGTTCGGGCTTTCAGCAACTTCTCGAGAGGTTAACACCTTTAAGGAGAGACTTTGCTCCCTGTCGATGCCGTGGCTGAACAAATGCCTCTCTCAACTGCTACAGACCAAAGTCTACGCTTTAAAGATAGAGAAGCCGTTCTGTCAAAGTGAAAACAGAAGCGGTAGGAAGCCGCCCCCCTTTCTTTCAAGCACAGAGATCCAGAAAGACGCCCAGGAGCTCCCGAAAAAAACGTTGCTGATTAGAGCTGCCGGGTCAGAAACAGCTGTGAGACACTGAAGTCTGCACTGGTAAGCGCCCCAGCTCCACCTCGGCCCCTACCCCCAAGGTTGGGGATTGGTTAAAGGGGGGAAGGGAATACCTCCCCTAACAACCTCTTCAACTGCCTCCTGCCAAGTCCCCGCTCGGGCCCACCAAACTCACAGCCTGAAGAATCCCACACTCACTGGAAAGTGGGGCCCGGTCCTGGTCCCGGTCCGGCTCCCAGAATTCGGCGGGTCTCCCAGGGTTTTGGGGGAGGTGGCGGCTGGGACGCCATCTCCTCCGCCTCCGCTCGGCTCCCGCTCTTAGCCCGGACTGTCCAGGCCGGCGTAGACCAGCACCTCGAGCGCAAGGCACAACGGGCAGAACACCGAGCCGTCCACCCCGCCCACCCCTGCAGTCAGGACAAGGCTTGAGTTACTTTGCCAGCTGAATCCATACAGCGGGAGGATGCCACTAATTTGTAGGAAGAAACGCGGTCTTTGTATTTGCCCCAGAAAGAGCTCCCGTTCTAAACCCCAGGGTAAAGGCTCATCGATATTTCTGGTAGCGGCTACGACTCCCTAGACATCGGAGTCCCACCGAGGCTTTTCTGGGAGTGGACCAGTGGGGCTGGGAGTAAAGCCCCACGCACTCCTTCGCTCGCGGGGGAGGTGGGGTGAGGTGGCAAACCAGGCAGTTTTTCGGATTTCTCTACAAACAAGAAGGAAGAAGCTCACTTAGTCCTAGCGAGAGTGGGCTGGTACTTTCGTTCTAAAGCCCACGTTTCCTCGGGGAACAGAATTGCTAGACGCAATAGGTGCGTTGTGTTTAGTCTTCCCTGTTCTCTTCGAGGGCCGGAAGGGGTTAAATCTCAGGCTCCGGCGTCTGGGGAGAAGGTGAGGCGGGTAGGTAAGAGGTGAAGGAGTGCAGACTGGGTGCAAAAGAGGTGTGGCAGGAGAGAGGTCGTTTTTCTCCTGCTGGAGCGGCTTTGTTAGCAAAGGAAGAGTGAGTGGGAAGTTTGTTGCACCTGACCGAATGGGGAAGGGCTAGCTTGGCCAAAACTGAGGCTTGAGGCTAGATCTCGGCATGAACTTTTCGAGTTCACAGTAGATTCCATAGCTTAATGTTTCAGAAGCCCAGTGAAGTGTGATCACCTCTTTCTCCGTAAATCCACACCCCCAGCCCCACGCCGCGTTACGAATGACACCCTTCGGTAGGGAAATGAGTTTTAAAAGATCTTAGGATACGAGACTCAGTCTGGTCATTTCGGTAGTTTTTCTTACACCCTGCCCCTTTCCTCATTTTCGATGACTGGCTTTTGTAATCGTCCAAGAGGCGAAAATAAAGTCCTTCCTCTCATCCAGTAAGCCAGAGACTGGGTTAGTTGTCCTTGGTTTGGGGAGGACGGATTCAGTCCTCCTAGGGAGCCTGACACATGAAAGGCGGCTTTGTAGCAACTTGTTACAGAGTTATTTCTATAAAACAAACACATAAACGAAAAGCAAACATCTTGAGGGTAACCAACACTGGAAAACTTAACATTGTGGAATGCCTTTCTCAGGGCTTGCTTTCAAACATAATAAATCTAATATGGACAACTGATTTCTGATCTCTTATGAAATCCTGGCATTTCATTACCTCACGATGAAAAAACCAAATTTAAGGCGTAACATATTTTCTCCTTTTAATGTTAACATTCTTGAGAAGTTGATAGACTGTTGGTAGGTAAAAATGATGTTGAGAGGTTTGTAAATTCATAGCTCGTTTATTAACACACATTCAGAAGAGGTCTTTTTGGAGTCTATTTTTAGACTTCTGCAAATTACTCAGGGCTGGAAGTTTTGTAATTCTCATCAATCAGGTTTGGGAACTTCTCAGAGCCAGGAGATTGTAATATGTCATTTATTCACTTTGCATGATACCTTTGTTCTTGTGAACTTACTGGAAAAATAAACATTGTCTTATAGCCATGGAAAATAAAATAAATTTTAATATAGCTATTTAAGTATCGAGGGAAATCTTCATTAAGTGTCCTTTTAAGTTGCTTATTGATTTATTGGAAGAGGGTGTATTTGTGACTCTTTGTGAGTTAAATGTTACTTCTGAATTAACTAAAATTCTTGACCTTAACTGATGGAGAAAAAATAACTTAGAATAACAGGTGAAACAGAAACAGTTTCTCTGTGTATGTAGTCAGAGATGCACTGTAAATGCTTATATTCAGCCCTTCATAGCATCCAATCTCTTCTCTGCATCGAAGTAGATTAAATGGACTGGGAAAAGGGATACAGATCACTAGTAAATAGTAATGACTTGACCTTGACCACACAGATCTTATTTATTTATTTATTTATTTATTTATTTATTGAGATGGAGTCTCGCTCTGTTGCCCAGACTGGAGTACAGTGGCGTGATCTTGGCTCTCTGCAACCTCTGCCTCCTGGGTTCGGGTGATTCTCCTGCCTCAGCCTCCCTCAGTAGCTGGGACTACAGGTGCGTGCCACCACGCCTGGCTGATTTTTTGTATTTTTAGTAGAGATGGGATTTCATCGTGTTAGCCAGGATGGTCTCGATCTCCTGACCTCATTATCCTCCTGCCTCAGCCTCCCAAAGTGCTGGGCTTACTGCAACCTCTGCCTACTGGGTTCAAGTGATTCTCCTGCCTCAGCCTCCCGAGTAGCAGGGATTACAGGTGTGCACCTCCACACCTGGCTAATTTTTGTATTTTAGTAGAGATGGAGTTTTACCATGTTGGCCAGGCTGATCTTGAACTCCAGACCTCAAGTGATACGCCTGCCTCGGCCTCCCAAAGTGCTGGGATTACAGGCGTGAGCCACTGGGCCTGGCCAGATCTTCATTATTTAGAAGCTGTTTTCCACATATTCTGTTTTCTTTCTTGAAAATACCCTGGAGCCCAAATTTACTTAGGCAACCCTAACTATGCGTTTCTCAATTCTGGTGTTTCAAAGTTGTCACCTTGTCAGCTTGTATGGTGTGTACATACAAGCCTGATTTTCTTCCCCCTGCTGACTCACATATTCCCCTGAATTAGAATTCAGCCAGAAGCAATCTGTTTTTAGTGGTCTTGGCTGCTGAACTGACTTTTATGGTGAAGAGTTCTATGTAACTATATACCTATCTTCCTCATTATTTTGTGCAAGAATCTTGGTAAGTGGCCCCAAACATTTAGCAACTTGCAAGTAAGTAGGAAGTTTTAGAGGTTTGGAAAATGCAGACTAGAAGAATCACATCTTTATACTAAGCTGTTGGGAAGAGCTTCACCCTTCCACAAATTTTAAGCAAGTTCATTTGAATTATGAAACTGCACAAATTAAAAGATGCCACTGTCTTTCATCTGTATGACCACAGTTATAGCATGCCATAAGATTGCCATGCAATGATTATTTTCTAAAATATGGGCACTTGATCATTTTGAGGTAATATGAACTGTTTCACTAATTAGAAGATCTAGTTTTGCGAACAAATTAAGTTGTTTGAATTTTTAGTACCCCCTCCTTCCTGGTAACAGGAGACAGATTTGCCTTCATTCTCTATATAGTATTTTTTTGTGAGTTTATTTAAATTGCAAAAATTGGCAATTTAAGCAAACAGTTGCTCTCAAATATTTTGTACTTAATTTGTTTTTGTTGGAGGTTTTTTTGTTTGTTTGTTTGTTTTTTTGAGACAGAGTTTCACTCTTATTGCCCAGGCTGGAGTGAAGTGGCACGATCTCAGCTCACTGCAACATCCGCCTCCCGGGGTTCAAGTGATTCTCTTGTTTCAGCCTCCTGAGTGGCTGGGATTACAGGTGCATGCCAACACGCCTGGCTAATAGTTTTTTGTATTTTTAGTAGAGATGGGGTTTTACCACGTTGGCCAGGTTGGTCTCAAACTCCTGACGTCAGGTGATCCGCCTGCCTCGGCTTCCCAAAGTGCTGGGATTACAGGTGTGAGCCACTGTGCCTGGCCTTTTGTTGGAGGTTTTACTCCTGAAGGGGGCAGAGTTTTATTTTGTTAACAGGTGGTTGCCATTTAGTCATAAAATCAAAGTAAAGTTGATATCTTTGGACCTGCTGATCAACTTTGTTGTTGTTGTTTGTTTGTATTTTTGAGAGAGCGTCTCACTCTGTTCTCCAGGCTGGAGTGCAGACACCAGCCACCACACCCAACTAATTTTTGTGTTTTTAGTAGAGACAAGGTTTCACCATGTTGGTCAGGCTGGTCTCGAACTCCTGACCTCAAGTGGTCTGCCCACCTCAGCCTCCCAAAGTTCTGGGATTACAGATGTGAGCCACTGCACCTGGCCTCAATTTGTTTTAAATAGTTGGCTGCTAAACTATCATTAAGGGTAGTCAAGTATTATATAAGGTAGACTGATAAGATTTTTTTGTCTAGTCTGAATGCCAAGGCCCTTAGCCACCTAGAGGTTCTCTGAAAATCACTGACATGAGGCAAATTGATTAATGGGAGAAAAGGCATACACGTTTATGTAATGTGTATACACAGGAGCCTTCAGAATGAAGACATAATGATAACAGGGGAAATTGTCCATTTTTATGCTTAGGTTCATCAAAGTATGGACAGCACGTAGAAATATGATGGAACAAAAAGGGTAATCAACGGAGTGGGGAAACCCAGCAAGCCTGTCTAGGTTCTTCTTGGCCTCTCAGAGCATGCATTCCTTCCTTCTGGGTGTGGGGCAGGACCTGCCGTGGAATGGGGAGTCTTATGACCTACAGTCAGACAAGAGAGGTTAGATAATTTCTTCGTCTCTTTTTTTTTTTCGCTATTTCTTTTTAGAGACAAGGTCTTGCTCTGTCACCCAGGTTGGAGTACGGTGGCATGATCTTGATTCACTACAACCTCTACCTCTTGGGCTCAAGTGATCCTCCCACCTCAGTCTTCTGAGTAGCTGGGAATACAAGTATGTACCACCATGCCCAGCTAATTTTTCAATTTTTTTGTAGAGACAGGGTCTTGTGGGTTGTTGCCCAGGCTGGTCTCAAACTCCTGGCCTCAAGCGATCCTCCTACCTCAGCTCCACAACCACGAAGTGGTGGGAGTATAGATGTGAGGCACTGCACCTTGCCTTGTTTTTCATGGTCAGTTTTTACTCAGAAAGGTAGAGGGAAAATTTGAGTAATAGGCATATATATATATATATATTTTTTTTTTTTTTTTGTATTTTTAGTAGAGACAGGTTTTCACCATGTTAGCTAGGCTGGTCTCAAACTCCTGACCCCAGGTGATCCACCCACCTCGGCCTCCCAAAATGCTGGGATTACAGGCATGAGTCACTGTGCCTGACCAAATTTGAGTAATATTTTTAGATTTTATGGCTGGCTTTGGGGAAAGGGGGTTCTGGTTTCTATGACTCACCTTGAGGAAGAGAGACTGTAGTTTTTTTATGGCTAGTCTGGGGAAGAATGAGCCAGGAGGGCAGAAGGTCAGAGAAAAACTTTTGCTTCCGAGGCTGCTGCTGAGGCCTTCGTTTTGGGGTATGGCTTTCTGAGCCCCACTACCAGCAAACTCATTTTTAATTTCTTACGGGAAAAGTTTAATCAATTAACTTTGACAATACTGAATGGTACCGGTACAGGGTGACCTGTACCTCTGTTTTCATTACCCTCCTCAGAAGCAACCATTCTTGATTATTTTTATTTCTTTTGATCAACTTAGTTATACTGATGTATTTTATCATAATCCAGAATGCTACACTAAATTCCTTAGCAATTAGAAACCTTTACTGGATCCATCTTATGAACTTCCTTAAAGTTTGTATTTTATAATATGTGTGTAATGAAAGGGGCTTGGTTAGAGAGTACACAATAGTGTTTTTCAAATGAAAGCTAGTTTTTATCCCTAAACATGATGACTTGTCTGTGACAGTAAAATGCAGAAGCTGCTCATTAGTTTTACTTTTTTTCTTTCTAGTTGTAATTATTCAGTATGTTCCCACTGACTGAGGAAAACAAGCATGTGGCCCGGTTGTTGCTCAATACTGGTACTTGTCCAAGATGTATCTTCAGATTCTGTGGTGTGGATTTTCATGCACCTTACAAACTTCCATACAAGGTATTTTCTCTTTTTTTTTTTTTCAAGTTAAGAGAAGTTTCTCTGTATTTTACAATGAATGCCTGTACTTTTGAGGGCAGGTATCTATTCATAACTCTTTTTTAAATTAAAAAACTATAATAAAATGAGTGATATTCATAATTTTGGAATAGTCTCAGAAATGTAAGTTCCTTCTTAAGTGATTATATCTAGCTATCTAACATTTAGTGTAATGGGATCTTTGTGGAGGAACTCCCTGGTGCGTTTTAACATTTGTATAGATGTTTCCTAAAGGATATCTAAACAGAATATCACAAAATATTGCTTCCTCCCAGGAGGGGCTAATATTCCTTACATGTCCTACTAAGTGGAAGCATTGTGGGTATGGTTGCCTTTTTCTGTTTTTCCCATTTTCTATATTACCAGTTGTATTTATAAATAGGTATTTGGAATCCTCTAGAAATAAATGCTTATCATCATTATTACTGTTATTAATGACAAAAGTAATATACAGAGATCTTTGACATTTATGGTAATATACAGAGAGCTTTGACGTTTAATATAACACTTTTTTGCATAAGATATGTAACATTTATGAAATGTTTGATTCTAAAAGTGATATTCTTTTTAGAGGCAGATAGTAAGAACACATATGTAAATATATACATTATAAACAGTATGTATACAACATATACACACACAGTTTCTTGCAATTTAAAAAATTGTCCAGGAGTTAGTAGTATCAGTTATTTTTAAAGTGTTATTAGTTGTTTCTATTATTTTGGCAATAATAATACACAATATACAATTATCATTACTATATGTCAAGCTCTCATATAATTCTCATAATAACTGATTAGGTAAGTACATACTGTGATTGTCTCTATTTTCAGATGAAGAAACTGAGATACAGAGAGGTTAAGCAACCTGCCCAAAGTTACACAGCTATTAAGTGAGCAATCTAGGATTTGAACAATCTGACTGAATTCAAAACCTAGGATTTGGAACTAGAAGACATGGATTTGAATCCCAGTTCCACCACTTTCCAGCTTCAGTTTACTCCTCTGTAAATGGGAATGATCATAATACCCACTTCACAGGACTTTAAGGGACAATACCTAATAAAGTACGTGGAAACACTTTGAAAACCAGAAATTGGCTGGGCGCGGTGGCTCACGCCTGTAATCCCAGCACTTTGGGAGGCCGAGGCGGGTGGATCATGAGGTCAGGGGTTCAAGACCAGCCTGGCCAAGAATGATGAAACCCTGTCTCTACTAAAGATACAAAAATTAGCTGGGTGCCATGGCAGATGCCTGTGATCCCAGCTACTTGGGAGGCTGAGGCAGGAGAATTGCTTGAACCCAGGGGTGGGGAGTGCGGATGTTGCAGTGAGCCAAGATCGTGTCACTGCACTCTAGCCTGGGCGACAGTGTGAGACTCCGTCTGAAAATTAAAAAAACAAAAACAAAAAACCAGAAATGGTACTTGTGCTGTGATGATTTAAATATGTGTATATTCATTTATACACAATATGACTATAAAGTAATAAGACTGGTTTTGTGTAACCCTGCTTTCACATTTTTTTCAGACACACTGTAACCTATTATCTATTATATGTTATTAGATTTTTAATTTATATTATATTAAGAGACTGAGTGTTATCAACTTTTGTTTGTTCATTTTATGTAAAGAAATATACAAGAATATTTGGACAGCTTTTTGGAAATGTTCTTAAATTTTGATCTGTTCTATTCATGTAATTATGTATGTACATGCACATCTGTATATGCACTATGTTATACCTATATTATAGATCTTAGGTAACAACAAACATATTTGTGTGAGTCAAAATGTACCTGTATATGTATGTATGTATATTTCTCTGTTAAAGCAGGAGAGCTAATTTCTCAATAAAATGGATTTAAATTTGTTTGAGTGAAAGATTTTTTCCCTTTAGAGTCAGTAAATTGTCATCTGAATGAATTTGAAAAATATACTTTTTCAACAATGGCATAATAAAACATGTCTAAATAAAACAGAGGAAAATCCTCTGAGTATTTAGATGAGAGGAATATCTGAATGAGAGAAATATGAGAATGGTTTCAAAGAAATGCAGGTTTTTAAATTCTAATACAAGACAAATTAGGCAAACTAGAATATAGTAGAGCATGTCTTTCAATTAGTATATGGAAATGTTTTGTAATCATGTGCTAACTTTCAGCATTGTCAGCATTTGTGTACCTTTCTTAGTAAATTTTCTCCAAATTATTTTTACTTATTAGACTACCCTAATGATCAGATTTCATATTAAATAAATATTGTACTTGTGAGCTTTTAGTGATTGTGAGGTTATTAAATAACCTAGCAAGGATGGAAATTCAGTTTGTATTTTTATATGTTAATCATTAGAACTGAAGTTTGTTTTTACTTGAAATTAGCAATGAATGACTCTCACAACAGAACTACAAATTAATAAATTTGTATTGGAGCCTTTCTCCCTCAGATTTATGACTTTTGCTTCACTGATACATGGAACTCTTTTGAAAAAGTATTCACACATATATAATAGAGATAGGTAATTCTCTTTTAAATTCCACAAAAGCCAATGCTGGCTAATAAAATAACTGGATTGCTTCAGAACTGATATGTCAACATTGTAAAATTTGTGATATGTCCTAATTTTCACTGGTATTTTCTTGTTTCATCTTACCTAGAAAGTCTTAAGGACATTGTCAGTGGGTCATTACTTTTTCTTTCATTAACTTTCCAGGAGTTGCTCAATGAACTACAGAAATTTCTGGAAACTGAAAAAGATGAATTAATTTTGGAAGTTATGAATCCACCTCCCAAGAAAATTCGACTGCAAGAACTGGAAGATAGTATTGATAATCTAAGTCAAAATGGAGAGGGAAGGATCTCTGTTAGTCAAGATGGAAGCATTGCTTCCAAGAACTCAAATTTAAATGTATGTAATGTATGCCTAGGAATTCTTCAAGAATTCTGTGAGAGAGATTTCATTAAAAAGGTAAATAACCTGTTTTTCATTATAGGTGCAGTTATGTAGAGATTTTCAGTCTTAAAACCAATAATTCTTTTCTTTCCTTTTTTCGAGACAAGGCAATTCTTTTTTGGGTCTCATTCTATTGCCTAGGCTGAAGTGCAGTGGTACAATCACAGCTGACTGCAGCCTCCAACTCCTGGGGCTCAAGCAATCCTCCTACATCAGCCTTCTGAGTAGCTAGGACTACAGGCATGCACCACCATGCCCACCTAATTTTTTTTCTTTTTTTTGAGATGGAGTTTTGCTCTTGTTGTCCAGGCTGTAGTGCAATGGCGCGATCTCGGCTCATCGCAGCCTCCGCTTCCCAGGTTCAAGCAATTGTCCTGCCTTAGCCTCCGGAGTAGCTGGGATTACAGGCATGCGCCACCACGCCTGGCTAATTTTGTATTTTTAGTAGAGACAGGTTTTCTCCATATTGGTCAGGTTGGTCTCGAACTCCTGACCTCAGATGATTCACCTGCCTTGGCCTCCCAAAGTGCTGGGATTACAGACATGAGCCACTGTGCCTGGCCCTAATTTTTTAATCTTTTCTTAGAGGCAGGATCTCCCTATGTTACTGTGCTGGTCTTGAACTCCTGGCCTCAAATCATCCTCCTGCCTTGGCCTCCAAAGTACTGGGATTACAGGTGTGAGTCACTTTACCCGGCCAAGGCCAAGAATTCTTTTTTTTTTTTTTTTTTTTTTGGAGACGGAGTCTTGCTCTGTTGCCCAGGCTGGAGCACAGTGGCGCAATCTCAGCTCACTGTAAGCTCCACCTCCTGGGTTCATGCCGTTCTCCTACCTCAGCCTCCTGAGTAGCTGAGACTACAGGCCCCCGCCACCATGCCCAGCTAATTTTCTGTATTTTCAATAGAGACGGCGTTTCACCGTGTTAGCCAGAATGGTCTTGATCTCTTGACCTCGTGATCCGCCCGCCTTGGCCCAAAGTGATGGGATTACAGGCATGAGCCACTGTGCCCAGCCAAATTCTCTTTTTTTTCTGTTTTTTTTTTTTTTTTTTTTTTTTTTTTTGAGACAGAGTTTCGCTATTGTCACCCAGGCTGGAGTGCAGTGGTGTGATCTCAGCTCACTACAACCTCCACCTCCCAGGTTCAAATGATTCTCTTGCCTCAGCCTCCTGAGTAGCTGGGATTACAGGCATGTGCCACCACGCCCAGCTAATTTTTGTGTTTTTAGTAGAGACGGGGGTTTCACCATGTTGGCCAGTCTGGTTTCGAACTCCTGACCTCAGGTGATCTGCCTGACTTGGCCTCCTTTGAACTCCTGACCTCAGGTGATCCACCTGACTTGGCCTCCCAAAGTGTTGGGATTATAGGCATGAGCCACCACGCCCGACCTGGTTTTTGTTTTTGTTTTTTTGAGACAGGGTCCCACTCTGTCACCCAGGCTGGAGTGCAGTGGCATGATATCGGCTCATTGCAACCTCCACCTCTGGGCTCAAGTGATCCTCATGCCTTAGCCTCCCAAGTAGCTGGGACTACAGGCGCATGCCACCATGCCCAGGTCCAAGAATTTTTATATTGAAAGGAACACTGCCATTCATTTCAACTTGTTTCACACAATTGGATCATTAAAATATTTTCATTTTTTTTAAAAAAAAACCAAAAGCCTACTCTTCTCAAATTACTTTTTAATTGACATATCTGAAAATTAATAAAATGTGTATTCATGTATTTCAGTCATAAGTGCTATTTAATTGAAGAAAAATACAGCAGTTTGTTTTCATTTTGCTGTTTAACATAACTAAGTTACAGAAAAGTTCATTTCTAGTCGTACTTATTATTGTCCTGAAAAGACTAGTGGTACAGCCTTGTAGAAGGTAAATGATTGAATGTGGGATTGCCTTTTGTTTGTTTTTTCTGTCAGGAGTGCTATATTTGGGTTTATTTTGTTTGAAAGTTAGGGGGTGACCTCATAGAAAGCTATTTTGACACTTAACAGTTTATTCTGAAGATGTTACTCCTGGCTGTTTTGGTTCCTTGTGGTATTAGTCTTCAGGGTCATAGTTAGGCAATATTTAATCTCAAGATATTTGTGAGTGTTCCACTGTCAAATGTGAAAGTTTGGAAGTTTTGCCATGTCATCTCCTGGACCAGAAATTCATGTTATTAAGATTAGAGTAAGTAATATTTTCAGCAATTCCTGGGAATTTACATAATTGTAATGCTTTTTTAGGTGTGCCAAAAGGTTGAGGCCTCTGGGTTTGAATTCACCAGCTTGGTATTTTCAGTCTCCTTCCCACCACAGCTATCTGTAAGAGAGGTAAGGTCATTTGATGCATAAAACTATATGTGAAGTGCATGCTAGGAATTTCTCAAAAAATGGGAATGTAGAAATATTCCTTACTCTATTATATTTTTTACATTTTGTGTACTTATTGAATGATTGAAGCAATTTATAGCTGCTTAATAAATACTTGTTGAGTGACTGAATGACAAAAGGAATTAGTTTTGTCCTAACAAAGCAAGTTAGTTTGTCCTAGGACTGCCATCTTCTTTAAAGTCCCTCAATCAGTTGCAGACATTCATTATTAGCTCCATGTGAGGCACGATGGTCAGAGAAAGAGATTTGACTAGGTTTCCAGAGATCTTTTGAGGTGGATATGTGCATTTTAGAATAGTCCTAGAATAGGGTCATTTCAATTATGATGAGCCTTCTTCCCTCTGGAGTAAAATATAAAAAGATGGCGTATCTTCCAGTCAATGATAAAAGGGAGAGAAATGGCCTCATTTTTTAAAACTGTTTTCTTTTCTTTTCTTTTTTTTTTTTTGAGGCGAGGTCTCGCTCTTTCTCCCAGCCCGGAGTGCAGTGGCGCAATCTCGGCTCACTGCAAGCTCCGCCTCCCGGGTTCACGCCATTCTCTTGCCTCAGCCCCCCGAGTAGCCGGGACTACAGGCGTCCGCCAGTGCGCCCGGCTAATTTTTTGTATTTTTAGTAGAGACGGGGTTTCACCGTGTTAACCAGGATGGTCTTGATCTCCTGACCTCGTGATCTGCCCGCCTCGGTCTCCCAAAGTTCTGGGATTACAGGCGTGAGCCACTGCGCCCAACCAAAACTGTTTTCTTTGTTAAGTGAAAAAAAAAGTCATTGCTGTAATATTCTTATGTGTCAAAACTGACATGAAAACATAAAGCTTTGCTAATACTGTTAAATGAAGTATAGTGAGAAATGAGAAACTTCTGTAATCTCAAATTCCAACCATGGGTTCTAAGCATATTTGTTTATATTTATGAGATGTCTTTCCCCTAAGAAGCCTGCAGTATCAACAGAACATTACATCGTAAACCCTCACTTTCTTTGGGTGAGCCTGTTTATTAGCCCCAAATAAGCTGAAGATTGTTGAAGCTGGATAGAATGATATAGAAGAGCCAGGAAATGAAAAAGGGTAGAATGATTTTATATAGTATCTGTGTTGCTGACAAGATAACTGAGCAAATGGAAGAATAAAGGGGATGATGATGATGATATAACTGGGCTTATAAACACTTAGAGTAATTTTCTAGTCAATCATCAAAGCATTTCTCCCTGATGTGTCATCTTCTGGTCCAATTTTGGTAGAGAGAAACAGACTTCCAAAAGCTGAGTGACTGTCACTTTAGTGAGAGTTTTGAGAAACAAATAGGAATAAGAAGTATATTTTCTGAATGTGGTTATATATCTTACCACCAAACCCTTCCTCTCAAAGCTTATGTTTATATATTTCCCTAACCCTCAGAACCTGTGAATCAAAGTTTATATTTTTACATTAAGATTCATATTATCCATTTTATCACTTATTTGATGATTTTAACAATATTAGCTTAATGTTACTATTTATAAGGTATTTATGTTCCATATTAGAAAGAGAAGATACTGTTTTTTTTGTTTGTTTGTTTTGAGAGGGAGTTTCGTTCTTGTTGCCCAGGCTGGAATACAATGGCACCATCTCGGCTCACTGCAACCTCTGCCTCCCGGGTTCAAGCGATTCTTCTGCCTTAGCCTCTCAAGTAGCTGGGCTTACAGGCATGCGTCACCAAGCCCAGCTAATTTTTTTTTGTATTTTTAGTAGAGACGGGGTTTCTCCACGTTGGTCAGGCTGGTCTCGGACACCCGACCTCAGGTGATTCGCCCACCTCGGCCTCCCAAAGTGCTGGGATTACAGGCATGAGCCACCGTGCCCTGCCAGAAGATAACTGTTTTTAAAAATAGAATTATTCTGCTTAAACTCTACTTTTTATAACTAATTTTAGCCAGACAACTATTTAGCAGAAATATGTGACTGTTCTGATTATTGAAGAATTAATATGTTTCCATAGTTTAGTGTGCTATGTTTTATTGTTTTATTTGTAGTAATAACTAATATATTTTAATCTATTCATTTCCTAAGAATAAAAATTCAAGAAATTACAGTTTTATATGCAGTATACTCTTTTCACATCCCAGGTTTCTTCAGAAAATTATGTTTATGGTTCACTTCGTGATTTTCTGTTATTATGTTACTTTTTCTCTTTTTTTTTTTTTTTTTTTTGAGACAGAGTCTCTCTCTGTCACCCAGGCTGGAGTGCAGTGGCACGATCTCAGCTCACTGCAAGCTCCGCCTCCCGGGTTCATGCCATTCTCCTGCCTCAGCATCGCGAGTAGCAGGGACTACAGGTGCCCGCCACCATGCCCGGCTAATTTTTTGTAGTTTTTATTAGAGATGGGGTTTCACCGTGTTAGCCAGGATGGTCTTGATCTTCTGACCTCATGATCTGCCTGCCTTGGCCTCCCAAAGTGCTGGAATTACAGGCGTGAGCCACCACGCTTGGCCATATGTTACTTTCTTTTATTGCCATCTTTTATTACTTCTTTGGAGTTGAGATATGCTGTGCAAGCCAGGTTGGATAGAAATTGCTTTTTAAACCACTTATTTGTTACACATCTCAATTTAAGCTAGTTACACATAACTTCAGAATATTCTGCATTTTGAATATAAATTCTGTGATTTCTCTAGTGCCATGTTCTACATTGTGGCTTTCAACTTAGACCTTATCTCTACCTTAGAACTTCTTTGTCTGTTTGTAGAACAAACGTCAATATACTATCCATAAAATTGATTGATGTCAATTATCTCATAATTCACACCAGAATATACAATTGAGTCCATTGGAATGATTTGATTTTTTCCACTTCTAAGAAGTAGATTATCACAGATCTATTTAAAGCAAACAATACTTTATCAATATGGTGGTATTTATTATATTCCTGCTTACAAAATAAACAAAGGGTGGCCTCAAGTAAAGTTTTTTTAAAAATTAAATGGCCAGTCGCAGTAACTCATGCCTGTAATCCCAGCACTTTGGGAGGCTGAGGTGGGAGGATCTCTTGAGTCAGTTCAAGACCAGCCTGGGCAACACAGTGAGACTCTGTCTCTACAAAAAAATTAAAAAATTAGCTGGGTGTGGTGATGCATATCTGTAGTCCCAGCTACCCTGGAGGCCAAGGAGGGAGGATTGCTTGGGCCTGGGGAGTTGAAGCTGCAGTGAGCCATGATCACACCACTGTACTCTAGCCTGGGTGACAGAGCGAGGCCCTGTCTCAAAAAAAAAAAAAAAAAATTAAGCAATAAAATTTGCATTAACGCATCTATGTTCCTGGTTCTACCAATCCCTTTCTGATGATAGCAATTTTTTTTTCTGTTTTTTTTTTTGTTTTTTTTTTTTTGAGATGGAGTCTCGCTCTGTCGCCCAGGCTAGAGTGCAGTGGCGCAATCTCGGCTCACTGCAGCCTCCGTCTACCAAGTTCAAGCAATTTTCCTGCCGCGGCCTCATGAGTAGCTGGGATTACAGGCATATGCCACCACACCCAGCTAATTTTTGTATTTTTAGTAGAGACGCGGTTTCACCATGTTGGTCAGGCTGGTCTCGAACTCCTGATTGCAAGTGATCTGCCTGCCTCGGCCTCCCAAAGTTCTGGGATCACAGGTGTGAGCCACCACTCCCGGCCCCAATAGTTTTTATTTATCATCATTATAAAAGCATTAATTTAAAAGCTTAGAAAGAAAAGTCTATATTTTTGTTCACAGTTAGTATAATAATCATTTTCCACTGAGTTCGGGAGAATATGGAAGCAGGATGGAGTATATCCCCTAAATGTGTTTTCTTAGAAGGAACTAGCTAATCAATCAGAACAGCTTTAAACTTAATACTGCTAAAGAGGAGAAGCATAAGCAGATTAACTGGTGAAACAGTGTTACAGTAAGACGTTGTAAGTAGAATAAATAAAGGCAGTATTCAGGGATTCACAAGAGAACAATATGGAAAGTTGTGGGACATAATGCTTAGAGTCTCCAAAGTCTATATTGGCATACAACATTTTAATAATAAATTTGAGATCATAAGAGAGTAATAAATACCTTACGACTGTCATGGTGACTTTCTGGGTTTGGTCTTACCATTTGAATGTAATAATGGAAGGATAATTCCTTCTTATAAGGCTCAGATTTGTTAAGAGGAAAGATGTAATAGTGTGATATGGCAAGAAATTATGTACCTGCACTGAGATTTGAGATCCTGAGAGTGATCTCACGATGGTACCTGTGGTCCCAGCTCCTGTGGAGACTGAGGTGGGAGGATCACTGTAGCCCAGGAGGCGGAGGTTGCAGTGAGCTGAGATTGCACCACTGCGCTCCCACTCCAGCCTGGAACAAAGTAAGATCCTGTCACAAAAAACAAAACAAAACAAAATAGGATAGATAGAGTAGTAGAAGTATACTGTATAATATCTGGCCAAGGGGAGGGTTGATTAATTACAGATACAAAATAGTCACAAAGGCTAATGAATACAGTAGTGTGAGGGACTCCCAGTGTCTCGGCACATGATGGAAATCACGTTTAACTAAAAGTGTGTTATCTGACAACTTTTGGATTGGAACTATTTCTTTTCCTAAAGTAGTGGTTATCTAACATGCATGAGACCCACTTGGAGAGTTTCCCAGGTCCCATTCCCAGAGATGCTAATAAGTAGGTCAGGTGAGACTCATGAATTTGCATTTCTAACAAGCTCATAGGTAATGCTGATGCTATTACAACGACAACACTTTAAGAACCATTTTCCTAAAGGATGGTGGGGGAACGAATCTAGTCCTAAATGAAAAATTGATAGCCTTTTAAATTTGTATTCCTGAAGGATGGGAGGAAGAGGCATAAGTAGAATATATCCTAAACTTTTGATAAGTGGATTTCAAACACTACAAAGAAAAGGCAAAGAAAAATGGCATAGGATTCTGTGCTGGAAGATAAATTAAAAGGATTGAAAACATCAGAGAAAGTGCAATTCACATTTTAATTCAAACCAAACTATCTCAATGAATTAAAAAAAAAAGGTAGGGGTAAAATACACCTGAATAAAGAAGTAGGGATCTCTTTCTATCTCTGCCTCTGTTTTTACACAAAGGCTTGTATTTAGATATATTTATTTGACTGTTTAGTTTGGCCTATGAGCTCCTGTGTACCTATCATCCAACTTCAACAGTTAAATTTTTTGCAAACCTGGGATCAGTTTCAAAAGAAATACAGGAAAGATGAAGTCAAATTAATGCAAATGAAAGAGGATGGCTTGACTGGGTGTTGGCTCATGCCTATAATCCCAGTACTTTGGGAGGCTGAGGTGGGTGGATCACCTGAGGTCAGGAGTTCGAGACCAGCCTAGCCAACATAGTAAAATCCCGTCTCTACTAAAAATACAAAAATTAGACGAGTGTGGTGGTGTGCACCTGTAGTCCCAGCTATTCGGGAGGCTGAGGCAGGAAAATCATTTGAACCCGGGAGGCGGAGGCTGCAGTGAGCCAAGATTGTGCCACTGCACTCCAGCCTGGGGAGAGTACATCTGAAAAAAAAAGAGGTGGCTTATGGCTTATGTCTATAAGAACAGCAACCAGAAAGCTAAAGCTAATGAATAGAAGCTTTCAAGAATTGATAAGGAAGATTTGTATACTTAAAGTTATGTTTAGAGCAAGAAAAAGATGAAAAGGATGGATAGATCTGCTATTTGGAACTGATAGTATACTGCTGATGCATGATATAGAGAAAGCAGGGCTCTGAAAAATCCTGTTTTGCTTCTGTCCTTTATGTCAAGGAAAATGATCTTCCTGCCGAAAAGAGGTAGACTGGTCATTGGTAAGGGAGAATGAATGCTCCACATGGTGAAGCTTTTCAAAATGGATTCAGGTGTTTAGACCTGGGTGCATTACATTCCAGTATAGCTTCAGAAAGAACTTGCAGCTATTCTTGATTTTTGAGGGCTTTTAACCCATTTATGCTGGAGGTTGCAAATTTTTTTGGTGAAAAATCAGACCTTGGCGATGACCCAGAGCAGTAGGATATAAATATCTCCCACAAGCTTAGCGTTCTAATAATGGAACACTAGAAAAATGGGTTAAAAATAGCAGATTTTACAAATGACTGAAGACAGATAAAGGCAGTTGCAATTTTCCAAAGGGGAAGAAAGTTGGCCACAGAGGTCAGGGTAAGAGGGAGATGTGATTATAACATAATGGTAAGAGAGATGTAACGTTTATTCTGAAGATGGAGGAAGGGAGCCATGAGCCAAGGAATGCAGATGTTCTTTTGAAGCTAGAAAAGGCAAGGAAACAGATTTACTACTAACAGCCTCCAGAAGGGAACACAGCCCTGCTGGCACCTTGATTTTAACCCAGTGAGACCTGTGTCAGACCTGGGACCTAAAGATAAATTGGTGTTTTAAACCACTAAATTTGTGATAATTTGTTATAGGAGCAATAGAAAATGAATACACATTTAGAGGATTTAGTGCATTCAGAATGGTGGAACCATCTGAAACCTGGTCACAGAAGCCACTGCTGAAGGAGCTTGGGTTATTTAATTTTGAGAATAGATGATTCAGTGGGATGAGTTTGCTTTCCTTAAATATTTGAGGGGCTTCCTTATAAAAGAGGAATTAGATTGCTGCAAGGATAGAATCAAGAGCTATTAAGAATTGAGAATTATCCAGAACAGGATAGATTGTTTCCAGAGATTTCCCATCACTAGAATGTTTAAGCCAAGGCTGGAAAATACAGTTGTCCCTTGATATCTGTGGGGGTTGGTTCCAGCACCCCCGAGCCCCTCGCAGGTACCAAAATCCGCAGATGCTTAAGTTTCTCATATAAAATGGTATACTATTTGCATATAACTTACACACATCCTCTTGTATACTTTAAATCATCTCAAGATTACTTATATAATGCAATGTGGGTGCTATGTAAATAGTCGTTATGCTACATTATTTGGGGAATAATCACAGGAAAAAATCTGTACCTGTTCAGTACAGATCCTTTTTTTCCCCCTAAATGTTTTCTATCCAGGGTTGATTGAATCCATAGATGTAGGATCCACAGATACAGAGTGCCAATGTACTTGGCCAAGATACATAGAAAGTGTGCACTATATAGTTGGTTAGACTAGAGATCTTAAGCCTTTTCAACTCTAAGATTCTATATAGTTTTAAGAAAAATACTTATTACAGTGTTTATTTATTTGAGACGGGGTCTCACTCTGTCACCTAGGCCAGAGTGTGGTGGTGTGATCACAGCTCACTGCAGCCTTGATCTCTTAGGCTCAAGTGATCCTCCCACTTCACCTTCCTGAGTAACTGGGACAACAGGTGCATGCCACTATGCCCAGATAACTTATTTCTTATTTTTTTGTAGCGATGAGGGCTCCCTATGTTGCCAAGGCTGGTCTCGAACTCCTGGGCTCAAGTGATCCTCCTGGTGTGGCCTCCCAAAGTGCTAGTATTACAGGCTACTGCACCCGGCCCTATAGTGGTTATTTTATATTCATGATTGATTCCTCTAAACTTCTACATCATAATGCCACACAAAAACTATAGAATGAATGTCCCAGACATATGCTAATATTAGGCTAAATTTGTATTTATGGGAAAAGAGTATTCCATTAAGTCCTTTTAAAAGCTAAATGCTTTCAGTTTTAGTTTTTAGTTTCATCTTTACTAGTTGAGTCCAGTAGAGGGCAATATTGTACTATCAGTTTGGTTTATTGGTCTCTTCATGGGTAGGGTATGGGGAACAGTTTGCTTAGTCCATTGACTTTAAATGTATATATTGTCTTTTAAGTGTTACTTTGGATGAAACACCTGCTTATCAATATGCAACTTGATATGGTTGGAATTTTGTCAAATCAAAACTTTTTTCCTATCATTTATTATACTTTATATCTGCATACTTTGCAGTAAGTACTACAAATTATACATGACCCTAGAAAATTAGCTAAGAATAAAAGCAGTACCATTTCTATCCATCCAAGTGCTAACCAGGCCCGACCCTGCTTAGCTCTTGAGATCATGTGAGATCAGGCACATTCAGGGTGGTATGGCCACAGACAGCAGTACAATTTCTGTAGCAGCATTTTTTATTTAGGAAATTGTCTTCTTTCTTTTCTTTTTTTTTTTTAAGATGAAGTCTCACTCTGTCACCCAGACTGGAGTGCAGTGGCATGATCTGGGCTCATTGCAACCTCCGCCTCCCAGGTTCAAGCGATTCTCCTGCTTCAGCCTCCCTGAGTAGCTGGGACTACAGGTGCATGCCACCACGCCCAGCTAATTTTGTATTTTTAGTAGAGATGGGGTTTTGCCATGTTGGCCAGGCTGGTCTTGAACTCCTGACAGGTGATGTGTCCGCCTCGGCCTCGTAAAATGCTGGGATTACAAGCATGAGCCACTGCATCCGGCCTGTAATTGTCTTTTTAAATTCTGAAAAATGGATATTCAAATGGCTTTGGATTTTTACTTAAATCTGTGGATTCATAACTAATTTAGGATTATTGATCTCATTCAGAATCTGAAGAAAGCAGTGAATTCCTTTGTCCTAAAAATGCACATACTAAAAATTTTGTATGTATTTACAGAGGCCTCTTAAACTCTCAGGCCATTAGTCCTAGAATCTTTTTTAATTGGTAATTTCCCTTCTGTTATTGATTGATGTTTTTTTTCTAAAGGACTATATTTTTTCTAATTATGTTTAGCTCATAAATAGAATGTGTCAAAATTCTCAACTTTAAGTATAGAGAGCTATATATATATTGTGGGTGCAGGCATGAGCTGGCTGTCTTTGTTCCTTAACTCAGCTTTCTGATTTAGCATGTATATTTTCTGCTTTTTGTCCATTTGTGCATGGCTTCTCGATTTTTATTTTGTATGACAGGCATTCTTCCTAAATCTGTGTGTGTTCTCTGTCACCCACCATGTAAGACCAACCCAAGGTCCACTTCATTCGATAAGCCTTTTCTGAGCTTACTAAGGAGTTTTCAGAATTTGTAGCCCTATTTTTGGTTAGATTAGTTTAGAACTCCCTTCAGTTCCTATATGGTCCACTTATCCATGCAAAGCAAGTTTGATTCCTGTAAACTTCTACAGCGTAATGCCACACAAAACTATTATAGAATGAATGTCCCAGACATATGCTAATATTAGGCTAAACTTGCATTTATGGGAAAAGAGAGAGCATTCCACTAAGTCCTTTTTTTTTTTTTTTTGAGATGGAGTCTCGCTCTGTCGCCCAGGCTGGAGTGCAGTGGCGCGATCTCAGTGTATTGCAACCCCGCCTCCTGGGTTCACGCCATTCTCCTGCCTCAGCCTCCAGAGTAGCTGGGACTACAGGCGCCTGCCACCCTGCCCGGCTAACTTTTTGTATTTTTAGTAGAAACGGGGTTTCACCGTGTTAGCCAGGATGGTCTCGATCTCCTGACCTAGTGATCGGCCCACCTCGGCCTCTCAAAGTGCTGGGAGTACAGGCGTGAGCCACCGCGCCCGGCCCCGCTAAGTCCTTTTAAAAGTTAAATGCTTTTGAGTCTTAGTTCTTTTAGGGACTGCCCGTTAAGGATCTTTCAATAGACTTTTCATGAGTGGGTTGGGGAGTGTATAGTAACCTTGCTAGTTTTAGGTACACGTGTGCATTTCACAGTTTACAAAGCATTCATTCTATATCATAATACCTCTAAAGTTTAACTGTTGCATTTATGGGGAATGAGGTTTACCTTCAAATAAATGGGTAACTGTTCTCTTTGAAATGAAAATAAAATATAGAAAATTTTAAAACAGGTAGTTGTATTACATTCAAATGCATGTGGTAACTTAAACTAGGTCAACATAGTCCATTCATTAAATTTCAGCTTGAAAGAATCCTTGGAGTTATCTTTTAATGAATAGATAAAACCAAATTTGTAATTAGCATGTCAATTATATGGTCTTTAAAAATGTATATGAGAGCCCTTTAAAACTGTTTTTTTAAAACATTTAAAGCATTGCCCCTGAAAATCTGGTTTGTGTTATTGATCTGTCAATGAAGGAAGTACTTGCTAAAGAAAGGTAAATCCTCCCCACCCCATTCAAAAACATCACACATTCTGAATTAGTAGGTACTTTTAATGCATTTTCCTTTGATTTCCCTGATGCAAAAGTAGAAGTAACTTTTTTTTTTTTTTTTTGGTAAAGTCTGGTTTCTCCGATAACAAGTGTTCTAATCTATGAGCATATTTCTGAAGGATTGCAGACCCAACCTGGAGTAAACCCATTAGATACGGCCCCATCCAAGTAAGACACTGAGGAATAAAAAAGAGAAAAGGCCAGGTGCAGTGGCTTATACCTCTGTAGTCCCAGAACTTTAGGAGGCTAGGCGGGTGGATTGCTTGAGGCCAGGAGTTCAAGACTAACCTGGCCACCGTGGAGAAACCCTATCTCTACTAAAAATACAAAAATTAGCTGGCTGTGGTGGCACATGCCTGTAATTCCAGCTACTCGGGAGGGTGAGGTGTGAGAATCGCTTGAACCCAGGAATCAGAGGTTGTAGTGGGCCGAGATTATGCCACTGTACTCCAGCTTGAGCAACACAGTGAGATCCTGTTTCAAAAAAAAAAAAAAAGAGAAAAAAATATTTCATCTTTAGCACAAAGTCCTCGTAGAAATAATAAATTTCAAAAAACCTATAAATTTTTCAAAAGTAAAAATTTATTCTCAGCCCAAAGATAGAAACTGTTTTGTACTGTTCCTCTGTTTTTCATTGCTGAGAGGTAATAGTGAAGCAGCAAGGATCCTAAAAATATAGTGCATTTTAAAATAAAATAGACCTCAACCTCTTAGATAATGTTTAAATGAGGATTTCTCAAACTAATAGTACCCAAGCAAATATACTATGTAACACTTTAAAATTTTGTGATCTAATATTACTTTTAATTTCTTTTTAGTAAATTGATTTGATAATACATTGAGATATAATTCATTTTAGCAAACTTACTGTTATGCAAAAGATAACTTAGATAATTGCTTGTGAGTTTATAAAATAACCTTTAAATTTCTGAAAAGGGTTCACAAGTATTACATTTAATTTTTTTCTTTTTTAAATTATAAAAACAGCACATGCTTACTGAAAGTGCCAAACAACTCAGAAGTATGTAAAGTTAACATTAGTCTCTCTCTTTCTCTTCCTCTTTTCTACTTCCCATTTTCTGGAGTAACATTTTGGTAATCTCTTTCTAAGACCTTTTGCTATATACATATAAACGTATACCTACATGTACTGCACATAGTTTGGGTTTGTTTGCTTTAGTGAAACATACATGTTCTGAAAACTTTTTATCCTGCAACAACCATTGACAACCTTCAACTGTGTTAGAACTTACAGAGCTCACATATGCATATATGAGCTTTCCCGTACAGATGGTTAAATCAGAATTTCTTAAATTAATTCATTTATCCAGTTGAAGAATATTCAGATCAACTTCAGTTTTCAGTTTTTATTATTATAAATGAAATTTGCAATGAACATACTTGTATATGGAGTCTAGTATTTCTATATTTTTGTCTGATAAATTCTTAGAATTGGAACTGCTGAATTGATGGGAATACACATTTAGAATTGTGATAGGTATTTCCAAATTGCCCTCCTAAAAGGTGGTACCAGTTTACAGCAGTGTATTACAACCCCATGTCTTTTTCAAACCTGAAGTTATACTCTTCAATATTTTCTAACCTATATGCAAAAGTTTTCTTGTTTTAGTTCGCACTTGTAGTATTTGATTTTCAAGTGAACTTTTACATCTTTTTATATGTTTACTAGCCGTCTGGGTTTCTATTATCTGGTTATTTGGCTTTTTAAAATTGATTAGTAAGTGCTCTTTGGACATAGTGACTATTAATCTTTCATCAATTCTGTTTCTCCCAGCCTGACATTTGTCATTTACCTTTGTTTGTGGTCATTTAACAAACATAAATTTCTAATTTTATGGAACTTTTCATCTAGGAACAAATTTATCTGTACTTTTTCAATATTTGTTTTGATCTTTCAAGTATATTATAGTTTTTCCTCACACATTTATTTATTCCTATGTGTTTTTAAATGTTTTTTATTTTTGATTTTAGTTGAAATTTGAGTGGAATCTCTTTTTCCCATAAATTTTTTCCTTTGGCTATTAGGAAAGTAATGTATGCATGTTTGTAGGTGTGTGTGTTTAATGTTTGTCTTGGAACTGACTAACTTACAGGTCTCTATTATTAATCCTAGTGGTTTTTCAGTTATTATCTAGGTATGTAGTTACCTTATTTGCAAATAATGATACTTTTGTCATTTCTTTTTTACTATTTTAAAAATATATACAGTATATTTAGGTGTATCATATGTGTATATTTTAATCCTAAGTATATTGTTAGCTCTATTCTGATAGGTATGCTTTATCTAATTTTTTTTTTTTTTTTTTTTTTTGAGATGCAGTTTTGCTCTTGTTGCCAAGGCTGAAGTGCAATGACGCGATCTCGGCTGACTGCAACCTCCGCCTCCCAGGTTCAAGCGATTCTCCTGCCTCAGTTTCCTGAGTAGCTGGGATTACATGCGCTACCATGCTCAGCTAATTTTTTTGTATTTTTTAGTAGAGATGGGTTTCACCATGTTGGTCAGGCTGGTCTCAAATTCCTGACCTCAGGTGATCCACCTGCCTCAGCCTCCCAAAGTACTGGGATTACAGGCATGAGCCACCGTGCCCGGCCTATCCTTTATTTAATGAAATTTGCTTCTATTCCAAGTATAGTATGTTTTGTTAAAAATAATAAATGTGGCCGGGCGCGGTGGCTCACGCTTGTAATCCCAGCACTTTGGGAGGCCGAGGCGGGCGGATCACGAGGTCAGGAGATCGAGAACACGGTGAAACCCCGTCTCTACTAAAAATACAAAAAAATTAGCCGGGCGTGGTGGCGGGTGCCTGTGGTCCCAGCTACTCGGAGAGGCTGAGGCAGGAGAATGGCGTGAACCCGGGAGGCGGAGCTTGCAGTGAGCCGAGATTGCGCCACTGCACTCCAGCCTGGGCGACAGAGCGAGGCTCCGTCTCAAAAAAAAAAAAAAATAATAATAATAATAATAAATGGATATTTGCAATAATTATATTTTTCTCCTTTTATCTATTTTGTAGTCAAGTAAATTAATAATTTCTTTGTGTTGAATTTGTGTTGTTTTCTTGAAATAAGCATTTTTCATTCTGATTATAATAATAATTAAACTTAAGGGCTGGGTGTGGTGGCTTATGCCTGTAATCCCAGCACTTTGGGAGGCCAAGGCAGGAGGATTGCTTAAGGCCAGGAGTTTGAAACCAGCATGGTCAACATAGCGAGACCTCCATCTCTACCAAGAAAAAAGTTAGCTAGGTATGGTGGTGCATGCCTGTAGTCCTAGCTACTCGAGACTATATTTTTGTCTGATAAATTCTTAGAATTGGAAATGCTGAATTGAAGGGAATACAATTCAGCTGGCCAAGGTGGAGGATCACTTGAGCCTAGGAGTTAGAGGCTGCAGTGAGTCATGATTGCGCCACTGAGCTCCAGCCTGGGCATCAGAAAGAGACCTGTCTCAAAAAAATACATATTCGACTTAATATTTTATTTAGCATATTTACATATATAGATATTTGGTTTAGGTATTAAATCATGCAATTAGATTTTATATTAGATTATGTAAACCTTTTGAAATGAACCGTGAGGCTTTCTTATGCTTCAAAAATTTTAACAACAAAGAAATTATCTGTTTTTGTTTCTTGAAATGTTGTTAAATTCACTTATAAAATGATATTAGATGGTTATAAAGGTAGGTCTTTATTACTTTTTCAATTTATTCTATTAAAAGTTATTGTTCTATCTGGCCAGGCATGGTGGCTCACGCCTGTAATCCCAGCACTTTGGGAGGCTGAGGCAGATGGACCATTTGAGGTCAGGAGTTTGAGACCAGCCTGGCCAACATTGCAAAACCCTGCCTCTACTAAAAATACAAAAATTAGCTGGGTGTGGTGGTGTGCACCTATAATCGCAGCTGCTTGGGAGGCTGAGACACAAGAATTGCATGAACCCAGGAGGTGGAAGTTTCAGTGAGCCAAGATCGTGCCACTCCACTCCAGCTTGGGTGACAGAGCAAGACTCTGTCTCCAAAAAATAATAATAATAATAATAAAATAAATAAGTAAATCCAGGGATGGATCAAGATAAAGACAGATTTTCTGGAGAGAGGAGAGAAGTAAGTATAAGGAGTTCCTGCTGGAGTCAGGCAGTCCTGTAGTCCTGGGACCAAATGCCTGCATTGTGACTAGGAGGAAGTTAGAGGCCTCTTTATTTTTTATTATTTTTATTTTTTTAATTGAGATGGAAAAAGAAAAGTTGCTGGGCTATCTGTTTTTTCCCTCTTCTTGAGTCAAGTTTTGATTAATTAAATATTAGCTATTTAATTACCAAATAATTAATTTGTTACTTTACTTTCCTTCAAAATTGTTTGTTTCAAAGTGTGGTCTAGCAACCCCTAGAAGTCCTTGCAAGGGGTTCATGAGGTCAAAAGTATTTTTATAATTTATAATAATTTGCTTTTTTCACTCTCATTCTTTTAAGAGTATACAGTGGAGTTTTCCAGAGGCTATGTGATTACAGCAAATTGAATGTAGAGGCAGATATGAAAATCCAGGTATCTCCTAATAAGATGTATATTAAAGAGATTTGCAAAAATGTCCCACAGCATCAGTTTTCTCACTAAATTATTTTGCTTGAAAAATATATTTTTCAAGAAAAGTTATTTATGTTAACACATAATGGATTTATTACTTTGTCATTAATTTTTAATGAATTAATAAATATTTTTTAGGCCGGGCACGGTGGCTCACGCCAATAATCCCAGCACTTTGGGAGGCCAAGGCAGGCAGATCACCTGAGGTCAGGAGTTCAAGACCAGCCTGGCCAACATGGTGAAACCCCATCTCTACTAAAATACAAAAATTAGCCCGATGTGGTGGCGGGCACCTGTAATCCCAGCTACTTGGGAGGCTGAGGCAGGAGAATTGCTTGAACCTGGGAGGCAAAGGTTGCAGTGAGCCGAGATCTTGCCATTGCACTCCAGCCTGTGTGACAGAGTGAGACTCAGTCTCAAAAAAAAATAATTTAATTCATGGTTTTAATTGCTAATATGGTAAATATTGATAGCTATAACCAACATAAAAGCTACTTGAGGTTCTCGAAAACTTAAGAATGTAGGCTGGGCGTGGTGGCGCACACCTGTAATCCCAGCACTTTGCGAGGCCAAGGCAGGTGGATCACCTGAGGTCAGGAGTTTGAGACTAGCCTGGCCAACATGGCGAAACCCCATCTCTACTAAAAAAATACAAAAATTAGCCAGGCATGGTGGCGCGTGCCTGTAGTCCCAGCTACTCGGGAGGCTGAGGCAGGAGAATTGCTTGAGCCCAGGAGGCGGAGGTTGCAGTGAGACGAGATCGTGTTATTGCACTCCAGCCTGGGCAACAGAGTGAGACTCTGTCTCATAAAAAAAAGAATGTAATGGGTCCTTTAACCAAACTGTTAGAGAACCACTGATCTACATGTAACAGTTTAATTTTTTTGAAGGTGCCTGTACTAATCTTCTATAATTCTTTAAATCTTCTTTGAATAGAATAGTCTACTGTACATGTGTATATATCTGCATCTATATCTATAATTACATTTTACATGCATTTTTGGTTTTACACATTTATTGTGTGTTCATGTGTGTTTGTCAGCAGAACTGCAACTTGAATGGAAGCACTGACCTACTTGGTGTTTTGGTTCTTTCTTGTGGCTGATTTTGTCCACAGGCCAAATTTCTAGAAGTGATTTAGGTATGTGAGCTAGTGGATTTCTGATGATAGTCTTGGATGAAAGGCACAGAGTTCTGTAGCCACAGGCAGGAAGAGTTGGTGGGAGATGGGTGGTCCTCCAGGGAAGCTGCCATCACAGGTCAGCCTTATCCTCTGATGGTTGTGCTGGACTTCTTGCAACCTGTATTGTGCTCAAGGCAGGAACTCGGAGGTATCCTTAGAATGGGGCTTCACTGTACAAAGTCCTGGCCACTATGAATGTTTCAGAGAAGATGCTGGCTCTCTAAAACCAAATTCAAAGAGGGAGTACATTTGCACTTCTAAGCCACACCCGGCTGCCAACAGATGTTTGAGATCCTTGCTTCACTGAGGTTATTAACTCTAGAGTTACCTGAAATTCAGTTGCTATGTGTGTGCTCTCTCATTTTCATATGACACTAAAGAACAGTACTGAGCCATGTCTGTCTTCATTTATCTATCCCAGAGCCTTTCATTTATTGTAACTGTCCTGTCTTTTCTGATCCCCCTCCCTGCCTCTACTCCTACCCCACCCCACTTGCAGAATTTCCTCTTGTTATTTCCAATCAAATCCTTCATTGCTAAACAAACATCAGCACCTACAGTGTTGGAAGATGCGATGCAATTTCCTTAAAACTCACAACATAAAAATAGCAATTCCAGCCGGGCGCGGTGGCTCACGCTTGTAATCCCAGCACTTTGGGAGGCCGAGGCGGGCGGATCACGAGGTCAGGAGATCGAGACCATGGTGAAACCCTGTCTCTACTAAATGTATAAAAAAAAAAAAAATAAGCCGGGCGCGGTGGCGGGCGCCTGTAGTCCCAGCTACTCGGAGAGGCTGAGGCAGGAGAATGGCGTGAACCCGGGAGGCGGAGCTTGCAGTGAGCCGAGACTGCGCCACTGCACTCCAGCCTGGGCGACAGAGCAAGACTCCGTCTCAAAAAAAAAAAAAAAAAAAAAATAGCAATTCCAGGAACTAGAGTAATACAATTGTAAAACCTAATTTGGCCCCACAGATTCATTCTATCTTTGCTGATCTGTCCTTGCTTTCCCCCTCTTGACTTGTCCGAAAAGAAGATCTTCAACCTTTTCAATGCTATCTAAAAGTTCTATTGCCAAAGTAGAGAGAAAACCTAGAGTTAAATGGTCTCTTCTTATGTCTCACTTCATTTTCTTTTTTCTCAACCGTGTAGGGAAAGAAAAGAGGATTTTGATGGTTTTTAAACATGGCCGACATAAGTTTTATTTATCAGAGGAGACACCCAGATTCAGTCTGTTACATTCATTTAATCACAGGTCTGACATCCAAGGCTTTGGAGAAAAGAAGAAAGTTTTGAGATGGGGAGGTGGTGGGGGTGAGGAGATGGTGGTGGTGCAAGAGTCAACTAAGTGGTAGATCAAACAGTGGTTATAGGAAAATACTCCCCCTTCCTCTCTTACCTTCCTCTTTCTGCCACCACGCCTGAGACACAAGGTGAGGGGCAGGCCCTGGAGAGGCAGATGTTCAAGGTTATAGCATGCTGCCACAACCCTGACACATGGTGAGGCACAGGCCCTGATGGAGCAGAAGTTTAAGGCACTAGCATGCTGGGGATGGGGAGGAGGAGAAGGAGGAAATCTTAGGCAGTGGTCTGGATAGAGAGAAGGAAGAAGAATTTCTCTTGTCACTAACCTCCTTATTGAGCCCAGTTTCCAAATGGCTATTAGAGTACAAGAAAAAATTACATAAATGTTTGTATGTATGTATGCATATGTGTATGTGTGTGTGTTGGGAGAAGAGTTTGGAGCAGGGGGTACTGCTAAATGCCTCCAGCTGCCCACACAACTATTGTCATTTTTCTATTGTCATTATTCTCAGTCTATATTTATATTATCTTTGTTATTATAAATGAGTCCAAGAGAGGTATAAGATTCAAAAGAATATAGTTTGAAGGGCGTTGGTGGTGATTTAGAAACCTCAACATCACTGCCAACCAGCAAGTCCTGCTAATCTGTGTTCTCAATACTTCTTAAAGTTGCCTATACTTTATTATCACTAGCATTGCTGTGATGTATTATTTCTTGCTTGAATTACTGCTTTAGTTTACGACAAATCTTCCTTTTCTTTAATTCCCCTCTTTTTCTTCTAATTCACAATGCAACCAGAGTGGGCATTCCTGAAGACAAATATGATCATGCTACTTCATTCCTTAAAATCCTTCTGTGGGACCATATTGCCTTAAGGGGAATATCTAAACCCCTTAGTATGGGTCCAGTAGTTCTGTAATCTAAGTCCTGCTTCCTCCTTTGCATTTCCCAGCCACACATCCTCAGTTCTTTAGGGACCACTGACATAGTCCCCAGAACCTTCCCAGTGCTCTCTGGCATTTGCACCTTTGGGTTTCCTCTGTTTGGAACATACTTTCCACATTTTTTACGCTGTGAATTCTTTTTTTTTTTTTTAAGATGGAGTCTCACTCTGTTGCCCAGGCTGGAGTACAGCGGTGCAATCTCAGCTCACTGCAACTTCCACCTCCCAGGTTCAAGTGATTCTCCCGCCTCAGTCTCCCTAGTAGCTGGGATTACAGGTGCGCACCACCACACCCAGCTAATTTTTGTATTTTTAGTAGAGATGGAGTTTCACCATGTTGGCCAGGGTGGTCTCGAACTCCTGGCCTCAGGTGATCCACCCTCCTCAGCCTCCCAAAGTGCTGGGATTATAGGCTTGAGCCACCAAGCCGGCCTGCCCTGTGAATTCTAAGTAGCTGATCCTTCGAAGCTTAGATTAGGTGTCACTTCTCCTGCAAGACTGAGCCGAGGATCCTTTACATGCCCTTCCTAAGTGTATCTCTGTCTCAGTCCCCACCACTCTGTATTTTAATTATTTTCATTACTGTTACTATTAATAGCTTAATGTTTATTATCATTTTATCTTAGTTCATGGGTTTGCTCATGGGCAGAGACTGGTTTTTTATCTCTGCATTCTCAATTGCAATCTCACCACATAGGCAGCCTACCCCCTAAATAAATTGAATACCTTCCTCTTATGGTTTGAGAAACCTAGAGAGAGAAGCCACCTTGCTAGTGATCACATAAGAGAAGCAGAGCCTGCCTTTTGATCTAGTGTTTGTTTCCCTCCATCAGGAATTACAGACTCAGATGTCTATAAGAGCCAGATAGACAACAAAAATGAGAAAAGTGGGCTGGACACATTCTCTCATTTTTCTGGAAAATATGACTTTCTCACACTATACTTTCCCATGTATGATAAAGAAATATTTTAGCACAAGACATATTTTCCTCTTAAACTACCACACAAGAAAAACAATAGTATGAAAATGATGGTTATACTGCAACTTGATGAATTATAGAAGATTCAAAGATCAAATGTTTCTTTGTGCTGCTGCAAGTCTTCGCATATACATGAATGAATCACATCTCATGTTATGGTTTCAGTCTTTGGGTTCATGACCTAGCTTGGCAATCAAAACCTTCTGACCTTTCCAGTTTCATCTTTAATCGCTGAACCCCTAACCTCACTTATGAACACACATAACATACCCCAAAGTGTCCAACTTTACCGAATTGTAGTTTTGCAACACACCATTTTTAACACCTCTCTCTGTCTCTATCCTTTCTCCGTCACGTCTGCTTGAATCAACTTCAATCCCTGTTCCTACTGTCACCCACTCTCATTATTTAGTACTAGATGAACCTCTAACTCAGAAAGCTCAAACACCATTCCTGGGCGTAGACCTTCTGGTCTATGGCGTGTGTGTTAGTGTTAGCAGAGTACACAAGCACTTTAGCAAGCACTTATTCAACTGCCCCAGTTAGGACTTGCCTAACATTCTCTAATAAAGTTAAACACAGTCCAGGATTAAATTGTGTGTTTTCTGAATTTTCCAGAGGTGACATACTGCTTCTGGTATCAAATTTGATTAAACCTGATAACTTTAATGCCATTTGGTTCTGTTGGGGAGGAAAAATTTACTGGTTTACTCTAGAGAATAGATTTTTTTCCATTGACTAAGGGACAGAACATTTATCAAAATTATCTTGGTGATTTGAAAGGGAGAAATATACTTCTTTTTCCTTGCCAGAAGCAGATCCAGGGCATTATTAGCTTGTGGTAACAACTGAATAATCAAGCAATACTGACTTATTTGAGATTCAGC
The DNA here is from genome assembly GCF_028878055.3 of Symphalangus syndactylus. Lineage (NCBI taxonomy): Eukaryota > Metazoa > Chordata > Mammalia > Primates > Hylobatidae > Symphalangus > Symphalangus syndactylus. The sequence goes on from NC_072436.2 coordinate 79,803,045, forward strand.
CTTTAAGCCCCTGCTGTGTGGTTAGTTCTGTCCAATCTGCTGGCATGCTGGAGCAGGGAGCCTGCAGAGGCTTAGGAAGGAAAAACCCTTTAACAAGTCTCAGATACTAAAGACATTTGATTTAATTTCATGTGTTACACATGGTTACCTGGTTTCCCTTGGCAACCTCCGGTTCTGCCCTACTTTATAATTAGAGGATGGCAGGATACATTGCAGACTTGATGACATCACCTGGAAGTGACTTGTAGAGAACAGAGTTTGCTTCAAAAGAAGAGACACAAAGGTCACTAAGAAAAGACAGAAGAGTCTGAGGTCCCTTAAAGAAGAGACAGATAGTTCTCTATAGCTCAGATTTCATTGAAGAGGGAGGTTTCAGAACTAGCTATAGCAAAGCAGTTTGGAAATATGATGGAATGAGATCAAGTCCTGTAAATCTTTTAAGGTATAAATCTGAATTTTATTATTTGTAAAGTACAGGTAAGGTTTCAGTTCAACAACAGTATTAATTACCATTTATTTTTATAATTTCAAGACAGAGTCTCGCTGTCGCCCAGACTGGAGTGCAGTGGCGCGATCTCGGCTCACTGCAGGCTCCGCCCCCTGGGGTTCAGGCCATTCTCCTGCCTCAGCCTCCCGAGTAGCTGGGACTACAGGCGCCCACCATCTCGCCCGGCTAATTTTTTGTATTTTTAGTAGAGACGGGGTTTCACTGTGTTAGACAGGATGGTCTCAATCTCCTGACCTCGTGATCCACCCGCCTCGGCCTCCCAAAGTGCTGGGATTACAGGCGTGAGCCACTGCGCCCGGCCTTTAATTACCATTTATTCAGTATTTGCCAGGAATATGACTTGGGTCTTTACAAACACATTAAATCCTCACAATATTCCTGCAAGGAAAGTATTAATATTTTTGTATATATAAGGACATGTGTTTATTGATCTCTTAAAGAAGGAGGCTGGGCCAGGAGAGGTGGCTCATGCCTGTCATCCCAGCACTTTGAGAGGCCAAGGTAGGTGGATCACTTAAGGTCAGGAGTTTGAGACCAGCCTGGCCAACATGGTGAAACCCTGTCTCTACTAAAAATATAAAAATTAGCTGGATGTGGTGGCGGGTGCCTGTACTCCCAGGTACTCAGGAGGCTGAGGCAGGAAAATCATTTGAAACAGGGAGGAGGAGGGTGCAGTGAGCCGAGATCGTGCCACAGGACTCCAGCCTGGGTGACAGAGTGGGACTCTGTCTCAAAAAAAAAAAAGAAAAAAAAAAAATAAAGAAAAAGAATGAGGCTGAAGGAAGGGCGGGACCAAATTAACTACAAGGTTTCAGTTTTAGGAGACCATTATTCTTTTTTTTTTTTTTGAATGCTCCCTAAGTCCCATAGGTCTCAATCATCTATTACAAAACAGTTTAATAACAATGCCTATAAATGATTACCTTTAGCCATCCATTACTCATAGTAATTTGTGTGTTATAATACTATTATACTATAATACTATACTATTATAATACTATAATACTATGATACTGTCTGGGTGCAGTGGCTCATGCCTGTAATCCCAGCACTTTGGGAGGCCAAGGCGGGTGGATCACGAGGTCAAGATACTGAGACCATCCTGGCCAACATGGTGAAACCCTGTCTCTACTAAAAATACAAAAAAAAAAATTAGCTGGGCATGGTGGCATGCACCTGTAGTCCCAGCTACTCGGGAGGCTGAGGCAGGAGGATTGCTTGAACCCAGGAGGTGGAGGTTGCAGTGAGCCAAGATCACGCCACAGCACTCCAGCCTGGGCGACAGAGTGAGACTCCGTCTCAAAAACAAACAAACAAACAAACAAAAAACAAAACAAAAACCGTGATACTATGCCCATACATTTTGAAATAAGTCTCGAATAAATGAAAGGAAAAAAGGAAGGGGTCTTGTAATACTACTACTATAAATGGTATTAGGTTGAGCTAGCAGAGTAAACTAACAAATCAGAAGGTACTGGTGAGACATTCAGGCACTGGTGTTACGGGATCCTTGGAGTATTGCTTTGCCAGCTGGAAACCTCTGTGGACAGTGGCGTCTTTGCCCGAGTTTTTCTCTGGCCCACTAGGCTCGTTCTGTCCACTCTGCCTGGCAGGCTACGCCTGGGTCCGATGCCTGCCAAGGGCAAGCCAGGCGTGGAGCAGCGATAGGTGTGTGAGTGAGCATGGGGTCCAGCCATCGCACACAGCAGGCACGCTGGCTGCAGTGGGGCAGGCAGCTCCACGCGCAGGCATGGCTCCCTGTGAAGCTGAGGCTGGACCAGACATACCATAAACAGCTTCCACAGCTGACCTCGGGGAATATGGTGGCACCTGGAAATTTGGAGACGCTAGAAACCGCAGAGCCCTAAAGAGGGTGTCACAGCCCTGGCTCAGGGAGCTCCTAGGTCTGGGTTCCCGGCCACAGCTCTTCTCTTCCTCTCTCTTCTCTCCTTCTCGTCCCCCGTGGTGAGCAAGGGGCATGTTTCAGCCCTGTTTGTTTTACAGCTCTTTTAGCCCCACCATTTGTCAGGTCCCAAGTTCCTGTCTTGCGTCCGGGAAGAATGAAGTATGCAAACAAGTAGAGGATGAGCAAGATGAAGAGGAGCTTTATGGGCGTGGTGGCACGCGCCTGTAGTCCCAGCTACTCGAGAGGCTGAGGCAGGAGAAACACTTGAACTCGGGAGGCGGAGGTTGCAGTGAGCTGATATCGCACCACTGCACTCCAGCCTGGTGACAGAGCGAGACTCCATCTCCAAAAAAAAAGGAGCTTTATCAAGTGGTAGAACAGTTCAGAGAAGACCCACGGTGGGTAGGGTAGCTCCTCTGCATAGCCAGGGTGTCCTGATAAGTGTTCAGCTCTCAGCAGAGTAGCTCCTCTCTGCAGGGAGGTCGTCCTGTCATTTCTTCAGCTCTCAGCAGAGAGGGTAGCTTTTCTCTGCAGGCAGGTCGTCTGTCATTTCTTCAGCTCTGAGCAGAGAGGAAAGCTCCTCTCTGCAGGCGGGTCGTCCTGTCATTTCTTCAGCTTTCAGCAGAGAGACCCTGCGGTGGGTAGCTCCTCTCTGCTGCTGGTTGTCCCCTCATCTCTTTGGGTCTGGCTGAGTCCAGGGCTTTACATGGGCCTCGGAAGGGAGGAAGCGTGTGCCAATTGGTCCATGGGCAGCCATGGGTAGGCCTGGAAAAAGGACCACAAGTTCCTACTTCTGTCCCGGGGACTGGCAGCCCAGCCCCCAGGCTTCAGGCCCTCCCCGGTTTGAAGGTGGGGCTTCACTGTGGACCTGCCGCTTTCTGCCCAGGAACCTGTCTGCCTCCTGCTGCTGTTCATGGCGCCCTGGCTGTTCTTGCCAAAGGGTGCCTGCAGGCCAGCACCAAACTGCCCTCAGCCCCTCCTTGGCCTCCCTCCCGTGCTTGTTGGTGCCCAAAGTCCACAGGGGGCTGAGGCAGCATGGGGCTGGAGTGTCAGCACTGCCCTGAGTGTGCACACACCTGGCTGGGCTGCGACAGTGCCCAGGCTCGGCTCCAACCTTGCTCCGAGATTGGTGCAGGCACTGGGAGCAGGGAGAGGTCAGGCAGCGGGAGCAGACACCTCCAAGCCTGTGGGGGCAACGGGGGGCCTTCCCGGGTCCCTGAAAGTGCAGAGATGCCTAGGTCCGCAGCCGCAAGTTGAGTGGGACTCCAGGGACTGCCTGCCTCTTTGCGTTTTCCCCACAGCAGAGGCCGCCCCAGCCAACCCCGTGCAAATTAACCCGACGCTGTCAGGGCTGGACCCACGAGTCCTGGCTGCGCCTTTGGCCGGGTGCTCGTGGGTTCCTGAGATGGTGACGGGGAGCGAGGCTGAGGCCGGAACGGAGTCTTTGGGCCTGAGAACAGGTCCTGGCCGGCCATGCGAGAGCAGAGGTGGCACAGTTGGCTCCCTCGGGGATGTGGAGCACAGGGGTCCCACCGCCGCCACTGCTGCTCCCACAACCCCTCCTGCCGCCACCGCCCACACCTCCCCGCTGCAGCAGGCATGATGGCAGCGGCCACTCCGGACGGTCCACACTGCCATCACTGGGAATAGGTAGTGCCCAGTTAGCGATTAATTTATTCTACTTGGCTCACGTCTGAAAGAATTAATGCAGCTAATCTTTCCAAGTGAACATCAGTCTTTAGGAGTCTATAGAGTACCCTACTGGTCATTTGAAGGAAGTCCTGTTAGTTTAGGACAGGTCTACATATGAACCACAGCATATCCATAAATTAAGCCGTGTCTTGAAGTGGATGTGAATGATAATCGTTGGCCTTTTTTTGTGACACGTAGAAGCAGACTACATATGGCATTTTATTGACTTATACAATGTTTCCGTCATGTTTACAAAATGCTGTGTGCTGTGGGGGACATATCGTTATCTTTCTTTAAGGTGAAAGCTGTGGGAGTCTAACAGGAAACAGAAATCTCAGTGTCAGTCACTTACTATGCAAAGCATTTGGCATAAATTTCTTTTCTTTTTTTTCTTTTTTTTTCTTGAAACAGAGTCTCGCTCTGTCTCCCAGGCTGGAGTGCAGTGGCGCGATCTCGGCTCACTGCAAGCTCCGCCTCCCAGGTTCACGCCATTATCCTGCCTCAGCCTCTCAACTAGCTGGGAATACAGGCGCCCGCCACCACGCCCGGCCAATTTTTTTGTATTTTTTTTTGTTTTTTAGTAGAGACGGGGTTTCACCGTGTTAGCCAGGATGGTCTCGATTTCCTGACGTCATGATCCGCCCACCTCGGCCTCCCAAAGTGCTGGGATTACAGGCGTGAGCCAGCGCGCCCGGCCGAGATTAAATGCGGGTTGGGCACGATGGCTCACGCCTGTAATCCCAGCACTTTGGGAGGCCGAAGCGGGTGGATCACTTGAGGTCAGGAGTTCGAGACCAGCCTGGCCAACACGGCGAAAACCTGTCTCTACTAAAAATACAAGTTAGCCGAGTGTGGTGGCGGGCACTTGTAATCCCAGCTGCTCAGAAGACTGAGGCAGAAGAATATCTTCAACCTGGGAAGCAGAGGTTGCAGTGAGCTGAGATCCTGCCACTACACTCCAGCTTGGGTGACAGTGAGACCCGTCTTAAAAAAAAAAAAAAAAAAAGAAAGAAAGAAAGAAAAAGAAACACTCATACCTCATTAATGAGAAATAGAAATCTGTAAGGAGGAGGGGGATATCCCGGCTGAATTCCTAGGCCACAGTAAACTAGCATTGCAAAATAAAATCTTACCTCATTTCTGATTTTAAATGAGACTGAGGTCACTGGTAAATTTTTGAATACTAACTCATCACCTAAAAAGGGGAGTTTGATTAAATAGTTAAGCACTTCAGTAATGATATTGAGACTTAATTTCACTGAACACGTTTCCCCCTTTTCTCTTTCTGGGTGTGACTAAATTGCCTACAGCATGCTGCATGGTTGCTGGTAAAACAGGAAATGGGGTAAGTAATTTAGGTAGGGAATTTTTACTGCCATTCAAATACAAGCTACCTGGTTCTTAAAGCACTTTTACTACTACAATCTCTATTTTTATAGTGCATTCACTAGCTACTAGAGAAATTAGCACAAAGAACCAATTTTTATTGTATACATTTAGGGTATCAATCTTGTTTCATTAGTTTATTTGCATAGCATATTAGTAGTTTATTAAAGCAGATTCATTTTTGGTATGTTTTAATATGAATGTAAATACATGTTTTATATGCATTAGGCACTTATGTAATATAGTTTGGGCAGTTATTTTTTAAAAATAAATTTTATTTATTATTATTATTATTTTTTTTTGAGATGGAGTCTTGCTCTGTCACCCAGGCTGGAGTGCAGTGGTGTGATCTCAGCTCACTGCAACCTCCACCTCGCTGGTTCAAGCGATTCTCCTGCCTCAGCCTCCCTAGTAACTGGGATTAGAGGAGCCTGCCACCATGCCTGGCTAATTTTTGTATTTTTAGTAGAGATGGGGTTTCACCATGTTGTCCAGGCTGGTCTCGAACTCCTGACCTCAGGTGATTCACCCGCCTCGGCCTCCCAAAGTGCTGGGATTACAGGCATGAGCCATGGCGTGCAGCCTAAAAATAAATTTTATATTGGTCTTAGAAACTAAACTATAAAACTATGTCATAAAAGATAAAAAGCAAATAACTGGTGGAACAACAGTGAGTTTACACATAGGTAAGACATAGAAAACATAGATTCACAATCCTTTATCTGAAACCCTTGGAGGCCAAAAATGTTTTGAAATATAAAATTTTTGGATTTTTAAAATGTGATATGATGTTAGAGATCATGTATATAATTTCCTTCCCCCCCAGGGTCTGGGGTGGTACTACATAATCAGACATACTAATATTTCTGCAACAAAACATATGAATATTCATAGTAAGTTTGATAAAGTCTCTAAATCACCTGCTTCAAATCAGGATTTGATTCCCAACTGAGTTTAAAAATTGTTTTTAATTCTCCAGAATATTTTGGCATTTGAAACTAAAACATACCAGTATAAAAAAGGGCCATGTGACTGTTGGCAGTACCTATGTACTCTGGAGAGAAAAATCCAGGAAGAAGCATAAATTTCTATTTTAGAATCTCATACTTGGTAAAGTGACTTATAGAAAAATAATTAATTCGGCTCTTTTGTTTGTTTTGTGTTATATATCTGCATTTTCAAAAGGGTAATAACTACATAAGGTTTGGAGATTTCGTTAGATTTTATTAAATTAGTCTCAAATGGTTTAGATTCTGGTCTAATAAAACTTGATCCTATGTTTTTAGAAATTTGCTAGCATAGTCAGAAAGCATGCTTTTTTCTAAATGTTTTCAATTTATATCCATGTTGCTAATGAGTTACTGTTTTTTTTCTTTCTTTTCTTTTTTTTTTAGATGTAGTTTCGCCCCTGTTGTCCAGGCTGGAGTGCAGTGGTGCAATCTCAGCTAATCGCAACCTCTGCCTCCCGGGTTCAAGCGATTCTCCTGCCTCAGCCTCCCAACTAGCTTGGGATTACAGGCGTGCACCACCATGCCTGGTTAATTTTTTTTGTATTTTTAGTAGACACAGGGTTTCACCATGTTGGCCAGGCTGGTCTCTTAACTCCTGACCTCAGGTGATCCACATGCCTCGGCCTCCCAAAGTGCTGGGATTACAGGCGTGAGCCACCGCTCCCAGCTTTTTATTTCTTATCAAAGGATTTTAAACTAAGTGTAGTTCTTCCAAAAGATTCTGATTGATATAGGGATAATGGAACAGAAAAAAACACAGGTCATTGGTTTTTTTCCCTCAGTGTCCCTAGTTCATTCAGGGTTGAAAAGATTGTGGAGGAATTGCTGTTAAAGAATTGATTTAGGGAATTTACAAAAAAAATTAATTGCCTTGCCTATTCTGGTTCATCTTTTCTTTAGAATGGCTGTTGTGTTGTATCTACAGCAAAAGTGATTGCAACTGACACCCTCATAAGCACTTATTTGACAGAGAAGAGAAAGAGAAGTGTAGTTACTAAGTATGAAATGGGGACTGAATTTACTTTAATGAGTACTAGTCCCTCTAAAGGACAATCAGATATATGCTAGGGACCTCTGTGAAGATATTTAGCCCAAATTGTTTTAGGAAAGTTATTAGCTGCATTTAACTTTCAGGATTGGAAATCTGGCATTTTGAGTATTATATTTGCTTTATATATAAGGATGAGGTTTCCAAGCTGTCTGTTAACCTTTTCCTCTGGCTCTATAATCTGGAGGGAAAAAATACCTGTAGTTGAAGTTTTTAAACTGGACTCAGGTGCACTAAATATATGTCAAAGACTGTGAAGGATTTAAAACACTGGTTTTCTTAAATAATGTTTTAACTCATTTTTGGGATTCGCTGTTGTAACAACACTTTGGACTTTCCAGAATCTAAACAATTTTAAAAATTGTTTCCATTCTTGTGTTTTCTGTTTCAACGTTTATTCTTTAAAATGTATTTTCATATATTATTTACTTTCAACTGTGATGCTATTTTGTGCAATATTAAATAGTTGAACTGTTAACACAATATCAGGATAGTCTTTTAAAATACCTAAAATCTTTCTGATATTCAGAGAATTAGGAACAGTTTATGAAGCTCACACAGTTAGTATTTGAATAAGTTCTTGAATGTAGAGAAATAATTTGATTATTTGTCAGATGTAGAGTTTATATGGGTATTTCATTGTTAAATCACAATCCCAAAGCATATGAAAGCTCTCTCTGTAACAAGTTGTATTCTCAGCTGGATAGAGAATGGGTAGATCAACTACTTCTTTCTTTTTTTTTTTGGATAAACTATTTCTTATTTTGCATTTTTAGAGGAATAGTGATCTGCATACTCTTTTTTTTTTTTTTTTTTGATCAACTAAATTCAGCCATTAGCTTAATTACTTTTTGTTTTTAACCTGTGGTTAGTAGTGTCTTTTGGTCTTAAATTACAATGGATGTTGCCTATAAGGAGTAATTTCTATCAGTGAAAATTGGGCATTAAAAGGGATGATGCATAAGTTGGCCCTTACATCTCTTTCATTAAAAGCAGCCCTATAAATAGCCATAAGGCTGGTTTGAAGTTTTAATTATTTGAATGACGTGGACTTGTTAGTTTGTTAGTAATATCCCAGTGTTCTCAGCAGAGTAGAGGAGTTTTAATAATACCACACCATGTTTTTCATCCCTTTTATCTCAAGTTCTTTTCTATCACAATTTTAGATTACAAACTAAAGCTATAATTTATAAAAGGGACTTCCCAAAACCTATTTATTGTCTCATGAGTATATTTTGGGGGAATGTCAAATATTTTTCAGCTATTTATCTGATAATACATTGATGAACATTTCAGAACATTGATACTTTAGGATTTAATATTTCTTCTTCAGCAGTAAAGTTTTTAAAAAAGTACAACTTTTACGTTGATTTCCCAGAAGTAAGCCCCATTTTCAACAAGAGGGGAAAAGCAAGCATTAAAATGTAGATGTGATTATTGTAATACACAGTTTTATAGTTTGTGAGCAGTAAACAATCATCTCTATCCCATCTTTCTGTCTTCTGATGTATAAATCCTGGAATCTGGCAACTCTAGCTCAGAAAAACCCATTAGTGTGCTTTTGACTTTGAAGCTTTAAAAATTGTGTTATATGCCATTAAAAAAAGTAATTCCATGATTCTACTAGAGTATAAGGTCCATGAGGTAAGGAATTTTTGTCTGCTTTGTTCTCTGCTTTCTATTTAATGTGTAGAATATTGCCTGGTACATACTAGGCACTCAATCAATATTTTAAAAATAATTGCATAAATTCTTGCCTTTAATAGAAAAAGTAAAGTTTTTCATGTCAGTGAATTAATTTTTATGTTATTCAGAAAGCAGAGTCTGTCGCTGGGAAGAGATGACATAGTTCAGCTAAAAGAAGCCTACAAATGGATAACTCACCCCCTGTTTTCAGAGGAACTGGGTGTTCCCATTGATGGAAAGGTATCGGGTCAACAGCATTGTTCATTTTATTCTCTGATTTTACTAGTTTTACTTAATTATATGGCAGGATTTTGGTTAGCCAAAAAAACTTCTTTTTAAATAATCCAGTGAAGGATTTTTAAGCTTTTAAAATGTTAAATTCTGATAGTCTTAAATTGAAGTCAAAGCATTTCTTTTTTTTTTTTTTCTCTAAGACTTCTTTATGACCGAAGACACTTATGAGGGTACCAGGTGCCCTAACTGACCTTAAAAGGTTAGAAATGAATCTTTGCCTTTAATGTATTTATAGTTCAATTGGAGGAACAGACTTGATGCAAAGCAACATATAAATAACTGCAAGCAAATATAGAGTCAACTCTGGACTATTTAATTTTGGTTTATCTGTGGCTAATCTTGTTTTCAAATGCATGGACAGAACCTATTCAACTACAATGAGTATGGGCTCAATCCTACCTTGTTGGTATCTCAAATCCCCCTGTTTACTTTTAGGCAGTAACTGCCTTTGAAAACAGAACATTTCCCTTTTCCAGAGCAGACCTTACCTCAGTCTCTGAAATGGGTTGACTTTCAGGGAAGACTCAACAGACTTCCAGGTGTGAAAACAGGAAGGTCATCTTAAATCAGATTTTAATATTATGGCCTCATTGCTTCATCATTTTGCTAGAAGGAAATTCCCTGAATATCAGATACACCCCTATTCAAATAAAATCACAAAACCATCTACTAAAGCTAAACAGTTTTTCAAGACCATTCTGAATTATGCAGTAATATTTCCTTCTGCAAGAATATGCTCTGTTCTGTAAACTGAATATTGAGAGAATAGAGAATAAAACCACTTCACAGATATCATGAAGAGGAAATGAGGTAATGAAAGTATTTTGGAAGTTAGAGAAGTCATTAATGCAAAATATTTTTACCTCAAATTTCAGTTTTGAAGCACAAATAATTTTACATGTCATATCAGTGAGAACAGAAAATAGAAAACAAAAGATGTGGGTTGAGTGAAGTTTCCCTGAATAAAAGGAATGCATTGTTCATTTTAATTATTGTATAGATTAGAATAAGGAGCAAAAAAAAAAAAGCTATTCATTATTGTGATTCTAGAGTAGCTAATTGGTCTACTAACTATCCAATGAACTCAGTAAATATAAAGACAAAATTGCAACATAGTATGGCATTTTTAGCTATTCCTCCCCCTGACCCCTCCCCCATAGGGAATTTTGTATATTCTCCATGGAGGTAAAAGTATAAAATCATGCTTTTTTGGTGTACAAGGATGTTCTTGTAGCGTTTTTTTTTTGTTACAGAAAAATTTTCTACAGCTTAAATGTCTGACAGTCCCTAGAGTTGAAAAGATTTCCATGATATAATATTAAAGCAATTTTCCAAAAGCATGTCTTAAAAAATAATACATATACATTTATATTCACAAAAATGCCTAGAAAGAAACATCAAATTGTTAATGGTTCTGCTTCAGTGGCATGGGATTGAAAAAGTATCTCGTATTTGATCATTTTATAATTTATGTGTATAATTTTTGTAATAAAACAAAAAAAATTAAGATCTGCTTTTAAAACTCAAATCCATTAAGACATTTGAGCACGTTAAAAAGAAGCTTCATATGGTTTTTAGGGATCTGAATAGTATGTTTTTTGCCTTGCTAATAATTCAAATCATAGTATTGGCAGAATAATTCTTCATTTCTCTCCGTTATTATTTATTTTCAATTCTGTAAATTCTCATTCATCTTTACACCTAATTTACACATTTGTCCAAAAAGTATACACATTTATTTTAAAACTTTTTTGGTAGGATCACTAATGACTGAGTTTTAGAAGTTAAAAAACAAAAAACAACAACAAAAAAAACTATTTCCTTTACAGCTGCCCTGATAACAAGTTGATTTGAGAGCAGTAGTATTTCCAGTTTTTCTGGTCATTCTTTTCTGAGCCAATCTCTGAGAATTAATTTCTATTTCCATTCATAAGTTGTTAGATGTTAGTTTCCTTTTGCTCATTTTTAAACTGTCTTTATAATTTTTAGAGCTTGTTTGAAGTGAGTGTGGTCTTTGCTCACCCAGAAACAGTTGAGGATTGCCACTTCCTGTAAGTTGCCATATAAACAACGTCAATGGTGTAAAATTGTTAATGCTGTTTGGTTTTCATGAAAATAGTATTGCTTCTCTTCCTAATAAGGAAGAGGAGAACTTGTTATGTCTTAGTAGGTTTAAAATGTGCCCTCAAAAAAATAAAATAAAATGTGTCCTTGAACATAGTTCCTGGGCAAACCGATATAGCTCATACAGGGACTCATTTTGTCTGCTCCTGATGTCCTGAGTTTAGCAGCCATTTTGTATGAAATATATTTGAATTATATCTACCCCAAAATAAACTCATTAACCTTCTATATTCACTTGAATTTTATTTTAGAGCTGCGATATGCCCAGATTGTTTTAAGCCAGCCAAAAACAAACAGGTAAGGAAAGGTTCCCGCTTCTTACTCTTGAGTGAGTTTTGTCTGAGCTGAATATTCAAATTTCCAACATAAAGGATATGCATCAGAAACATGGCAACTCTATTATACTAAGAATCAGTCTTTAAATGTTTCCATTTGCTACATTAATTTTTTTTTTCAACTTTTTCAACCTTCACCTCTGGCTAGGAAGTTGTAGCACACAAACATCCTCATGTTTGTGTAGTGTCTAGATTGTTCCCCTGACGATGTTAAATTTAGAATCAGTGATTCAGTGATGTTACTATTACTCATTAAATTCGTTTAGATTTTAATCCCCCAAATTACATCATCTGGGAAAATCAATGGTAAGTATCAGTAGCATTCCAAACTTTCAGCTAATATCCATTTTCCAGAAATTGATGTTTAGAATATATAATTCAAAGTAAGTTGTTTTATTTAGGACAGTCCTGAATTAACATGGCCTCTTTCTGGCTACATTTGCAAAAAGGGCATTTTTATTCAAACTCTTCTTTATCATCTTAATGTTAGCTAATCTTCATGTTAACGAACAAGTTAGTTAACATACACTCTTAGCTCGTATCATGTCAGGATAGAATTATGTGGTGTGATATTGGTCATCTTTCACGCATCAGTTTCGTAGGTGGTTTGGTACATAGACTTAGGCATTCCTACAGTTTTACTGACATTCATTTTGTTGTTGTGATTGTTAAAAAAAACATAAGCTCATTGTCAAATGTACATCTGTTGGTTGTGCCTCTTGCTTTGACTAATTGCTGGGCCTTTTAGAGCTGGGAGAAAGAAGTTTGTAACATTTGCCTAATGCCCTGTGCAGAAATAATTAGAAATGCAGACCAAGCCGAAAGCAGCACCTCCCTACTTTTCTCATATCATGGCACATCTAAAACATGCCATGTTTGTTCAGCACCCTGAGCTTAACAGGATGGAGTTGCTTCAGATTGGCAGCAACAGGCCTGGGGTTTCCACTGTCTGAGGCCCTGCCCAGCAGCCCTTCTGAACTAAAGAGATCAACATCTTGGCACAACCATAGTCCACTGCTTTGCCACGCCAGTTGGGAAGCTCTGCCCAAATAACCTGTAAGATGTATCTATATTGAAGACCTGGTTTTATTTTATTTACCCTTAAGGAAATATAATAATAGGCATCAAGTAATAGGATAAGGAGATTTTTGTTAAAGCATCATAGACACTACACCATTTGGCCAGTGGGAGTTGTAGAGTCTCAAGTATAGTTTTCTTGCCTCATGGCTGGGAGCAAATTGAATGACCTTTTGAGATTTTTTTCAAGCCTAAGATTTCATATCTTATCAAACAGGCACTTAATTTTCAGTTGTAACCCTATTGTATCTTATAGAATGCCATAGTGTTCCCTAGAATATGGTTTTGAAAAAATTATTCCTTTGGTGATAAACTGTTGAACTGCCTACACTGTAATCCTTTTCAGTCAAATGTGATTTCTCCTAACAGAAGAACTAATTGTGATTTATCGTGGTAAGCCATGTATATATGCACTAATTAGTTCTAGTATGTCTACCTTGCAGTTTGGCTTTTCTTATCTTAAAAAATCCAAGTGGAACATTTGTTGTAGATGCCCTTCTGTTCAGTACAGTGGATTTACTTACTCTGTGGCTGGCGAGTGAGACTGAGTTGCTAGATGCCAGGGCAGGCAGGCTGGCTCTGCTTTACCCCTTACCCTGGCAGCCAACTCCTAAATTACATACTGTGGCCTCTGAAGGGATATAGGAAAGAAAAGGTAGCTGAATCAATCTAAGTTCTGGTTGAAGTCAAGGGAAAAAAAATTAAATCACACTTCCTACAGTGTCATCATGTTTTGTATTTGAATTATACCATAATTTGAGAGAAGTGGGACAGTGTGGTGAAGAAGACCTGTTCTGCTAGATCTGCCTGTTATTATAGACAAAGACCAGATTGAAGAGAAGGGTTACAGAGGTGTGCCAGTTGCAGAACTGACATGAATGCTTAAGTTTTATTTATTTTCTTGAAATGCTTAAGTATTTCTCCATGTTAAGTATATGAAATGATATAATGAAATGATACAATTTCTCCAGCCATGTTCTGTGTTTCACGTCTGATGTTTTCTTGTCTGGATAATAAAATGTCTTTTCTTCTCATTTTACCCTATATAGTCTGTATTCACTAGAATGGCAGTTATGAAAGCCTTGAATAAGATAAAAGAAGAGGATTTCCTTAAGTAAGTAGAAGTTTAGAAACAAAGAAGCATCGTGAAATTTTAGAATAAAGGGAATGTTAGAGATAAGCTGGATTATCTCTGAAACAAGATGATGTATTTCAGGGGCCAGGATTGTGTCTTAGTCATTGTTATCTCTCCAACCCCTGGTGCAGTACCTGGCATATGTGGTGTTCAGTAAATGTTTGTCAAATTAGTATCAAGTCTAACGTCTTTTTTAAAAAAATACTTATTTATTTATTTATTTTTTTGAGGTGGAGTTTCACTTTTGTTGCCCAGGCTGGAGTTCAGTGGAGCAGTCTCGGCTCACTGCAACCTCTGCCTCTCAGGTTCTAGTGATTCTCCTGCCTCAGCCTCCCAAGTAGCTGGGATTATAGGCATGCACCACCACTGCCCGGCTAATTTTTTGTATTTTTAGTAGAGACAGGGTTTCGCCATGTTGGCCAGGCTGGTCTTGAACTCCTGACCTCAGGTGATCCACTCGCCTCGGCCTCCCAAAGTGCTGGGATTACAGGCGTGAGCCACCGTGCCCGGCCCAATCAAGTCTAACTTCTTGATCTTTTAGAAGAGGGTAGTGTGTCCAAAGAGGGAGTTGACTTGCCTAAGCTAGTAATAGAGTAGACCTGGAGCCAGATGTCCTGACATTCTAGCCCAGTGCTACGCCCATTACATCCTTAGTCCTGTATTTCCTAGTATCGTTCATCTCCAGAAAAGGGAGAGGAAGGCTGATGAGTTTCCTCACTTGTTAAAATATGCTAAAATAAAATAAATGCAATAAACCTTACATTTTAATTCTTGGTACTTTCATTTTATTAAATAAAATATTACTGTAAGTTTTCTTTCCAGAAGATCCTTCAATACATTTCAAACGATGATGTGATAAGGGGGGTAGAGTCAGCAGTAAACTGCACGTGACCATGGACAGCAAAATGGTTAAAAAGCCTGAAGGGGCTTCCACTTCCTATGTATGGAATTTTCCCTCAAATCTTGAGGCTATTGGAAAGTATTAGGTTGGTGCAAAAGTAATTGCAAGTTTTTCCCTAGGAAGATAAGTCCTCCCGAAGGTGAAAGGTAGCAGCAGAGCCCTTATTTACTTACTGCCACTCTCGTATGTTAAAATTGTTACTCCACAGGCCTGCAAGACCTGTATTGTTCTGAAACTAAAAGTTAGCGAGAGACTCGGGCTCTGTGTATGTCTCAGACGATGCTGATTCATCTAAGTTTTGTGATTCAATATTGTGTCTGGAAAATAGCTATAAAATTTATTTTGTTTTGCAGGCAGTTTCCTTGTCCTCCAAACTCACCAAAGGCTGTATGCGCTGTTCTTGAAATTGAATGTGCTCATGGTGCTGTTTTTGTGGCTGGTAAAATATTTGGTCTAGAATACACATACACTGTGAACGTACTCTCCTTTCTAAAAACTCAGCTGACTCCTGTTCTATTTTATTCTTATTGCTGTTATTAGATTCTAATAAGTTTACTCTCTTGAGAAGTAGAATCAATAGCCAAACTTATTTTAGGTTTTGTGGGCATTCTAAAGGATCACTTAGGAGATCAGTTATTTTAAATGCCATGCCAAAGGGAAATGACACTTCCTAGGTTTTAATAGTTTTCATCAGAGATGGCCAAGTAGAAATATGGGTAGATGCAGAGACCCAAAACTGGTTTGGAGAAAAACAGCAGGACAGAGGCTATTTTATAACATAAAAACAAACTTGAAAAAATAATTTATTATCTCCAAAATGACTAAACACTTGGCTTCCACTGGAAAGAAATTGTTCATCGACTTTCCCAAAAGGTAATCTGGCAGACAAATTTTTGTTTGAAAGTTACAACTGTTTTATAGTAATAGCTGAAGTGAAATTGCTCTTCAGCCTTGACTATAATATCCTATCCTAGGGCAATGAAAGCTACCTGCCTTACTGTAGCTTTACTCATCAGGTGTAAAAGCAAGTTTGGTTGTGTGTTTTTTTTTTTTTTATCCTTGGTACATTCATAATATTATATAACTTGTTTAGTCAGCCAATCAAATTAAGTATATTGAGCATTCCTTTCAAACTCATTTGATGTACCATTCATATATTTACCCATCTATTTTATTGTTACTTTAAACCTTTTTATTTAATTATCTACATGTCTATGTCCCAGGTCTCCAAATTGGATTGTTAGTTAGGTAAAGGATAGGCCTTGTTTTATATCGTAGCACTTAGGATATTGGCCCTTATAGTTGTTGCTTCTCTTTTTATCCTATTATGTTAATTACTCCATTCCACCCAGGCTATCTGATTATTTCTTTCTCAGGGAGATATAATAAATACTCCAGGAATCTACCACAAACTCCTTGGATAATTGATGGAGAAAGGAAGCTGGAATCTTCAGTGGAAGAATTAATTTCAGATCATCTGTTGGCAGTATTCAAAGCAGAGAGTAAGTGTTACAATCTTCATACTTTATTTATTTATTTTGAGATAGGGCCTTGCTTTGTCAACTAGGCTAGATTGCAGTAGCACGATCACAGCTCACGGCAGCTTTGACCTCCTGGGCTCAAACAATCTGCCCACCTTGGCCTCCCAAAGTCCTGGGATTATAGGCATGAGCCACCCCACCTGACCTAATCTTCATATTTTATTCTTTTTTTTTTTTTTTTTTTGAGAGAGAGGGTCTCACCCTGTCACCCAGGCTGGAGTGCAGCCTCAACCTCCCAGGCTCAAGCAACCCTCCCATTTCAGTCTCCTGAGTAGCTGGGACCACAGGTATACACCACCATGGTCGGTTATTTTTTAACATATTTTTAGAGATTGGGGGTCTCACTATGTTGCCCAGGCTGGTCTCGAACTCCTGGGCTCAAGTGATCCTCTTGCCTGGGCTTCCCAAAGTGCTGGGATTACAGGCATGAGCCACTGCACTTGGCCATATATTTAATACACTGACATTCATGAATAGATTTCTTGGGGGTGGCAGGAAAGATTTCTGTATTTTATTAATCACTACCAAGTCTGGGCCTCTTGGCCATAGGCTTCCTGTGAACAGGGATCATCGTGTTTTGGGTGCCACTGGCCTGGGCTGGATTTCAGCCAAGGCACTCGAGAATATCTGCCTGTCCTCTCTCAAGATGACTGCTCTGCCGGGTGCAGTGGTGTGTACCTGCAATCCCAGCACTCTGGGAGGCTGAGGCGGGCGAATCACTTGCAGCCAGGAATTCAAGACCAGCCTGGGCAACATGGTGAGACCCTGTATCTACTAAAAATACAAAAATTAGCTGGGCATGGTGGTGCGCACCTATAGTCCCAGCTACTTGGAAGGCTGAGGCATGAATTGCTTGAACCCAGAAGGCGGAGGTTGCAGTGAGCTGAGATCACACTATTGCACTCCAGCCTGGGCAAAAGAGTGAGACTCTGCCTAAAAAAATAAAAAATAAATTTATAAAATGACTGTTCTCTCCTACGGAAATTCAAAACAACTGATGACTACTTTAAATGAATGCATCTAAGCCCTGACCTTGGTACACTTCAGCCTTGGCCTCTTTGGGGGAATATGAGGAAATTAAAACACATCTTCCACATCCAGTGCTTCTTCGAGAGTAATCACTGACAAGTGTTTGGCTTCTCTCTTAACCTATAAAGTGTCCTGGAATAAAGTTCAGGCCTAGAGAAAGTAAATCAACAGCAGCCATTTTACAAAGACTGAATGGCAGCTGTAATGTTTTTGAATTTAGGTATTAACGAGCCCAGGTTCGTGGGATGAGTCAGTTTCCATCAGGTTTATGTTTTCCTTGTCTCAACAGGCCTGTCAGGTCGAAGGCAGCATAAAGTCTTGTGATTTCAATTGCAGGAAATTGTGTTATACGTCAGGAAAAACTGCAGGGCATGAATGATATTACTCTTTGGAATGAGGCTCCTAGCATAATTAGAAAACCTTTCTTTTTTTGAGACAGAGTCTTACTTTGTCGCCCAGGCTCTAGTGTAGTAGTGTGATCATGGCTCACTGCAGCCTTTAGCTCCTGGGCTTAAGCAATCCTCCTGCCTCAGCCTCCCAAGTAGCTGGGACTACAGGCATGTGCCACCATGCCTGGCTAATTTTTTTGTATTTTTTGTGGAGATGGAGTTTTGCCATGTTGCCAAGGCTAGTCTCAAACTCCCGAGCTCAAGCAATCCATCTGTCTTGGCCTCCCAAAGTGCTGAGATTACAGGCGTGAACCACCACGCTCAGCCAGAAAACCTTTTTTTGACAGACCAGCTAGAAATCCATCCTTCTCTCTGAAAGACCTTAAGATAAGCATGCTTTGATAATGACAAACACATGGTCTAGATGAGACATGGCTGACCCTTCCAGCTCCCTGACTTGCAAGGAGGAAAGAGAAACACTTCAAACCACATCCCTCTTATAATTTGTTGCCTATCACGTAGGTGGCCCTTCTTTAAGGGTCTTTAAGAATTGTTTACTGAATGGAAAAAAGAGTATCCCAGCACCCTAATATTTTCCAAAATCTTAGCAGTAAAGACCCTGGGCTTTGCCATGAGCTTTTGCCTACTTAATTTGGTATTTACAAAGGGATTATCACATAAGACTTATGCAAGTTATGAAGGGATGAAAATAAAGCGTTAGCACAAAAAGTTTCATTTGGATTCTTTTTGGGGCTACCTGTCACGCCAAGTGTCAGATTCCAGCCCAAGCTGAAGACCGAGAGGAGTGGGCGGATGAGTGGCGGGCAGCTGAAAGAACACTCAAGGAATCTTAGGGAGTTTTGGACATGGCTTTATTCTCTCTCTCTGGGCGAAAGCCCAGGCACGAGACATATGTACAGCATCAGCAGGGTAGTTATACCTTTTACAGACAATAGTGGCTCCGAGCCAAGCGCAAGTTCATGTGAGTGATCACCTAATGTGCCTCACGTGACGTGGTTACATAATGTGTGGGGTTGTGCACCTGTGCACCAAACCTACTGAGTCATGCTGTGCTGGAAGGCTGCCTCAGTCTACTCCTGACTAAAGCGTGGCCATTTCCCTTATACTCCACCCCCTATGCTGAGGGTGTCCTCTGGGCAGGGACACATGGCCATAGGGCAGAGCCCTGAATCCATAACTCACAACAACAATACAGAGAGCAACAGATCACCACTAGGATCCCAGCTATGTTACTTATGTCTGTTAGGGCCCAGCGTAGGCTAGAGCCTAGGGATGCCCACCATCTCTGCAGGGGGTCATCAGTAAAGCTCTTGACTATCTTAATCTCCCATGAGACCGCTTGCAGGGCTGCTATTTATGTTCTGCCGATTATCAGGGATAAAGGTACAGCACTGTGTTATGTTTACACAGGCCGTGACAGGTAGCCATCCCACAGTGGTGTTACCCCAGTGTTGCTCTGTGCACCACAGTGCCTGGGCTGGGGGTACTACATGTTCCCCCCATAGCCAGCTCTACCCATCATAAATGCTACAGGTCAGCCAGGGGGCAAGTGTGCCATGGGTCTTGCAGCATCCTTTGTCCAAGGCTTGTGCATTGTGTTCCAGGCATCAGCACACAAGGATCACTGCAGATTAGCTGAACCCCTTATAGTTCCTGATCATTCTTGCCCTTGATACTGTTTTTTAGGGAGATGAGACAAGGCATAATGTGAGTTTAAAAAACTCAACCAAGTTTTAAGCATGTATTTTCTAATACTTAAGGGAGTGGCTTCTTTACCTTTTTTGTCAGCTGCTATTTATAATCGCACACTAATAAGTTTTCAGGTTTACCCCCCAAGTTTCTCTCACTCTGCAGTCCAAGGATGTTTCCTTAATTTCAGGTTTGAAACATTTTTCTTTTTTTTTCCTTTTTTTTCTTTCTTTTTTTTTTTTTTTGAGACGGAGTCTCGCTCTGTCGCCCAGGCTGGAGTGCAATGGTGTGATCTCGGCTCACTGCAAGCTCAGCCTCCCAGGTTCATGCCATTCTCCTGCCTCAGCCTCCCAAGTAGCTGGGACTACAGGCACGCGCCACCACACCCAGCTAATTTTTTTGTATTTTTAGTAGAGACAGGTTTCACCAAGTTAGCCAGGATGGTCTCAATCTCCTGACTTCGTGATCCACCCGCCTCAGCCTCCCAAAGTGCTGGGATTACAGGTGTGAGCCACCGCGCCCAGCCTGGTTTGAAACATTTTTCTAAAAGATCAGTAAATATGCCTTCTCCTTTAGTCTGGATCAAATGCTTTTGTGGCCTTCTCAAGGGCCTAGCTTTCTACACCTCTTTCTTACTGATGGGCTGCAATTTGTGGGAAGTTTTATGGCTGACTTATGAATTTAAGATTTCTGCTCCTTCAGTAACTAGTAGACTTATTTCTTTGAGGCCTGTTCATTCCCTTCACCCCTGCCAGTCACAGGTTCTTGTTCAGTCACTGTGGACACCCTGTTTTCCTGACAGGGCTGACTGGGAGACAGGGGTGGGCAGGTGTAAGACAAATCCTACCCCCAAGGAGTCTGCATCTTCAGCTTCCCAGATGCCCTTTTTGAATTCACCATTGAACTATGGCCATCCATCTGTTGTTAGCACTACAGGTTGAGTCTGTTGACTCTTATTAGAAGATACCGATATTGCTATGGATTTATTAGTAACTTCACACTGGAGTGTAAACACAGAATGTAGAGTTTTTTGGGACTTAGTGGTTCACAGACTCCTACTTCCTGCCTGGCCTAGTTCTATATCTAAAAAAGTTGTTGTGTAAGCCCCTTGCCCTTTTTTTTTTTTTAAACCATTTTCTCCTTCCAATATTTGCAGCTTTTAGTCTGTGATGATCAACTTATCGTAGAGCATACACTGGTTTTATCATGGTTCCAGCTTTGGTTTGATGACATATATAATGAATTTGCTTTTTAGAGTCAAACCTTTTTTTCCTCCTTTTCCTTTCATGGAGTTTAATTCTTAAATAATGAATGTTTTTGCTTTGTTCTAAGGAAAGAAAGAAAGATTATCGAGTTTTCACCATAGGCTTATGGCCAGAGGGGTGGTGGGCTCTTCTTCCAAACAGGACTCTGCCTTGGCTTTCCCATGGGATGGTAGTTAAGGTTGGATTTTAACATCAGAAACACCTAGCTCTGCCATTTACTTGTGTGACCTTGGGAACATTACCTAACTTTTCTGAAGCTTGGTGTTCTTTTATTTTATACCTACTTTATAAGGTTACAATAAGGATTAAATAGTACATGGTCCAGGTGCAGTGGCTCACACCTATAATCCCGGTGCTTTGGTAGGCCAAAGCAGGAGAATAGCTTGAATTCAGGAGTTAAAGACCAGTCTGGGCAACAAAGCAAGACCTCATCTCTACAAAAATTAAAAAATTAGCCGGGTGTGCTGGTATGCACTTGTGATCCCAGCTACTTGGGAGGCTGAGACAAGAGGATTGATTGGGCCCAGGAGTTTGAGGCTGCAGTGGGCCATGATCACGCTGCTGCACTCCAGCCTGGGTGACAGAGTAAGATCTCATTTCTAAGAATAAATAAATAAATAAATAAAATTTAAATTATATATATAAAATTTTTAGTCCAATGCCTGGCATATAATAAGTTCTCAATAAATGGTGTTTACTATTAGCATTACTATTTTTAGTAGAGATTGACATTAGAGGTGGGATGATGACTCTCCCTGGGGATTCTCCTGTAGATTGTTCAAGACCTTCAATTGGGTTTCTAGCAAAGGTTGGGAATGAATATCTTAGGGCTATGATGTCTCTAATTTTTTTTTCTTTATCTGCTTTTCAAAGGTTTTAATTTTTCATCCTCTGGAAGAGAAGATGTAGATGTGAGAACATTAGGAAATGGTAAGACTGCAACAGCATCACCTGATTAGAACTAACTTTCTGATTATCATCCTTTCTAGACAGCAAGCTTAGCATAGTCACTCAGTGAAAAACAAAGTGAGCAAGGCCCAGAGCTTCTCCAAGGGAGGAAGCTTTGTGGATTATGGAGGCCCCTTTATGAATTATATGAAATACACCTTAACAGGAATCATTTCTTCAGAGGCCATCCTGATTGCATACCTATAGGTTATAAGGGACTTGTATGTGCATTAACAAAGAGGTGCTTGATTTTTTTCCAGAAGTTTGATTATTAATTTTTTCATTTAATAGCATTTCAGAAGGACCAGTACACTTTTCAGAATGTACATCTTCATTTAAAAAGTGATTCTGCTGTCTTAACCTTCATGTCTCTCATTTTACCCTATTGCATTACCAGAAAGATGATGACATTTAATCCTGAACTGTTTGAGGCTTACAGTTCCTTCCTCTCATGGAACCAAAGCTTTTCCATTTCACTAGTGGATCAGGCTAGGAGGATGGATTTCAACAGGGCATTGCTGCATGTGACAACTTTACATCAGTGTGACTAAGTTAATTAGCGGTTATTTAAACTGTGTTTTGTAATTAACACAGGCTTGTTCATGGGCCTTTGGGGAAGCAGTTATTTTCACATATTGCCTGTGCTGGGGTTTAGCAGCCCTTCTGCCCCTGCAAAAAGCCCCTTGATTCTTCTCACACATTCTTCCCTCCCTCAGATGTAGTCATGTCACTAAACTTTCAGTCCTCTAGAGCTCAACCCATTTTTCACACCTCCTAACCCTCTTGCATTAGCCCAAATGTTAACTCCATCAACACGTTTCTGTTTCATGACGGGGTGTGTGCTGCCAGGAAGGCCCTTTGCAATTGAGCTGGTGAATCCTCATAGAGTACATTTCACTTCACAAGAAATTAAGGAACTTCAGCAGGTAAACCACTTCATGACATGGAAATCGTCATGTTTCTGCAATTCTGTAACTGAGCTAGACTTGCTAATTGCTTTTCTTTTTCTGCTACTACAGAAAATTAATAACTCATCTAACAAAATCCAAGTACGTGACTTGCAGCTTGTCACAAGGTAAGAGTAGGCTCACTGGAGATGATTTCAAAAGGGACGTTTTAGTTGCAGGTCACATATCTTGATAAGGGAATTGCATCCAGAATATATAAAGAACTCTTAACAACACAACTAAAAATGGGGAAATGATTAAGTAGACATTTCTCCAAGGAGGATATAGGAATAGCCAATTAACATATGAAAAAATGCCCAACATAATTAGTCATTGGGGAAGTGCAAATCTTAACCACTTCTAGAGATTATATATGCAAGAGAAATGAAAACAAACATCCACACAAAGACTTGTACGTGAATATTCATAGTAGCATTATTCACAATAGCAAAGAAGTAGAAAACTACCCAAGTGTCTATGAATAAACAAAATGTGATATATCCATACAATGGAATATTATTTGGTAATAAAAAGGAATGAAGTACTGACACATGCTACAACCTGAGTGAGCCTTGAAAACATTATGAAATGAAAGGAACCAGTCACCAAGCACCACGTACTGTATGATTTCATTATATGAAATGTTCATAATAGGCAAATCTATAGAGATAGAAAGTCAGTTAATGGTTGTCTAGGGCTGGGGGAGAATAATAATGGGAAGTGACACTAATGGGTACAAAGTTTCTTTTTCAGGGTGATGAAAGTATTCCAAAACTAGATTGTGGTAATAGCTGTGCAACCCTGAAAACATACTAAAAATCATTGAATTGTACAGTTAAAACTGGGAAATTATATGTAAATTATATCTCATCGGAACTGTTTTTAAAGAAAGGCTAATTTGGGGCAAGGTTTGTTTGTATTTTATTTATTCAGACAAACTTTTAAAAATTGTTTTTGTTTAGAGAGGCAATAGGACATATGAAAGAAGGTGAAGAAGAAAAGACAAAGACCTACAGTGCCTTAATTTGGACAAATAAAGCAATACAGAAGAAAGACATTGAATTCCTAAATGACATAAAGGTAGTTTAAGTGTTCTTATTCTTTTTATTTCATTTTTTGTTGCCTATCAAAGATCCCATTGTCTTCTAATTTATTACTAGCAAGTCACACGGCGTGGCCAGTGGGGAAGAGCCCCACTCTGAAGACAGTTTGCCTGGGTGCAAATCCTGGATCTGCATTTCTGAGCTGTGTGACTTTGGACAAGTTACTTAACCTCTTTCTGCTTCAATTTATTCATCTATAAAATTAGTTAAAATAATTAAATGAGTTTAATTAGATAAAGCACTTAGAACAGTACCTGGCACATAGGAAACCCTTGGCAATGCCATTATTATCTTTGGTCATTTGTGAAAAATAAATATAAAATAGCACTTATCTAATAGAACTGATGCAGAGGTTAAGTACATGAATAAAACATATGACAATGTATGTAAAGCACATGCATTTTGCCACATGTGACGTTTTCCTATACCTGAGCATGTCATGGTAGAGTGCCTGTTCACGTGCATACTTCTTCCCACCTGCCCCCACCTCTTCTTATAAAAAGTTTACTTTCTTTTTTCTTTTTTTTTCTTTTTGAGACAGAGTCTTGCTCTTGTCGCCCAGGCTGGAGTGCAATGGCACAATCTCAGCTAACTGCAACCTCCGCCTCCTGGGTTCAAGCGATTCTCCTGCCTCAGCCTCCTGAGTAGCTGGGATTATAGGCACCCACCACCACACCTGGTTAATTTTTGTATTTTTAGTGGAGATGGGGTTTCGCCATGTTGGCCTGGCTGGTCTCGAGCTCCTGACCTTGTCATCCGCCTGCCCCAGCCTCCCAAAGTGCTGGGACTACAGGCATGAGCCACCGTGCCCGGCCAAAAATAGTTTACTTTCAAATGCAAGGAATGAGCATACATGGGCACAGAGATGCATATAGTTACCACATTGTTTAAATAGGCAATATTTTGCAACAACCTAGATGACCTACTAGAAGGAGCTGGTTTAATATTAATGGCTTATGTGTATAATGGACTACTACTATTCAGCCATTGAAAATTATGTGGTAGATAAATATTTATTGACACAGGAAAAGGTTTCTGGTAAGTGCTAAGGAAAAAAATAAAAGTATAGACTCTATAGAGGATGATATGTTTTGATTTAAGCCAGGGGTTCCCAACCCCCTGGTGGTACCAGCTGGTGACCTGTTAGGAATCTAGCCACACAGCAGAAAATGAGCAGCGGATGAGAGAGCAAAGCTCCATCTATATTTACAGCTGCTCCCCATCACTCACATTACCACCTGAGCTCTGTCTTCCGTTCCATCAGCGGTGGCATTAGAGTCTTATAAAAGCGTGAACCCTATTGGAAATGACACATGCGAGGGATCTAGGTTGCATGCTCCTTATGAAAATCTAATGCCTGATGATCCGTCACTGGATCTCCCATCATCCCCAGATTGGACCCTCTAGTTGCAGGAAAACAAGCTCAGGGCTCCCACTGAATCTACATTATGGTGAGCTGTAAAATTATTTCATTGTGTATTACAATGTAATAATGATAGAAATAAAGTGCACAATAAATGTAATGAGCTTGAATCATCCCAAAACCATCCCCTCCTTCCTCGGTTCATGGAAAAATTGTCTTCCCAGAAACTGGTCCCTCATGCCAAAAAGGTTGGGGACTGCTGATTTAAGCACACACAAACGCATATATATGTATATGTATACACATATAGAGGATTATGTAGAAAACAAATTGTATGGCAAAAGATTCTACAAATAGGATTTATAGTTATCATGAAAAATGTGAACACACAACAAATAAAAATAGACAAAGGATATGAACCAGTTAGCTGCAAAAAGAACAGTGGCCAAGAATCATTTGAAAAGGTTGATGTAACGATAAGACATCACTTTATTCCCCTTAGACTAATAATACCTATCAGTGGGTTGGAGTGGAGGAGAGTTCTCAGTAGAAATGTAGTGTTTCAGCCTTTTTCAAAAACAACGTGGTAATGACTGCAAAAATTTAAAATATACTGAACTGTCCTGTAGAAATAAAACTCCGGTGCATAAGAATATGTACACGGTGTTTAAGGGCTTTAAGTGGCAAAATCAACAACAAAAAGACTGGGAACAAAATCAGCGTCCCTCAATAAGGAAATGGTAGAGTAAATTGGGATGTTATACAGCTATTAAAAAAAATGAAATCAGGCCGGGCATGGTGGCTTACACCTGTAATCCCAGCACTTTAGGAGGCTGAGGTGGGTGGATCACTTGAGGCCAAGAGTTTGAGACCAGCCTGGCCTACATGGCGAAACCCCATCTCTACTGAAAATACAAAAAATTAGCCAGGTGTGGTGGCGCATGCCTGTAGTCCCAGCTACTTGGGAGGATGAGGCATGAGAATAGCTTGAACCCAGAGGTCAGAGGTTGCAGTGAGCTGAGATCGCGCCACAGCACACCAGCCTGGGGGACAGAGTGAGACTCTGTCTCAAAACAAAAGCAAAAACAAAACCCAGCATATGACCCTGTTTAATTTACATATTAGTATGTACATATGTACCTAAAAATGCTAGGAAAAAAGATGGAGGTATGTCTATATCCATGACTCATAGGAGCACTTATGACATGAGAAAAAAAGCAAAGTGCAGAATAATGTTTATAGTATGAATATTTTGGTAAAAACACACAAATCATTCACCTGCTTAAAGAAAGTCATTTATAAAATGAGGAGATGGACTAGATCTCCAGTGGCCTCTCCAGTTCTTAGATCTGTGATTCTATAGCTAAGACCCTTTGGTTTTTGGCCATACTATATAAGGTTCTTTGGATGGTGGTTATAATATAGACAGATATCTTTAAGATTGCAAAATGAATTTTTAAATTTCTTTATGCCTTTCACATGGGTTGTACAAGTCATTGAGAATGCCGTGGGAAAAATAAACTCATTAAAAAAATAGGTTCATAGTTTGAGGGTAGCCATAGAGATAATTCAGAAATAATGCTGAGGCCAGGTGCAGTGGCTCACGCCTGTAATCCCAACACTTTGGGAAGCCAAGGCAGGAGGATTGCTTGAGCCCAGGAGGTCGAGGCCACAGTGAGCCATCATTGCACCACTGCACTCCAGCCTGGGCTGAAAGATGATTTTCATAGGTACAGACTAAGTGGTGAAAGAGTCTTTTTTAATGGTCCATAGCCTAAGTAGACTGATGCAACTAGTCGATTTCAAATAATGTTTTTAGTTTTCAAATATTCCAGTTGGCATAAAAATTATAAAAACTGACTAAATTCCCCATTCTGAGAAAAAGTCATTTCAAATTTACTACTTATCCCCTCTTCAGGAGCAACTTATTTCTAAAAAACAAAAAAAAAAACAAGCATATGTGTGTGTTTGTGTGTTTCTGAAAGCTCAGCAGTATGGGAGCAGTAGAGTGCAATGTTAGAATAAATGAAGTGGTTTCCTTTTGTCAACTAAAAACAAACAAACCAAAAAAGACATGTGGCTCGTGGTATTTCCACTGACCAACTGTCTTATGGTCAAAGTACTGGGAATAACTCTAAAGGTAAAGGAAGCAGGGGAGAGGACTTGATAGATAGCTGTTAATTTAAAGGCCCGCTGTTTCTCTAAAGTGGAAGCCATGTCTTTATAGATTCCTTCACAGTTCAGCCTTGTCTTTTATTTATGTATTTTTTTTTTGTCTCTTTGACCAGAGAAAAATCAGATCTTATGGAGACAGCTTATCTCATCAGGACAAAGTGTTTCTATAATAAAATCAAAGAGTCATAAAAACCACAGAGTTAGGAGGAGCCGTTGACTCACCACTTTGGTAAAGGCAGTCACACCCTTTCAAATGTGGTCTTTGTCAGAACTTGCTCTTTTTTTCTTGGTGGAGAACTTGATAGAGGAGAGACCAGACAGAAACCTTTCTTTCTTAGCAGGCCTTCTGGCACTCAAGAACCGTGGAAATTAGGAAGAGCTGTTCCGACAAGAAAATGCAGAGGATTCAGTTCTTATGAATCTCAATTTCTGATTATGCCCAATTTTTAAAACCTGGAATTAGTTGACCTTTTACAGCATTAACCTCTATTTCTTAATTTTTATCTTGTGACATAAAAGAAAATCTCTGACTTGAACGAATTGTGAGAAAAACAAGCCTGTGTCCCTAAAAAATCTGAAATGTAAAAAGACATGCGGTATTATTAGTTGCAAGCTGGGCTAACAAACATTGAAAAGTCCCGGTTTATTATGCACATCGATTTGTAATTATTATATTGAAATGTCACCCTAAACAACATGTATTAATAACTTTTCCAGACGTATCCTTTTGTATAACCCTTTTCCTTCACCAAAAAACCCCAAAACAACTTACCCCTGACAGTAGGTATGTGGTTCTCCCTAAAACACGCAAACTCGGTGGGGTGCGGTGGCGCACACCTGTAATTCCAGCACTTTGGAGGCTGAGGAGGGCAGATCATCTGAGGTCAGGAGTTGGAGATTAGCCTGGCCGATATGGTGAAACTGCATCTCTATCAAAAAAATACAAAAATTAGCCGGGCATGGCGGCGTGTGCCTGTAATTCCGGCTACTCTGGAGGCTGAGGCAGGAGAATCGCTTGAACCCAGGATTCGGAGGTTGCAAGTGAGCCGAGATGGCGTCCCTGCACTCAAGCCCGGGCAACAGAGCGAGACTTTGTCTCAAACAAACAAACGCAAACTGCCATACACCCAAGCAATGCTGATGTCCCACCTTCTGCAACCAGCCATTGCTCACCCCAGCCTGAAATCCCCACTCTTAGGTCGCTCTGTTGGGTTAGAAAACAAAGGTAAAGAAAGGCCTTGTCCTTTAGGGCAACCCGATTAACCTAAAGGGCAGGCCAGAACTCCAGGGCCTTCACCAATTTGTTAAATATGAGAGTAAAAGAGACCTATTTACTTCAAAGCCCTCTTTAAATGGCAAGGTTACTGGGGCCCAGAAAATGAGTAATGATAGACTGGGTTATGAGAAGTCCCACAGAGTTTGAACCTAAGGGGACACAATTCATTTTACCATTAGTGTCCACCCCATGATAGGTGGAGTTCTCCAAAGGAAACATCTGTGGTGAGCTATGGATGGTGAGGGAAGGGCTAAGACAGGCTTCACTGGGTGGCAAAGCTCTGACTCCGGGACTGTGTGTCATATTCTCCCCTAGGACTTAAAGATCGACCAGAAAACACCTTTGCGCGTCCTTCACCGAAGGCCCCTGGCTGTGCGAGCTCGTGTCATTCACTCCATGGAGACACAGTATGTGGATGAGCATCACTTCCGCCTCCACTTGAAAACTCAGGCCGGCACGTATCCTTCCACCTGCTGCACTGCTGCCATCGAACCAGAACCCTGTTGGAAAAGTTCATGGTCTCCTAGAAAACTGGGTCAGCTTGGTCTGGGAGGGATTTGGGAAAGGATTATGCTAAAGAAGAATATTTTTGTTTGTTTGTTTGTTGGATGTGGTTTTTTCCCACTAAATTTTTTTTTTTTTTTTTTTTGAGGCAGAGTCTCGCTCTGTCGCCCAGGCTGGAGTGCAGTGGCGCGATCTCGGCGCACTGCAAGCTCCGCCTCCTGGGTTCACGCCATTCTCCTGCCTCAGCCTCCCAAGTAGCTGGGACTACAGGCGCCTGCCACCACGCCTGGCTAATTTTTTGTATTTTTAGTAAAGACGGGGTTTCACCGTGTTAGCCAGGATGGTCTCTATCTCCTGACCTCATGATCTGCCCACTTCGGCCTCCCAAAGTGCTGTGATTACAGGCGTGAGCCACCGCGCCTGGCCTAAATTTGTTTTTCAAAATGATTCTAAACCCTGAGGTAGCAGTCAGTTCAATGTCAGCTTTAAAGTTATGTGTGTGTATATATATATATATATATATATTATTGCAGTGTCTTACACAATGCTGAGCACATAGTACTCAGAAAATACTTTTGATGGATTCATTTGCTGTCTTGACATTTTTTGCAAGTCACGTATTTATGACCATATTTGGGTCTTTTCAACATTTCGAGTATTTGCCTCAGATGATTAAACACAGTTAGTAGATGGGAACAGCACTACTTTACATCATGATCTTTACTCGGCCACTGGCCTAGTACAGCAGAGAATATCTTTCTCTACGTGCCTTGTGAAAAACAACAAAGACAAAACGATTCAGATGACATATCATTAGTTAGCACCATTTTCAGACTGCAAAGAGCTTTGACTGTGTTACAGAAAGGTTGAGATTCAGAGTTAAAATATCTATAGTCCAAGGCTGATAATTTGTTCATAATCTAACCTGACTTGTATAATTTTTGTATCAGAACTAAGTCGCTGATTAAAATATATCAGGGAGCTCCAATAGGCTTAGCTTTAGTTTACTTTTTGAAGGTCTTCCTAGTTTTTGTTTGTTTCTTGGTTTTATATTATTCTGTGATCCAATAGCATGAAGTGACAAACTACCTTCTAACTGGTATAGAACTAATGATGTACTATTGTATGTGTGTGTGTGTATATATATATATATATATTACACACACACACTAGATATATATATGGAAAAAAAGCAAGTTTTAATCACCAAATAGCATTCTTACTATATTGCTGTAACTAGTCTGCCTGTCCTTCCCCACCAGCCTGCATTCACTTCTTCCCCTGCCCCACCCCAGGACCTGGATTTACTCAGCTAAGCCAAGTATAGGTTATCTACTCTTAAAATCTTCTAAATTTTGTAATTTGGATCAAAGGATGATCAGTTTAGACTCCAGTGGGCAGATCTTTGTATCTTTGTTGTTTGGAGCATATTTGCCTATCATGGATGGAATTTCAAATCATGTATATATTTTTAAAAGTCTTCTTACCTAATCCTGGCCTTTAGTTCTGGTGGGCCAAGGAGAAATGTCTTTTGTAAAATTTGATGTCTTTTCAATCCTATTAAAACATTTTTAGAACCAGCCATGTACATGTACTTAAGGTATTAGCCAAGAAAGACTATGTGATAAAGCTTTAGATACCACATGGTTATACACAGAAGTATATGAATTTTTCACTTAATAAATTTAATTTACATATACCTTATATATTTACCTTGATCAGTGCAGTGAGCTAGCTCATTTGACTTAAACCTTGTCCCTCTGGTTAGGAATAAGAACCTCTCTGTACGTTTTAACTGGTCATTCTGGGGCTATTTGGTTTTCTCTCCTCATCATTGCTATGCAGAAGGGGATTCTTTAAAGAAAATGAGAGAAAATGGATAACAATTGTTGGGTAGTTGTGAGTTTATCAAAAAACACAGTTACTAGATAATTATATGTCTTATGCTTTAGTCAAAACATTTGGCAAAGGTAGAGTGAGTAAAACGTTCAGAAAGTGAGGACATAATATCAGCGTATTATAATATAGATTTTTCATCATCTGGAAACAAATTTATTTCTCTATTCAAGTTCCATTAAATATTTTCTACTAAATGCTGGTTTGTAGAACAAAACATAATGCTGCATTTTTACTGAATTCTGGCAAAAACAAATCTTTTAGATAAATGTTGTCAAAGCTGCAGTACAGTCCTATGTAAGGAATGTTAATCTTAAAAACAACTTCTAGGATTAGTTATTGATTTCAAAATTTGAAATACAATTTTGAGGGAAATACAAAGTTGCCCCTTTAAAAAAGGGAGAGAGAATTAACTTAGTTCTTTTGCTAACCATGTTAGCAAACTAGACGGTAGGTCTTTGGTAATTCTTCCGAAGAGCCATCATTAAGACTAAACTAATAGTCTCATTATTCCTCCCATCCTATTGCCTCTGGGTCATGTTACAAGGAATTGCCATCATTAAGATCACTCTGTGTGTGGCTCTGTGGAAACCTACCATCTGGCAGGTGACAGTTGCCATTATTAAAAAATGGGACTAACAAGATGATAACATAGAAATTGTGGCAAAGTTGTTTTTTAATAAAAGCATTGAGCTATATAGCTAATTTTAAAAATCCACATCCAAACCTTGGCACTTGGAGATGAGCTATAAAGAAAAAAGAAAGTAATGATTTTTGGTAAGTTTGATGTAAACACATTTCCCAGGCTCTGATGTTGGCTGCCAGGCTACTAGGGACCACCTTGCCAAAGCTTATTTTTTAATACATACAAGTCAGGGTGCAGAAATAACCTTTATTTTGTAACATTTCTGCTCTTATTATTTTTGCCTGTCAAATCTTACCAAATAGTTGGTACAGCATGCTGTCTTCATTCTTTCCTTAAACAAACCCCAGCTACATTAAAGAGTTTGTACATGGAGACTTCGGGAGAACCAAGCCAAACATTGGGTCCCTGATGAATGTGACTGCAGACATTCTTGAGCTGGATGTTGAGGTAAACCATTTTATTGTGGAATGCACATTGGCAAATTGAATTCAACCAAAGTTATGCTCTTTGGCATTAAGCCATTTTAGTACCACCCACCTCCATAGGTATTTGAGAATGGTGAAAATCTCACAGTAACATTTTATTGAAGGGAGGGACTGTCTTCGGATATTTTTTTTTTTTAATATGAGGTCTCATTTATGTTCCTTGCAAATATATAGCTAATTTATTAACTATGCTTTACATGTAGTATCAAATCTAAACCCTTAAACCAAGCAAGGAAATACTCATTTCCATACCTGTTGCGTTTTATAAAGACTTTAAAGCAGCGTATTCAGAAACATGGATTCACAAGGGTAGAAAGTGAGGTGAGCCAATGGTTCTTCATAAAAGCAGTTCTATAAGGACCCCTGTGATGTGGTCCAAGTTCTCTGCTCTTACAGTCTGAATTGAAACAAGGTTAAATTCTAAAGTAATTGTAAGAATGGTTCTGTCGGGCAAGTCTCCATAAATTTTTCATTTGAGTATCAATAGGTGTTGAGTCACAAGTGGTGTTTCTTCATGACAATCTGACTAGGAATAGAGTACCTCCTCCCCTACTCTCCCCAGAATCTTAGGACTTGGGGATTTGTACTTGGGAATAATATCAAAGTTATAGAAAGAAGTGGGCATAGTTGCCCAATGTGAAAACATCTATGGTAATCAAATGATCACTGGAGTATTATTTCCTTACCAGCAATTCTCTCAAGTGCTCTGGGATTAGATTAGCTCCTGCAGTACAGCCAGTGATCATGCCCTCAAGGTTGCAGGGAGCCTCTTTAGTGAAACTATCATTTGGAGGAAGACAACTTTCTGTTAAAGAAAATCTCTACTCCATTTATCTTTTTTTTTTTTTTTTTTTTTGAGACAGGGTCTTGCACTGTCACCCAGGCTGGAATGCAGTGGTGCGATCACGGCTCACTGCAACCCTGACCTCCCGGGCTCAAGTGATCCTCCTGCCTCAGTCTCCCGAGTAGCTGGGACCACAGGCATGAACCACTATGCCTGGCTTTTTTTGTTGTTGTTGTTGTTGTTGTTGAGATGGGGTCTCACCGTGTTGCCCAGGCTTGCATTAATCTTTTTTTACCTTAATTCTCAGAACAGTTAGGAGTATCAAAGACTCACAGGCCAGTGTTTCTCAATACTGAATGCCCACTGGAATCACTTGTGGAGCTTTTTAAGCACTACAACCTGCCTCCCCTCCACACACACACACACACACACACACACACACACACACGATTGTGATCAGTCATGTTTTATTTTCAGCTTGAGAAAACACTCATTAATTTACATTTGGGTGTTTGGTATATGGCTATATTCTGAAACAGAACCAAAATACCTTCTTGAGATTTGTAAAAGACACACACACACATAGCTATTTAGGCTTTTCTAATAAATTTTTTTGAAGCCAGTACGTGAAGTGACTTGTGGATTAATGAAAAAATTTTCAGTAAATAATTTTACGTTTTAAACTTTAAATGTCAATAAAAGCCACAGATACAGTGGGTATTTTTTTTTTTTTTAACTTTCTCTTAAAGTAGATCCCCTAGCCTTTGATAGACCTGGTATGTATTTATGTGGAGACAAATAGTCTGTTTACTGTAATTTCATTCT
The DNA here is from genome assembly GCF_028878055.3 of Symphalangus syndactylus. Lineage (NCBI taxonomy): Eukaryota > Metazoa > Chordata > Mammalia > Primates > Hylobatidae > Symphalangus > Symphalangus syndactylus. The sequence goes on from NC_072436.2 coordinate 79,837,033, forward strand.
GACTCAAAGATCAAGGTTTTGTCCTAGAAGAACAAAATAAAGGTAAGTAGAGATAGATGAACTGGATTTTAAAGAAACAGAAATTCTACAGAACTGAAGCACAAAGATCCTTAATCCTTTTCTAGTTCCAGGTCATCTTTCATAATCATTTATTTCACATTTTGTTGCTGTGTTACAACAAGACTATAGGCTTATAGACTACTTGAATATTTGTTAAATGCAAGATGAGAGAATAAAAATGATCAGAAGAATAAAAATTTCTGTGACTTCTGAAGGAAAATTGGTGGTCACTTGAATTTGTTTGTTACTTTTACCCATAAATACCCCTTTTTTTTTTTTTTTAAGATAGAGTCTCATTCTGTCGCCCAGGCTGGAGTGCTGTGGCGTGATTTCGGCTCACTGCAACCTCTGCCTCCTGGGCTCAAGCCGTTCTCCTGCCTCAGCTTCCCGAGTAGCTAGGACTACAGGCATGTGCCACCATGCTCGGCTAAATTTTGTATTTTTAGTGGAGATGGGGTTTTGCCATGTTGGCTAGGCTGGTCTTGAACTCTTGACCTTGAGTGATCTGCCCACCTTGATCATGTTGATCTATATAATTGATCGGCCTCCCAAAGTGCTGGGATTAAAGGTGTGAGCCACCATACCTGGCCCCATAAATACCATTTAAAAAATTTAAATGTATTCTCTTATCAGTCAAAAAGCACAGTTAATAACCAACTGAGTAGCCAAATACTGCTACTCAATTAATTCAGAAGACCTCGGGCCCAAGAATCCCTAGAACAGACTTGAGGGTTAATTTATGGTATTCAATAGTTCTTTTCTTCAAATGCAATTTCTTCTGTTGCATTATATTAAAACTATTAAATTTATACAGCATTACCAGCAAATGCTTACCACAACAGTAATATCTGTTTTAATGACTTCTTTTCTCCCTTCTAGTCTGTAGATGTTGACTGGCCACCTGCTCTGGATGACTAGCTTTCAAATTTGGAGACAAAGAGTATGGTTTTCCTGGCATGATGTGGACATCCATGGAGCACATGCCGTAAAATGGCTGTTTACCCACCATAGCGGTGTCTTGGAAACCATTTGGATCATGTTGATCTATATAATTGTTAATTTGTTGTAACATCTCAGGATCTATATTTGTGTATATTTTGTGTTAAATTGTTCCAAGGATGTCTTAGGATTTTTCTCATTCCCTCTTTCACCCCCACAAACCAAACTATGAATAATGAAATAATTCTCCTTAATTCTTTCATTTAGAGAGGTGCACAAACAGGACACATTCTCTGTTAACCTAAGAAGCTGTAATTTCAGCAAGATTTCCCTCCACAAGAGATATACCACCTTTAAAATCATGTTCTAATTTTTTTAAATTATCTATATAAAAGTTATATCTAGATTTATGCAGCATAATATCCTATAATATTCTAAGATTGCAAATGCAAATCTGACATTATTATTTTTCCCAGGAAGCCTCAAACAAGCTATTACCAATGAAGTACTTTTGGCTGTGATTTGTCATAAATCTTAACCGAACTATGAATAATGAAATAATTCTCATTAATACTTTCATTAAGAATTTTGACAATCTAAAATTGTCAATATATTTTTCCTGTGGAGGGAAAGTAAAACTGTAGGAACCAAGGCATGCCATGGTAGGAGCCTTTCATAAATCTTTTAAATAAGGAGAAACAAGTGCCTTTAATAACTTCAATCCCAGGGTTAAGAATTTGAAAAATTGAGATTGCTAAACAAAGATGAACTGATATTATTTCAGAATGCTTCAATGTATTATCCAATTATAAACATTTTAATAATATCTTATTAAAGTAGATAGGATATTGTCTCCATTTTATAAATGTGGAAACCAAAGACTAGAAGTTAAATGACTTATCCAAAATTGTTAGCTCCTTCTATATTGAGGACTAGAACTGAAGTGTCTTGGTCTCTAGGGTCTTTCTAATAAGCCCTATTACTGAGCACCAGTTTGTGTGAAGGGGCAGCTATGGATGCCATTTAAACTCATGTAACTGATAATTAACTTTTGGAATGTAGTTACCAAATCAAAGAGCTTACCAAAAAATAACCCAAGACTATTTAATACAATCTTATATAGTTACCATTTGTTAGTAAGTTAAACCTCAGTTGGTATTATGCAGAGGAAAAACATTAAGCTAAACCTAAAAAAAATGAATGGGTCATTAAGTTTCAGAAAGGAGCCTCATTACAATTTCAGATTTGAGTATAATTTCCATCACCCTAATTCAACTATTTGAGCTTTTTTTAAGAATACATGTGACTTGACTAGTATTAGATTACTCACCGTTTCCCATCTCTATATTAAACATAAATCACAGATACCAAGATTCACTTTAGATATGAGGAAAATGGTTTTAATGGACACAAAGGAGTCAGCCACGTTGGAACCAACATAGTTTCATACCACGTTGAAACCATGTGTTTGATATGCGAATAACAGCAAATAATTTTTTCACTATTGTCAATGCCAATGCACTGAAAGGCCCAGAAAATGAGAAAAGGATAACAAACTTTTGATAAAAAGGTAAGAATTTCTGTGTGGATGTTCCTCAGTTCCTGGGAAAATTTTGCTACAAAAGAGATTTAAATAATTTAGGAGGCAGTCTTTTGCATGGTATTTTTGGCTTAGCTTTGAATCCAGTGGACCTGTAATATGTAAGAATGAAGAATGTGCTTAGCAAACTGAAATGAGAAGACTTGTATTTCTTAAATTTCTATTCCTGAGATTATACAAAATTTCAAGCAAAGAGTAAGCATTAGCTTTAAATACTTCTTCCAAATGTTCCTAGAATTTTGAGACAAAGATTGTTAAAAATTAATGTATGTCTTTGTTTCAGGCAGAACTGGGAATACTAAGTAGTGAGAGTACTGTAGTTTCCCTTTTGCCTACATAAAAGCATTTTAAAATTAGTTTTATGATTTCTTTGTAAGCTTTATTTAAATTCAAAGTCTTTTTCATAACACTTAGAGAAAGAGCCCTTTGTACTTCTTAGTATCTCTTTGTCCCAAATATAGTCTGTGGTTTATTTTAGGAAAAACATCAACTCTGAATACCTGGAAAAGTCAAGAGAAAATAAAGTTGGTAAAATGAAAAATGTCCAAGTAAGATAACCGGTTACATTTGCAAGTTATGTGAAGTAAATTTAGAAGTTAAATTTCCATTTTGTAAGAGAAAAACATCTTACTTGGCAAATCTTTTCTTTTGGAGCTAATTATTCTTTGATTTTTAAGTCCACATAAGAGAATGAACTTTGATATCAGCTTTTCTGATTTTTTAACAAAGGCTACCCTTGTTTATTACGAAAAATATTACTTTTATGATTCTATTTTGAATTTTTAAATTTTGAAATAATTCTAAACTTACAGGAAAAGTTGCAAGAAAAGCACAAAGAACCTTTTTCCCTGAACCATGGAGCCAGTGATGCCTCATGATCTTAAAGGCTTCAGTGTGTAATTTCTACAAACAAGGACATTCTTTTACTTAACCACAACACAGTGATCAAAACCAGGAAATTAACACTGATATGTTACCATCTAACCCACGGACCCCGTTCAAGTTGCCAGTTGTCCCATCAATGTCCTTCATAGTCAAGTGCTCACATTGCATTCCGTTATGTCTCTTTAGTCTCTATCACTCTTAAAAGTTTGTCTTTCTTGACTTTAATTACTTTAACATTTTTGAATACTTCAGGTCAGTTATTTTGTAGACTGTTCCTCAAAGAACAGGGTTCTTTGGGTTTGCCTGATGTTTCATTTTTATTAGATTCAGATTGTACCTTTTTGGCAAGAACACCACAAAAAAGAGATTGTCTTCTTGCATCTTATCAGGTGTCACACAGTTTTGATTTGTCCAGTTGCTGGTTGGGGCTTTGGTCAATTGATTAGGTATTATCACTAGGCTTCTCCACTTTTATGGTTATTCTTTTTTCCCCTTTTAATTAATAAGTATCTTGTAGAGAGATCATCCAACTTTCACTCACTAGTTTTAGCATCCATTGAAGATTTTCACCTGAATCAATCAGTACCACAATGATTGCCAAATGCAGATTTTCTAATTCCATCGTTCCATTTACATTAGTTGGTTGGCATTACCCTAAAAGGTAGAGCTTTCCCTTCTCTCCAATTTATTCATTGATTTATATCGTGGACTTGTGGCTTATTTTATTTGAGAAGTTGTAAGTTGTTCATTTGGCCAGTGGCGGCCCCTTCAAGCTGGCTTCTGTGTCCTTTGGTATGTCCCCATCATTCTTGGAGCATGTTCTTACTTTCTAATACAAAAAGACATTCCATGCTCATCTTTGTATTTCCTCCGCACTAACTCTGCAAGGGGCTTTTTCTCTAAGATCTGGTCTCTTTTAGCAGAAAATCGTATTTAGAAACCAAGATCTGAGCAGTAGGTATGCTCATTGTTTGGTGCCATTGCTGTTCCCAAGCCCTCTCATGGAGGAACAAAGCTAGGGAACAGACATGAATGCATGTGCATGCACACACACACACACCCCACTCATACACACACACCTGTACATCTCTGTATCTACACATACTGAAAGCTGTAAGAGTTTATACCAGTACTTCCAATTCCAACCTTATTCTAGTTTTCACCCTTTCCAAATTTGTAATTCTCTTCTCTGACTATAAGAAATTTGGCTCCTGCTCTTTCCCTGCTGCCACCGAGTTGTATAGAGGTGGAGTCTTGGGTGCATTCAAGATTCGGCTTCACTTGTAACCCACTGCCATGGCCAAGGAAGGCAGTGCTGCTGGAGGTGTAATGGACATTAATACTGTTTTACAGGAGGTGCTGAAGACTGCCCTCATCCATGATGGCCTAGCATGTGAAATTTGCAAAGCTGCCAAAGCCTCTGACAAGTGCCAAGCCCATCTTTGTGTGCTGTGTGTGCTTGCATCCAACTGTGATGAGCCTATGTATGTCAAGTTGGTGGAGGCCCTTTGTGCTGAACACCAAATCAACCTAATTAAGGTTGATGACAAGAAACTAGAGGAATGGGTAGGCCTCTGTAAAATTGACAGAGAGGGGAAACCCCGTAAAGCGGTTGGTTGAAGTTGTGTAGTAGTTAAGAACTATGGCAAGGAGTCTCAGGCCAAGGATGTCATTGAAGAGTACTTCAAATGCAAGAAATGAACAAATAAATCTTTGGCACACACACACACACACACACACACACACACACACAAAAGAAAAAAGAAATTTGGCTCAGTCCTCCTCAAAAATAAACAATATCTATTGCTGCCTCAATTCACAGTCCCCTCCCTGCTGCCCTCAGACGTTCTCCTCAGGCTCCACACTGCAGCCCTACACTAGGCCACTACCACTGCCCCCTGTGGTAACATCTTCCTGCACTTTGTACAGAACAAGCAAATGGCTTTTGTCCTGAATTATTCAGGAAGGGAGGGAGACAGGTGGGAAAGAAGTCAGGAAGGCAGAAAATAAAAATCTTTTGATACCACAGAAATACAAAGGATCAAAAGAGACTATTAGGAACAATTATATGCCAACAAATCGGATTACCCTAGAAGTGGACAGATTTCCAGATGCATACAACCTACCAAGAATGAATCATAAACAGAAAATCTAAGCAGACCAATAAAAGCAAATAAGGGTCACCGTTACTCTGAGGAGAGGCCAGTAGGTAGAGAAGCAGTAAAACTTATAACTTGGAGCAAAACCACACTCTAGGGAAACATTATTAGCATCACCAGCAACAGCAGCAGCCATGGCTGCTGCCAATACCTGCAAATGGGAAAAAGGCCAGCAGCCAAAATGAAGGCTTGACTATTGACGATGCATTTTAAGGAAACCAGGAAAGAAGCCCTTCACCAAACGAAGCCAAATATTTGTGGGCAGTGTTCCTTCTGACATCACTGAGGAGGAAATGAGGAAACTATGAGAAATATGGGAAGGCAATTTCACAGAAAGAGAATTTAAATAAATTAACAAAAAGGAAAAATGAAAAAATGAAAAACAACGACAAAAAAGAAATATGGGAAGGCAGGTGAGGTCTTCATAAGAATAAAGGCTTTGGCTTTATGCACTTGGAAGCACGAATCCTAGTGGAGATTGCCAAAGTGGGTCTGGACAGTATGCAGCTGTGCGCACTCTGCCTGCCATAGTGCATCCCTTACAGTCTGAAACCTAACAAACTTTTGGAAGAAGCCTTTTCTTTGGCCAGGCGGAGAGGGCTTTAGTCATTGTGGATGATCAAGGAAGGCCTTCAGGGAAAGGCATGGTTGAGTTCTCAGGACAGCCAGTTGCTCAGAAAGCTCAGGACAGATGCAGTGAAGGCTTCTTCCTGTTAACCAAGTTTCCTCATCCTGTTACTGTGTAGCCCACAGGCTAATTAGGTGACAAAGAAGGATTTCCAGAGAAGCTGGTTGTAAAGAACCAGCAATTTCACAAGGAGTGAGAACAGCCACCCCAGTGTGCACAGCATGGCTTTTGAATATAAGTATGCCATGCAGTGGAGGGTACTCATTGAGATGGAGAAGCAGCAGCAGGACGAAGTGGACTGCAGTATCAAGGAGGCTCATGAGAAGCTGGAGATGGAGATGGAGGTTGCTCGCCTTCATCAATGCAAGGTCATGCTAATGAGGCAAGATTTGATGAGGTGCCAAGAAGAGCTGTGGCGGATGGAAGAGCTGAACAACCAAGAGATGCAAAAACGACAGCAACTGGAGCCCATGCGAGAGGAGTGCAGGCACTAGGAGGAAGTGATGCACTGGTAATGGCAGGAAAGATTCACTGGAACCTTCTCTGATATGAGACAGCAGGAGATACAGATGGGCCAGATGGCTGTGGGAGGTGCAATAGGCATAACGGAGGCACCATGCCCCCCGCTTCTGTGCCAGCTGGCAGCCCAGCTCCTCCAGAACCTGAACCTATGATGCTAGATTGACCCCATCAAAAACGGAATGCTTTGGCCAAGCTGCTGCAGTGGAAGGGATTGGGGCAATTGGCGGAACTCCTCCTGCATTGAACTGTGCAACTCTTGGAGCTGAATTTACTCCAAACACACGTTGCTGATACTAATAAAGTTGCAGTGTGTAGTTTCTCAAAACCTTTAAAAGGACCCTTTTTGGACTAGCCAGAATTCTACCCTAGAAAAATGTTAAGAGATTCCTCCCAATAGTTAGGTCTACCCTACCTGTACCACTCTAAGGGAGTATTTTGGAGGAAGAGGGCAAGGGAGGAGTGGTATTTAACAAATCAGTTCTGTGTGGTATATTGTTTAACTGATCAGTTCTCTGTGGTGCATTACTGAGGTCTCAAATGTGACTCTTGAAGACCTGGGGGAACCACAGTGAAATGAATCCAGTTAGAGACCCATTAATCTTAATTTTTTTTTTTTCTCCATCCTGTTTCATTTGCTTTCTTATCCATACAATCCCCAACCCCAGAGACACTGCCACATACACCACAAAACACAACCTCCTCCAATGACCTTCGCCCCACTGCTCCATTCATTCCCAGGTGAGAATTCAGGCAAATGTCCACAGAGATCACAAACAATGTACGTATAGTTCTATCTGATATATTATCCCTTCATGTCCTAAGGAAGACATTTTCTCTTAGAGACTTTCATTTCAGTATATCTTTTTTAAAAATCTTGTGTTAACTTGCCTCAATCTTTTTCTTGGATAAGGACAACCAGGAATGGCCCTTTTGTGTCTATGATGTTGCTGTTCACAACTTTCCTTGATAGGCCTAGTACAATCTTGGAAACAGGGTTGCTGTATGCTGAAGGTCTGAGAGCAGCTCTTAGCCTTGCCTATCTTAGGCAGTAGTTATGCTGTGCATATTTAATTAATGTACTATGTTTGATTTGTTGCTGATACTTTAAATTTGAAGTTTTTCTGAGAAATGGAGCAGCAATGCAGCATCAACTTGTTAAAATACATGTTAAGCCTTGAAAAAAAAAGGAGATTGAATCAGTAATCCCAGCACATTGGGAGGCCGAGGCAGGCAGATCACGAAGTCAAGAGATCGAAACCATCCTGACCAATATGTTGAAACCCCCTCTCTACTAAAAATACAAAAATTAGCTGGGCATTGTGGCATGTGCCTGTAGTCCCAGCTACTCGGGAGGCTGAGGCAAGAGAATCACTTGAACCTGGAAGACAGAGGTTGCTGTGAGCCGAGATTGCGTGACTGCACTCTAGCCTGGTGAGAGACTGAGACTCAGTCTCAAAAAAAAAAAAAAAAAAAAAAAAAAATTCCCTCATCAAAGAAAAGACCAGAACCAGACGGCTTCACTGCTGAATGCTATCGAACATTTAAAGAACTACGGCCAGACACGGTGGCTCACATCTGTAATACCAGCACTTTGGGAGGTTTAGGTGGGAGGATTGCTTAAGTGCAGGAGTTCGAGACCAGCCTGGGCAACATAGGGATAACCTGTCTCTACAAAAAATAAAAAATTAGCTGGGTGTGGTGATGCATGTCGGCGGTCCAAACTACTTGGGAGGCTAAGGTGGCAGAATTAATTCAGCCCAGGCGGTGAAGGCTGCAGTGAGCTGTGATAGTGCCATTGCACTCCAGCCTGGGCAACAGGGCAAGACCCCCATCTCAAAAAAAAGAAGAAGAACTAATACCAGCCCTTCTCAAACACTTCCAAAAAATTGAAGAGGAAGGAATGCTTCCAAACTCATTTTACAAGGCCAGCATTACCCTGACACCAAAGCCAGACAAAGACACTATTAAAGAAGAAAACTTGTCAATTAGACTGTGGCAGATATGGAAAAAAAAAAAAAAAAAAAAAGAAAAGAAAAAGCAAAAAGAAAGCTACAGGCCAATATTTCTGATGACCATAGATGCAAAAATTCTTTTTTCTTTTTTGAGACAGGGTCTCCCTCTGTTACCCAGGATGGAGTGCAGTGGTACAATCATGGCTCACTGCACCTTGACTTTTCAGACTCAGGTGATCCTTCCACCCCTGGAACTTCAGGTGCACACCATCATGCCCAGCTAATTAAAAAAAAAATAATAATAATATATATATATATATATATATTTGTAAAGGCAGGGTCCCATTATGTTGCCCAGGCTGGTCTCGAACTCCTGGGTCAAACCATCCTCAGGCCTTGACCTCCTGAAGTGCTGGGATTACAAGCGTGAGCCACGGTGCCTGGTCAAGATGCAAAAATTTTCAACGAAATACTAATAAACCAATTCAACAGCACATTGAAAACTTGATCATGGCCGGGCGCGGTGGCTCACGCTTGTAATCCCAGCACTTTGGGAGGCCAAGGCGGGCGGATCACGAGGTCAGGAGATCAAGACCACGGTGAAACCCCATCTCTACTAAAAATACAAAAAAATTAGCCAGGCGTGGTGGCGGGCGCCTGTAGTCCCAGCTACTCGGAGAGGCTGAGGCAGGAGAATGGCATGAACCCGGGAGGCGGAGCTTGCAGTGAGCCAAGATTGCGCCACTGCACTCCAGCCTGGGTGACAGGACCAAGTGAGATTTATGTCAGGGATTCACAGATGGTTCAACATATGCCAATCTATAAATATAATACACCACATTAACAGAATGAAGGACAAAAACCATATGATCAAGCATTTGACAAAATTTAACATCCTTTCATGATAAAAGCTCTCAACAAATTAGGAGTAGAAGGAGTGTACTTCAAAAGTAAAGGCCATATGTGACAAACACACAGCTAACACCATACTCAACACTGAAAAACTGAAAGCTTTTCCTCTAAGATCAGGAACAATCCAAGGACTTCCACTCTCATTTCTGTTTAACATAGTACTGGAACTGGAAGTCCTAGCCAGAGCTATTAGGCAAGAGAAAGAAGTAAAAGGCATCCAAATTGGAAAGGAAGGAGATTGTCCCTGTTTGCAGATGATGATCTTATATATAGAAAAGCTGAAAGAATCCACCAAAAAGACTGTTAGAGCTAGTAAACAAATTCAGTAAAGTTGCAGGCATATCAATATACAACAAGCAGTAGTGTTACAAAAAATAAAATACTTAGGAATAAATTTAGCCAAGAAGGTAAAAGATCTCTACACTGAAAAGTGTAAAACATTGATACAAGAAATTAAAGATACAAATAAATGGAAAGATATCCCACATTCATAGATTCGAAGACTTAATATTGCTAAAATGTCCATACTAACCAAAGTGATCTAAAGATTCAGTACAATCCCTATCAAAATTCCAATGACATTTTCCACAGAAATCGAAAAAAAATCCTAAAATTCATATGGAACTACCAAAGACCCTGAATAGCCAAAGCAATCTTGAGCAAAAAGAACAAAGCTAGAGATATCACAATACCTGATTTCAAAATTACTACAAAGCCATAGTAATCAAAACATTTTTGTACTGGCATAAAAACAGACACTTAAACCAAAAGAATAGGAAAGAGAGCCCAGGAATAAATCCATATATTTACAGCCAGCTGATTTTTTACAAACGTGTGAAGAAACATAATGGGAAAAGACAGTCCCTTTAATAAATTGTGCTGGGAAAACTGGATATCCACATGCAGAAGAATGAAGTTAGACCCTATCTCACACCATATTGAAAACTCAACTCAAAGTGACCTAAATCTAAGAACCAAAACTGTAAACTATTAGAAGAAAATGTAGAAAAAACGCTCCATGACACTGGTCTGGGCAATTATTTGAATATGACCCTAAAAGCACAGGTAACAAAAAAAAAATAAACAGACAAATGGGACTATATCAAACAAAAGCTTCTGCACTGCAAAGGAAACTATCAACAGAGTGAAGAGACAACTTATGGAATGGAATAAAATATTTATAAGCCATACATCTAATGAGGGGTTAATATCCAAAATATACAAGGAACTCCAACAACTCAATACCAAGAAAACAAACAGCCTGATTAAAAGATGGGGAAAGGACCTGAGTAGACATTTCTCGAAAGAAGACATACAATGCCCAACAGGTTTAAGACATACAAATGCTCAACATCACTTACCAGGAAAATGCAAATTTAAAACCACAGTGAGGCACCGCCTCAAAACTATTAGAATGGCTATTACCAAAAAAGATGAAAGATAACAAGTGTTGGCAAGGATACGGAGTAAAGAGAACCTTTGGCACACTGTTGGTGGGAATATAAACAGAAAACAAAATTTAAAATAGAACTACGACATGATCCAGCAATCCTACTATTTAAGTATATGTATCCCAAGGAAATAAAATCAGTATGTTGAAGAGATATCTGACTCCCATGGTCTCTGCAGCATTATTCATAATAGCCAAGATATGGCATCAACCCATGCATCTATCAATCAATAGATAAATGAAGAAAATGTGGTGTATATGTACAATGAAATATTATTGACCCATAAGAAAGGAAATTCTGTAATTTGAAACAATGTGGATGAACCTGAAGAACATTATGTTAAGTGAAATAAGTCAGGCACAGAAAGACAACTACTGCGTGATCTCACCTATATGTGGAATCTAAAATAGTTGAACTCATAGAACTAGAGTAGAATGGTTGTTACTAGAACTGGGGAGGTGAGATTGGGATAGGGGTTGCGGAGTTGGGGAGATGTTGGTCAAAGGATTTAAAATTTCAGCTTGACAGGAATAAGTTTAAGAGATCTACTGTACAACATGGTGACTATAGTTAATAACAAATATATTCTTGAAAGTTGCTAAGAGTAGATCTTAAGTGTTCTTACTACAAAATAACTATGTGAAGCAATACATGTTCATTAGCTCAGTTTAGCCATTCCACAACGTATGCATATTTCAAAACATGTTGTACAAGATAAATATTAATATATAGTTTTGCCAATTAAAGAAAAAAAGGATTTAAGAAAAGAGGAGGCCAGGCCAGCTATGGTGACTCATGCTTGTAATCCCAGCACTTTGGGAGGCCAAGGCGGGTGGATCACTTGAGCCCAGGAGTTTGAGACCAGCCTGGGTAACATGATGAAACTCTGTCTCTACAAAAAATACAAAAATTGGCCAGGCATGGTGGCATGCGCCTGTAGTCCCAGCTACTTGGGAGGCTGAGGCGGGAGGATCTCTTGAGCCCAGGAGGCAGAAGTTGCAGTGAGTTGTGATTGTGCCACTGCACTCCAGCCTTGATGACAGAGTGAGACTCTGTCTCAAAAAAGAGAAGAGACACCCTAGATCTCCATCCTTCTCTCTCTCTACCATGTGAGGATGGTGGGAAGGCAGCCATCTGCAAACCAGGAGGAGAGCCTCAGCAGAAACCGTCCTAGTACCCCTGATCTCGGACTTTCAGCCTCCAGGACTCTGAAAACAGGTTTTTGTTGGTTAAGCCAAAAAAGGAAAAAGGAAAAAAATCTTGAAAAAAGGCACTTCAGTACTCTACAAAATTATTTCAAAGGACAGTTACAAATGCAACCATATTCAGCAACAGCATTCCATAAAAAATGTCTAATGTTTCTAAGCAACTAAAACTACCTTTTCCTGTTAGGAAGATGCTATAAATATGAAGAAAATCTGATATTTTAAAAGTTAAATAGCAACAAAATTTCAGCAAGTGTTTTAGAATTTTTCCATTTATTATCAAGAAAAAAATCACTGTATACAAAGGTATTACAAATGTAATAAAATATTCTGTATAATAAACGGCATTTTGGCATTTTAAAAACAATTCCATCTTGATACTAAACTTAACATTAAATAATTGAACAGTACCTGAGAACTTTAAAAAATCACTGTCATCAGTGCCTCCAAATTCATTTCAGTCATTAAGCATATACAAATACTCAGTCAAAAAAAATAGGATTTTGGTATTCTGCTGGGATCTAGACTCATCACAGCCAAAGGTATTTTAAGTAGATACTTTCAAAACAGAAATCACTTCTAAAGGGTTCACCTGGTCAAAAACCATACATGTAAGAATGCTGGTTACCCAAAAGCTTTGTGTTTTCCTTGCCACGTCATCTTAAAGCTACCTGAACTGTGAGACAGTGACCAACATTATCAGCTAATTACCCAGTAAAAATCGAGTGTATCACCAATGAAGTCTCATTAAATTCAATTCCACAAATGGATGCTCAAATATTCCAACCTTATCTATATTTTATTACATCTTATGGAAAACTATGTTTGATTAGATAATAAAGTTTAAGAGGAAAAATGGGCAAGATGAATGTTTGATACTTTTACCAAAAATTTATATTTCGTTTACTTGCTGATTTCCCTGAAAACTCAATTTGTTGAAGAAGCAACATTCTGTACTAATTAGTGTGTATTACTATTCACACACAGGTGTTTAATGAATTTTACTTGTAATTCTTTAAATTTTTGAAAGTCCAATAGTAAACTAAAGTTGTGGAAACAAGTGATAAGAATATTAGAGGATAATAAATTCTACATATTTAAATAGATAAGTACTAGCTGGTGGTATTTTCCTAAAGCCACAGACATTTAGAATAAATAGAGTGATTACTTTTTAAAACTTTGATCTGTATTTTGTTTATTAATAGGGCATAAGTGGTTTTGTCTGTGCTTTTTGCATGCATGAAAAACATTACAGACATGATTACTTTTGAGATTCAATCTTACCCACTGTTCACTTTGTGCTTAACTAAACTCTGCTAAGATGTATTAGTTAAAATATTAATTTGACTATGTCTTAGGAAAAAAAAGGCATAAAACTAGATACAGACAACCCATACGTTTATCTCTGATTAGTCACCTATTTCTGGGCTTATAATAAATGATAAATGGCATGACATTTTCTGTTACATATGATACAAAAAGCATTCCAATTTTTCCCCTTTTATAGTCAACATCTGAAAACAAAACAGATGAGAAACTTTTCAGTGGCAACTTCATTAGCTATGAGATTCATTTTTAGGAAAAGTCAAACCACTCCCAATTCATAATCAACTTTTACAAATAAATTAAGAGTCACAAAATTTCAGAATTGAAGTCATTAAAGTTGGCCTTACCTTCATTAATCAATAGGAAATGTTTCTGGAAAAACAAGGCCAAAAGAAGGCTTTCCAAAGCTGGGCAATAACTAATTAATGCTAATGAGAAGTCCATCTCAGGTTTCTTACTAAAGAACCTAATCCATAATGATTTTTCTCACTCTGCTGTGTATTAGATAACTAGAAGGAGTATCTAAATTAAAGATTAATTAGGGACATAGGATATACAGATATTGGTTCATTAACAATATTTGATTCACACTATATAATTTACAGTGTTTCTTCTTATGTACCATTTTATTTAGTACAACACAACCTGTTAGGTAGCAGGCTGGGTATTACCTGAGTAAAAAGTCCCTATTCTTTCCATTTCTCCATGCTATTTAAAAGCATGTGGTGATCCTTTAATAAATCAATTAAAGATATAACAAATTATTTGATGCCATTAGGCAGCCTGGATCACCAATTCCAAGTCTTTTTTTTTTTGGGACAGGGTCTTGCCCAGGCTGGAGTGCAGTGGCGTAATCACTGCTCACTACAGACTCAACCTCCTGGGCTCAAGGGATCCTCCCACCTCAGCCTCCCTAATAGCTGGGGCCACAGGCACATGTCACCATGCCTGGCTTTTTTTTTTTTTTTTTTTTTGCAGAGACAGGTTTTCCTTATATTACTCAGGCTGGTCTTGAACTCCTAGGCTCAAGCAATCCCCCTACCTCGGCCTCCCAAAGTGCTGGACAGGCGTGATCTATCCACCAATGCCCTGCTCCATGTCTCTCTTAACATGGAAACCATCACGAGTTTTCTTGAAGTATTAGGTTAGACGCTGACAACCCAGCTGTTTCTGTTCACTATGGTTGTGAGAGGCCCAGTTATTTAAAAGGCCATTAAGATTGAAAATAGATTTAGAGGTGTAGGTACAGATTGGGAAGGGGCATGAAAGAAATTTCTGGGGTGTTGGAAATATCCTAAACATGGTGGTGACATGGGTGTTAACATACATAAAAATTAATTAAGCTGTACATTTAAAATTAGTCCCCTTTATGCATTTTACTCTACATGTGTTATCCTTGCAAAGAAAAAGACTGACATCTTTGAGAGCAAGAGTTTTTGTCTTATTCATCTCTGTATCATTTCCAACATGGTGCTTTGCACATTGGACATTCAAAAAATGTTATACAAGATTGACTGCATCAATACTGGAGTGTTGTGTAAGGGTTAGGCGCTGAGGCTGAGAAGTGTATGAGGGAGACCTGAGATTAAACCTGCCACATAAAGTGGAGAGAAGTAGCAAGGTCAGGGCTATGAAATAATCCCAAAAACTTTAGAATTTCTACATAATACAGTTGACACTACTATTCTCAATAGAGCTGCTTTCAGTCTCAAAGGGCTGTGGTATGTGTGCGTGTGTGTGGTAAAAAAGGGAAGCAGCAGGTCAAGGAAGAGAAGTGTATTTCACAAGACTTAAGTAATCTTGTCATTGCTGCTTTTCCTGCCAGAAAATCACCTTTCCCTTTAAAAATCATTTCCATATACATTTTAGTAATTCCTATGTCAATTTCACCCTTCCTTTTCTAATAATAGCTACTACTTATTCGGCACCAACTAGTATACTAGGGACTATGCTGGGTGCTGGAGTCCCAATGACGAAAGAGACAAACACTTAAATAAGAGGATGTCCGTAATACAGGCATGTACGAAGCTTCACCTCAACTAAGGAGGCAGGACCAACCTTCATAGAGAAGCCCAGTCTTCAAGGATGAGTGTTCTAGTTCCAGAAGAGCAGAGGCAGAGTGGGTAACATGTTAAAGGTATGGAGGCTTGAGAGAATTGTTTTTTTTTCAAGGAATGCTAACTATGTAATAAGGAATAGGGAGAACGTGGTATTTTAACTGGAACATATGGAAAAGATTATTACTGGGGAAAAAGAATGAAGGTCTTTACTAAAAAGGCAGCAGGAATGAAGAAGGGACATATGCAAGAGGAGATAAGCTCAAAAGGACTTGATGATTAAGTATGAGTGTGATGGAGAAAAAGAATACAATACTTTGAGGTTCCTAGTAAGTATCTTGGGTGGCGTGGTAAATGGTAATGCCATTATGGAAGGTAAAGAAGAGAGAGAGCCAGTTTATCAGGACATTCAGGTAGCATGAAAGAAAACTGAACCTGTGGGCTCTGATACGATCATCCAGGGGAAAAAATAGCACCAACTGAGGGGAGGGGTCAAGACTCATGGGAAATAAATCTCAGGGAGGAATCTTGTCTACCACAGAAAACCCAGAGGAGTATCCAAAGAGGGAAGTATAGGAGGTTATAAATAGGTCAAGCAGCGTGAGGACTGATAAAAAGACACTAGATTTGACAAGGCGGGCAGTCTCCGCTCATCTTTCCCAGAATATCCTAAGAAAATTGTAGGAGCTAAAGATAGAGATCGCTGGGCTAAGGAGTAACTGGGAAGGGAGAAAATGGAGGCTGGAGGCATTTCAGAAGTCAGGATGCAAACGCATCCAAGTGGTAGGAAAGGTTTTATCTGGTCTTTCCTTTTAGGCTAATGAAGACATTTATCATGTTTATACAAAGAAAGGAAGCACTAAGTGGTGATGAAAGGATAAAGTAAACACAGCCTGGCAGAGAAAGGAGGAGGGATCCAGTGCACAAGCAGAGTTCAGAAAAGTGCCTCAGAAACTAAAGCAGATGTTAAAAGAGCAGGTGAAAAGCATAAATATATGTAGAGATAGAGGAGAAACGTTACCAAATTCATTTTAAATTAAAGTCTATGGTCAAAAAATAGCACCTGAAAAATGAAAAATCCATTGGGAACATTCTAAACACAGAGGTAGCAGAACCTTAATTCTGCTTACACCGCAAAACTAGCCAACACTTATTTAGTTGTAAAAAAATATTCTAAACACAGATGTAGCAGAACCTTAATTCTACTTATACTTACTTATACTAAGTAGCCAACGCTTATTTAGTTTAAAGAAAAAAACCTATTTAGCTATTCTAACAGTCAGTGTTTAAACTGATTGGTGCTAATTAATCCAAAACTATGAGATTCTGTATTAAAAAAAAAAATCTCCCCACCTGTCCATCATTATCTAGAGACATCCTGGGTTCCTATTTTGAACAGAAAAGCAATTGTGCCTTCAGGTTTTTCTTTCTTCCTGGTAAGTTCTATTTATGTGCTTATGATTTTAAAAATGTATTTTAATTTATATTTTTAAATAAAAAATAAAAAATTACTTTTTACTTTTTTATTGAATTCTATGATTCTTGTGAGATTTCATAATGGCTGCTCATGAAAAATTTATAATACAGAAATATTTCCTTTTGAAATAATAATTTCTGAGGAATATTAATAGTACTCAGGGGTCTTTAATTCTTTTTTTTTTTTCTTCCTGAACCATCCTGAGCCCAAGTCTTATCTTGCTCTCTTCCCTATTTCCCAGTATAATTTAACCAAGAATTTTTGTTTTTATGGCATTCACACATTTCTCAATTTGACCGAAACGACTAGTTTATGTAAAGTTATGGTTTGGTTAGACATTGTGTAAGTAAAATGACAGACTGTTTCTTGCTAGGAAGATATTCAACATTTAGGGCAGGTTCTAGTTGTAAAACAAACTAGGTCTTTAATAAGTTAATTACTTAGCATAATGATAATTCCATCACAATTAAGATTACTGCCCAACTTTAATCTGTAATAATAAAATATAATGATCTAATTAACCCTTACAATGTCTTTGGGAAATAAAAGGGCAAAATAAATAATTATATATCAAATGAAAACTCCTAAAATATAACTACGTTTTGAAGCAAAGTGAAAGGTTTCTAAATGCCAGAATTACCAAAAGTCACGAAACACAAACAGCGAATAAAGTGTAATGTTACAGCTATAACAACTCAGATAAAGTATGTAGAAACAACTAGGAAACACTGAGAATTTTAAATCTGATTAAGGAGCTAGTAGAGATTACCCAGCATTCAGCTCACCATTTGAGACCAGCCAAATGAATATGTGACAAGTCTCTTTTAAAAATCTTGCACTTTGAAAACGAAATGTGTTATAATTGTTACTCAATCTGGAAGTTGCAATGAGCTTGACAATGTCAAAACATGGATTTAGAGATTCTCAATGAACCTCTAATGTTTTACCTTCAATAAAATCTCTTTTCATAAAAGGAAAAAAAAGATTACCCAAATTCTACCATCATTTTGCCACTGGGATTATTTTCCTTTCAAACAATTTGGGTGACCATTATTATTCCTGGACTTGAATGTACATGATTCTCATAAACCCAATGTCACACTAAGTAAAACTGCAAAAATCATATACATCTTAAAATTAAAGTTATTATTTCTTTCAAAAACCAAAGTTCTATTAGTAATACTTTTAATGTTCAATAAACATTTACTGATGTTTAATATAAGGTAGGCATTTTTCTACAAACTGGAGATTCAACAATAAAGCACAAAAATTTCTGTCCTTAGAAAGTTTATATTTCGGTATGGGAAAACAAACAGTAAATGAATAAATACTTAGCAAAGTCAGATCATGGTGAGTGCTATGGACATACATAAAGCACGGGGGACAGGGAATGCTGATGTATATATTCAAGGAAGACCTGCTCAGGTAACAGTGGAGTGACACCTGAAGGATGTAAAAGAGTGAACTATGCATTTTTCTGGGAGAACATTCAAGGCAAAGGGAATACCAAGTACAAAGAGTCCAAGGCAGGTGCATACTTGATGCTTTAGGAGCACTGAGGCCAAGGTGCCTGGAGCTGCATGAGGAGGTGGGATATGGTGGTACCTGAGGTAGGACAGGGAGTCTAGGCCTCCAACTTTTAAGGACTGTGACTGCTCTGAGTGAGATGAGAAGCCATTGAATGTTTTTGAGCAGGATGAATGGTATGAGTTGACTTGTTTTAAAAATAATCATTCTGGCTACTTTATGGGGAACAGACTATAGGGACACAAGGATATAAGAAGAATTTTTGTAGATGATAGCTTCAATCCAGGGAAGAGATGATGGTGGCTTGGAATAGGGCATTAATAGTAGAGGTCAAAAGAGGTGGTCAGCTTTGGATATATTGTGAAGGTAGGGTCTACTAGATTTGCTAATGGATTGGATATGGGAGCTAAAAGAAGAATCAAGGATGACTTCAGGGTTTTTGGCCTGAGCAACTAGAAGTATGGCATTGCCATTTACTGAGTTGGAGAAGACTGAAGGAGAAGCAAGTTTGGGAGGGAAGACCAAGAATTCAGTTTTGGATATGCTGAGTGTGAGCTTTAATTAGATTTCTAGATAGAGATGTCAAATA
The DNA here is from genome assembly GCF_028878055.3 of Symphalangus syndactylus. Lineage (NCBI taxonomy): Eukaryota > Metazoa > Chordata > Mammalia > Primates > Hylobatidae > Symphalangus > Symphalangus syndactylus. Next base: position 79,856,322 of record NC_072436.2, read on the forward strand.
GGCAGTTTTATGAGATCACAGGGAGTGAGGACATCTAAGAAAGACGAATCGTCCAAGGAAACTTCTTCCCCTTAAAAAATATGAGTGTAAAGCTAAAATCATAAGCAACTTTAAAGGAATAGATTGAAATAGTATAAAATGTAGAAAACCTCCCATACCTTGAAAGCTCACTTCAACTGCCTTCTGCCCAACTTAACATTTTAAAGACATTTTGATATACATACAAATCTAAGCTCCAAGAAGCCTAAGAAAACCCCTTAGGGGTTACCTTGGCCCATGGGCCTCAAAAATAAGAAATTAAGTTTTTCAATGGCATAGCCATTACAAGTTTTATCTTAAATTCGCTTGAAATTTAAGAATACATTAAAACATTATAAAAAGAAATATAAAAAAGCGTGTTTTTTTTTTGAGACAGAGTCTTACTCTGTCACCCAGGCTGGAGTGCGGTGGTGTGATCTCAGCTCACTGCAACCTCCGCTTCCTGGGTTCAAGCAATTATTGTGTCTCAGCCTCCCAAGTAGCTGACAGTACAGGCACGTACCACCATGCTCAGCTAATTTTTGTATTTTTAGTAGAGATGGGGTTTCACCATGTTGGCCAGGCTGGTCTCGAATTCCTGGTCTCAAGTGATCCACCCGCCTCGGCCTCCCAAAGTGCTAGGATTACAGGTGTGAGGCCCTGCGCCTGGCCTCTGAGTTGTCTTTTTATGACAGCTTCCAATTTTGTATTCACTATGTCCAAAGTTGTATGCTTCTTCCCTGAAAAGTTTTTTGTATTCTCAAATACAGTATTATATTCTCAGTCAGTATTATATATACAGTATAAATACAGTATTATATTCCCAGTTAGACAAATACAAAATGCTGCATCTGTGTAGGTGGTATCAAGATTTAAAAGGATTTAAATCTTGTAAGTTATACTTGAAAAAATTCATATGGAAAGGAGTCACTCAATTGCTCATTTTGCATACTGCCAATACCTGAATACTGACTACCTTGAACAAAACCATGACTGTTTGGATTAGTACTGTTTGATGGTCCCGACTCATTTATCATGCTGTTATCTGCACAACTGAAGTCAGATCCCTCAAATGCATCTGATTGTGAAACAAAAACAGTAGTATTGGAATTGGTGCCTGCTGACATACTGGAAGAGGACATCTGATGGAGTTGTCTCAAGTCTCTTGGGTCTAACACTGAATTACATGAGGGGTTTTCAAGATTCATGCTCAGAAGTCTTGGATTATCGGTCTCTCCCATGCTGTCATTGCTGGTTGTCATCATATTCACAGAACAATTAGACAGCATGTTGGGATCAGAAATACCATATAAGTCTTCTGGTGGCATGGATGACGCTTCCATTCCGACTATGTCATCGGCATTGTTATAAATGCAAGTGTTAGAAGCATTTAAATCATTCCCAACAGGTATTCTCAGGAATGGTGGGATACCTTGTGAATTAGAAGGAAGTGTCCCTGTTGAAAAACTACTCAGTGGGTTTGTATTGCCTGAGCGTGGGGTGGGGTGGGCCACTGATGACCAGCTTGAAGAAGGCAGAGGTGCCATTGAGGCATGATGTGACAATCCACTTGAGATGGGCCCAGGTGAGGGATAGTAGGATTCTGCTTGACTTGAAACCCCTGTAGGCATTTCTCTCACAACTGCATCATGAGAAAACAAGCTTGGTTCTGTGGGAGGAAAAATTTATTTTACAAAATTAAAATGAACAAAATTATAAAAAGTATTTCTAAATTAAAATTGCATAAGCACACAAATATATATAAAGAAAAATGTCAAGGAAACCAATGTAACATTTCAAATAAAAAAATGTAAAAAGCACTAAAATTATTACACGAATCCAAAATGAAATTCTGTAACATATATACCATTTTACAAATACAGGTAAAATGATTTTGTCAAGTTACTTTGGCATATGTAATTTCACTCCAACTAAATATGAAAATCTAGTTTCTGAGGCTCTATAAAGGTATTTTTGAAAACTAAAAGATAAATATTAGAATTACAATTAATGGGATTCCAAATAGCCAAAATCATCTCTTACTCTTCACTTTTAGGAGAAAATGGAAGGATGGAGAAAACACTCATTAGCGATAAGAAAATACACATAACTTTTAAGATATATTACGACAGAACCCTAAGAGACTATAAAATTCACAGTCAGAAAAAATTACAGAAAAAATTAATTCTGTATTTATTTACATATTACACAAATGCTTTACAAACCAAACCAGGAAAAAGCAATGATTTAAGAATGTACGTGGGAGAAAAAAGACTTCTAATTAGCCCTTGGTTGAATTACCTAAACTAGCGATTGGCAATTTTTTTTTCTGTAAAAAGATTGTAAATATTTTAGGCTTTGTGAGCTATATACAGCCTCTGTTGGAACTATTCAACCCTGTTGCCATAGTGTTAAAAAAAAAAAAAAAGCAGTTTAGAGATAATATTTAATCAAATATTCATGGCCGTGTTCCAGTAAAATTTTATTTATAAGAACAGGTAACTAACCAAATCAGTAACATTTTTTTCATAACGCAATGTAATTAATAAAATTGCTACCATATGAACAACGTGTAATTTCTTGAACAATAAATCCCAAAAACACAATCGGTTTCTAACACAACCTTCAGAAGCCATGCTTAATTCATTCTATACTGAAAGCATGAAAAATCTGGAGAGGAAATTTTCAAAGAAGCAGTTATTCATTCCTAAAAATAGAATTCCAATATACTGTGCAAAGTACTGGTCTTTCTGATCACAAGAAATATGCTATAGGAAATAAAATACCTTTTTTGAAGTATCTTCCTTCTCCAATTGAACCGAGGAGACCAAGTCTTGGTCTCTCAGGAAAATTAACTGTTAGGATAAAGTTTTTCCATTATTAAATGTCATTTGAAAAATAACATTATCAATTAAAATCTGAAAAATTGGCCAGGCATGGTGGCTCCCACCTGTAATCCCAGCATTTTGGGAGGCCAAGGTGGGTGGATCACCTGAGGTCAGGAGTTCAAGACCATCCTGGTCAACATGGCGAAACCCTGTTTCTACTAAAAATACAAAAATTAGCCGGGTTTGGTGGCACATGCCTGTAATCTCAGCTACCCGGGAGGCTGAGGCAGAATTGTTGAACCTGGGGGGCAGAGGTTGCAGTGAGTTGAGATTGCCCTACTGCACTCCAGCCTGGGTGACAGAGAGAGAGATGCTGTCTCAAAAAAACAAACAAAAAACAAAACAAAACAAAAATAATAAAATTTGAAAAACTGAATAAAGTAAATAAAACAAAACCTATTTAAATATGAATCGATCCAAAATATTCTTACCGTGATCCTGGCACAGTTTCTGGAAAAGCAAAGTCGTCTTTTGTTTCTTTGCTTTATTGCCGTAAGTATCTGATTAGAAAGAAACCAGGAAAGCAGATAAAAAATTATAGGATTGTATCCTCTCCTTTAATAAACAAATATTTTATTCACATATAGAAAATGTTTTCAATAAATATGTATATAAGTTGGATTTAATAAGTATTGTAGAATACGTCCCAAATCAGTAGTATCAGTAGAAAAAGATATTTTTCTCTTAGTAAAAAATTGTTTAAAGTAATCCCAGCACTTTGGGAGGCTGAGGTGGGTGAATCACCTGAGGTCAGGAGTTTGAGACCAGCCTGGCCAACATGGTGAAACCCCATCTCTACTAAAAATACAAAATTAGTCGGATGTGGTGGCGCATGCCTGTAGTCTCAGCTACTTGGGAGGCTGAGACAGGAGAATTGCTTGAACCCAGGAGGCAGAAGTTGCAGTGAGCCAGGATTGCGCCACTGTACTCCAGCCTGGGCAAGACAGAGCGAGACTCCATCTCAAAAAAAAAAAACAAACAAAAAAACCCCACAAAAATTAGCCAAGCATGGTGGTGCGCACCTATAGTCCCAGGTACTCATGAGGCTGACGTGGGATGATCACCTGAGCCCAGGAGGCTGAGGCTCTGGTGAGCCACGATCATGCCACTGTACTCCAGCTTAAGTGACAAGAGACCCTGTCTCAAAAAAAACCCAAAACAGTTTAAAATATTCATCTTGTTTTCTTATCACACAAGTCAATAATGTCAACTAATACAATAAGGTTTGATAAGAAACCAATATAGAGACTACTCTCTGAGTAGTAAGTGCACAAAGACTAAAATAGACCTTCAAAAATAGAAATTTTAGTAAGCAGTTTAGATACTTTGAAATTATTCCATACTAATCAAACCTCTTCTTGAAGAAAGAGATGCAGAGACCAGCCTAGCCAACATGGTGAAACCCTGTCTCTACTAAAAATGCAAAAGTAGCCCAAGCGTGGTGGCACGTGCCTATAGTCCCAGCTACTTAGGAGGCTGAGGCAGAGGTTACAGTGAGCTAAGATTGCGCCACTGCACTCTAGCCTGGGTGACAGTGAGACTGTCTCAAAAACAAAACAAAACAAAACAAAAAACAACCCAACAAATAAAGAGATGCAAAGAGCATAAAGAAAAAAACCAACAGAAAGCTTCCAGGAAAAGAAACATAAATTATGAATATACATAACTGTACTCAAATGAATCTTACACGAAGATGTTATTAGCAGTACCACTTCAAGAAATATATAAATTATTACCAGCAAAATGTCATACCTTTTTCATCTGGCAGATATCTAAAATCCATAGATTCACTAACTTCCTGGTCAGAAGGTCTCCGCAACTGCATTTTTACTGTTACGGGTTCTGTGATAGCTTTGCAATATGGTGGAGTTTTGAAAACAATGGCTACTTGACGGTGTACATCAGCTTGTGAAAAGATGCCTTTTGCTTCCCAATCGTTCAACACAAAACGAACTTCTATGTCATCTAGTCAATAAGAAACCAAAAAAAAAAAGGGAAAACAAAGTAACTGCAACTATTAATCTAAAATTTATTCTAAATTCAATGAAATAAATAAATACCTTTCTGAACTTTGTCACAAAGTAGAAATATTTCATCTCCTCCTCTGACACTTCCACAATTCTTGTTTACACGACAAATCCTTAATTCTGCAGTATTTGGAGCACCTAAATATTTTCAAAAAAATGAGGATTTTCTATGAGGATTTTCAAAAAAATGAGTTGCTACCTTAGTAATATTTTACTTCTTTTTGCAGGGAAGAATTTGAGGAAAAACATTCACAGAATAAAAGTTTTAGTGTATAGATAAAGGACACTAAATACATTAATCACCTATATATCTGTCCACTTCCTAACTGCTTTACTTTAGACTTCGTGGCTTCATTTCTAGGTAATGATATATTCTCTAATTACATCTCCCTGCTTCTAAATTCTGATTCCGCCAATCAATCCTACGCACTGTCACCAGATTAATCTTCATAAATCATGACCACATCCCCATGGCAATACAATTTTCCCTATGGCAATACATCTCCCTATGGCAATACAACTTTCATGCTTCCTATTATCTGGCCATAAGATTATTATAATTATCCATGGCATTTAAAGCTCTACATGATAAGGATACTCTAATCTACCTTTATAGCCCTGTGTCTCTCTATCCTTCTACACATAAAACAGGTATATCATACAACATTGGTGGATGTATATATAAGTTTATGTACACACACACACACACACACACACACACACACACACACACATACACACAGTATTTTGGGGTAAAGTTTCATAATCTTTCAAAATGAGATATATCCATGTCCTTTGATCCAGCATTTGCCATGCAGTGAGCCATGACTACACCACTGCACTCCAGCCTGGGTGACAGAGTGAGACCCTGTCTCCAAAAAAAAAAAAAAACCAATAAAAATAAAAACATATACAAGAATATGTATTGCAGTAGTTTGCTAGGCCAAAAAGAAAAAATGAGAAAAGAAACAAACCAAATGTCTTGTAAGAGGGTAATTAATAAAATTATGATATAACTACATAATAAAATATGCTGCTACTGAAAAGAATAAGGTGATTGAAAGGAAAATGTCCAAGATATATGGTAAGAAGAAAGTTTTTAAAACAATCATCACTTATGATTTTAAGTTGCCAAAATTGTACTGTGTCAAAAATGATGATGATGACAATGTATTTGTGTATATATAGGAAGAAGAAACTGGTAAAATATGCACCTAAGGACAGTGATTATCTCTGGAGGATGAGATTAGAGAAGATTTCCTTTCTGTTATATATTTCTGTAATGTCTGGAAGTTTTCCTATCATGAATATATTGTTTTTCTAATTACCAAAATACTTTTAAGAATTAAACTATTGCAAAAAACAAGTTAAGACTACAAATATAAGAAAATGAAGTACTTACGGTTGTCATAAATTGGGTTCGAGACAACAGGAGGAAGAGCAGTCGTCAAATTACCATGTTCATCAGGGAGGAAAACTTGAAAACATAGTCTCACCACATTGAGGTCACAATCTTCAATATCATTCAGCTGTTTTTCAGGGACTGAATAGAAAAAAAAAAAAATTAAGAATGTAATAGTCACATAGACCTAAAGACTTGCTAGGTCCTCCTCCCTGCCCATTATAGCCAATAACCTTGAATAGCATCCAAATCTGTATGAATAAAAATAGAACAGTATACAATCTCAAGAATGCCTTTTATCATTCTTATCAAGTAGTCACTATCTAACAGTATTTGATAAATTATAGCCATGTTCAGGAAGTAACTATCCCCTCACCTGGGATTTAAAGCAAAATCCCAAGTTGACATTAATAACAAATCAAAGTTTTAAAAAATAGTTGCAGGTTTGTACACAACAAAGAATGGCATTTACCCATTCATTCAACAAATATGTATTTGGTCCAGTTGTTGTGTTAAGGACTCTGTAAATTATCTCCTAAATCTGTACAAGAATTACTTTCATCCCCATTTTACAAATGAGGAACTGAGTTTAATTCGTTTTTTTGACATGGGGGTCTCACTCTGTTGCCCAGGCTGGAGTGCAGTGATGTGATTTTGGCTCACCTCAACCTTCGCCTCCCAGGCTCAAGTGATCTTCCCATCTCAGCATCCTGAGTAGCTGGGACTACAGGCACATGCCACCACGCCCAGCTAATTTTTCTATTTTTTTGTAGAGATGGGGTTTCACTATGTCGCCCAGGGTGGTCTCAAACTCCCAGGCTCAAGTGATCCACCCACCTTGGCCTCCCAAAGTGTTGGGATTATGGGCATGAGCTACTGAGCCTGGCCTGGAACTGATTTTAAAGAGATGAATTACTTGCCCAAAGTTTCACAGTGACAGGGTGGAAATGTGAACTCAAGTCATTAAATTTAGAACCTATGCTTTTAAAAATTGAAATCTATTAGAAAACTGTACATATGTTATACATAAAAATGACATACACAAGAATATCTACTAAATGTGGATCAACATTTTAAGGATGGAATACCAAGAAACAAAAAAATGTTAAGATAGCTAGTTTCCATAAGAAATTTTATGTGCAAACTTAAAAAATTTTTTAATTAAAAATTTTATAGTTCTATAAAACTAGACAAGCTCATCACAGAATATAGTGTAATAGTTTGTTAAATTAGTATTTGAACCAGAAACCCAGTTCCAAAAGAAAATATTGCCTTTCGAATGCCATAAGCTATAGCAATAACAGTCATATTTTTAAAAAGCATGACATGCACATTATTTACAAAACAATTTTACTTTGCAAAGTATTAAATTTTGAAACACTAAATTTAGAAACATAGTTAAGCCCAAATTCCTTATTTTACAGGCAATAACTAATAAAATTGATAATGTATTTTGTACTGTTTTTATTTAATGACACTGACAGTCTACGTAGCTATCACAACTTTTGTAAGTATCCCAGTACTAGCATTCTTATGCCTAATCTTTGAAACAGTGCATAAAAACACATCTGTACTCTGTACAACTGAAAGGTCAAAATGTTATGATACCAACACTTGTGTTACAGCAGCATACTCTACTGGCACTATTGTGTAGGCAATATGAGAGCTACCTCTTCAAAATCCATTTTTACAGCATTATAAATGTAGCATTCAAGATATTAGTGTCTCTCAATTGCAAAGATGAGTAATCAATATGCAAAAAAGATAAATTTGTAGCTAGATATTCCTGGTAAGTTTAAAAATAAACCTATGTGAACTCTGTGAATGGATAAACAAAGTGTGGTATAGTCCTACAATGGAATAAACTCAGCAATAAAAGAGAACAAACTGGCCAGGCGTCGTGGCTCACACCTGTAATCCCAGCACTTTGGGAGGCCAAGGTGGGCAGATCATGAGGTTGGGAGATCGAGACCATCCTGGCTAACACGGTGAAACCCCGCCTCTACTAAAAACACAAAAAATTAGCCAGGCGTGGTGGTGGGCACCTATAATCCCAGCTACTTGGGAGGCTGAGGCAGGAGAATGGTGAACCCGAGAGGCGGAGCTTGCAGTGAGCCGAAATCGTACCACTGCACTCCAGCCTGGGCGACAGAGCGACTCCGTCTCAAAAAAGAAAAAAAGAACAAACTATGGGTATACACTCCCAAATGAATGTATCTCAAAGCCATGTTGAGCAAAAGAAACCAGATACAAAAGTATACTGTATGCTTCCATTCATATGCAGTTTTAGAAAAGATTAATCTCCAGTGACAGAAGGCAGATTAGTAATTGCCTGAGGCAGAGGCAGGGTAGGGAACTGAGCGAGAAGGGGACCAGGGAAATTTTAGGTGATGGAAATGTTCCATAGCTTGAATGTGGTTATGTGGCAGGATATATTCGGGTAGATTTTATTGTATCTCAATAAAAGTTTACTTTAAATATTTTTAAATGGTACATAAAAGAAAAATAAACAAACTGGTCAATAAGCCAAAGTTCAAAAATATTTAGTCACATAATAGTTTTACTACAGGGAAGAAATTCTACCTACTTCTCAAAAAAAAATCACTGTTTATGAGATTTTGCTTTGAATCTTCTCAGTGTGTGGAAATACAATTACTATTGCATCAGAATTACTTTCATCTCTGCACAACATGGTTAAAAACTACTGACAGGCAAGAATCATGACAGATACCCGTTTTTACCCAATGCAAGATTCAGTGTAAGGCTGAAACCCCAGCTCAAAGCTTCTTTTCTATAAAGCCTAACTTCATCCTCTGCAATGGAAGGAATATTTCTCCTCTCTAAATCAGTGCAAGACTTGACCTATACCTTTCTTACGCCCTTAAAAGTTTTAAAATCTTACATGATAATCATTTATGTATGCCTCTTCTATCCTATTAGACAAAGTTTCAAATGAAGTCAGAAGGGATGCCTGATGTGTCTCCACTAGGCATCGAACATAGTGGTATTTATTATACATTTCCTCAATTAACACAAATGACTGAAGAATTACTTAAAGGCCTAATGAACAACCAAACATTTAGATACTTTTACAAGTTACTGAAGAAAGCATAAAGCAAACGTTAATAAAAAGAAGTTCTACTTTTGGTAATGGCAGATGATAATCTGTAAACTGGGACCAATTCAACCATAAGAATAAAGTGGACAAAATATGAAACAAAATTTCTCTAATGACATTAGAGAGCTAACAAGGTCATGAAAAATCATGTGACCAAGATATGAGAGAAGAAAACCCACAGTTCAGAATGAGAGGCCACTTTTATCTGAATATAGCCTGACAGTTTTCTAAGGGATGGTTAAGAAGATTGAGATGAACTCTAAATAAACTATAGGGAAAAAATAACGGAGTTGAGAGTTTGCCAAGGATGTGGGATCTGATAAATACCCAAGGCTTTGGGGGATTTGAGGAAACGTATCAGATTTCAGGGATGAAAGCCCAATTTCAAATAACCTAAATCATTCACTGATTTTAGGTGACCTGGGATTGCTAGTGTACCCGGCCACTAGCCAGAAGAAAATTTTCTGCAGGGAGATAATATTGTAGGCCTAAAATCTTTACACTTTTTCACAGAAAATGATTGGTATTTTATCTTAAATAACCGGACATATGAGGAGGCAAAATAAATTTTTTTTTTTTTAAAAAAGAAAGCAACAGGCAATAAAAACATACCACAAAGGATCCGAATAATGAAGTTTTCAGACATATAATTTAAAGTAACTATACTTAATATATTCAAGGAATTAAGATTGAGTTTACTGGAGAACTTGAAACTGAAAAAAGGAATCAAATTCTAGAACTGAAAAATATAATAAACTGAAATTAAGAATATAATCAAATTTATCAAAAGTTTTATAGAAAACACTTTGTGTCTTGTCTTTTTACACCTCAAGGATTAAAATGTTTACCAACAGAGTCTACCAAAAGTTTTTAAAGTGTTGATTCATTTTAAAGCCTTTAATCCATCTTCAGCTGATATTTTTATATCATGTGAGGTAGGGAATCCAACTTAATTAAATAACTATTTTTTTTCAAGCTTTATTTCTCAAACATTTCCTCCTTTCCTCTTGATATGACATGCCACCTCTGTCATACACTAAAGTCGCATATTTCCTTAGCTCTGTTTCTGGGCTCTCAATTCTTTTTTCTTTTTTCAATAATTATACATTTTTATTTTATCTTATAAAAATTGAGTGAATATGTAGATTTAAATTGACAAAAATGTGTATTGAACAGTTTTGTCTTTTATAGCTTAAAAGAAAGATTTTGGGCAAAAATGAAATCTCTCTTTTGGAAATGATTTATTTCTATTTTATAATACTTTTGAACACTGTTGCAACTTCAGAAGATCTTTTATATTTTTAATTTCAAATCTGCTTATATACACAGTAAGTCTTCACTTAATGTTCTTCTAGGATGATGTCTATAGGTTCTTGGAAATTGCAACTTCAAGTGAAACACCACCATAATAAAACCAATTTTACCATAGGCTAATCAATATAAATAAAAGTTTCTACAGCAGACTTTGGTCACAAAAACATCACTAAATTTATAAGTAAAGACCAAAACACTTGTAATATTAAATATTGAAATAAATCTGAGCTATACATACATTTAAGAAAGATTAATAAAAACAAGTTAAGATAATGATTTACCCAATTATTCCAGTTCAGGGTCACAGGTGATTGGAGTCTCTTCAGGGCTCTCAATTCTACTCCAATGTGTCAATCTGTCTATTCTTATCCCAATATGACACTGCCTTAATTAGTATTAACACTTCTGTCTGATGAGGTCAATTTCTCCTCATTGTTCCTTTTCTATATTCTGTTCCTGTTTAGAATTATCACATTTAATATGGAGTTGCATTGAATCTATTTATCAATTGGGAGAAAATGACTTTTTTTTTTTTTTTTTTTGAGACAGTCTTGCTCTTTGCCCAGGCTGAAGTGCAGTGGCACGATCTCAGCTCACTGCAACCTCTGCCTCCCGGGTTCAAGTGATTCTCCTGCCTCAGCCTCCCGAGTAGCTGGGACTACAGGCCCGTGCCACCATGCCCAGCTAATTTTGTATTTTAAGTAGAGACGGGGTTTCATCATCTTCGCAGGATGGTCTCAACCTCTTGACCTCGTGATCCGCCTGCCTTGGCCTCCCAAAGTGCTGGGATTACAGGTGTGAACTACCACGCCCGGCCCAGGAAAATGACATATTTACAATATTACTATTAGAGAGCACGGAATACCTACATACTTCATATTTCCTGACAATATTTGTTTAATGATGTTTTCTAGTTATTTGCTGCTGAGATATGGAAATATGACTGACTTTTATATATTAATTTTACATCCACTAACCCTTTTAAACTTTATTTTTTATTCAGTCTCCAAAAAGACTGTCAAAAATTGCCAATGCTGACTATACTGCAAGTCATGACAGCAGGATATTAGGAAAAAGTTTTCAATTAACAATAACCACTCCTGAGATAAACCTCACTTGGCTATACTGCCAATGCACAAAGCTCACTCCTTCAAACTTATTTAAATAATCCATTTATATATCTTTTGGGTTATCACTATAGTAATTTCAAATAATTACAGTTTTATTTCCTCATTTTTCAATCCTATGCCTCTACTTTTTGGGGGGTCTCACTGTACACTGGCTACAATGCTCACTGCTCTGGCTATGACCTTCACTACAATGTTGAATAGAAGTGGTAAAAGTGTGCCTTGGTTTCTCATTCTTAACTTCAAAGTGAATGCTTCTGATATTTCTCTTATTTAGGATAATGCTTGCTGTAGGCTTTTTAATAGATACATATCATTCTATAATACAAAATGCAGTGTTTTATTCTGTAATGTCAAAATTGATACTCAGTTTTGTTTGTTTTGTTTTGTTTGAGGCGGAGTCTCACTCTGTTGCCCAGGTTAGAGTGCAGTGTTGTGATCTTGGCTCACTGCAGCCTCTGCCTCTGGGTTCAAGAGATTCTCATGCCTCAGCCTCCCAAGTAGCTGGGATTACAGGTGTGCACCACCATGCCTGGCTAATTTTTGTATTTTTAGTAGAGACGGGGTTTCACCATGTTGGCCACGGTGGTCTGGAACTCCTGACCTCAAGTGATCCGCCCACCTTGGGCCCCCATAGTGCTGGGATTACACGTGTGAGCAGCCGTGCCTGGCCTGATACTCAGTTCTAACATTTGCAAAAACTAACGGAAGGAAGCATGAGACCAATCAAATTCTCTCAAATTCCTCTTAGTTTAAAATTTCACTTTGTAGTTAGTCAAAATATAAGGTAATAACTGTTCTCCTTCCTTTTTATGTTTTTTTTTTTTTTTTTTTTTTTTTTTTGAGATGGAGTCTCACTCTGTCACCCAGGCTGGAGTGCAGTTGCAGTGATGTGAGCTTGGCTCACTGCAAGCTCTGCCTCCCGGGTTCACGCCATTCTCCTGCCTCAGCCTCCTGAGTAGCTGGGACTACAGGCGCCTGCCACCATGCCCAGCTAATTTTTTGTATTTTTAGTAGAGACAGAGTTTCACCCTGTTAGCCAGGATGGTCTTGATCTCCTGACCTCGTGATCCGCGCACCTCAGCCTCCCAAAGTGCTGGGATTACAGGCGTGAGCCACCGTGCCCAGCCCCTTCCTTTTTATGTTAAATGTTTAATCTACCTTTAGAAAGAAATATCACTCCTTTAACCCTAAAATCAGTCAGTGTGTAATGAGAATTTCATTCTTAACCAAGAAGATATTATCATGCTATATTTCTTTCATAAGCAGGAATTAAATTTTTAAAGTCAATTATGACGTCTACTAGCTCTAGAAGTGTAACATTTCTAAAATTCTAATACTGTCAAATACTACTGAAATAAAAATAAATAACGAGGCAAAAATACACAGCATATGGAATAATAATTTTTTTTTTTTTTTTGAGATGGAGTCTTGCTCTGTCGCCAGGCTGGAATGCAGTGGTGCCATCTCGGCTGACTGCAACCTCCGCTTCCTGGTTCAAATGATTCTCCTCCTGCCTCAGCCTTCCAAGTAGCTAGTACTACAGGTGCACGCCACCATGCCCAGCTAATTTTTGTATTTTTGGTGGAGATAGGTTTTCATTATGTTGGCCAGAATGGTCTGTAACTCTTGACCTCGTGATCCGCCTATCTCGGCCTCCCAAAGTGCTGGGATTACAGGCATGAGCCACTGCGCCCGGCCTGGAATAACAATTTTAAGAACCACGTCTTAGGAGTGGTGGCTCATGCCTGTAATCTCAGCACTTTTGGAAACCGAGGCAGGAGGATCACTTGAGCCCAGGAGTTCAAGACCAGCCTGGGAAACATACGGAGACCCTGTCTCTACAAATAATAGAAAAAAAAAAAATGAGCCGGGTGCGGTGGCTCAAGCCTGTAATCCCAGCACTTTGGGAGGCCGAGGCGGGCGGATCACGAGGTCAGGAGATCAAGACCACGGTGAAACCCCGTCTCTACTAAAAATACAAAAAATTAGCCGGGTGCAGTGGCGGGCGCCTGTAGTCCGAGCTACTCAGGAGGCTGAGGCAGGAGAATGGCGTGAACCCCGGAGGCGGAGCTTGCAGTGAGCTGAGATTGCGCCACTGCACTCCAGCCTGGGCGACAGAGCAAGACTCCATCTCAAAAAAAAAAAAAGAAAAAAAGAAAAAAATGAACTAAGTCTCACTTAAGGAAAAATATATAAAATTTAGTTATAATTAATTTACATTTTTGTTACTTAAAAAGTATATAAAGTATCCCATATGTATAATAATAAAAGTTGACATTTAAGTGTTCATGTGCCAGGCAAACAGTAAAGGTGCTAGAAGTATACTAGAAGTATATCATTAATTTACTCAACCTTTCAACATACTTATTGGGTATCTATCATGTGCTACCATAGTAAAGTGTTAGATACAAATATGAAAAGACAATGCCTGACCTTAGTGAGATGAGTATCTGGATGAGAAATAGATACATAAACTAAAATTATATAATACAACATGAAAAATGTTATAATGGAAGTATGCTCAAGGAATACTGAAAGCAAGAAAGTACACAAGTTCCGCCTAGAGTAATGAAAAAAAGGCTTCGAAAACTCTGACTGCAATAAAGAAAGGACAATGAAGTACATATGAGCCATTTTTTTCAAGCTTTAAGTTTTCAGTTGTAAGGAAAGGCTTTTCCTTGTATTAGACCAGACTTTAGAGATAAGAATCTATATTAGACTACTTGTCTTATTAAACTGTATTCCCTTTCAGACTACTAAGTAGTTTTCCCAAACTCAACTGTATAGCAGCCTTTTACTCTCATAACAACTCAAGATTCTCTACATGGGAAAATAGTAAAATACCTAATAAAACTTAATTGCAAATTCTTTATTGTCAAAATCAATTTTATTGCACAAAATTTAATATACAGTTTAGATATTCTATGGAGTTTGCCACATACTGGAAATCCTAATATTTCATTACCAAAATACACAACTAGAAAATGATATATAATTAAAAATTTTTTTCAGCTTTTGCAGTTAAGAGTCCTCTACAAAGTCTAACTGCCACTCTTGCTCTAGCTAAGTATACACTGTTAAAATCTGATATTGGAATCCTTAATTAAATTCCTCACCCAATTTAGACTTTGGCATATATTAGACAATTTGAATAATCCTTTACTTGAAGCCTCAAATTTGACAGTATTAAACTGCTTTATGCCCCGTTTGCTAGAGACTGTTCCTTAGTTTTAAAGAACAAATGGCAAGAAAGATAAAGATTGGCCTTAAAACACACTAGTTGGGGAATCTATTGTGTGCAGGTAGGAAACTCAATAGCTCAAGGCACTTAGCTGAGAAGATAGAGATAACAGTAAAACAAATACATTGTTTAGGTGCCAAAGTGAAATGGAAACAAGATTCCATCACAGACCCTGTCCACAACGAGCATGAAATTAATATTTGAAGAAAATTCCTGAAGAATCAAATGATCTAACAGATAACACAAAACTTTCAATGATTAATTGCTGAGTATACCGTATAATTAGGAAGATGTTATCTTAGACTTAAGAGAACTGAGAAGGCTTTCAGGGCATCTCAGGTAAGGAAAACAACTGTGATATTTTTGGTAGAAAAGTACAAATAAGGCGGGGCGCGGTGGCTCACGCCTGTAATCCCAGCACTTTGGGAGGCCGAGGCAGACGGAACATGAGGTCAGGAGACTGAGGCCATCCTGGCTAACACGGTGAAACCCTGTCTCTACTAAAAAATACAAAAAAATTAGCTGGGCATGGTAGCGGGCACCTGTAGTCCCAGCTACTCAGGAGGCTGAGGCAGGAGAATGGTGTGAACCTGGGAGACAGAGCTTGCAGTGAGCCGAGATCACGCCACTGCACTCCAGCCTGGGCGACAGAGTGAGACTCCGTAAAAAAAAAAAAAAAAAAGAAAAGTACAAATAAGACATGTTCGTCCATTTATTCTGTCAACCATTTTAGTTTGTTTTTTTGAGACGGGGTCTCACTGTCACCCAGGCTGAAGTGCAGTGGCACAATCTGGGCTCACTGCAACCCAGCCTGATGGGCTCAAGTGATCCTCCCACCTCAGCCTCTGGAGCAGGCTGGGACTTGCAGCACGCACCCATGCCCAGCCAACTTTTTGTAGAGATGGGGTTTCACCACATTGCCCAGGCTGGTCTCGAACTAGACTCAAGTGATCCGCCCACCTTGGCCTCCCCAAGTGCTGGGATTACAGGCATGAGCCACCGTGCCTGGCCCTTTCAACACATTTTAATTAAGCTTCTTTCATGTGCCAGAGATACGTGGAAGATAGTCCTCATCCTCCACAATTTCACGATTTAGTGAAGGAAAAACATGTAAACAAAGTTACAGCAAACCATATTAGAAATATGTACAGGTACTGGCCGGGTGCGGTGGCTCACGCCTGTAATCCCAACACTCTGGGAGGCCAAGGTGGGCGGATCACCTGAGGTCAGGAGTTCAAGACCAGCCTGGCCATGGTGAAACCCCATCTCTACTAAAAATACAAAAAAAATTAGCCAGGTGTGGTGGTGCGCGCCTGTAGTCCCAGCTACTCAGGAGGCTGAGGCAGAAGAATTGCTTGAACCTGGGAGGCGGAGGTTGTGGTGAGCCAAGATTGCACCATTGCACTCCAGCCTGGGCAACGAGAGCGAAACTCTAATTCAAAAAAAAATATATACACACATATATACACACACACAGGTACTTTGGGAAAACAGAGAAGGTCAGGGAAGGCTTTAAAGACGATATGATCCTTAAACTTGGAGAATGAGTAAGAAAAATTCACCAGGCAGATAAGGGTGTTTCATGCAAAGGAACTGCATGTATAAAAGCACAGAGGTAAGAAAGAACATGGCTCTTCTAACAGTGCAGATAGTTCAGAATGGCAAAAAACAAGTAAGTGCATGTGTGCACTCAGTGGTAGACGAAGGAGGGGTAGGAAGCTGAGGTACAGAATGAAAGCTAGAATGGAAAGCAAGGCTTCCAGATTATGAAGGGCTTTAAAGGCCATACTTGAGAAGCTGAACTCAGCATGTAGATCAGATCAAAGTTTCTCAAAGCATACTCTATGGATCACTTGCATCAGAATCATCTCAGATAGAGATTTTCAAATTGTAGCTTGGGAACCCTGATTGTAAAATTAATTTAGTGGGCTGAGTAAGCACTAACAATGCAAGAGAGAAAGAAAAAGAAGGGAAAGGAAAGGTACAGAAGAGAATAGAGTACACCACATGTAGCAGGGTGATATGGTTTGGCTCTGTGTCTCCACCCAAATCTCATCTTGAATTGTACTCCCATAATTCTCATGTGTTGTGGGAGGGACCCAGTGGGAGATAATTTGAATCATGGCAGTGGTTTCCCCCATACTGCTCTCGTGGTAGTGAATAAATCTCACAAGATATGATGGTTTTATCAGGGGTTTCTGCTTTTGCATTTTCCTCATTTTCTCTTGCTGCCACCATCTAAGAAGTGCCTTTCACCTCTGCCATGATTCTGAGGCCTCCCCAGCCATGTGGAATTGTAAGTCCAATTCAACTTCTTTTTCTTCCCAGTCTCAGGTGTGTCTTTATCAGCAGAGTGAAAACGGACTAATACATAGGGTATCATCCTAAGGGTGTGGTGTATGTATATATATTGAGCTGAAAAACAAAATCTATTTCTTACTGTGGGTCACGGTCAAAGAGTTAAGAAATACTGATCTAGATGTTTGTTAAAATGCAGATTCCCAGCACACCTGTCTTTCAAGTCACCTGCTTGGCCCTCTTCCAAGTGTACTTTTCTTCCTTTCCTTCCTGCTCTAAAGCTTTTTAATAAACTTTCACTCCTGCTCTAAAACTTGTCTCGGTCTCTCCTTCTGTCTCCTGAGGAGGCAAGAATTGGGGCTGCTGCAGACCCGAACAGATACTTTTGGCTGCTAACACACTTTGGTGCCATGTGACTTAGATAAGTTATTATTTTAAAAATATTTTTTAAAATGTAGATTCCCAGGACCCATACCAGCCCTATCAAATTAGCGGAAGTGTGACCTGAAATCTACATTTTTAACAAGTACTAAGATATTCCTATGCACATTCAAATTGAGAACCACTGCTGAAGGGCTCGGGAAGGAATGAATGTTTAAAAAACAAGCAAACAGGCTGGGCGTGGTGGCTCACGCCTGTAATCCCACCACTTTGAGAGGCCGAGGTGGGCGGATCACGAGGTCAGGAGATTGAGACCATCCTGGCTAACACGATGAAACCCCATCTCTACTAAAAATACAAAAAATTAGCCAGGTGTGGTGGCAGGCGCCTGTAGTCCCAGCTACTCAGGAGGCTGAGGCAGGAGAATGGCGTGAACCCGGGAGGCGGAGCTTGCAGTGAGCCGAAATCGTGCCACTGCACTCCAGCCTGGGTGACAGAGTGAGACTCCGTCTCAAAAAAAAAAAAAAAAACAAAAAACAAAAACAAGTAAACAACAACAGGAAACATAAATAGTGGGAAGGATTAACTGGCAGGATTGTTCCTTCCCCAAATCAATATTCATCCAGGCAGCATGGTAGAGTTGTTAAAACCATGACCTTAGAGTCAGGGGCTCCCTATGTTCAAATCTTAGCTCTACTACTCATCAGCTATATAACCTTGAACAAATTCCTTTTCTTTTCTTAGAGACGGAGTCTCATTCTGTCGCTCAGGCTGAAGTGCAATAGTGAGAACACCGTTCACTGCAGCCTTGACCTCCTAGGCTGAAGCAATTTTCCTACCTCGGCCTCCTGAGTAGCGAAGACCACAGTTGTGTGCCCCTGCATCTGGTTAATTAAAAAAAATTTTTTGTAGAGATGGGGTTTTACCATGTTGCCCAGGCTGATCTCAAACTCCTGGGCTCAAGCAATCCTCTCCACCTTGGCCTCCCAAAGTGCTGGGATTACAGGCGTAAGCCACCATGCTTGGCCTACTTGATTTTTTTTTTTAAATAATTAATTTATTTTTTTTGAGATGGAGTTTCACTCTTGTTGCCCAGGCTGGAGTCAAATGGCGCGATTTCGGCTCACCACAACCTCCGCCTCCTGGGTTCAAGCGATTCTCCTGCCTTAGCCTCCTGAGTAGCTGGGATCACAGGTGTGCGCCACCACGCCCGGCTAATTTTTTTTTTTTTTTAATCGAGACAGAGTCTCGTTCTGTTGCCCAGGCTGGAGTGCAGTGGCGCAATCTCGGCTCACTGCAACCTCCACCTCCTGGGTTCAAGCGCTTCTCCTGCTTCAGCCTCCCAAGTAGCTGGGACTACAGGCGCGTGCCACCACGTCCGGCCAATTTTTTGTATTTTTAGTAGAGACAAGGTTTCACCATGTTGGTCAGGCTGGTCTCGAACTCCTGATCTCATGATCCCCCCGCCTCAGCCTCCCAAAGTGCTGGGATTACAGGCCTGAGTTAATTTTCTATGCTTCCATTTTCTTATTTTTAAAATTGAGTTATTAATAGTACCTATTTCGTAGGCTGTTACAAGGATTAAATGAAATAAAATATATAAAGCACTTACTATCTACCAAGAACTATTTTAAGTGCCATTATTGAGAATTCACTATTAATATCATGCCCGAGTTGGGCCCAGTGGCTCACACCTGTAATCCCAGCACTTTGGGAGGCCAAGGCAGGCGGATCACTGGAGCCCAGGAGTTTGAAACCAGCCTGGGGAATATGACAAAACCCATCTCTACAAAAAAGTACAAAAACTCTGGCCAAGCGTGGTGGCTAACACCTGTAATCCCAACACTTTGGGAGGCCGAGGCAGGAGGATCACTTGAGGTTGGGAGTTCAAGACCAGGCTGGCCGACATGGTGAAACCCTGTGTCTACCAAAAATACAAAAATTAGCCAGGCATAGTATATGTCTATAATTCCAGCTACTCAAGAGGCTGAGGCACGAGAATCACTTGAACCCAGGAGGTGGGGGTTGCAGCGAGCCGAGATTGTGACACTGCACTCCAGCCTGGGTGACAGAGTGAGATTCTGTCTCAAAAAAAAAATTAGCTGGGCATGGTGATGCACACCTGTAATCCCAGCTACTTAGGAGGCTGAGGTGGGAGAATCACCTGAGCCTGGGAGGTCAAGGCTGCAGTGAGCTGTGATCACATCACTGCACTCCAGCCCGGGCATCTCAAAAAACATGCCTGATTCTGAACTGCCAAAACTAAGAAAAAGAAATTCCACAGACAGCATTTTCCTTTTTAATGCCTTTAGCACTGGAGTCAAGGAACCTGCATATGAATTCCAGGTCTGCCACTTACATTTGCAGCATGATTTGGGACAGTTAAATAACAAAAGCCTTGGTATTCTCTTCCATAAAGCGGAATTGTTCCAACGATTAAATAAAGTAGTGTGCATAAAGCACTAATGTTTACTCCCTGACATACAAGAAGTGCTTAATAAATGATAGCTATCACTTATAATTTCCTTGTTTTATATTGCATCTAGACTTACCTGCCTCTTTAAAAGTCTGGCCTATTAATTTGGCAATGAATCACAATTTTAAATGAGCATACTCTTGACCTAGAAATTTTCCACTTCCAAAAATTTATCCTAGGGAAATAATCACACAAGAGCTCAAAGTGTATATTCAGTGGAGCTTTTAAAACAAAATGAAAACAACATACATGTTCATTAATAGAAGACTAAACAGACCGGGTGCAGTGGCTCATGCCTGTAATCCCAGCACCTTAGAAGACTGAGGCAAGTGGATTGCTGAGCTCAGGAGTTTTGAGACCAGCCTGGGCAACATGGCGAGACCCTGTCTCTACAAAAAATACAAAAACTAGCTGGGCATGGGCATGGTGGTGCATCAACAACTTGGGAGGCTGAGGTGGGATGACCACTTGAGCCCAGGATGTCAATGCTGCAGTGATCTGTGATCACATCACTGCACTCCATCCTGGGCAACAGAGCAAGACTACCTCAAAAAAAAGAAAAAAAAAAAAAGATGACTAAATAAACAAATTATGTTCTACCCAAACAATAAAATATTCTGTTAAAAAAAATAAAAACAGATTTGTAAGTATTGACATGGAAAGTTTAAGGTATATTCCTGAGTGGAAAAAAATGAAGGAGCAGAATAGGATATATAGCATGATTCCTTTTTTATAAAATATACATGTCTACATATAACTACACATGTATAAAGAAAATTCTAGAAAAATATACATCAAACTTAATAGCAGTCTCCCCTGGTAAGACTGGAAGAGAAGAAGGGGACTGGTAAGACTGGAAGGGAAGAAGTATGAAAAATAAAACCTAGAGAAAAGAGATGCAGATTTTAGGGCTCATAAAACAGTAATTATCTGTGAATATATTCCTTAAATTATCAACGTATCTCTTAAATTATTTTTATACATCCAGGAAAAATACAAACCAACAGTATAAGGATGTCTCAAATATGACCAAGAAATATATTCTTTGAAAATATTATAGTCATTTAATTCCTGACTTCTGCATATTTAAGTAGCTGCAAAGACTTCAGAATGGAGGCTATTCTAAGTATAGGATGCCAGCAACTAGTGTGGTAGTACTTATCTATTCAAATACAGAGTGCTTACAAGTAACAGTTAGCCAGGGAGTATTAAGCATTTATACTTACAGCATGAGACAGATAGTACCGTAAGTATAAATACTTAATAAATGCTATCCCCAATAAAATTCACTGAACAGTAGATATCTAGTCATATACACAAATACGCTATGAAAATACTTTGTGTAATTTCTATTATTTCTAAGCTTCTTCTTCCACATTGGGATTAAGTGTTACTGGTGAATATACCCTTGAGCTAAATGCACTCCAGTACCTTATAAACACAGTGCCTATTTAACATTCAAAAGGGGGAGTGTATGTTGTCTGCTGGAAGTGGCATAAGGAAGGTCATGTTCAAAATGGATCACAACATTTTGAAGTTTTATTATATAAAATGGTGACACTCTCCAACAATACCAGAAACCTCTCTGTGCATAAGATTTTTTTCAACAACTGTGAAGAAACTATTTTAAACAGTATACTTCATTCCTCAGATACAGGTACATGTCAACAAGTAGAAAAGTAAACACAGAACTTAAAACACAGGTTCAAGATATAAATAGCTGGGCACAATGGCTCACGCCTGTAATCCCAGCACTTTGGGATGCCAAGGCGGGTAGATCACCTGATGTCAGGAGTTCAAGACCAGCCTGGCTAACATGGTGAAACCCCGTCTCTACTTAAAATACAAAAATTAGCTGGGTGTGATGGTGGGCGCCTATAATCCCAGCTACTCTGGAGGCTGAGGCAGGAGAATCGCTTGAACCTGGGAGGTGGAGGTTGCAGTGAGCTGAGATCGTGCCATTGCACTCCAGCCTGGTGACAAGAGCGAAACTCCGTCTCAAAAAAAAAGGGAAAGAAAAAAGAAATAGAAATCAACACTCAAATAAATAGAAATTATTTTATCAAACATACTTACCATTGAATGGATTGATTCCTGCCTTTATTCTTGTAATAATAGCTTCTTTTACTTCTTTTTTCTTCACACATCGAATACCCAAATTTTGGAAACTAGCAGGAAAAAAACAATATTCAAAACTGCATTATAAACACAAGGAATATTGCAAAAATCAAACATACAGCAACACTGAAGTTATCATGCTGTCAGTTGGACATACCAAAGCATGAATGTGCTTCCAATTGCTCTGATAAAGATGAGAGTAAGAAGTGGGGTTATATGGCTGGGCGTGTGGCTCGTGCCTGTAATCCCAGCACTTTGGGAGGCCAAGGCGGGTGGATCACCTGAGGTCAGGAGTTCGAGACCAGCCTGATCAACATGGAGAAACCCCGTCTCTACTAAAAATACAAAATTAGCCAGGCATAGTGGCGCATGCTTGTAATCTCAGCTACTCGGGAGGCTGAGGCAGGAGAATCGCTTGAGCCCGGGAGGCAGAGGTTGCGGTAAGCCGAGATCACGCCATTGCGCTCCAGCCTGGGCAACAAGAGTGAAACTCTGTCTCAAAAAAAAAAAAAAAGAAGTAGGGTTGTACTTCTAAGAACTGTTAAAAGAAAAATAATATATACTATATCATTCTAACATACAGTGTTTTACAATTACATCTTACTAATATGCCTATGTCAAACATACCAAAATATAGATTAACAGTAAAGCAACACCAAATGGTAAAATTTACCTCCCAAACAAATTCAGAATCAAATCAATAAAGTTGTATGTTTGACAATGTAAAGCAAAAGCTGTAAAGAGATGTTCACAGGTTGAAACCCACAGGTATGTTTTGCTAGGCTCAAAAAGTGTTGCCTATATTTTTAAAAATCTGCACAGGTTATCTACATTTAGAAATCAGGTAATTGCATATGAACATCTGGATTTCCGGCTACATTTTAAAGACCTGGCAATACTAGGTTGGCACAGAAACAACAGGCTAGGGACTGAGCCCCATTTATGCAGGGCTCTTTAGTTTGCTACAGTGCCTGTTAGTCCTCCTACACTTGATCCACATCACTCATTTACGCTGCTTGCCTAGCTCCACAGAGATTTGCTTTTTGAGCCCTGAATTCACTGTTACTAGCAGTAGAATATGTTTTGTGCCCTATTATATAAAGTTATAGCCATGCATCATAAAAAATTACTAAAACGTTTTTGTATTAGAAAGAAGTTTAATGCTAACAATATTTAACAAGTTTCAAAATGTAATTTATGAAAAACTTCCCAATAGCTACAAATACTACTAATTTGCATATGTGTAGCATAGATGATGGTGGGGGGAACTCCCCCACCACCACCAGTCATACTTGTTCCCACATGGAAAAACCATGACATCAGTAAAATTGGGTGGGTGTGAATAAGGAAGCAAAACTCAATTATAATAACATTACTATTGTTCAAACTTCACATGGCACTTGCAACCGGAGGCTACTTTGTCTGCCTGTCTCCATACTCATGCTGTCTTATGCTCATGCTCTTCACATTCAACACACTTACAATTTTGCTAGCATCTAAAATATCTTTCACATTTCCTTCCTCTGCCTTCAATAACTACAAAAATAAATCTTAAAAAACATTTTTTTTTGAGATGATCTCACCCTGCCACCCAGGCTGGAGTGCAGTGGCACCATATCGGCTCACTGCAACCTCTGCCTCCCAGGCTCGGGTGATCCTCCCACCTCAGCCTCCTGAGTAGCTGGACTACAGGTACATGATACCCTACCCAGCTAATTTTTGTATTTTTGTAGAGCCAGGGTTTCACCAGTTGCCCAGGCTGGTCTCAAGCTCCTGGACTCAAGCAATCTGCCTGCCTCAGCCTCCCAAAGTGCTTGGATTGTAGGCATGAGCCACTATGCTTGGTCAGCTAAATCTTGAATTCTTAATCCTTTCTTGAAATCTTGCAACTATAATCCTCTTCCTCAAAAGCATTCTACTTCTTTGAAAGATTCTTGGTTTGATTCTTTTTCTTTGGTAAAAGATTTTATAGAATTCTTCATATTAATACATTTATATTACTTTATTTTGTTTCATCTGAATAATCTCATATTTGACTGCTATTCACAGAATATTAGGGGTGGTGGTAATTTTTGAAATTCTGAAATGAAGGATCAAAAGATTGTTTGAATCAATTATTCATTCATTCATTCACAGACATTCAACAAGCTTTGGGGTTCGTACTATATACCAAAAACTCTGCAAAGTAATGGGGATATACAATCCCTTTCCTCAAGAAGCTTTCTAGTGGAAAGATTGGCAAACTGTAACTCATGGACCAAATCCAACATCTTGTCTGTCTTTGCAAATAAAGTTTTATTGGAACACAGCCAAACTGATGTTTACATATTATCTATGGCTGCTTTCATGCTACAACAGCAGAGCTGAGCAACAGAGGCCATACAGCTTGCAAAACTCCAAACATTTACTATCTAGTACTTCACAGAAAAAGTGTGGTAGTCTCTGGTCAAGCAGATGTACATTAAATAATCACACATACACAAATGCTAAACTGCAATCATAACAAGTTTTATGAAGGAGGTATACATGATGTTATGGGAGCTTATGCTGGAACAGAAGAAAAGACACTTCCAGGCAAAAGGAACAGGCCACACAAAGACCCCTAGAAAAGAGCACTGGAAACAGAGGAAACTAAAGGAAGGCTTTGTGAGTGGAGTATAAAAATTAAGGAAAGCAGAGTTTAATAAAAGGCTAGAAATAAAGGTGGGTCATGTGGGCCTTATAGGCTATAGAAGGAATGCTGTCTTTATTCCAAGAGCCAAATAAACCCATTAAAATGTTTTAAGCAAGGGAAAGACAATTCCGTTTGTATTTTAAAAGATCACACTGGCTAAAGTGAGGAAAGATAGAGGGTTTGGAAAAGGTACAAAATGGTTGATGCAAGACCAGTCAGGAGGTTATTCCAGCAGCCCCAGTTTAGGCTATAGTGGTAGTATGATGGTGATGAATTTCACTGAGTGAAGTGGATAGATTCAAAACCACTTGAGAAGGTAACTGTTAGTAGATTCAACATGTACACCTGGATGAGGAATGCCAGAGATGACACCTATAGGTCTTTTATAGCAATCACTAACATATGGCACATTAGGAGACCAATTATGAGGGGAAAGAGATATGATCACCGTAAAATCATGTTTGGGGAATATTCTATTTGAAGTGCTTTTTTTTTTTTTTTTTTTTAAAGAGACAGGATCTCGCTATGTTGCCCAGGCTGGACTCAACTCCTGGGCTCAAGCAATCCTCCTGTTTCGGCCTCCTGAGTAGCTGTAACTACACGCATGGGCCACTGTGCCTGGCTACTTAAGGTACTTTTGAGACATTTAAGGGAATATGTTGAGAAGGCAATCAGACTTACTACCATTTCCTACCAGAAGGAACCAAGAATCTCTGGAAAAAGCTGATGACTTCAGGGCTGGGGCAAACAAAGCACAAGTTGGTCAGGCACAGTGGCTCATGCCTGTAATCCCAGCATTTTGGGAGGCTGAGGCAGGAGGATCACTTGAGGTCACGAGTTTGAGACAAGCCTGGCCAACACGATGAAACCCCGTATCTACTAAAAATACAAAAATTACCTGGGTGTGGTGGTGCACGCCTGTAATTCTAGCTACTTGGGAGGCCAAGGCACAAAAATTGCATGAACTCGGGATGGGCAGGTTGCAGTGAGGTGAGATCGCACCACTGCACTCCAGCCTGGGCAACAGAGGGAGGCTCTGTCTCAAAAAAAAAAAAAAAAAAAAAAAAAAAGGAAAAAAAAAAGAAAAAAGAAAAGCACAAGTCTTGAACATTTTGTTCTGTCAAAAAGTAAAAAAGTGCTCAAAGAAAGATGAGGGCATATCAAAAAAACACAGGAGACAGTTTGAAGAGGCTTGCATTAGTCAAATCTGGGTCAATTTGAAAATCAAAAGAATAACAGAATAACCATAATACATTAAATACAAGAATGCATGAATTTACAGTGATACTTTTTAAATGGAGAAACAGAGGAAGGGAAAGTTCTTCTTTATAATAGAATGCCAAGATAATATTGCCAATAATGTGAAAAACTGAAGGGATATTTTGAGAGTTATACTGTATCGCTTCTATAGATTTCTTGCCCAAAATGTTTTATGTTAACATGAAAATAGTATTCATGTTAAATATAATGCTACCTATAGTGTGTAATCCTTAATGGGATCCTGAATTGGGGAGAGAGTTGGAACAGCCATAAAGAGCATTATTAGGACAATAAGTGAGGTGATCCAAAAATTTAACTGCCTGTAACTAAGAAAGAACAGCCAGAAAAGCAGGAAGTAAAATGGAAGTTTGTTTTCACAGAAAGCAAGGAATAAAAATGTTTCAAATAAGGAGTGATCACGTGTAAAATGTTGTTGGGAGGTCAAGTAATACAGACAAATATTTGCCAAGTGTGTATAATACTAGATATTTTGTTTTGTGTTATTATTGTAAGAGGAGCATTTAAAGTATTTTTTTCTAAACGGTTATTACTAATATATTTGGAGACTATTAATCTCTTTTCTGTTGCAATTAGTTCATTTTTCCCCAAAAGCCAATACATGTTCATTACAAAAATGAATTATAAAATATAAGTTAAAAGAAAAACATAAAACCCTACAATCTTACCCACCCGACTACTATTAATACCTTAGTATTAACATATACATATCATGTATATGTATAAATTTATCTTAGACAAAAATAAAATTATTCTTTACGTGTTGTTTTAAAACCTATTTATCTGGCCAGGTGCCGTGGCTCACACTTGTAATCCCAGCACTTTGGGAGGCTGAGGCACGTGGATCACCTGAGGTCAGGAATTCGAGACCAGCCCAGCCAACATGGTGAAACCCTGTCTCTAATGGTTTAAATACCAAAAAATTAGCTGGGCATGGTGGCACATGCCTGTAATATCAGCTAACATGGGAGGCTGAGGCAGGAGAATCGCTTGAACCAGGGAGGTGGAGGTTGCAGTAAGCCGAAATCATACCACTTCACTGCAACCTGGGCAACAAAGCAAGACTGTCTCAAAAAGAAAAAAAAAAACACAAAAAACAGAAAACCTATTTATCTAATATATTGTCACTATCTTTACATACCAATAGACATATTGGCAATATGATTTTTAAGGCTGTACAGGAGTACGTTGCCTGAATGTATCAGTTTATTTAATTAATCCCCTTTGCTAACTATTTGGATTGCTTCTAGCTTTTTGCATTAGAGCATAATGTCTGAATACACTTAATTATTTTCTGAGGCTAAACTCCTAGAAGTGGAACGGCTGGCTCAAGAGGCATTAATATTTTTCGGGCTTTTGCTATGTAGTTAAATTGCCCACCAGACGTCTTTATTAATTTACATTCTAACATGATGAATGGGCCCATCTTCTGGTAGCCTCACTATCATGAAGTATTACATGATTACTTTTATCTTAGAACTATTGTTGTATGTTAATTCCATAACTTGCCACTTTCTAAATAATAACTCCATAGAGTTTTCCAGTTGATTTTTCTCACATCCAGGCATTTTTACGTTAACTGTAAATGGGCGTGGCACAGCAACTCACACCTGTAATCCCAAGCACTTTGGGAGGCCAAGGTGGACAGACTGCTTGAGTCCAGGAGTTCATGACCACCCTGGGCAACAGGCAAAACCTCATCTCTACAAAAAATACAAAAATTAGCCAGGCATGGTGGTGCATGCCTGTAGTCCCAGCTACTCAGGAGGCTGAGGCTGAAGATCGCTTGAGTCTGGAGGTGAAGGTTGCAATGGGCCGAGATCATGCCACTGCACTCCAGCCTGGGTAACAGAGTGAGACCTTGTCTCAAAATAATAACAATAAGTTAACTATAAATGAAAAGACAGAGGCCGGGCACGGTGTCTCACACCTGTAATCCCAGCACTTTGGGAGGCCGAGGCAGGCAGATCACCTGAGGTTGGGAGTTCCAGACCAGCCTGACCAACATGGAGAAACCTCATCTCTACTAAAAATACAAAAAAATTAGCCAGGCGTGGTGGTGGATGCCTGTAATCCCAGCTACTCGGGAGGCTGAGGCAGTAAGAATCGCTTGAACCCAGGAGGTGGAGGTTGCAGTGAGCCGAGATTGCGCCATTGCACTCTAGCCTAGGCAAAAAGGGCAAAACTCCATCTCAAAAAAAAAAAAAAAAAAGGACAGAGTGAAAAATTATTTCAAAAACTGTCCACCCCAAGAAAGGAAATCACAGTATACAATAAGTTTACGTTTACTTTTAATAACAATAAAAATGTCTTCCTGCTGACCATCATAAGATGTGTCTACTAACGAAGAATGAAAGGGTAGTTCTAATGCAAATAGTAAAAATGTAAGTGTAAAATATAGTAAATAGAAGTAAAATGAGAAAATTATTCTGCTAAAAAGTAACAGATTGTCATGGAGAAGAAACAGAACATCCTATATCTTATCTTATTTCTGAAGATGTCTGTAACTGTGTACTTACAACAGAGGTCTGCGTTCTTGTCCAAATTCCGCTTCATAGTAGCCGTCTCTGCAGTCTTTTCCAACTAAATCATGAGGATGAGGTTTATATGGGTCATTCTTTGTTACTAATGTAATTCTCACTTTTCCTTTTCCATAATAGTTCATAATCTGAAAAAACGGGGAAATTAAATATATGATCCAAATAGATTGCATTATAAACTGATCTACTAAATGAGAATTCAATTTACATTAATTATAATGTAAATTGAACTTGCACTAGATAGATAAAATCCAACTGACGAACAACTGCAGTTTAGATGAAACTTTCCAGAGAATACCAGTACAGAAGAACTTACCTCTCAGTTTCTTGACATGTTTTCTGCCCTAATTTCAATTGGTCATATCATTTGCCTGGGCTTATTTTCCTTTCAAAACAAGTAAAACTCTACCCAAATTTTACCCATAGAACATGAGAAAACAGATGTTAAGTCACTAAATGCCCAGCTCTTTAAAGTACTGTCATACCATAAACATTCCTTGAAAATATATTTAAGCCATATTGGAAAGGATAGCACATAAATATAATCATTTTACTTAATATGTGACATTTCACTTCACAAAAATATTTGTTCAGTAAGCTTACCCCAAGTGTTTACTCTAGAATAGGCAATAAATCAAATTAAGTTTAACAACAACAAATTTCACATAGAAAGTATAGCTAGAACGCAGAGTAAAAAGGAGAGTTTAACATGGAAGAGGAAGGACAGGAATTAATGCTTAGTTTGAAAGCTAGTAAATTTGCAAGAACAAAGCAGGGAATATAAAAACCAGCATACCACAAAGGAGCAAGGTAAAGTAAGAATGGGTAGCTTACGAGGTAGAGGGCACTAAAATCCACAATTTTGAATTTAAATAGAATTTGAAAGTAACCAGGAAGTATTACATTTCTTTCTGTATGAAAGAGAAGATAATTGCTCAAGACTATAAGTAGGCAAATACAAAACTCAAGCTGTAAAGTGTTTAGGACCTACTGGAATGGTAAAAATACGTATCTTAGAAATAGAGATGCATAGGAAAAGATGAATTATGAAAAAAAGTTTAAAAATGACTCAAAAAACTGGAAAAATAGTATTTCCTTATTTCCTTTTTATTAGCATCTCATCCATCTTAACATTTAAAAGACTTAGCCCAAATCCGTATTACTGCCAAAAATGTGATAAAAATAGAAATCTGGAATTCAATATATAATTTTGCCATTGGTTTATTCTATAATTCAGCAATTCCCTTTAAGTTCATCAACAGAATAGATTTTGTAAATAATCTAGTTATAAAACAGAGAATTAAGATCTGTTGATAAAAGTAACACTTTTCAAAAAAAAAACAAAAAAAGCAACACTTTTCAAAATCTACTTTGCCATTAAAGTTTTTTAATTGGCATTTAAAGGATAAACCCTTCACTGAAAGTCAAAGAAAAATAGTTTACAAATAGAAAATATAAATTTAGTACATTGGGCTGGGCATGTTGGCTCACACCTGTAATTGCAGCATTTTGGGAGACCAAGGCAGGTGGATCACGAGGTCAGGAGATCGAGACCATCCTGGCTATCATGGTGAAACCCTGTCTCTACTAAAAATACAAAAATTAGCTGGGCGTGGTGGCGGGCACCTGTAGTCCCAGCTACTCGGGAGGCTGAGACAGGAGAATTGCTTGAACCTGGGAGGCGGAGCTTGCAGTGAGCCGAGATCACGCCACTGCCCTCCAGCCTGGGCAACAGTGAGACTCCGTCTCAAAAAAATAAAAAATAAAAAAATAAATAAATTTAGTACATCTTGGCTGGGCGCAGTGGCTCACGCCTATAATCCCAGCGCTTTGGGAGGCTGAGACGGGTGGATCACCTGAGGTCAAGAGTTCGAGACCAGCCTGGCCAACATGGTGAAACCCCGTCTCTACTAAAAAATACAAAAATCAGCTGGGGGTGGTGGTGGGCATCTGTAATCCCAGCTACTTGGCAGGCTGAGGCAGGAGAATCACATGAACCCAGGAGGTGGAGGTTGCAGTGAGCCGAGATCGTGACATTGCACTCTAGCCTGGGCGACAAGTGTGAAACTCTGTCTCAAAAATAAATAAATAAATAAATTTAGTACATCTTATAACTATTAGTATGTTTACCAAAGTCATTTTTGGTCAAAAGCTTTTTAAAGTTTATGCTAATGTGAAAAAACTGTATTTATAATATGGTATTTCAAATCAGTCAATGACCCAGAGAATCAGAGACAAGCAATAAAGTTAAGAAAAAGGAGAAAAAAATGTTCTAGCCCTAAGACTAGCCAAGAAGAATTATGATCGAGTTCTCAAATCCATGTTTAATCTACAGAATAATACCACTCACCTCTGTAGAGAATGGATTTTCCTTATCATCTTTGTGTTCCATGAAAAAGAACATGATCCAAAAGCTGCCAGTGTACTCTCAACATTGAGTCACTCTACTTAGGTTAATACACAAGCACCATAGAACTATCTGCAGTGGGAAAGACTCCATTTTATATTTAAGAAATGTCCTTAGACATCTTTTTAATGTCTTTTTAACAGATGTCTTTTTAACAGATCCGTTTAAAAAAAAAAAAAAGGAAAAAAGAAAAAGATAAACCTGTGGAGATGACTGTGAAGAAACTGGCCCTTTAAAATAATTGCTATAGCTAATATATGAAGCAACTAATAGCGAGATAGACACAGAAGACGGCTCTATTACCTGGATAGAAGGGTATGTTCGATTGTTGTCTGTGCTGTGCTCCCCTGGAATGCTGCCTGCTGATCGCCCTTCACATTTGTATCTAAAACGCATTCCCCTCTGCCTAGGTTGTTCAATTATCTCTATATATGGGTTATACACACCTGAAAAAGTTTTTAAAAAGGAGGAGGTCAGTGAGATTAATATAGCAATTAATAATGGATTTTAACACTTCTGTTTTTTCATAACAGCAGACTAAAACAAAGATTTTTTTCCTCCTAACATTAAATAACAAGGCTGAAATGTTATCTTGGAGATTGGCTGGGAGAGGCACCTTTTTTTTTCCATTCAAATTGAGTCCCTATGTAGTGTCAAAACAAGTCATTCAAACCATATTGATTGGTTAGCACTTTATAGCTTAATATCTATAGCTAACGTCAATATGAAGTTCTGAGATAACCACTTCAGAGATATCCGCCTCCCACGTGAGACCTAGCAGAAGGGTTTCCCCCAAGATTCCCCAAGAAGTGTAAAGAAGATAGTATTCAGAAGTAAAATATTACACTCCTAAAGTGAGTTTAATATATTTAACTGCTTGATTTTACATCATATTCATAACAATGAATGAAAAGACCATTCACTGAAAATGAAAATGCATTTAAATCCTTGCAGAAGCATATGTAAGTTTTTTATATCTCCATTGAAATATTAAAGGACTTACACATAGTATATCAAAACAAGCCCCAGGAGGGACTTTAGGCTCAAAGAATGTGCAATCAGTCCCATGTAAACCTTTTCTAAAGA
Source organism: Symphalangus syndactylus (assembly GCF_028878055.3). Classification (NCBI taxonomy): domain Eukaryota; kingdom Metazoa; phylum Chordata; class Mammalia; order Primates; family Hylobatidae; genus Symphalangus; species Symphalangus syndactylus. The sequence goes on from NC_072436.2 coordinate 79,888,718, forward strand.
CACAACAGAGAAAAAAAAGTATTTACTTTCTATAATAACTAAAATTCAAAATATGCATCTGCAGAATGAACTGCTGATACACATAACATGGACGACTCTCAAAATCATTATGCTGAGTGAAAGAAGTTAGACCAGAAGAGCACATACTGCATGATTCCATTTATATGAAACTCTAGGATATGTAAAGTAATATACAATGAATGATAGCAGATCACTGGTTGCCTAAGAACAGGGATAATATGGTGGATAGGAAAGGCAGGGGGGACAATGGACATGTTAATTATCTTGTGATGATGATTCCAAGGTGGTATACATATGTCAAAACTTATCAAATTGCATACTTTAAAAGTACAGTTTGTTGTACCTGAATTATATGTCCGTAAAGCTATTTAAAATATATGCAACTTTACTATCTTTTATTATCCAAATTGTGGGGGAAAAGGTAAATAGACACTCAACTGTACTTGCAAGTAGGGGAGTTAATAGGGGTGTGAAGATGTTTTCCATTAAAATATAATAAGTGTTCCTTAATCAGTTTAGTGCTGACTAAGGCTTATCCTGTTAGAATGCAAGCAATCCTGAGAAATGGTAACACAGTGGGCCTTATCAGAACAGTATGGAGAAGAGGCCTTTAGAATCCTACCCCAGCTACTTCTTAACAGTAAGACCACGGAAATGTTATTAAAATTAAAAATCTCTTAGTTTCCTCCTCTGTAGAATAGGAATAATCATAATAGCACCTACCTCACTGGGTTGTTGTGAAGATGACAGATTATATGTGCTAAATTCTTACCAAGTGTCATATATACATATACATTCAATCAATGGTGTCTACATGAAAAAATGCTCATCATCACTGGCCAGCAGATAGATGCAAATCAAAACCACAATGAGATACCATCTTATACCAGTTAGAATGGCAATCATTAAAAAGTCAGGAAACAACAGGTGCTGGAGAGGATGTGGAGAAACAGGAACACTTTTACACAGTTGGTGGGACTGTAAGCTAGTTCAACCACTGTGGAAGTCAGTGTGGCGATTCCTCAGGGATCTAGAACTAGAAATACCATTTGACCCAGCCATCCTATTACTGGGTATATACCCAAAAGATTATAAATCATGCTGCTATAAAGACACATGCACACGTATGTTTACTGCAGCACTCTTCACAATAGCAAAGACTTGGAACGAACCCAAATGTCCAACAATGATAGACTGGATTAAGAAAATGTGGCATATACACACCATGGAATACTATGCAGCCATAAAAAATGATGAGTTCATGTCCTTTGTAGGGACATAGATGAAACTGGAAACCATCATTCTCAGCAAACTATCGCAAGGACAAAAAACCAAACACCGCATGTTCTCACTCATAGGTGGGAATTGAACAATGAGAACACATGGACACAGGAAGGGGAACATCACACACTGGGGCCTGTTGTGGGGTGGGGGAAGGGGGGGAGGGAAAGCATTAGGAGATATACCTAATGTTAAATGACAAGTTAATGGGTGCAGCACACCAACACGGCACATGTATACATATGTAACAAACCTGCATGTTGTGCACGTGTACCCTAAAACTTAAAGTATAAAAAAAAAATGGTGTCTATTATTTCAGATGCTTTCTTGATAAAAATGATTTAGTGATACCATGGTGGTATCCCAACTATCACTCTAAAGGACCTTACAGAAGAGCAGGGCAAACAACATATATTATTAGACTACAGAAGGAAGGAAAGCACTAATAAAATTCTGCGGAAATAAGGGCGAAAGAGTCAGGAATGCCCAACTGTGTCAGTGGAAAAAGAGCGGTTAATGAAGCAAAAGAGCAGAGGAAATGAAGAGGAAAAAGGTAGGTATTCCAGGGAAAAGGGAACAGTGTGTCCACAGAGGAGGGTTTATTTAAGAATCACCAACGTAAATGGAATACACTTTCTCTCTTAAAAAGAGAACTAAAAGTCAGAGCACACTTGGCAATGTGGATTTCATTTTATGTGTGATGAAATCAATGAATATTTTGATGCAGGCAAATCACATGATCAGATTTGCATTTTAGAGTAAAACTTTTAGTTACAGCAGACAGAGAGAAAAAAGAAAGCAACGTGATCAGTTTAGAGACCACTATAATAACATGGGCAATGATGAGGGTATGTCCGATATATGGCAGTCATAAAAGGAATGAAGGATTATTTAAAAGATAAAATTGACAGCACCTGGTGCCTGAACATTAGGGTTAAAAGAAATTAAAGAATCACTGATAGCTCAGAAATTAAAGAATCATTGATGATTCCATGGCTTCTACTTTGGGTTACTGAATAAAGTATTACTGTAACTTTCAATTTTATTCTGTATGGTGCAAACTCCCTGTGTTTGAATCTACTACCTATTTGTTTATTCAAAAGATGAAGAGCCAGAGAAAACTGACTTTAACCTAAACAAGTTCATAATCCTTATTTCAGTTTTGCTCAAAAACATAAGATATGCAGATGAGTATTTCACAATTTTATCCTTGCATATTTTAAATATTTTAAATTCACATTGCAAATTTCAAATATTTCATACCCTTATATATCCTTGTAGGAGTATTTAAGAAAGTATATTTTCCTCTTAAAAACTGTTAAAATCAACATTATTTTTAAGTCACATTTTAAATAATTTATGTGGCTGAAGTAAAGGCCAAATAAATCCCTGCCCACTACTTATTTAAAGGTGTCTTGGTGCGAAACTAATATAAAACGACATCGTTAATGATAAGTGTTTAACTTTGGGAGGACAGAGTGTGAATAAAACTGCTAGGTTCACAGTGAACATTCAAATATTTCACTGAGGCTGGGCATGGTGGCTCATACCTGTAATCCCAGCACTTTGGGAGGCCAAGGTGGGTGGATCACTTGAGGTCAGGAGTTCCAGAGCAGCCTGGACAACATGGTGAAACCCCATCTCTACCAAAAATACAAAAAATTAGCTGGATGTGGTGGCAGGCACCTGTAATCCCAGCTACTTGGGAGATTGAGGCAAGAGAATTGCTTGAACCCAGGAGGCGGAGGCTGCAGTGAGCCAAGATTGTACCACTGCACTCTAGCCTGGGTGACAGAGCGAGACTCCGTCTCAAAAAAAGAAAAAAAAAACAAAACACAAAAACAAAAACAAAAAAACCCAAAACTTCATTGGTTACATGACACTTCTTTAGATTGTTTATAAAAAGAACAGAAAAGTAGTTGTTGAAAAGATTAAATAAAATATTTTTAAGGAGTAAAAATTAATAAATATCAGTTATCGTGTAATATTAAGTAGTTAAAGTCCTTGGAATTTATTTTTCCTATTGCAGAAGCTCTTAATTGGTAAAAATTAACAAGCTGGGGGAATGTAGAGTATTACAACCAAGTAACACAGTATACTGTAATACTCTACATTCCCCCAACTGGAAATAATCTCCCCTCCTTTAAACTACCATAGTATTCTGTGTATAGCAATTATTCCAAGTAACTGTAATTTACGGAAAACTTACCGTCTTATTTCTTCTTGATAAAGGTACTTGTTTCATTTCTTCAAGCTACTTGAAGGCAGAAATTGTGTTTAACTCATCACTGCCTTGTACAGAGATATTCATTAAACATCTATTGAATGAATGACTAAAAAATCTTAAGGTCTTTTGTTTATACAAGTTATTCAAACGTTACATAATCATGTAAGTGATTAGTCAGATTTTTAAATTAGATTCCACTACTAAGGAAAAAAAATAGTGCTTTGTAGGTACCAGGATTGCTACACCTCAGTATTTCCTCATACTCATTCCTATTTTATCTGTGTTTATGATTTTTAAAAAACTTCCCAGCTATAAATCATTTATATAATGCATCAGTACAATACACTAGTTATCTCCTTCCTCAGTACTGTGCTTTGCGCAGTGCCATTCTTCCTGAATATAAAATGTGTTGAAATGTAGTCATCTATGGAGTGGAAGAGGGTAAAATATAAATCAGGAAATTGTAGGGAAAATAAGTACTCAGTTAAGATAACCTCAAATCGCCACAGTTTTGAAAAGCACCAAAACGTCTCCAAAATTGGCTCTAAACAAATTGATTACTGTATTTTTCTTTAAGCATACTATGCAAAGCTGGGACTGACCCCTATATTCTGAATAGTATTTTAAAACGCTAATATACATCAGAATAACATCTAAAATACAGCCAAAATGTTCGTAAGATATATTTATGTTTTTATTTGCACTTAGGCAAGAAAGAGTGCTATTTTAAAACATAGTGTCTATCTAATAAAGTATGTTTTTAAAATAAAAAATTACATTGAAATAAATGTTTAAATGGATCATAAATTATCAGAAATAGACACATTATAACAAACACCTTATTGCTAGAATTAGCAACCAGCATCAAGTATACAGAAAAAAAAGTTAATTATTGTAATTAAAACATTAAGGCCCCTTTATATACATTTCTCATTTGATCCTCTTAACTTTAATCTCCATTTGAAAAACAATAGAAATTATTATCCCATCTTACAGATGATAAAACTAAAGTTGAAAATTATATGAAGTTATAATAAAAATGAATTATGAATGGTATGCTAATATGGCAGTGCCAAATTTAAAAAACAAGCATAAAAGCAACTGGAGGTAATAACTGATACAGCACATAATCTGCAATCTAAAATAAATGCAACTTAATTTAAGAAGATAATGCATCCTGGTATAGCCAAATGAGTATTTAGATCCAAAGAAATCCCTAGAATAGAGTTCATACTGGGGACGTACATCACAATCACCTAGGTAGTTTTTTCAAAACACACACGTCCTTACCCCACTTGAGATGTTTAAAAGAGAAAGAAATCTTCATAGTTTTTAAAGCCCAAATACGTGTTTCTGAAAAAGCCTTCCAAGAAATTCTAACACACTCCTGATTAAGAATAATTGTCTTAAAACATGAAGTGGAAGCAACAATGCACATATTGAGAGAAGCAATCTAAAAATTCAGGTACAAATATGGACTGGGACATGAGTAAATAAGGCAAAGCAATTCTGGCTACTTGTAACTTCAACTTGTTTTTATCTCCCACTCAAGAAAGAACCTTACTCAAATGCAAGCAAGAAAAATGACAATATAGAGATAGCCTTCAAATGCTCTCATTTATTTAAAAAGTAAATAATTTACAACACAAATATTTTAACTCTTGCAACACATCACACAAATGATTGTCACACCAGTGTGTCAATACCACAGTTGAGAACAGCTGACTAGGCTGCATGTCTCTCATAAAGGTCCTGGGTGACAGACTTTGCCTGAGACCTAAAGGAGCCAATGGAGCTAACAATATATATTTTTCCAAATATCACCTCTACTCAATTTGGAGAAAAAGAAAATAAGATTATTTTTTTCCTCAAACCAGGTCTCTCATCAAAGGCTATGCCAATATATCAGGCTGACTTTATTACTCCAATACATCAGGCTGACTTTCAACTGGGCCTTAAGAATCAAAGAAAGGAAATTTTCAGATGAGTATTCAGCTGATTTATGCACTACAAGGTAAAAACTGTAAAAGATTTTGGCAATAGGGATTCTGTTACCACGGGGGGGCGGGGAAGGTAAGTCTTAAAAAAACTCTTGCACATGCCAGGGTAAAATAAAGAAATTTTAAAAGCTGTCCTAGATTATACATGTATTAAAGTTAAAAACAAATGGCAAGACCAAATCACCTCTGTTTTAAAAATAAAAACAGAGGAGGCCCAGATAAATATGAATTTCAGAAAAACAATTTTATCCCAGGCAATATTTGGGTCATGTGCCTACAAACAAAATCATTTTCAGAGAACCCATATGAGAGAAAGCTGGAACAAAATGAAATTCTGAGTCCCTTAAATTGTATTTGAGAAAGATACTATGCATAACCTAGATGTTCCTAATTATGATTCATTGTCTGGCTCCTCCCTAGTCATTACATTAACTCATTCCCTTTATCTGTGCCTATCATACATCACCTTAATTATTTAACTCCACTGTTATTTCTATTTTTTCATGTGTTGCATTTCTGAAACATTCATGCTCATGTGTGGCATTTTACTTAAAAAAGGAAGTCATTTGCTGTAGCTATCCATTCCTAACTTCCAGCTCTGTCATTAAAGATTAAGTTGCATCACACTTACTTCCATTTCTCCCCTTTAATCGAGAAAAATAACGGTTCTCTTGAAATTCACACTACAAATAGTTGGTAAGAAGTGAGGTTTACAAAAACAATTCATTTCTGTACTTCCTATTGTGTGACACAGAAGAACCATACTAAAGAAAAATGTGAAGAAAAATAAATTATCTAAATTTTAAAACATTTTACCAAAGACAGCACTAATTATTAGTTAACAGAGCTATATGCCACACAAAGACATTCTGCTCTTTTTACTGGAACAATGAGAAGGTTTAAATTCAGACATAAAATATCTAATTTTACTTATATTAAATAAAATAGAATAAACATACAAAAGCAACGACTGCCTACTATGCATACCTTAGATGGGTTTGGGAACATTTTTCTTCACTATGTCTATTATTAATTATGTCAAAAGCCTGTAATCAAGGTGTAATTTTTTCAAAAAGCAACGAAAAGCAGCTTAATACAAACTGTGAAATCCTAATTAACCTGCTAACTTATCTAAACAAAATTTAGAATATTTATATACATGATTTTAAACTACATTCTAAATTACATAATTTTGCTTATAAGATTATGATTTATGTTACTTTTACATTATAGTTATCACATATTCAACTACATATACCTATTTACATATGACATCTGGTAAGAAATGAAGAAATGCTCTTAAATGCTTCGTAATGAATAAAAGTACTTTCTGAGATTTTAATACTACCTTACTACAAACAGAATCTAAACTAGACAATGAAAAACTAAGCAAGTTCTTTCTGTTTTTTTTTTTGGTCACTCTTCCGGTTAAATTACTGTTTCAAAACAGAATAGGAATTTAGAATTTGATTAGTGAATCTTTTTCTGTCTCTAAGGTCTTTATAACAGATTAAGGAAAAGTACACAGATTCCTCTAAACTTTTTTTTTTATTCCAGGCCTGGCAGTTTTCTAACAACTGAATTACAATTTAAATAACTTGTTACATTTTAAATAGTCCCATTTTAATGCAACTCTTAGAAAAGACCAAAAAAACAAAAAACAAAAAGTTAATCACACTTCAATTTGTAAACCTTTAAAACTTTCCATTTCTTTAAACATTTCCTCCTTACTTTTAGGGAATCCTTCCTCCTCACAACAGCACAAAATACGATGTCAAAAATTTAAATTGTATCACATTTTAAAATCCTGTGGGTCTTACAATACTCTATATAGAAATGGTTGTTTCCTCTCTCAACTGAAAAAATTAGAAGTATTACATTCATGCAATATATCAATAAAGTTTGATTAAATCGCCAAGAGGCTGAACTTACTTATAATGCTAGGCATTCTCCATTACTTCCAAACAAAATCTTTCTGATAACCAATACATTAACAAAATATTTGAAGTCATCTTAGCACTTCTAATCTACACATGCTTTGAATTCATAAATTTACAGGATTATCTGAAAGTTTGGTGTCACTTAAGTGGGAAAAGGGAAAGTTGAAACATTTTAAACTACACTTAGTATTCTCACAACCACAGACAAACTGAAATCAAATGTCATGTGAAACACCCCAATTTCCTTTTCTGCCTACAGCAATAGCTATGGCATTGTTCTGCTCAACCTTTTAAAAAGGTTCTTTAAGCTTCCTACTTCCTCATCTCTAGTAGACATCAGCCTACTTCTGAGGGTCACTGGACCAGGCAGTTTGGGGATGAGAGTCAAGTTCACAAACGGGGCCCCCTCTTCATTCTCTTAGTACAGCATTTAATATATGCGTTTAGCTCTCCCTGCCCTTGCTCACGCTGCTTCCTCTGTCTGGAAAGTGCCCCCCACTCGCCTTGCCAAAATCCTAGTAAAAGACCAACTCGACCCCAGGCTACTTGATTTATCCCCCCGCCCCGGCTCTCCCGTCCCAACCTTAAGCTCCAGGCAGCCCCAAACCACATCTGTGTATATAGGAGACTTTCTTGCTCTGCAGTGTTTCTTATAAACTTATTTCCCCCCAAAGGGATAGATCGAGCATTTATTAAGGGAAAATATATAGTCACATAAGTGATAAAGTTGTATTCATTCCTACCCATTATTTTAAAGCACGGATATTATAAAACTCCTCTTTCCCCTTATTTCCAGCAAGGAGAAAGGGGGATTCAACGTCTCTATTCGTCAGATTAGGAACCTTGAGCTTTATCTCACAGTAAAAACTACACACTCTTTTTTTTTTTTTTTTTTTTTAACATAGAGGCAGGGTCTCCCTCTGTCGCCCAGGCTAGAGTGCAGGGGCGCGATCTCGGCTCACTGCAACCTCCACCTCCCAAGTTCAAGCGATTCTCCTGCCTCAGCCTCCCGAGTAGCTGGGATTACAGGCGCGCGCCACCACGCCCAGCTGATTTTTGTATTTTTAGTAGAGACGGGGTTTCACCATGTTTGCCAGGCTGGTCTCGAACTCCCGACCTCTCGTGATCCACCTGCCTCGGCCTCCCAAAGTGCTGGGATTACAGGCATGAGCCACCGCGCCCGGCCTACACTTGGTCAAAGCAACATTAACACTTAAAATACCACGGATTTTGTAATTCGTGTTAAAATACCACGGCTGATTTTTAAAGCCGTGCCACATTTTGTACAACTGTCAGTACAAGGGGGATCACCTCTTTGCATTTGATGAAATTAAAAAGGGGGAGAGAGCTTGCCCGAGGTCTGAAGGTTCCTCATTCCTGTTCTAAAACATAAAACCACCATCTTCAATACATATACATTTTTAATGAGAACTCTTCGTCGTCCTTTAGTTCGCTTATGACTTCCCTAATCCTAAAATCAAGTCGTTGGGAATTTCTAAGGTTCCTGCTATGACAACAGAATCAAATTACAGAGCATGGCTTGGATTTTGCACGCAAACCCTGAAGCAGGTAACTTTTTTAAAAGCTGACAATTTTACCATATGAGATTTTAAAGACAGAACGCGCCCCAGCAAAAACTGAGCTTCTTAAACTCACAGCGGCAGGACCCCCTCCAGAAGAGCTCCTTTTCCCCGGCCCAGGCCCGCGCCCCGTGAACACTCACCGGAGGCCATGGCTCCGATCCCCGCACCTTCCCGCAGGCAGCTCCCAGCGTCCTGGCCGGAGGCGGCCGCAGTCAGTCAGTCAGGAGGCCGAGGGACCTCTGCCGGCGGGGCCCCCAGTCCCTCGACCACCCTAGAGGCCTCCTCCTTCTTCCCGCCCTCCGCTGGGTTTGCGGCTCACACCTTCCTACCCCCTTAATTCTTGCGCTCCGGGTCACCCAGCGTCGCCGTCTACCGTGCGGGAGCCAGGGGCAGGGGGCGGAGCGGGGAGAGCCGAGTGCTGGCCCGGCCGAGAGGCGAGCAGCCTGGCGGGAGGGGAATTTCCCGCGGCTGACGTAGGCGCGACGCAGCAACCTTCACCCGGAGGCGTGGGCGGGGCGACCTCGCGGCCGCCGCGCGCGCGACCGCCCCCAGCGCCCCGCCCCTGCCTGCCCCCGCGCACGCTCCCCGTCCGCCCCCGCGCATACGCCCCCGGCACTGCTGTGGCTGCTGGCTTGGGAGGGGGTCGAGGGAGCGGGAGCTTGGGGTGGGCTTCGGGAGCGCAGGGAACGGCGGGAGCCGGGAGGTGACGGCTCGCAGCGTGAGAAGGCCGCTGGCTCCTGAGAAATCCCCCTCCTCCAGGTTGTTCTTCCGAGTGTGGTTTAAAGTTCAGGAGCGGGCGGGAGGGTGCGGATGACGTAGAGAGGGCCGGCCGCTGGGGAGCTTTTGGGGGCGCGCCGGGCGGCCGAGCGGCCGAGCGGGGCCGACTCTCCCGGCCGGGGAGGGCGACGGCCGGGGTTTTCGAGAGGTGGTTCCCCCTCTTCCCGACTTCGCACATGCAAATCTCCACCCCCGCGCTAGCGGCGGGACGTTGGGCCCTGTAGGGGGAAGTGCGGCTGCGGCGGGGGGTCTGTCTTCTGTAATTCTTGTATTTGCATACGGGGACCCCCCCCCGACTGATTTTTTTTCCTCTATCTAAATTGCGAGGGTACTGTGAACTTTACGTATTTTACCTACTGAAACCCGTTTAAACTCAAAAGGTCCGCACTTCGAGTTCGTTGTCTCATTAGGCAGTGCACTGAAGTTTAGTGGACACTATATATTGAGATTTCACACAGATATCAAGAAAGGGGGAAATGGAGCAAACATTTAGTGCATGAAAGGACCTAGGATAACTTCGTTTCCTTCATTTGAATAGTACCTGCTATGCATCAGATAATGTCCATACTTAATCTGTGATGTATTTATTATTCTTAATTTTATAGATGAAGTATTCGGGGTTCAGAGAAGTTGCTTCAACATACAGTACTTCAGAATGCTGATAAAAGGCACAATTTAAAGCCAGGGTTGTCTGACTCCAAAGCTCCATGCCCTTGCCCCTGTCCCTTTCTACTTAAAATAAGTACGGAGAGGTAATGGGGAATATCAGCCTGCCATACAAGTGCCCAAAACTGGGGGACCCAGGTGGGCAAATAATTTAAAATATCCTGCCAACCCCAAACTGTTCTTTCCACGAAATGCGCAATGTACAACAAAAGAATGAAACAGTTTTGTTATTGGATATGTACTAAAACGTACCATGATGCACATCACAGGCAATCCACTGAAGAGAGTGCAAAGACCAAAAAAAAGAAATCTCACCCTTTCATATGGTCAGGCACGTACAATCCATTACGTACCTATTAATTGTCTTTATCCAAAGGAAAATAATGGAAAGTTATCTTGAACCAAGAGCCAACGCTTAAACCCCCCTAGAGACAGAGACATGGAGCACCATCCTTGATGTTCACATTTCCAAGAGATGGCTCCAAGGCCCGCAAGAAGGACCTTCTGAGGACGCAAAACTAGCAAGAGGCTTATTTAGCTTTTTAAAATATGTACGTACATTTCAAAGAGACGGAAAACATTTTCAATTCTCTGAAGGAATTTCAAAATGAAAAGTGACTGGGGGAGAGGAATGTTCTGAGGAGGTGACATTTGAGCTGAGTCGTCAGTATAAGAAAGAGCCGGCCAGGCGCGGTGGCTCATGCCTGTAATCCCAGCACTTTGGGAGGCTGAGGCAAGTGGATCACGAGGTCGGGAGTTCAAGACCAGACTGGCCAAGATGGTGAAACCCCGTCTCTACTAAAAATACAAAAATTAGCCAGGCGTGGTGGCGGGTGCCTGTAACCCCAGCTACTCGGGAGGCTGAGGCAGAGAATTGCTTGAACCTGGGAGGCAGAGGTTGCAGTGAGCCGAGATCATGCCACTTGCACTCCAGCCTGGGTGACAGAGCGAGACTCCGTCTCAAAAAAAAAAAAAGAAAAGAAAAAAAAAGCCATTCACAGGGAGATTCAGGGAAAGAACATTCCAGCTTGGGTAACAGCAGGCAGCAGGTCCTTGAGATAGGAAAGAGCACAGTCAAGAATTGTCCCGCATCCTCATGACCTTCAAACGTCTCATCAAACATTCACATTCATGTAGTTGAAATGCCTATTTTAATAATATATGGTTAGAACACAACTCCCTTTCATATATAGATATAAAATATTTTTGTATGATTTTTAATATGTGCTGAATTTCCCAGGAATGCAAATATTGTGTAAATTGAGGGCAGACTTTTATTAAAAAATGTTTTAAAAGTTGGAAAATTGTAACCCTGACCACTCATCAATACAACACAGTATGCCAGCTGTGGTGGCTTACACCTGTAATCCCAGCACTTTGGGAGACCGAGGCGAGTGGATTACCTGAGGTCAGGAGTTCAAGACCAGCCTGGGCTACATGGTGAAACCCTGTCGCTACTAAAAATACAAAAATTAGCTGGGCGTGGTGGTGTGCTCCTGTAATCCCAGCTACTTGAGAGGCTGAGGCACGAGAATCTCTAGAACTTGGGAGGCGGAGGTTGCAGTGAGACGAGATCACGCCATTGCATTCTAGCCTGGACGACAGAGCAACACTGTGTCTCGGAAAACAAACAAACAAAAAACCACAGTAGTATCAGGCTGCATTTGCAGCACTTGCATTCACACTGATTCTAGGTACAAGTACAAACATCTGGCAACTTCATTATGTCTTTTTTTTTTTTTTTTGGAGACAGGGTCTTGCTCTGTCACCAAGGCTGGAATGCACTGGCATGAACACAGCTCACTGAAGCCTCCACCTCCTGGGCTCAAGCTATCCTCCTACCTCATCCTCCCAAATAGCTGGGACTACATGCGTGTGCTACCACACCCAGCCCATTATGTCTCTTTTTTTTAAGAGACGGGGTCTTGCTATGTTGCCCAGGCTGGTCTCGAACTCCTGGGCTCAAATGATCCTCCTGCCTCAGCCTCCCAAAGTGCCGGGATTATAGGCATGAGCCACTGCATCTGGCCCCATTATGTCTTTTAATGTAGTTATGCCCAAGCATTTACATACTGAAGTTGATATTATTTTCCTATAAATTCCTTTTTATTTCTTAATATTGCTGTTAGAACATAATTTTTATTTATTTGAAAATATTCATGTAAGGTAGATTATGAATTTCACTTCAAGCTACTAAAGGGGATGTTACAAATATATGTTATAAAACAGTGGGCACTGATCTGAAAGGGCAGAGAACCTTTAGAACTGTTGATGCTAAAGAACTTACCTTAAACATATGAAAAAAATTTTTTTAATGATGCAGCAGTCAAAAAGTCACAATCCTCCAGGAAACAAACAAATCTGATTAGCAAATGGATGTGTTCTGAGTCTGTGATCGCAGAATATGAAAAAGTAAGAGTGAGGGGTCAAAAGTGAAATTGCTCCATAAGATATTTTTTTGTTATTGAAAGAACAAGACACCCATCATTAAACTGAAAGGATACAGTTACAACAGTTTCAGAATAAAATCAAACGTCGTGGTCACCATAGGTTCATAGAACTGGAACAAACATATATTATTTTGGCAGTCTTGAGCTTTCCCAGGCAGTAGCTAAAGGTGACCGAAGTCATCATCCTAAGGGCATGCTAGTATTTGTTTAGGTCTCTTAGTGTGGGGCATGGATAAAATAATGTGTGCTCAGAATCTGCAGTAGTTACAGGCCAAGGCTGAAGCCTAGTGGAGAACAGGGCTCAGAGAAGCCTCTTCAGAGTGTCATCAAGGACAGTCTTTGTAACCCACTACCCGGATTAAGATACAGAACGCTTCCAGCCAGCCACTCAGAAGGCTGCCTCAGAGCTGCTTCTAGTCAATATCCACACTCAAAACGTACCCATTATTCTGACCTCCTTGACAATAATTAGTTGTATCTGTTTTTGAACTTGATATGAATGGATTCATACAGTGTATACTCTTTTAAGTATGACTTTCTCACTTAACACTATGTTTATGTGTCATGTCTATACTGTGTGACAGTAGTACATTCTTTTTCATTATTGGGGAGAAATCCATTGTATGAATATAGCACATTTTATTTATCCAGTCTACTGTTGATAAATATTTGAGTTGTGTCCACATTGTTGTCCATTTTTTGGTGTATTTAAGCACTTATTTCTGTTGATATACACCCAAGAGTAGTACTGCTGGATCATATGGTAAATACATGTTAGTTTTAGTAGACACTGCCAGTTTTCCAAGGTTGTTGTACCAAATTATACTCCCACAAGAAAACTTAAGAGGCCAGACGGACACGGTGGCTCATGCCTGTAATCCCAGCACTTTGGGAGGCCGAGGCAGGTGGATCACCTGTGGTCGGGAGTTCGAGACCAGCCTGACCAACATGGAGAAATCCTGTCTCTACTAAAAATACAAAATTAGCCCGGCATGGTGGTGCATGCCTGTAATCCCAGCTACTCGGGAGGGTGAGGCAGGAGAATCGCTTGAACCCGGGAGGCGGAGGTTCCAGTGAGCTGAGATTGCGCCACTGCACTCCACTCCAGCCTGGGCAACAAGAGTGAAACTAAACTCCGCCTAAAAAAAAAAAACTTAAGATAATTCCATTTGTTTCACCAACACTTAGTATTTGTCCTTTTAATTTTAGCCATTCTGATGGAGGTGTAGCAGTACCTTCTTGTGGTTTTTATATACATTTCCCCAATAACTAGAGATGCTGAACTCCTTTTCTTTCCTTCTTTTATTTATTTATTTTTTTTTTGAGATGGAGTCTCGCTTTGTCGCCCAGGCTGGAGTACAGTGGCGCAATCTCGGCTCACTGGAACCTTCACCTCCCAGGTTCAAGTGATTCTTCTGCCTCAGCCTCCCAAGTAATTAGGACTACAGGCACGCCCACTGCGCACGGCTAATTTGTGTATTTTTGTTTTGTTTTAGTTTTTTTTTTTTTGTATTGTTAGTAGAGATGGGGTTTCTCCATGTTGGTCAGACTAGTCTCAAACTCCCGACCTCAGGTGATCCGCCTGCCTTGGCCTCCCAAAGTGCTGGGCTTACAGGCATGAGCCACAGCGCCTGGTTGTGTTTTTTTTTTTTTTTTAGAAGGGACGGAGTTTCACCATATTGGCCAGGCTGGTCTCCAACTCCTGACCTCATGATCCGCCCCCCTCTGCTTAACAAAGTGCTGGGATTACAGGCGTGAGCCACTGTGCCTGGCCAAGATGCTGAACGCCTTTTTACAGATGTACTAGTCATTTGGCTATCCTCCTTTGCAGAGTACCTGTTTGAGTCTTTTGAGCATTAAAAAAAAAATTGGGGCCAGACGCGGTGGCTCACGCCTGTAATCCCAGTACTTTGGGAGGCCGAGGCGGGCGAATCATGAGGTCAGCAGTTCGAGACCAGCCTGACCAACATGGTGAAACCCCGTCTATACTAAAAATGCAAAAATCAGCCGGGCGTGATGGCGTGCACATGTAATCCCAGCTGCTCAGGAGGCTGAGGCAGGAGAATCGCTTGAACCTGGGAGGCAGAGATTGCAGTGAGCCGAGATCACACCACTACACTCCAGCCTGGGGACAGAGCAAGACAACATCTCAAAAAAAAGAAAAATCAGATCATCTATCTTTTTCTTATTGATTTGTAGACATTCTTCATATATTCTGGATATGAGTATACCAGTTGGGTCCTTTGGGAAGCAAATACTAATATGAAATTAACAGTGCAAGAGATTTATTGGGGGTAACATCTATGAAAGATAAAGGGGAAAGAAAAAAGTTACAGGCAGGGAAAATCTTAAGATGCAGGTCTGACACTGGTGAAAAGAAAGAGGGAAGGAAGGTAAATTTGGTAGAGAGAAAATGAGATGGGAGTGCATCTTTGAGGAAGTCTCAGTAAATCCAATGGGGAGCTCTAACACAAACACTGTGCACAGAGATAGTTAGCCTTTGTACTACCTCTGTGCTTATAATTGGCTAGGTGGCTCCAAGGAAATTTGTGGCCTTGGCTTGAAAGCTGAGGCAGATCCTCTCTAGAATGGAGATCTGAGCAGAGCACCTCTATGGATGCCACAGAGTTGTTATATGCATTGCAAGTATCCTCTCCTAGTCTGTGGCTTGCCTTTTCATTATCTTAGTGAAGCTTTTTAACTTAATGTTAATTAAGTCTGATTTATTTTCTTTGATAGTGTTTTTTGTGAATGTTAGAGAACTCTTCTTGGACTGAGGTTATGAAAATATTTTCCTATGTTTTCTTCTAGAAGTTTTATAATACTCAGTAATATTTAATGGAGGCTCTGAAAAACATCTGCTGAATTCTCTGTGTTCCACAGCTAAAGGCCCTGGCTTTGCAGACACACGGGCCTGGATTTGAATCTTAGCTTGTCCTAGATTGTTAGCTGTGAGACTCAGGGCAAGTCCCTTAGCCTCTCTGTGCCTGTTTGCTTATCTGTAAAAAAGGGGTAGTAATATGGTACCTACCTCACAGGCTTCTTGTGAGGGCTGATTGAGATCACTAATACAAAGTGCCTGACACAGGGAAAGCACTCAAAAATGTTGGCAGGTTTTTTCCTGTTTTATCATAAAAATTTTTGGGGCCAGGCATGGTGGCTCATGCCTGTAATCCTAGCACTTTGGGATGCCAAGGTGGGAGGATCACTTGATCCAGGAGTTCAAGACCAGCCTGGACAACAAAGTGAGACACCATCTCTACAAAAGAATTTTTTTTTTTTAATTAGCCAGGTGTGGTGGCACATACCTGTGGTTCCAGCTAAGCCCAGAAGGTCAAGGCTACAGTGAGCCATGATCCTGGCACTGCATTCCAGCCTGGGCAACAGAGAAAGTCCCGTCTCCAAAAAAAAAAGCAAAACTCAAATATATAGCCAAACTGAAAGATTTTTTTTCTGGGAACATATGTATACCCACTAACTAGATTCCACCATTAACATTTTGCTGCACTTGCCTTATCACCTATCTGTTTTTCCATCCCTCTGTCTATCCATTCATCTGTCTGGTTTTTAAAAATGTATTTCAAAATAAGTTGCAGACACTGGTACTCTTCCCTCTGAATAAGTCAGCATGTATAACTGTGATTCTTACACTTCTCTAATAACCAGAATGATTGTATCTGTTGGATTCAATGGGGTTCTCCCTCAGATAATTCTAGATAAATGGCCAGATTTCATCTTTGATACCCCCATTATCTGAGTTACCTGTCTTCCGTTATGTAGTTTATGTAGCTACTTTACATCAATTTAAGCCACATGGTTCTCTTACAAAAAATTAAACCTTATCGAGAGTACGCCCTAGTCCCAATTAGCATACTACAAGTCACCGCCCAACTCTCTGTAGTGAGGAGGTGTCCTTCCACTATTAAGGACAAATAGCTGCAACAGCTGGGTTCAACCACTATGAGTGAATTTTACCAGTACTGTTGGCCAAACCCCACTCCTGTTCTCCTGTTTACTTACTGCATTAGTATTGTTTGAGATCTCTGAAACTCAATTATGTGATTTATAAGATTGTAAAAGACAAAACTAAGGGCAAAAAAAAAAAAAAAAAACCATAAAGAATGAGAGCCAAGTGTGGTGGCTCACCCATGTAATTCCAGCACTTTGAGACTGAGACTTGAGACCAGGAGTTGGAGACCAACCTGGGCAGCATAGTGAGACCCCCATCTGTACAAAAAAAACCAAAAAACATTAGCCAGGTGTGGGGGCGTGCACCTGTAATATTAGCTACTTGAGAGACTGAGGTGGGAGGATCACTTGAACCCAGGAGTTTGAGGCTGCAGTGAGCTATGAACACAGCACTGCACTCCAGTCTGGGTGACAGAGACCCTGTCTCTTAAAAAAATTTCATAAATAGTTTGGCGTGTGGCAGCAGACCCAGATCCTGTCATCAGTTTTGCCTGCTTTATCCCTCCTATCTAAGACAAGTTCATGTGCCGCCATCTTTAAAGCACACTTCAGGAGAAAGGGATAGTCCCTAAAGTAAAAACTATACCTCTGAGGAAACCTGCCCCACTCACCTATTTTCATTTAAGGAACTGAAACATAAGATTAATGAACACCCAGAGAAATGAAATCTTAGTACATAAAAACTCCAAAAAGCATTTGTAAAATATCCATTGTTAAAAATTTTCTTGGCTGGGCACAGTGGCTCACACCTGTAACCTCGACACTTTGGGAGGCTGAGGCGGGAGGATTGCTTGAGCCCAGGATTTTGAAACCAGCCTGGGCAACATAGCAAGACCCTGTCTCTATTTAAAAAAAAATAAATCGGCGGGGCACGGTGGCTCACGCCTGTAATCCTAGCACTTTGGGAGGCCGAGGCGGGCATATCACTTGAGGTCAGGAGTTTGAAACCAGCTTGGCCATCATGGTGAAACCCCATCTCTACTAAAAATACAAAAAATTAGCTGGGCTTGGTGATGCACGCCTGTAATCCCAGCTACTCAGGAGGCTGAGGCAGGAGAATTGCTTGAACCTGGGAGGTGGAGGTTGCAGTGAGCCAATCTCGTGCCACCGCACTCCAGCCTGGGCGACAAAGCGAGACTACATCTCAAAAAAAAAGAAAAATCTCTTTTTAATCTTTTGTTTATATTGTGTAGGCCCTATACTGTGGTATGCTAGTTTTGCGTGTATAGCACTGCTTAGAAGTATGACACAGTGTGCTAACTTGGGTTTCTCTAACTGTAGTAATGTCTGATGTGTCACAACCATGAGATCCAGTGATTACTTGTTCCGATTTAGAATTAACATTTTTCAGAACGAGTAATGAAGTCATCATCACCTTCAAGTCATATGGTGCCTCTTTTATGTCTCAACAGGAGACAGTTAGTTCAATTTTAAGGTTGGAAGGAACCCTATAGATCATTTAGTTCATCTCCCTCGTTTTACACATGAGGAAAATGAGGCACAGAAAGTTTAAGTACCTTCCCGTGTTCATTAGGTAGTTAATTGCTGAGTTGAAACTTGAAACCAGACCTCCAGACTGTTTCTTTTTCACTATGTCACATCACATTTCAAAATATGACCTAAGATATAAAGCAATATAACTGGCAGCAATAATCTTACTAATAAAAATGCAAATATATGAAGGTTTAGCGTTCACAGGTTCCATATCTTTTAAGACTCTTCATGTTCTTTTCCCAAAAATTCTCAATTCAATACCTGTGTAGGAAAAGTAAAAATCAGTGCGTTTACTTCTTTAATTAAAGGCGTTGACTGTGTCTTTTTCATCTTTTATTCCCTAGAGTGGCTAGAACAGTGCTTTTAGCATTGTAGATGCTCATTAAATGTCGAATAAAATATAAATTATTACACATCGAATCACTCCAGTATTGATATGTGTGACAATGTATCACCACTGGGTGTTAGATACCATCAAGAAAAAAAAAAAAGGCACAAGGCTCAACTCCTGCCCAAAGTGATAACTATGCCTGCAGAGAGGTATGATAGTGATTATTAGTGATTATATTAAGACAGGTATCAAAATCATGGATTAATGTCATGAAAGCAAGCAAGCTGGGCCAAGCAGTTACTAAGTTCATATGTATATTTTACTTATTTGTTTTTAGATTGAGATGGGATCTCACTATTGTTGCCCAGGGCTGGTCTCAAACTCCTGGGCTCAAGCAGCCCTCCCACCTCAGCCTGCCAAAGTGCTGGGATTATAGGCGTAAACCACTGCTCCCGGACCTAAATTCTTTAATAACATTCAAAGTCTTTAATTTTTTGCGAAAATATGTTTATTTTTAAATTACAACCTAAAAAAATACACATATAAAACATGAAAGAAAGGCTGGGCATGGTGGCTCACACCTGTAATCCCAGCACTTTGGGAGACCATGCTGGCAAGATCAGTTGAGGCTAGGAGTTCAAGACCAACCTGGGCAGCATGGTGAGACCCTGTCTATAAAACAAAACAAATAAACAAAATTAAATAAAGATTGGAGAAAAGAAGAAAACTCACTTATAATTCTGCCCACTAATATAGACATCACCTATGTGCATGTGTGAGTATGTGTGTATGTGATGTCTTCTAGAGCTTTTTCATATGCGGGCTTTGGTTTATTCTGCTATTATTTGATCATGGTAAAAAAATTAAAGCAGAGAAAATGAAAGTCAAGTAAAATGACCAACCCCTATGCAAAAAATAACCAAGAGTAGTGATTTGGAGTATATCCTCGTGTAACTTTTATTATATATTTTATATCACTATATATCATATATACATAAACTTTGGTAGCCTGGATTTTTTTTTTCGCTTGACATTATATTACATTTGCCGTAGATTTTTTTTTTTCTTTTAGAGACCAGCTGTCACCCTGCAGTGGCACAGTCACGGCTCACTGTGGCTTCAAATTCCTGGGCTCAAGTGATTCTCCTGCTTCAGCATCATGAGTAGCTGGGATTACAGGGACAAGCCACCACACCTGGCTAATTTTAAAATTAGTTTTGTAGAGATGGGGTCTCCCTATGTTGCCCAGGCTGGTCTCAAACTCCTGGGCTCAAGCAATCCTGCCTAGACCTCCCACCATGCTGAGATTATAGGTGTGAGCCATCGGGCCCAACCTGGATTTTATACTGAGCACTATAAGGAAGGAAATTGTCTAGAGAATAGATATCCTAGGAAACTGGGAATGGTTCCAAGCCTTGTAGGTCCTAATCAGCTTAAAGAACAGATCTTATGTAACCAGGGAGTTGAAAAATTGGAAAAGTAGGAAATTATGAGCAGGAGGTTGGGCTTTCTAAGTTATTGCATAAAAAAAAACAGGCTTGGGCTGGGCGTGGTGGCTCACACCTGTAATCCCAGCACTTTGGGAGGCCAAGGCGGGTGGATCACGAGGTCAGGAGATCAAGACCATCCTGGCTAACACGGTGAAACCCTGTCTCTACTAAAAATACAAATTGTTAGCCAGGTGTGGTGGCGGGCACCTGTAGTCCCAGCTACTTGGGAGGCTGAGGCAGGAGAATGGCATGGACCCGGGAGGCGGAGCTTGCAGTGAACCGAGATCGTGCCTCTGCACTCCAGCCTGGTGACAGAGCAAGACTCTGTCTCAAAAAAAAAAAAAACAGGCTTGTATTTAGATATCTTACACCACTGAAATTGAAGACAAGCATAACTTTCATGTAATAATATTTACAGCAAACTATCAAAAAGTCTAATGAGATTTAAAATATATTAAACCTAGTTTTGGATATTCCAGATGAAATGTTTTCATTTTCTTTTCCTTTCTTTTTTTTTTTAAGACAAAATCTCACTCTGTCACCAGGCTGGAGTGCTGTGGCATAATCTCAGCTCGCTGCAACCTCTGACTCCCTGGTTCAAGCGATTCTCCTGCCTCAGCCTCCCAAGTAGCTGGGATTACAGGCACGTGCCACCATGCCCAGCTAATTTTATTTTTTTTGTATTTTTAGTAGAAACAAGGTTTCACTGTGTTGGACAGGATGGTCTCAATCTCCTGACCTCGTGATCCACCCGCCTCTGCTTCCCAAAGTGCTGGGATTACAGGCTTTGGGAGCCACCACGCCCAGCTGAAATGTTTTCATTTTCATAGTAAATGTATACATCTTTATTTTTACTTAGTGCTTAATTAAAAGTGATAGATCAGGTCAGGTGTGGTGGCTAATGCCTGTAATCCCAGCACTTTGGGAGGCTGAGGTGGGGAGATCACTTGAGGTCAGGAGTTTGAGACCAGCCCGGCCAGCCTGGTAAAACCCTGTCTCTACCAAAAATATAAAAAATTAGCCAGGAGTGGTGGTGCACACCTGTAATCCTAGCTACTTGGGAGGCTGAGGCAGGATAATTGCTTGAACCCGGGAGGTGGAGGTTGAAGTGAGCCAAGATCGTACCACTGCCCTCCAGCCTGGGCAACAGAGCGAGACTCCATCTCAAAAAAAAAAAGTGATAGATCAATATTATAAATAATAAACTTATACTTTCCTATTATTGGGTATATTTTGAATACTTTTTTTGCCTTAGACTTTTGAAATAATCTTGGTCCCATTACTTTTTTTTTTTTTGAGACAGAGCCTCACTCTGTCATCCAGGCTTGAGTGCAGTGGCACAATCTCGGCTCACTGCAACCTCCACCTCCCAGGTTTAAGTGATTCTCAATACCTCAGCCTCCTGAGTAGCTGGGACTACAGGCATGTGCAATGACGCCTGGCTAATTTTTGTATTTTTAGTAGAGACGGGGTTTTACCATGTTGGCCAGGCTGGTCTCAAACTCCTGACCTCAGGTGATGTACCTGCCTTGGCCTCCCAAAGTTCTGGGATTCCGTGTACAGCCTGGAATAGGCTTTTGCTGTGGTTTTAATGTGTCCCTCAAAATTCATGTGTTGGAAGCCTAATTCCCAATGTGATAATATTAAGAGGTGGGGCCTTTAAATGATTAAGTCATAAGGGTGGTGCCTTCATGGATGGGATTAGGGCCCTTATAAAAGGACTCAAGGTTGAAGGGGGAGCTCTCTTGCGCTTTTACCCTTCTGCCATGTGATAACACACCAAGAAGGTCTTTGCAAGATGTCGGCACCTTGATCTTGGACTTCCCACCCTCCAGAACTGTGAGAAAATTAATTTCTGTTCTTTATAAATTACTCAGTCTCCAATACTCTGTTATGGCAGCTCAAACAAACTGAAATAGTTTTTTGGGGTTTTTTTCCCACTCATAAAAAGGGACACCCAGGAATTCACTAGACTTTGCTGTGTCTGCATGTGATAAGTAAACCATAGAAGCCATTTTAAGACCATGAGTTAAAAATAAAGCCACCATGGGCTGGGCACAGTGGCTCATGCCTGTAATCTCAGCACTTTGGGAGGCCAAGGCAGGCAGATCACTTCAGGCCAGGAGTTCAAGACCAGCCTGGTCAACATGGCCAAACCCCGTTTCTACTAAAAATACAAAAATTAGCCAGGCATGGTGGTGCATGCCTGCAATCCCACCTACTTGGGAGGCTGAGGCACGAGAATTGCTTGAACCTGGGAGGTGCAGGTTGCAGTGAGCCAAGATTATGCCACTGCATTCCAGCCTGGTGACAGAGTGAGACCCTTTCTCAAAAAATAAAAATAAAGCCACTATGCTGAAGATGTTAGAGCAGAAAGAGCTGGAAGGAATCTGAGTTTTTGGTGACATGATTAGCTGCTGAATTGGAACCATCCTACCTCAGACTCCTTGTTATATGAGATAATAAATATTCCATTATGATGTAAGCCAGTTGAGTTTCCTGTTATTTGCAGCCGAAAATAAGAGAGATCCAACTATCCCTAAAAGAGAGACTCAGTCTGGCTGAGGTCTGAGCTCCTGAAAAATGGTCTCAACCATGTATTTCCTTAAACTGAGCATTTAATTCTATCAATCTTAAGACATAGTACTTTAATTTTCACTTCCTGTATTATACTTAACAGTTACCGTATGTGTGCTGTTGCTCAAGACCACTGGCGGAGTCAGAAATAGAACACAGTGCCTAGGTCAAAATGGAAGTTTATAACTTTAATGTATCCCTTTGACAGAGGACAGGAAATCAAAGTCAACCAAACAGGAAGTAGGCAGAGCAGAACAGAGCAGCCGGAAATATTTGGGCCTGGCACAAGAATTGGTCTATATACAGAACACGTATAAAACAAACAAAATATTTAGAGCCGAAATCTTCAAATTTGTAAACACTTAAACGGGATCATTTACAGAAGAAAGAGAAGAAAAACAAGGAAGTAAACGGAAGACAGAAATGTCTCTTGCCAGAGTAATTATTGCGTAAACCAAAGAATGTTTCTGCACAGCTTGTAGCAGTTTTAAAACATTATTTAATTAAATTAATTTATTTTCAAGGCAGGGTATTGCTCTATCTCCAGGCAGGAGAGCAGTGGTGCAATCACCGTTCACTGCAGCCTCCACCTTCCGGGCTCAAGCAGTCCTCCCACCTTAGCCCACCAAGTAGCTGGGACCACATTAGGTGCATGCCACCAGGCCCAGCTAATTTTAGTTTTAAAACATACCTGCAAATTCCTTGATCTTCCCCACCATGACGAGGTGAACTTTGTGGCCCTCCCTGTGAATTTGGGCCAGACATTAATGACTAGTTGACCAGTAGGGTATGGCAGAAATGATTCTGTGTGACCTTCCAAACTCAGTCAAAAAAGGTGGTGCAGATTCTCCCTGGTTCTCTGGACCCTGCATTAGAGCCTTGAGCCACTGTCTAAGAAGCATTACTACCCTGAGACCACCATGCTGTGAGGAAGCACAAACTAATTCATGTAAACAGATCACATGGAGAGGCCCTGACATCCCAAGCTCTCCCAATGCCTGCTCTTCCATCTCCTGCCACTGCATGTGAGACATTAAGCCAGAACCACTCAGTGGAGCTATTCCTGAATTCCTGACGCACAGAAACCATGAGATAATAAAATGATTGTTGTTGTTTTAAGCCAGTAAGCTTTGGGGTGGATTGTTATGCAGCAGTAGATAACCGGAACAGTAGATGAGGTGATTTAAATGCTATGGCTCTTTAAGGAAAGAACTCAAGGACTCGTTAAAAGTCATTATAACTAATTACTATAACCATCAAGATGAAGTGGTAGTTTCCAGTCGGAGGACCTGTTAGCAATAATAAAAGCAAATAATTATTGGTGAGGCCAAGCATGGTTTAAAAAAAAAATCTCGATTCTGAAAGAATACTTTAGTTAAAATGAAATATTTAAACACTATGCCATATTTCTCAAGAGCAATTTGTGCAAGCAATTCTCTTTTTACCACTTTTTCTTCCCATCTCAGAGATTCATATTATCTATAAGCTATGACAGATATTTGGGCTGATTCCTGACATCATAACTTAGCAACTCAAAAAGCTACAAGCTGGGAGATTGAGGACTCCTATGCACTGGGTACCACTTTCTTGGCCTTTGGATATTCAATCATTTAACATTTCTGTAAGGGAAATGTAGCCAATGGGACCCTATCTGTGGGATAAATTTCATGATGGAAAAGATAGGATGTTAGAGGTGTCAAAGACTCCTAAGACTCACACTTACAGTATTGATTCTTGTTTTAAAGTATTAAAAGGACATAAATAAAAATTAAGGTCAGTCAAAGCAAATACAGAAAAGTGATATGGAAAATGTATATGAAATGTCCAGAGTAGGCAAATCCATAGACAGAAAATAGATGAGTGATTGCCTGGGGCTGGGGGTACATGGGGTCTGACTACTAAGGGATTTCTTTATGGGGTGCTGAAAATGTTCTAAAATTAATTGTAATGATGGTTGTAAAACTGAATTTACTAATATCCATTAAATTGTATACTTTAAATGGATGAACTGCAAGATGAATTGCATGGTGTGTGAATTATATCTCAAAGCTGTTATAAAAAAAGTAACTGGAAAATTATATAAGATGAAAACATTAAAAATAGATCCTTTTTATCATA
The DNA here is from genome assembly GCF_028878055.3 of Symphalangus syndactylus. NCBI lineage: Eukaryota > Metazoa > Chordata > Mammalia > Primates > Hylobatidae > Symphalangus > Symphalangus syndactylus. Next base: position 79,913,642 of record NC_072436.2, read on the forward strand.
ATAAAAATGTTTCTACTTATGCTTAGAAATTCCCTGGCTAAATGTGTAGGTGACACTGAGATTCCTCTAGAGAAGAGTTCAGCAAACTTTTTCTCTAGTAGGCCACATAGAAAATATTTTGCAGCCTGGGCAACATAGCAAGACCCCATCTCTACAAAAAATTTTTTAAAAATTAGCTGGGTATGGTAACCTGTGCCTGTAATTCTAGCTACTTGGGAGGCTGAAGTGGGAGGATTCCTTGAACCCAGGAATTGGAGGTTATAGTAAGCTATAATCAGCACCACTGCACTCCAGCCTGGGCAACAGAGACTCTGTCTCTATTTTTTAAAAAAGAAACTTCTTTAGGATTTGTGGGTGTGTTAGTCCATTCTCATAATGCTTCTAAAGACCTAACTGAGACTGGGTAATTTATAAAGGAAGGAGGCTTACTTGACTCAGTTCAGCACAGCTGGCGAGGCCTCAGGAAACTTACAATCATGGCAGAAGGGGAAGTAAACACATCCTTCTTCACATGGCTTCTGGAAGGAGAAGTGCTGAGCAAAGGGGGAAAAGCCCCTTATAAAACCATCAGATCTGTGAGAACTCACTCACTCTCATGAGAACATCCTGGGGCTAACTGCCCCCATGATTCAATTACCTCCCACTGGGTCCCTCCACAACAGGTGGGGATTATGGGAAGTACAATTCAAGAAGAGATTTGGGTAGGGACACAGAAAAACTGTATCAGTGGGCCAAGAGGCAAAATTATGGATATTATGTAGGTCCTCATATAACAAGAGAAAACAAACTTCTGCACATTTTAAATTGATGAAATTAAAAATTTAGCAATAATTTAGTACAATTTTTTTGTAATAGAAGTCTACTAATGAGAAGACAGATTCCTTTTCGGGGGATAATATTTTGTTTAAGTGATGTTTAAAGTTAAGTGTTTCCTATCATCAGATTGACTGCAAATGTTAATTCTGAAAAAAATAATTCCTAGTTCATGGGTCATACAAAATCAGGCAGTGGGCTGGATTTGGCCCATGGGCTATAGTTTGCCACCCTGTGCTCTAGAGGAATAAATTCCTAAAGGTTGATACATCACTTTTGTAACAAAGTATCACAAACTAGGTGGCTTAAAATAACAGAAATGTGTTGTCTCACAGTTCTAGAGGCCAAAAGCCTGAAAGCAAAGTGTTGGCAAGGCCATGCCCCCTCCAAGGCTCTAGAGGAGGATGCTTCCTTTCCTCTTCCAGCTTTTAGTAGCCTCAGGTGTTCCTTGGCTTGTAGCAGCACAGCTCAAATCTCTGCCTCTGTGTTTATGTGGTCTTTTTCCCTCTGTGTCTGTGTCTGTGTCTGTGTTTTGTCTCTTCTTGTAAGGACACCAGTCATACACTAATTCAGTATGATCTCATCTTTTTTTTTTTTTTTTCTTGAGACGGAGTCTTGCTCTGTCTCCCAGGCTGGAGTGCAATGGTGCAATCTCGGCTCACTGCAGCCTCCACCTCCTGGGTTCAAGCAATTCTCCTGCCTCAGCCTCCCGAGTAGCTGGGATTACAGCCGCCTGCCACCGCGCCCAGCTAATTTTTGTATTTTTTGTTAGAGATGGGGTTTTGCCGTGTTGGCCAGGCTGGTCTCAAACTCCTGACCTCAGGTGATCCCCCTACCTCGGCCTCCCAAAGTGCTGGGATTACAGGTGTGAGCCACCACTCCCAGCCTGATATCATCTTAACTAACTACATCTGAGATTCTAGAGAGGGCTACTTTTTGTTTCTTTAGTTTGTTTCCACTTAAAAACTTTTTAAAACAATATAATGTGTAAAGATTCTAGTAACACCCACCACCCCCAAAAGAAGAAAATGATAAAGCTCACAAATTTGAAATCCATCCCTGTTTGTGCCATCAGAATCTGGGATGTCTCAGTAAGGGAGGGGGCATGGCCTTGCCAACACTTTGCTTTCAGGCTTTTGGCCTCTAGAACTGTGAGACAATACATTTCTGTTATTTTAAGTTTGGAGGTTTTATGGATTGTCTCATGTGCACCAGAAGGGTAGCTAGAAACATCAGGCCACATCTGTAACTTAACTTTCTTGAGAGAGAGGGGATAAACTCTTGGAAGCAGAGGTGCCTTTTGACCTGTGAGACTGTTGTGTATGTTGTATTTCCCAGTAGACCATGGACAGGTGGGAGCAGCAGAGTTGTCTCAAGGATTTCCTCTTTATGACTGAGACTTCAATGGTTAAAATTTGAAAAAAAAAAAAAAAAAAGAATTTCCTCTTTAACCATGTTATCTTCAACTGAGCAATTTTGGTGTTCAAAGAAGTGCTTTGCAGTCATAAAATCACGAAATGTTCACACTGGAAGAAACCTCACTTCCTCTAGCTTAACAGATGAAGAAACTGAGGCTCAAAGTGAAAAAACTATGGGCTCAACATCATTCATTCATTCAACAGATGTGTATTAAACAACCACCACAAGGCAGGCTGTGTGCTAGGCCCTGAGACCTAGAAGTGAACAAAGTAGACACAGTTCCAATTCGGAAGGAGCTTCAGGTCTAGAGGACTTGACCACATAGAAAGTGACCACATATCGATAATGATGACAAGTGTTACACAGGACAAGTGCAGGAGCTGGAGCCCAGGCAAGGAATGAAAGGGCCGGGCTGGGGATATGGGAGCTGATGGGTGGAGTTTTCTCGGCAGATGGAACTGGAATGGAATGTTTGATGTTCTGAGGTGGGGAGGAGCAAGGCGTTTAAAGGAATAGAGAAGGCCAGTGTGTCTGGAGTGCTGTGTGTGAAGATGAATTAGTTCTTCATGAGGCAAGCCAGGGGCAAGATCTTGAAGGGCCTTTTAAGCTATGGTGAGCCAGCCCTTGGACTTGATCCTTAAAAAAAGCTTTTTTTTCCCTTTTACTCTCATTCCCAATGGACTTTATCATATGACCAGTTGGGAGCCCTAAAAGCTTCTAAGCAGGAGAATATCTTGCTCAGATTTGATTTTAAAACATGTGAAAGGCCTTGGATACTGATTGAAGAATGGTTGAGAGATCAGGGAAGAAGAGAGCTGAGCTCATAGAACTGTAAGTTAATGCTATGTCCAGGCAAGAGTTGATGATGGCTTGTACTGGGGTATAGCTATGATGGTGGAGAGAAGTGGATGGATTGGATAAATGATCTGTTCATAGGATCTACCATATCTGAAAATTCATATATACAAGGATGAAGAAGAAGGTGTCAAGAATGACTTTCAGGTTTTGGGCATGAGCAACAGTATGGAGCGTGGTAACATAGAATGAAACAGGAAACACTGGAGGAGCCCCACGTTTGAGGGTAGAAAGAGGAAGATTATGAGTTTGCTGTGAGTATGTTCAATGAGGAGCCTGTGGAACAACAAGACAGCTGTCTATATGAGTCTGAAACTGGAGATATACATTTGGGAGTGGTTGTTGGGATTTAAGGGAACCAATGAATGATGTCCCATACATTCCGAGTGCAGAAGCAGCTGAGAACTAGATATTGATCTTAGGAATCAAAAGTATCAATTTTTTAATTGGTTAAACTGGATTATAGAATGGATCTTTTATCCGTAGACAAAATTAGGCTTTTTAATATCTCCCCCTGAATTTCACCTATTGGCCCTGATATAGTTTGGATGTCCCCTTCAAATCTCATGTTGAGATGTAATCCCTAGTGTTGAAGGGGGGCCTGGTGGGAGGTATTTGGGTCATGGGGGTGGATCCCTCAAGGCTTGGTGCTGTCCTCATAGTGAGTTCATTCTCAGGAGATATGGTCTGAAAGTGTGTGGCACCATCACTCCCCCCCACTCCACCCCCATTCACTCCTGTTTCCTCCATGTAACGTGCCTGCTCCTGCTTCCCCTTCCACGGTGAGTAAAAGCTTCCTGAGGCCTCCCTAGAAGCAGATGCTAGCACTGTACAGCCTGCAGAACTATGAGCCAATGAAACCTCATTTCTTATACATTACCTAGTCTCCAGTATTTCTTTATAGGAACGCAGGAATGGCCTAATACAGCCCCCAACTGCGGACCTCCCTATTGCAGAACAGAGCCTGGCCCAGTAAGATTGCATTACGTAGGAGAGAGGACTGGGTGCCTGGTACAGGGGCACCAACCCAGAGAGGAAGGGAGAGGAGAGGAGAGAGAGGCACTCAGCTGTCTGTGAGTCACCCACTTCGGGAAGGACTGAGTGTTCCAACAGGAAACAGATGGTACATTCAAAGTGGAACCTGAAGAGAGTTTAGCAAAGGGACACCACCTTTAACCATGTCCACACCTTGCGGAGGTGTGGGCAAGGTTAAAAGTACCAACAGGGGATGCAGATGCATCCAGGAACTAGATACTAGGAAGTTCTAGTAGGTACAAGGGGTGGGAGCTGTTACTGTAACTCAGTGGGAGCTGTTGCCAAGGCAGGCAGAGATGCTGCTCAACAGGAATGTGGAAGAGGAAAGAAGCCAGAGCCAAAACTGACTGGCCAGGTGTGAGTGTGGGCTGTGGGGACAGGTAAATATCATCCTGTCTACTCGCTCTTCCCCACTTATAACTCCCTCCTATCGATGAAACCCACCAGAAGCCAGAGGACTGTCATGAGTAGGGAATGTAGTCTGCAGCAGTCAGCCTGCCCGGGCACACAGCAGGGCAGACAAGAGTGGAGAGTGGGCCATTCAGAAATTACCAGCACAGCTAATGAGGGCTGGAGAGAGGACAAGAGGCATTATTCTGCTGTCCTACCAGTGAACTTCCCTGAGGTGAGCCTTGGAGACCTGCTACCCTGCTCCCATTTTATAAGGCTCACCTCCACCTCTCTCTCCATAAAATCCATTGCTCTTTTGAATTTTTTCTTCAACCACTCATGGGTAGTTAGCCTTTGTTCCAAAAAGGCTGTGAAGTGGGAGCAGAACCATTCTTTAATTAAATTATCAATGCCTACTGCACCATGGGGTGAAAACTCATCACTGTCCTATTTCTTAATCTCGTATGTCCTCAGCTGTAGCATCCAATTGGCTCACCAGAAGATATGAAGTAGATCAAATGATAATAGAAATGTATGACAATATGCTGTCTGACAGTGATACAATGCCAATAAAATGGAAATGTCCTAAATAACCTACTTTTATTACAGTGTTTATTGATTCTAAGATGTCCTTGTTCATTTTCTTCCCCCACATTTTTTTTTTAAGAGACTACGTCTTGCTATGTTGCCCAGGCTGGTCTTGAACTCCTGGGCTCAAGATATTATCCCACCTAAGCCTCCCGAGCAGCTGGGATTGCAGGCACCCACCACCATGCCTGGCAATTTTTCGTATTTTAACCTCTCTGAAATTGGTATTCATATTACAGTCTCATCATCCAGGCTGCAGTTACGATGGAGTTGTCATTGTCTGCACATGTGTGTTAAAACTTTAAGAACAGATACCAGCAACTTGGAAGAAAATCCTGCAGACAGAACGAAGCACTCTGCTATAAAATGCTCTATCATCAGTGCTCTTGGTGACACAGAGAGTGACACTGAGATGCACACAGGCCATTCTGAATTAAAAAGTGATTCAGTCAGAAAGAAAGATGAGTGGTTGCAGGGGCTGGGGGAGCAGGAGGAGTGGAACGGGGAGTGACTGCTAATAGATACAGGGTTTCTTTGGGGAGTGATAGAAATGTTCTGGAATATTCCCTTGAAGGATTTTAATTTAAAAAGGAATCAAGAGAAATGTTCTAGAATAGATAGTGGTGATAGTTGTACAACTTTGTGAATGCACTAAAAACACTGAATTGTACACTTCAAAGCGATGTATTTTATGGTGTGTGAATTATATCTTAGTTTTCAAAAAGTGATTCAGAACATGGGGAAAAGCTGAGCACATGAGAACTCTATACTCATTATGCATCCAAAATTATTTCAAAATAAAAAACTTAAACCTTTTGGAATATCATCCAAAATTGAGGTCCTATATAGAAAAATCTGTATTCGGAGTATGTTACAGGCTTGTGTGAACTATGTCTTAGGGGGGAAAAAAGATATTCAATAAAAACTTATCCAACTTTCAGCTGGGCATGGTGGCTCATGCCTGTAATCCCAGCACTTTGGGAGGCTGAGGCATGTGGATCACCTGAGGTCAGGAGTTCGAGACCAGCCTGACCAACATGGTGAAACCCTGTCTCTACTAAAAATACAAAAATTAGCCAGGTGTGGTGGCGGGCTCCTGTAATCTCAGCTACTCGAGAGGCCGAGGCAGGAGAATCGCTTGAACCCAGGAGGTGGAGGATGCAGTGAGCTGAGATTGGGCCATTGCACTGTAGCCTGGGTGACAACAATGAAACTCTGTCTAAAAATAAAAACAAACAAAAAAAACTTGTTCAACTTTGAAAGCAAAGATGATTCAGAATATTTGGATTCCTAATATAAAGAGCTTCTAAGAGTACTTTACGTTATTTTGCTTCTATTTTCCTTTTTGTGCATGCACAAGAGCAATCTATGATACAAATCTATGTCCAAGTAAGTCTGAAAGAGGTTGTTAATGAAGTATAAACATTTTAAGTGACAAAAGAGCATTTTGTCAAAGTTTAGCTGGCATTTTTCCCCTTCTTAATAGTATGTTATTAAATACATTCCCAAGGAGGTATGCCCCCTGAATCAAATTTCCTTTCTCTTATAAGGTAAAGACTAAGGATATTAAAGTCCACGAAGATCTCCTGCACTCGCATACCGTTCAGCCTCAGCCCAGGGCCTTCACTCAGTGACTGCAGCCAATGTCTCTTGTGTGTTGCACTTTTAGAGTCCATAGGGTTAAAAGGACAGAGAAGATTATCCCAGCACCAGCCCCACGCCCGACTTAGAAAACATGAACTAATCTGCTGGCCCCTACAGCAGTTAGACCAGTTATATCAGTCCTGATTCTAGGTTATGAGCCACAGAAACCAACATTGCCTGATTTAAGCAAAGAAGGAATTTATCCATAGTCCATTGGGTAGTTGGGGGAATTACAGGGAAGACAGGAAAACCTGGCTTTGCATAGTATGACCTGTGAACTAGTCTGCAGAAGGCATTGTTGGCAACTGAGCGGTGTCCCCATCATCATGGGGAATTCTCTGTTGGGCCTCATCTGTGCATTGCTGATTCCTGGTTCAAAGTCCAGAGTGGGTCCATCTCGCTGGCTGAGCCTTGGTCACATGGCTGCATCTTGGCCACATGACTGCAAGGGAAACTGGGAAAGTAAGTGACATTTTATGCTTCTATAAAAGGGGATAGGCTCTGCCTCCCACCAAGACTTTTAAGGAGGGGAAAGAGGTTCAGTTGATGAACAGACAAAAATCATATGAACATCTACTTCACCAATCAAAATAAAGTCCCCAGAATCCCAGAATACACACATAGTATTGGCACCAGCTAACAAGCCTAGCAGAGGCCCAGTAGTATCTGTGGGAAGTAGAGAAAACAGAAAAGAAAAGAAAAAACTTTTAGGTATCAGCCTTGTCTTAATACCTCTCAATCTATGTCGGTTTTCTGTAGTTCTTGACTGGTGAACTTTACACTGTGTTAGGAGAAGTCTTTCATCAAGAAGTTAATTATGGCCTAGGGCATGTCTGGAAATCGAAACCTTCCTGGCCTCTTGCAAAATTTAGAAATTTTCAGTGATGCTTTAGAAGTTACTGGAGAATCCTGGGGCCAGGCATGGTGGCTCACTCCTGTAATCCCAGCACTTTGGGAGGCTGAGGCGGGTGGATCACGAGGTCAGGAGATTGAGACTATCCTGGTTAACACGGTGAAGCCCTGTCTCTACTAAAAGTACAAAAAATTAGCCAGGCATGGTGGCGGGTGCCTGTAGTCCCACCTACTCGGGAGGCTGAGGCAGGAGAATGGCGTGAACCCAGGAGGCGGAGCTTGCAGTGAGCCGAGATCCAGCCACTGCACTCCAGCCTGGGTGACAGAGCGAGACTTCATCTCAAAAAAAAAAAAAAAAAAAAAGTTACTGGAGAATCCTTTCTTCCCCATTCTGTAGATTTAAAGCCCCTTAATTTCCATTTCCCCTATGTCCCTGTCAAGCCAGGAACACAGCCCCATGTCCCCTCGTAAGCAGCCATTGGAATGGTGTGCTTGTAAACTGGCTCTCTCAAATAAATAAATGAATAAGCCCTGATTGGCAATGTTTTCTCATTTCTTTGGTGTAAATACTCTTACTGTGGAAGATTTTAAGCTGTTAAGGTTGTGCCATGCAAAATTCCTAAATATTTATCACCCCTTTTGAATGCCTAGGAGCGATTGCCCTCGCCCTGTCACCCAGGCTGGAGTGCAGTAGCGCAATCTCGGCTCACTGGAATTTCCACCTCCCTGGTTCATGCGATTCTCCTGCCTCAGCCTCCCAAGTAGTTGGGATTACAGGTGCACGCCACCACGCCAGGCTGATTTTTGTATTTTTAGTAGAGACGGTTTTGCTTTGCCACGTTGGCCAGGCTGGTCTTGAACTCCTGCCCTCAAATGATCTGCCCGCCTTGGCCTCCCAAAGTACTGGGATTACAGGTGTGAGCTACTATGCCCGGCCGTTGCCTGGATTTTCATAAGGCTATGATACCTGCCTCTTGGGGCAGTTTTCTCACTTGTTTAATCTGGAGAATCACTAGTAGTGGATTCCTCAAATGAAGCTGCTATGGAATGTATGTTCCCAGGGGCAGAGGTCTTCATTTTGTTCACTGCTGTACTCCCAGTGCCTAGAACAGTACCTGGCACATAGAAGGTTCTTAGTACATGTTTGTCTGTGCCTCTGAGGCTTTTCACTAAGATCTGGTGAGGACAAATATCTCTGCCATGTGCTGGTCCACAGAGCACTGCCTTTCTCTGCCTTGAGGATTAAAGCTGTGTCAAAGGCAGCAGCAGATTACCTTATGTTCTGTCTTTTACTGAGAAGTATGCCTCTGTTGTTCCACTTCTCTTTTCAGGACAGGGTAGTCGAGTCTTTCACATTTTACCTTGCTTCTTTGGTTGACCATTTCCTCCTTTATCGCATGTCAGCCAGCACTGTTTGCTGTACTGATTGGTGTTTTCATCTTTATTTCCCTTTGTTTTTGAGTCAGGACATTTGTTTTTCTTATATACTCCTTAAGTTCTGCTTCATGGGGTACACCATAGTGAGCAGTATGAAATTATGAAGTTTTGAATCTGCCAACAACATGACTGTTGAAACATATCTTGTCCTTCTTCCTTCTTGCAGGTGGTTTTGTCCTTTTGGACCAATTATCTAACCTGGGCCTGGACTCCATCTACCACCGTCCTGCCTGGTTCACTGCAGCTCACTTCATCTTCCTGTGCCTTCTCTGAAAGGGCCCCTCCAAAAGTTTCCTGGGTATGTCCGCTCAAGGTACATACCATGCCTACATTCCTACCTGTAGTATTCTAATTGAACCACCTTGAAACTCACTGGTAATGCCGGACACATTCTGTGCCCATCTTCCCAGACCTCCCTCCCCAAATCCAGCCACAGTTGCACGACTACCTGGTATAACTGTCGTAGTCTTTAAAGAGTGATTTCCCCAATTAAACTTACTGTTGACTCCTTATCTGACCTTTTAAGAGAGGACCTCTCAAGAGCTTCCTGGAACTATGCTCCCTGGTTGAGGGTGGGGTAGGTGTGTAGATTATTCCATTCTCTTCTCTGAAATCTCTCCTTTTTTATTGGAGTTCTTTGGACCCGAGTCACCCTTTCTGGCCTAATAGTAGCCAAAGGAAAAAAGTCTCTATTAATAATACCTTATTTCAGAGCGGTTGGGTCCAAGCATATCTCCCTTTGCCTTTTAGATTGGACTAGTCTTGCCTTCATGTTCAAAACATTTCTCTTAAGGAAATCCTTCCCTCTACATGGCAGTGGTGGTAAGGCTCAGCTTTAGCCAGTCAGAATGGACACTGGCTGCAAACAACCCAGGTGTGTCTCTGGCTGAACCCCAGGCTTCTTCCCCTGCTGTCCTCCCTTCCCCCATTATCAGCCTAGCTGCATTACTTCGCTTTCTCTCCAACTGCCCTCTTTCTGACTTCAAGGTCAACATGTCTCAACCAGTTCAGCTCCTCGTTGATTCTTGGAGACAGTATGCTCTTGCCACAGGTCTTTTTACTATTCATTTTTGGTTTTTTGGTTTCTTTTTTTTTTTTGAGATGGAGTCTTGCTCTGTTGCCCAGGCTGGAGTGTAGGGGCGTGATCTTGGCTCACTGCAACCTCCATCTCCCGGGTTCAAGTGACTATCCTACCTCAGTTTCCCTAGTAGCTGGGATTACAGGCACGTGCCACCACACCTGGCTAATTTTTGTATTTTTAGTAGAGACAGGGTTTCGCCATGTTGGCCAGGCTGGTCTCAAACTCCTGACCTCAAGTGATCTGCCTGCCTCAGCCTTCCAAAGTGCTGGGATTACAGGCATGAGCCACCACGCCTGGCCAGTTTTTTCCTTTTTTTTTTTTTTAGACAGGGTCTTGCTCTGTGCCCAGGCTAAGTGCAGTGGTGCAATCATGGCTTACTGCAGCCTTGATATCCCGGGCTCAAGCAATCCTCCCATCTCAGCCTCCTGTGTAGCTGAGACTATAAGCATTCATAAACAGCCACTCCTGGTTAATTATTTATTTATTTTTTTAGAGATGAGGTCTCATTATGTTGCCCAGGCTGGTCTCAAACTCCTGGAGGCATGCAGTCTCCCCTCCTTGTTCTCCCAAAGTACTGGGATTATAGGTGTGAGCCACCCCATCCAGCCTATTCCTCTTAATCTTTGGTTTTACTAACATTTTCATTAATGCCCCAAAAGATGGCCAGCCACCTATAAAATAAGGGCCCCAGTTTCTCTATCTGTTCATTGATAAAAAGCCACTACCGTCTGTGGCTGAACCTCCAAATCTGGGTCTCTGATCAAAACCATGGCCGGGGTTAAGTAACAAATCTACAGAGGACTTTAAACTATGCCATGGGTTTTGACGGTGATTCTAGGAGTCTGGAGGTAAGTGTACAGAATCAGGATATTAATTCTACCACAGTTCTTTTCTTGGCCCTAAAATTGGATTCAGGTCAACCTAACATAAATAGGAAGAGAATTTGGAGCAGTTGATTGAATGCGTGGAAGGCTAGAACCACACAGGCTAGTGTACTCTAACCCAGTGGTCCTCAGACCAGTAGCATCACCTAGGAACTTGTTAGAAATGCAAATTCCTAGGTTTTACCCCAGACCTACTCAATCATGGAGTGGAAGCCCGGGAAACTGTATTTTAATAAGCTTACTCAGTGACTCTTATGCATATGAGAGTTTGAGAACTGAAGCTGTAGTCCACATGGAGCTTAGCTTCCTTTGGCCTATCCTTGCCTGAGAAGCATGGTAGGCACGACAAAAAAGTATCCCAACTACTGATATCTAAAGAATGTATTCACTGAAGCTCTGCAAGTTTTAAGTGACTGAACGATTCTTCTAATGTTGGCTGCACCTGCTTGGATCTATCAGTTACAAAAGTCTGCACAGCCTGTGTATACTGAGATAGCAAAGGCCTGAGTTTGCTGAGGTCCTGCAACACCAGTCTCATTAAACTGCTGTATCCTAAATAAGTCAAGGACCTAGAATCTCCTCCTGTCCAAAGCATCCTTCTTACTGGGTGTATCTTAAGTCTCCATCCCTGTGCCCGTTCCTTAAGCTTTCCTGGGCTTTGGGCCCTGTGTGGGTTTTGAGGGTGGTGGTAGAGGTACACATCATCTACCCTCCATGAGTTGGAACCAACTGAGAAGTAGAATGAGTCCACAGCTAGGGATCAATATCAACTTTATTACTGATACAGTTGGATTGGAAAATGCAGCTGGGACTCTGCAGACACCACTAATCTTCCTAATACCTTTCCCCGCACTGAATCTTCCCACTCAGCTATGGGCCTCCCCTCAGCAGAGGCAGAGGCCCCTTGGTGAAATTGCCAGACCACCTGTATCGTCCAGTTTGGCTCACTAGAGCTTATGCAGCCTTTCCCCAAACCCCACCTCCAACCCCCCGTCGGTTCATTTACCTGGTCTTTGGAAAAGAGTGGTAAATGGTGGAGAGACAGCCAGGGGAGGTGATCCAGTACTGTCCCCTCCGGGGTGGATGTGAAGATAGAGAAATAAGGCTTTCTCTGGCTGTGGGAATGATATCTGAGGTCATGGAAAGAGTCTAGAATAGGAAGAGAGGAAGGTCAGGACTGAGGCTTGAGTGAAGCTTACATGTAAACATGGTTGCAAGGAGGAAGCCCAAACTAAGAGGAAAAACGAGAGTAGGAGGAGAAACCCAAGGAGCGTGTGGCGTCACAGAGGCAGAGGGAAGAGCATTTTAAGGAGAGAGTGATCCACAGGGTCAGAGTTTCCTAAGTGGGCAGTAATATGAGGAACAAAACCAGTTCCTTGGATTTAGCCACATGGAATTACTGGTGACTTTACAGAAGGGTGGAAAGGGGAACTGAGCTTTAAGATAGTCACTGGAAGGAGACGGGGTGTCCAGGGGGAGGCTAGAACTTGTTTGAACACTGACACAGAAGGACAGCCACATGTACTGTGGAGGCTATGGTGGGGGCTATAGCCCAGGCCCCACGCTCCTGGCCAGGCACCTTGGGTGCAGGCTCTGTCAGTCTATCTGGAGGACCTTCCCTAATTTGCACAAAAATCCTTCGTGAGATAACAGCTGCCCTGGATAGGAAAGATCTCGCAGCTTGAGTCCTGAGATACCTCCAAACCCCAATTAGGGCAGCAGCAACAAAGGCACTTCTTCATTTAGAGTTTGCCTGCGATTTTGTTAGGACCTAATTATGTTAGCACCCATTGATCAAGTATTTAAATTCTAATCTGATAAAACATCTAAACTCTCCCTTAGACAGTGACAACCCCTTAGTTTCCTAGGAACCACACTTTAGATTAACATGGAGGGGACTGCAAAGGCAACAGGGCATCTCTGACTCTCAGGATGGGAGAGCATCTTCCTGGACCAATTGCTGTCCTCTCTCCTGTCCTGATCCTCAGAGCCCATATTCCTTAAGAGCTGGTCTTCAGGCATGGTTTTTAGAACCATAGATTTAACTCTTATTTACAATATCTTACCTTTTTCAATGAAATAACTTCCAACTATGATATCATAGAAATATTACTACCACCAGAGACATCTTAATAATAAGCTGCCCCTGCTAATACCACACGCATACAACTTCCCACACAACTTATCATATGTTCACATTTCTAGAAAACCAAAATAAATGGGATTGGAAAAAATTGTTTAGCAATTTTGGCCATGGTGCATTTATTTATTTATTTGTTGTTGTTTTCTTTTTCTTTTTTATTTCCTTTTTTTTTTTTTTAACAGTCCAGAGGTCTTTTAATTTTTTTTACACCAATTATACCATGAATTCATCATAGGGAAGAGAGCCAGCAGCTCAGGCTGTTTCCCGTTGGCTCTCACACAGTGCACTTCTCCGGGTAAAGCAGGCTGGCGCCTCAGTTGAACCCAAATGCCTTCCTCATTGGCTTCCTTCTTTTTGTGATCATTTTCCGTCACGTTTCAGGAAGCTATGGCAGCTGCGCTTAATAATGCTATGGTGGCTGTGCTCAGTAAATACCCACATTAATTCTCTTGGCAAGAATCTTGCCCTCAACTTGTTTGTTTACCACAATGCCAACAGCATGCTGTGGAACACTATAGACTCTTCCAGTCTCGCCGTGATAACATTTGTGGGACCTTCCTTTTTGAACTGTATGCATTCCCTTATGTCTACAATATCACCTTTCTCATAGATTGGCATATATGTGGCCAAAGGAACAACTCCATGTTTTCTAAAAGGCCTAGAGAACACGGGTTGCGTGCCTCGCCTCTTTCTCTTTGTGTTTGTCATTTTGGGAAATTACTGGAAGATGCCAGTTCTGGCTGAAAGGGTCATTTAGTTCATATTAAGATTTAAATCTGGCTGGGTGCGGTGGCTCACACCTGTAACTCCAGCACTTTGGCAAGTTGAGGCAGGAGGATCCCTTGAGCTCAGGGTTCAGGACTAACCTGGGCAACAAAGTGAGACCTTGTCTCTAAATACAAAAAGAAGAAAAAGATATAAATGTCTTATTAAAGGGGAAAATTAGGATTGATGCTAAAAGTTTATTTTAAATTGGCCTCAGGATAATTTAGATATATAAATTATTTTTTAACACACACACACAAACGCACACATGCACACACACGCACACGCACACACACTCCTATGAAACAACCAGATTTCCTTTATTTTATTTTTTAGTGTTTTTTTGCCTTAGATCCAGGGACAGACTGGATGACAGCCAGATTTGAAACGTCTGCACTTTGGATGCTATAATTAGGAGTCAATCAACTATTTTATGTTAATAAAAATCTACCCATGTTTCTGGTATCCCAAGGTAATAGAAATGACAAAACAAAATGATTTATTATCAGGAAATGACTAAAGGAGATAACTGCAATATAAAAGATAAAGAATGATAATTACTATTATACATGTGGTAGCCAGAGACTTAGACCGTTTTCTGGGAAAAAAAAATTAGTACAGGCACATTATGCACTGTAGGACATTTATGACAAACTCTTTTTTAGGAGATTAAAATATGATACTGGAATGTAATAGGCTTCAAAATAACATAATAATAAAACATGTCAGGGACTTATTTACAGATGAAAATGACTTCTAATGGGATTTCGGCACTTCCTTTCTACAGGGTCCAAGGTGGGGTGATCTATGCAAAAGTCCATTCTAGGCTTAACAAGCCCCTCTAGAAGTTTTAACGTATTCTAGTCTTCCTGCAAGGCCTAGGAGGGAGCCAGCTATATCCTGTCCTGGACGTGGAGGATGCATGACCACTTTGAAGAGACATAACAGATCTATGTAGAGGAATGGTTCCTGGGTTCAGACAGGGCTATTGCATGCAGGAGTGAAGAGAGAGGGGTCAGGATGGCCCCCTGTGTGTACAAAATTGTTGCCAGTGGGGATGTGGGGTGGGCATTGGGGAATGAAAATGAAAGGAAATAAATACATAAATAAAACAAAAGTGACCTTTTACCACCCAAATATATAACAAGGATGATAATGATATGCCATGAACTAGGGAGGAGGATTAATGGTTCAATTAAAAATGCATACATCGGCTGGGCATGGTGGCTCATGCCTGTAATCCCAGCACTTTGGAGGCTGAGGCAGGCAGATCACCTGAAGTTAGGAGTTCAAGACCAGTCTAGCCAACATGGTGAAACCCTGTCTCCACTAAAAATACAAAAATTAGCCGGGTGTGGTGGCAGGCACCTGTAATCCCAGCTACTCGGGAGGCTGAGGCATGAGAATCACTTGAACCTAAGGAGGCAGAAGTTTCCGTGAGCCGAGATCGCACCACTGCATTTGTTTTCAGTGCCTTTTTACTTTCCACTCACCTCCTTTCACATTCCTGCTTTCCTAGCTTTTCTTTCCTCAGTCTTGGGATGGCCCCCTGGCTGCCCAGGGACTCCTCACTGTGAGCTCCTCCCCAGACAGCATCCCATGCTGTCCACACATTCTCCTTTCTCTCTTCCTTGGTATTTCTCTGTCCTCTGCTTCACTCATTAGAACTGGCAAGAGGGCCCTTGCCCTGAGTCCTGCACTTTAGAGGCGCCTGCTCCTGCCATGCCCCTCTCCATGGGGTGAAGAGTCCTTAGGACCAAGGGGACTCCTCCCCAGCCCGGAGCCCATGCTCTCTCCTTCAAGATCACAGTCTGGGAACCTGAGAACTCAAAGAGCCCCAGCTCTCCTGCAGGCCTGTTCCCAGTGTCGGTGCTCTTGAGGGCAGACTACGTTCATGGTGTGTGCATCCCAAAGCCCAGAGTACCCAAGGGGCAGCTGGACAGAGCTTGAAAGTGCAGGCAGGGGTGCCCACATACCTATATGGGAGGCCCCTGTGGTGTGGGAGGGATCCAGGGTGGGAGGAGAAGGGAGGCTGGACATGAGCTGGAGCTAGAGGCTGGCTGGCCCTTCATGTGCCACCACTTCTGGCAGAGAAGTCTAAGCAGAGTCTGAGAACTGTGAAGTTGAACCCAGCCTTCCAAATTGCCATCAGGGTAGGAAGATGGAACATATTTCATCAGTTTGTTGGCTTGATTATAACTTTTAAATATTTAGACACATATGGTGTAGACCTCCTTTGGAACTGACAGGTGTAAAGGATTGTCTTGGATTAAACCCTCTGCCTTCCACAAGGACATCTGGGGCTTTGAAAGGTGGCCCTGGAAACATGGGGTCTTTACCCAAGGAAGGGGTATCCTGATCAGAGCACGGTAAAGACCGTCGCAAGGGGTTGGTGCAACAGAGTCTTTGGTCTCCCTCCGATCACACTAGGTAAGCGGCTGCCTCATCTGTCTTTGATGGCTGTTCCCAGCTGGAGGATGGGTTGTCCATTCAGTGATCACTATTGTATATAAATGAGCAAAGGAAACTGCCTCCTCTCTACCAGGCAGTGGGGCTGTCAGCATCTCCTCCACCCACTCCCACCTTTAATTTACACAGGCTGAAAATAGCTTTTTAATTTTTTTCTTAAGACATGCCAGATAGTGTTTTTTTGTTTTTTTTTTTGAGATAGAGTCTTGCTTATCACCCAGGCTGGAGTGCAGTGTTGCAGTCTCAGCTAACTGCAGCCTCTGCCTCCTGGGTTCAAGTAATTCTCCTGCCTCAGCCTCCTGAGTAGCTGGGATTACAGGTGTGAGCCACCACACCCTGCTAATTTTTTTTTTTTTTTTTTTTTTTTGTATTTTTTGGTAGAGACGGGGTTTCACCATGTTTCCCAGGCTGGTCTTAAACTCCTGACCTCAAGTGATCCGCCCACCTCGGGCTCCCGAAGTGCTGGGATTATAGGCGTGGAGCCACCGTACCTGGCCAGGATGATGGGAATTTTTAATGGGGAGGCTGTGACACAACCTAAAAGAGGCACCATTAGTGAGGCAAGCAGGCAGAAGGAGTCTTTGGATAGGAGGAGCAATGAACCTGGGAGAGACCATCGAGCAGGGGCACATGTGGAGAACCTGCTTCGGAACCTATTAGAGGCAGAAAAGACCCTGCCTGGGCAAGTCCAGTTCCCGTGGATCAGGCATTCCTTGGAGTGTCTGCCCTGCATTTGTCTTCTCCTCTCCTTCCCTTTTCCTTGCGGTACCCCCAGGTTCCCACTCCTGTTCCCGGAACCAAGCCAGGTCCGGCTGCATTTTCTGGAGGCCCAATAACGAGAAGCAGACAAACTAGGAAAGAAGGGAATTGACTACTATAGATGGATACAGGGAGAAGGCCGGAGATAATTCCACCAGACCAACTCAAAAGTGTTAAAATTTTCTTAGTGCAGTCTAGCATTCGCCTAAGTCTATTGGTAACTAATTTTGTTTCAACTAGAAGATCAGAGGCAAAAAAAAAAAAATGCTAAGTCCGATTAAAAGGGTCCCAGTACCTTCAAAGCCTGTCTATGGTGGTACGGAGTGATTATTTCTATCTTATCTCTTTTACAGCTTGGTCTGGAGAGCTGCCTTAGACTTTCCAATGAATTTATTAAAACAGCTGCCTCTGTAACCTTGACTTGTCTCAGATTTTGTCGACCTGAGACGGGTCCTGGCACTAGGAATGTAAAACTGTCTCTATTATTTTGGTTTGCTCCAGCAAGGGAGAAGCCCATGCAAGGCTCCTACTGACTGTATGTTTCCTTTCTAGCTTGGATGTCTGAGCACCGATTTCTCTAGGTTTAACTATTTGCTCAATGTTCAGGCAGCGCTGTGGAAATCTGTCTGTGTAACTTGGGGTGCTACGCAGGCCTGTCTGTGCGACTGTCATGCAGGCCTGTCTGTGCGATTGTCAGGGAGAATTGGCCTGCCACATTCCCACTCATTTCTGCATTCTTATTAAGGCATATTAAGGATTAGAAAGGGATTGCTAGGCCAGGCCTGGCTCGTCTTCCTTAAATGGAACTTTCAGAAAGAAAGGGGAAAACCAAAACAATTTTCCCCTTCAACTTTTTAACTGTGTTTCTCTCAGGCCAAAGACCTCTTAGGGATTTCCCGCAGGAGCTCTTTTCACGAAGGATGTTTTGTTTTTCCTTTGTGAATAGGGACTAATTCATTCATTAAAGCAACATCTACTGAGCTTGTATTACAGGTAAGCACTGCTCCAGGTGCTGGGGAAAACGGAGTGAACTGAAATCACAAAAACCCTGCAGCGCTCATGCCATGTACATTCTATTGAGGAAAACAAGCAATAAACAAGATTAATAATAATAGCAAGTGTGTTTGCACATGTGTGTGCGAGTGTGTTCGGTGGCGAGAAGTGCTAGGGAAAAATAAAGGAGAGTGGCCAGGGAAAGCCGCACTGAGAAGGTGACAGTTAAAGACCTGGGCCAGGCACAGTGGCTCACGCCTGTAATCCCACCACTTTGGGAGGCCGAGGTGGGCAGATCACCTGAGGTCAGGAGTTCAAGACCAGCCTGGCCAACATGGCGAAACCCCGTCTCTACTAAAAATACCAAAATTAGCCGGGCGTGGTAGCAGGAGCCTGTAATCCCAGCTACTTGGGAGGCTGAGGCAGGAGAATCCGTGGTAGCAGGAGCTTGTAATCCCAGTTACTCCGGAGGCTGAGGCAGGAGAATCACTTGAACCCGAGAGGCAGAGGTTGCAGTGGGCAGAGATCGCGCTGCTCAGCCTAGATGACAAAGCAAGACTCTGTCTCAAAAACAAACAAACAAACGAAAAAATGGGAGGAGGAGGGAAGAGACACTAGAACATCAGGAGGTGAAGCATTCCCAGAACAAAGAACAAGTGCAAAGGCCAGAGGCAGGAGCAAGCCTGGCAAGGTTAGGGGTCCATCCGCAGGCCAGCGCGGCCGAATTGAGAACAGGGTGAGCATGGGAAAGAGTAGAAGGTGATGTCAGAAAGGTGTAGGTGGGTGAGTGGGGGTCATGGAGGGCTTTTGTTAGGACTTGCATCTACTCTGAACAAGATGGGAAGCCACTGTATAATCTAAGCAGTGCAGGGACGTGATCTGAGTTACATTTTAACAGGACCACTCTGGCTGCTGGGTTGAGAATAAACTGTGAAGGACAAGGGTGAGACCAGTTAGGAGACTATGGCAGTAATCCAGGGAAGAGAAGAAAGTATCTTAGACCAGGGCAGTAGTAATTGAGACAGTGAGAAGTTGTGAGATTCTGGAAGTATTTTGAAAATAGAGTTACTCGGGAGACTGAGGCAGGAGAATCGCTTGAACCTGGGAGGCGGAGAATAAACTGTGAAGGACAAGGGTGAGACCAGTTAGGAGTCTATTGCGGTAATCCAGGGAATTTGACGTGAGCAACTAAAAAAAGGGAATTGCCATGAACTGAAAGAGACGACTTAATGGGTCCAGGTTTGGGGAAGATCAGGTATTCAGTTACGGGAATTGACATCCCTGTGAGAGGTCCTAGCGAAAAGGCCAAGTAACTAGTCAGTTTGGAATTCAGGGGAGAGGTCAGGGCCTGGAGATAAATTTTGGGAGTCTGGAATTAAATGGCATTTAAAGCCAAAAGATGATGGCTGGGTGCCGTGGCTCACACCTGTAATCCCAACACTTTGGGAGGCTGAGGCGAGTGGATCATTTGAGGCCAGGAGTTTGAGACTAACCTGGCCCACATGGCAAAACCCTGTCGCTACTACAAATACAAAAATTAGCCAGGCATGGTGGCGCACACCTGTGGTCCCAGCTACTTGGGAGGCTGAGGCATTAGAATCACTTGAACCAGGAAGGCGGAGGTTGCAGTGAGCCAAGAACATATCACTGCACTCCAGCCTGGGCAACAGTATGACTCTGTCTCAAAAATAAAGTAAAATAAAGCCAAAAGATGATGAGATTTTTGAGAAAATGATGGTAGATGGGAAAGAGAAGTCCAAGGCACGAACCCTGAAACAGTCTAGTGTTTATGATTACGAAGAAGAGGAAAATAAGCAAAAAAGACAGGAGGGCCAGCCAGTGAGACAGGAGGAAAATAAGGAGAGTGTGTTGTGTGTCCTGGAAGCCAAGCAAAGATGAATCAAAAAGGGAGCAATTGACCATGCCCAGTGCTGCTGATGGAGCAAGTAAGATGAGGACTGGGGAATCCACTGTTGCATTTAGGAAAGTCAAAGTCATTGGTGACCTTGAGAAGAGCTGTGCCAATGGAGTGGAGAGGGTGAAAGTCTCATAGAAAAGGTTAAAAAATGAATAAACATTGGGATGCTGAGGCAGGCAGATCACCTGAGGTCGGGGGTTCAAGACCAGCCTGACTAACATGGAGAAACCCCGTCTCTACTCAAAATACGAAATTAGCCAGGTGTGCTGGCAGATA
Organism: Symphalangus syndactylus; assembly: GCF_028878055.3. NCBI lineage: Eukaryota > Metazoa > Chordata > Mammalia > Primates > Hylobatidae > Symphalangus > Symphalangus syndactylus. The sequence goes on from NC_072436.2 coordinate 79,933,963, forward strand.
CCTGTAATACCAGCCGCTCAGGAAGCTGAGGCAGGAAAATCGCTTGAACCCGGGAGGCGGAGGTTGCAGTGAGCCAGGATGGCACCATTGCACTCCAGCCTGGCCAACAGAGTGAAACTCTGTCTCCGTAAACAAACAAACAAAGAATTGGAGTCAGTGACCACAGACAATTCTTTGAAGGACATTAGTTGTAAATGGAAGAGAGAAATGGAAGTAGAGGAGGAAGAAGGGTTGGGAGAGTTTTTTTAAAGATAGGAGAAGTTGGGTGCGGTGGCTCACTCCTATAATCCCAGCACTTTAGGAGGCTGAGGTGGGCAGATCCCTTGAGACCAGGAGTCTGAGACGAGCTTGGGAAACACGATGAAACCCCATCTCTACAAAAAATACAAAAATTAGCCAGGTGTGGTGGTGCATGTCTGTGGTCCCAGCTCTTCAGGAGGCTGAGGTGGGAGGATCGCCTGAGCTTGGGAGGTCGAGGTGGCAGTGAGCCATGATTGCATCGCTGCATTCCAGCCTGGGTGACAGAGCAAGACCCTGTCTCAAAAAAAAAATAAAAATAGGAGAAATAATTGCCTTTTATATTTATGGAAAAGATCCAATAGAGAGGAAAAAACAGGATTCAGTAGAGAGGGAAAAATTGAAGATGTAGGACTCATGGGCTGTTTCTGGTAATATTAAGAATATCAGGCTGGGCGCAGTGGTGCACATCTGTAACCCCAGCACTTTGAGAAGCTAGGGTGGGAGGATGGCCTTAGCCCAGGACTTTAGACCAGTCCGGGCAACACAGTGAGACCCCATCTCTACATAAATAAGTAAATAAAATTTAAAAATTATCTGGGCTTGGTGGTACATACCTGTAATCCCAGCAACTCAGGAGGCTGAAACAGTAGGATTGCTTGAGCCCAGGAGTTTGAGGTTACAGTAAGCTATGATAGCACAACTGCACTCCAGCCTAGGTAAGAGAGCAAGACACTGTCTAAAAATAAAAATTAAAAAATCTACATTGTATTAAATGCTTACTATATATTTGTTTTTATAGATAATATTCATTTCTTAGAACCTAAAGTATGTATATTATTGTTCCTGTTTTACTAATGAGGAAATCAAGACTTGAAGAAATTGAACCCTTTGTCTAAGGTCACCTGGTGAGGACAGGGAAGAGCTGGGGGTCAGAGCCTAGCTGGTCTGAGGGACACTCAGGCCAAATTTCTCCTGAAGGCACCCTTCACTCTTCTGGTTGTGTAGAGTCCCAGGCACAGAAGGGACACATTTCCTGTTCTTCATTCCTGTCTGAAGGGAGGGTCTCTGTGTTTCTTACAACCAAGGCCTGAGACTTTGGTGTCAGGGAAAGTCTGAGTCATTTATTCTGCTTTCTTTTTTTTTTTAAACTCTAGTACAGAAACTCTCAAACAACTGAGAAGGTGCCTCGACATCTGATTTGCCCAAAACCTCTATACACTGGACATCTTCTGAATAAGGTTGTGTTGTATGTTGGGACAAGCAAAAGGATGGAAATCAAGAATTCTGGGTTTTACTTCCTTCCTTCCTTCCTTCCTTCCTTCCTTCCTTCCTTCCTTCCTTCCTTCCTTCCTTCCCTCCCTCCCTCCCTCCTTCTTTCTCTCTCTCTCCCTCTTTCTCTTTCTCTTCTTTTCTTTCTTTCTTTCTTTCTTTCTTTCTTTCTTTCTTTCTTTCTTTCTTCTTTCTTTCTTCTTTCTCTCTCTCTCTCTCTCTCTCTCTCTCTCTCTCTCTCTCTCTTTCTCTCTTTCTCTCTTTCTCTCTTTTTTTCTTTCTTTCTTTCCTTCTTTTCTTTTCTTCCCTCTGTGGCCCAGGCTGGAGTACACTCGCTGCAGACTCCCTGCGTCCGGCTCCCGTGATTCTCCTGCCCTGGCCTGCGGGCTGCCTGGGATTGCCGGCGCGCGCCACCACCCCTCCCCGGTTTTTCTCCTTTGGCTGGAGGCGCGGTTTCGCCATGTTGGCCAGGCTGGTCTCCAGCTCCTGACCTCGACTGGTCTGCCCACCTCGGCCTCCCGAGGTGCTGGGACTGCAGACGGAGTCTCGCTCACTCGGTGCTCGGTGTTGCCCGGGCTGGAGTGTGGTGGCGTGGTCTTGGCTCGCTGCAGCCTCCGCCTCCCAGCCGCCTGCCTTGGCCTCCCAGGGTGCTGGGATTGCAGCCTCTGCCCGGCCGCCGCCCCGTCTAGGAGGTGGGTAGCGTCTCTGCCTGGCCGCGCATCGTCTGAGTTGTGAGGAGCTCCTCTGCCCGGCCGCCCCGTCTGGGATGTGAGGAGCGCCTCTGCCCGGCCGCCCCGTCTGGGAAGTGAGGAGCGCCTCTGTCCGGCCGCCCCGTCTGGGAAGTGAGGAGCGCCTCTGTCCGGCCGCCCCGTCTGGGAAGTGAGGAGCGCCTCTGTCCGGCCGCCCCGTCTGGGAAGTGAGGAGCGCCTCTGTCCGGCCGCCCCGTCTGGGAAGTGAGGAGCGCCTCTGTCCGGCCGCCCCGTCTGGGAAGTGAGGAGCGCCTCTGTCCGGCCGCCCCGTCTGGGAAGTGAGGAGCGCCTCTGTCCGGCCGCCCCGTCTGGGAAGTGAGGAGCGCCTCTGTCCGGCCGCCCCGTCTGGGATGTGAGGAGCGCCTCTGCTCGCTGCCCACCATCTGGGAAGTGAGGAGCGCCTCTGCCCGGCCGCCCCGTCTGGGAAGTGAGGAGCGCCTCTGCCCGGCCGCCCCGTCTGGGAAGTGAGGAGCGCCTCTGTGCGGCCACCCCCTCTGGGAAGTGAGGAGCGCCTCTGCCCGGCCGCCCCTTCTGGGATGTGAGGAGCCCCTCTGCCCGGCCGCCACCCCGTCTAGGAAGTGAGGAGCGTCTCTGCCCGGCCGCCCCGTCTGGGAAGTGAGGAGCACCTCTGCCTGGCCGCCCCGTCTGGGAGGTCTACCACAGAGGCCAGAAGCAATGTGGGGGCTGGACGTGGTGGCTCACGCCTGTAGTCCCAGTACTCTGGGAGGCTGAGGCGGGTTGATCACTTGAGGCTAGGAGTTTGAGACCAGCCTGGCCAACATGGCAAAACATATGAAAAATACAACAGACAAACCAACCAACCAACCAAGCGACAACAAAACAGGTCTACCCTGGAGTCATACTCTAATTTTTTCTATTTTCCTCCCTTTCTGATTCTTTATCCCACTTTCTTTTTCTTCCTCTTCCTTCTCCTTCTTCTTTGTCAAATAGAGGATTGAGTTATTATCATTGATCCATACAAAGTCCCTCTCTCATTTATTTTCTTTAATTCCCACCCCCCATTTCTATTCCCTGTCTTCCCATGTGCAACCTTCCTAATATGTTTGATATACATCTTTTTGTTTGTATGTACTTTTAGAAAATGTTTATTGTTTTGTGTGCAAAAAAAATATTATTTTAAAATGAGTTTAAAATATGATTTTAAAATAAATGTTGCAAAAACTGAAAGAACAGCAAGCAGAAATGAACAAATCTATAGTTGTAGGTAGGAAGGGATATTTAACATATATCTCTGAGAAATTGAAAGACAAAAGAGGTTAAAAAATTATTGTGTCTTGGCTGGGTGTGGTGGCTCATGCCTATAATCCCAGCATTTTGGGAGGTCGAGGTGGGAGGATCACTTGAGCTTGGAGTTCGAGACCAGCCTGGGCAACATGGTAAAACCCTGCCTCTATAAAAGAAATACAAAAATTAGCCAGGTACAGTGGCCCATGTCTGTAGTCCCAGTGACTCGAGAGGCTGAGATGAGAGGATGGCTTGAGCCCAAGGGGGTGGAGGTTGCAGTAAGCCAAAATCATGCCACTGCACTCCAGCCTGGGTAACACAGTGAGTCCCTGACTCAAAAAAAAAAAAAATTGTGTCTATAGACTATTTGAATAAAACAGTGAATGAGCTTGGCCTAATACATATTCTTTTAGGTTGAGTTCCCTAGAAGCAGACCCTGAGACAGGGATTTGGAGAAATGTGACTTATTGAAGGAATGATCTTCAGGGAAACAAGAGCCTCTAAGGGAGTAAAAAAAGCAGAAAAGAGAAGGGGAAAGTACCCAGCAAGATCTCAGCTAAATTCTATTTTTGGCCTTATCTGGAGTGGGGAAGGAGGCTTGGAATGTTCCAACCGTATTATAGAGTTGTCATGCCTTGAAGCAAGTAAGGAAAACACAAAGGCTGAGGAACTGTTCCATATGAGAGAGACTAAAGATAAGTGAACACTAAATTCAGTACATAATTCTGGTTTGGCAAAAAACAATTAATTAAAAAAAATTAAAAAAAATAATAATTCTGGTTTGGATCCTGAAGAATGAAAAAATATAGTAATAAAAGACATTATTAGAACAATTGCCAAATTTTGAATAAAGATTGGAGATTAGATAACAAAAAAAAAAAAAAAAGAATTCTGGGTTTTAGTCCTGACTGTCACTACATGGCTGTGTTACTTCTGGTAAGTCAATTAACTTTGAGTTGTGTCCTCATTAGCAAAAAGGGAACACAAATATCTGTACTGTTTTCTTCCTGGATAGTTGTGAAGACATCATAGTCTATGCCCTGTATCCCTAGCACTCCAGAACACGTGAGACCATATGCCATTTGCAAAGCATGTGATATATGATGGCATTGGTGGTTCTTTCCTCATGCACAGCAGAATCACCCAGGGAACTTTTACAAATACTGCTTTCTTGCTAGAATGTGGAGCAACTAGAATTCACAAACATTGCTAATGGGAGTATAAATTGGTAGAATCACTTTGAAAAGCAGTTTGACAGCATCTACTAAAATTGAACCAAAACCTACCCTGCAATCCAGCAATTCCGCTCCTCAGTTTATACCCAAAGTGTGCACACGTGCACTGGAAGGCATGTGCAAAGATGTTTGCAGCAGCATTATTTGTAATTGCTCAAACTAGAAACAACTCAAATGCCCAGCAGAATAGACAAATTGTGATATACCCAGTTATGCAAATATAAAAAAAGTATGTTTTGTGATAATTCACTGAGTTGCACACATGACTTGTGCACTTTTTTGGCTATTTATATATTACTTCAACTAGAAAACGAAACGATGGCTCATGCCTGTAATCCCAGCACTTTAGGAGGCTGAGGCACAAGGATTGCTTGAGCCTAGGAGTTTAAGGCTGCAGTAAGCCATGACTGAACCACTGCACCCCAACCCTGGGCAATGGAGCAAGACCCTGTCTCAAAAACAAAACGCATACACAAAAAAACAAAAAGCAAAACTGCTACTTAGTTTCCTACCTCAGACCAATTAAATTAGAAGCCCCCGGGTGGGGCCTGAGACAGGTGTTTTCAGGAGTGCAGCCAGGGGTGAGAACACTGCCCTCTCCTTTGTTGGTGCCGTTCCGTCCCAGGGGGAAGATAGAGGACTGTGTCCGGGTGCTGCTGAAAGTGCCTCTAGGTGGTGGGGGGACAAGGCTGTCTTCGGGAGGGAAGGAAGGCAGCAGGAATGGCCCACACCTCCACACCTCTGAAAGTGAGGACAGGCTTCTCCCCTGAGGCAGTGAATGAAGACTACCACCAGCCTTCAGGGGCTGCCCCTGGCTGTCCTCCCTTAAGCAATTCCTGAATTTAATTTCAGGCTTACTATTGAGAACATTTGCAGCTTTTCGGTATTTTTATTTGCCTGGTCCTTTGTGGAGGTTTTGTCTCTTCATTTGTATTTTTGTGTTTTACTGTAGTGGCCTAGTTTAAATTCTTTTCTGTCTTCCTTTTAATAATCTTTTAGTCTGCAAATTAAACAACCACATCCAATTGTGCCATCATCTGCCAGGTGGTGTGGGCTGGTTTTCTAACTCTTGTCCTACATGTGAGGGACAAATTCTGAATGCATGCCACTCTTAGTCTTCACTATTCGAGACTATTCTCAATTAAGAAAAGGGTTATAAACATGGAGACCTTTAGTATCTCCTGACTTTATTCTGATTTCTTTTTTCTATGGATCTCCTCTGTGGAGATATTCTGGTTTCAAAAATGAAAAACATTTATGGGTCAAGCTATGTAGCTTGATAAAAGATCCTACTACAATTTTAACGTATCAGGGGTTTTACCAAAATAATACCACTAGACCTCAACTTAAATAGCATTTTACCAAGACTGTAGCCTCTTTAACATTTGTTAAAATAGCTATAGATTTTTAAAGTTATTTTTATTACATAATATTGAAGGTATTATCAAAAGAAATAAACTTTGTTATAATTCTAAACTCATAGCAAAAATTATATAGATTTTGTGTATTATATAGATTTTGTGTATTATATAGATTATATAAGGAACTTGAAATAATGCATAAATATCTTTCTAGATGCAAACACATTCTTCATATGACCATTATAATTTCTGAAAGAAAATCTGTATACATACATATCTACTATGCGGAAAAAAAAGCCGTCTACTGTGGCTATCATTGGATTATGAATGATTTCACGTTTTCACTTTTTTTCTTTTTTTTGAGGTGGAATCTCACTCTGTCGTCCAGGCTGGAGTTCAGTGGTGCCATCTCGGCTCACTGCAACCTCTGCCTCCTGGGTCCAATCAATTCTCCTGCCTCAGCCTCCCGAGTAGCTGGGATTACAGGCACATGCCACCATGTCCGTCTACTTTTTGTATTTTTAGTAGAGGTAGAGTTTCACCATGTTGGCCAGGCTGGTCTCAAGCTCCCAAAGTGCTGGGATTACAGGCGTGAGCCATCGCGCCTGGCCTGTTTTCACTTTTGTTTGTATTTTTTTGCTTCAATAAAAAAGAGTTGAGAAGAAGTAGAAAATAAGAAATATAGGCATCCTTCTGTACGTCACAATTAAGGTCTTAATAGCAAAGAAACTGACTTCTGGGACCAGCAGTATCAGCATCACCTGGGAACTTGTTAGAAATGCAAATTCTTGAGCCCACCCCAGACCTGCTAAATTGGAAACTCTGGGGGTAGGTCCAGCAATCTGCTTTAAGGAGACCTCAAGGTGACTGATGCATACTAAATTTGAAGACCACTGTTCTAAAGAATAGCACAAAACCAATTTGGCAAATGCTTAAGAGAGATCCAGGCTGGGAGTAGATGTTTTGTTTTGTTCAGTTTGGTCTCTGCCCCTTCCCTTCCCCAGCCGCCCCGATTCATCTTGCTCCAATCAAACCTGTACCAGTGTTTCTCAGCCCTGGCTGGGGAGCTCTTAAAAATGCCTGTGCCCAGGTGTCTCCCCAGGCCAATCTAATCACACTCTCTGTGGATGGGTCCTGGGCATCCAGGTGCTCCTGCTGTGTGCCAGGCTTGACAAATTCTGTTCTATATTCAGGTACTTTTGTGGTTGAAACAGATGATTGTTAGCACCTGCCCTCAACTTCTTTCATTTATTTCCTGCAGACTCTGTGAAGCAGAACTCAGGCCTCTAGCGTCTGCTAGTCTAGATCTAAAGGGGTTTCCTGAGGGACAGTTTGGCCTAGCATGCAGGTACCTCTGCAGACCACAACAGTGCGCAGAAAACACTCCCTCCCAGCACGCACACAAGGCTGGCTCCTCAGCCAAACATCAAACACCAACACTGCTGCCCATGCCAGATGCCAATTGAGATAATGTGTGTTATACCCTTACTGTGTTACAAAGAGAAAAGATTAATAAATGTTAGCTATCCTTGTCTTCATTATCTAAATAAGGCAGGTGGATGTCTTTTCATTTAAACTCACAAAATACCTGCTCAGAAGGCCTATCATGGTTGTTTCATCTTGAATTTTGTAACCACCAACTTTCATGTAAAGCCAGTGAGGGACCACTCACAGTCGTGAGGGATGTTCTAAGCCAGCAGTTCTTAAAATGTGTATCACTCAGGATCTTGTTAGAAATGTAAACTCTGGGCCCAGCACGGTGGCTCACGCCTGTAATCCCAGCACTTTGGGAGGCCAAGGTGGGCGGATCACGAGGTCAGGAGATCGAGACCATCCTGGCTAACACAGTGAAACCCCGTCTCTACTAAAAATACAAAATATCAGCCGGGCATGGTGGCGGGTGCCTGTAGTCCCAGCTACTCGGGAGGCTGAGGCAGGAGAATGGCGTGAACCTGGGAGGCGGAGCTTGCAGTGAGCCAAGATCGCGCCACTGCACTCCAGCCTGGGTGACAGAGCAAGACTCCGTCTCAAAAAAAAAAAAAAAAAAAAGGAAAGAAAAAGAAATGCAAACTCCGCTGGGCCTGGCGGCTTGTGCCTGTAATCCCAGTGCTTTAGGAGGCTAAGGTGGGAGAATTCTTGAGCTCAGGAGTTCAAGACCACCCTGGGGAACATAGTGAGACCACCCCGCCGCCCCCACTCCACCACTTCCCTTCTCATAAATGAATGAGTAAAAAGAAATGCAAATTCTTTATTTTATTTATTGTTTATGAGACAGGGTCTCACTCTGTTGCCCAGGCTGGAGTGCAGTAGCTCCATCTCGGCTCACTGCAGCCTCCATCTCCTGGGTTCAAGTGATTCTCCTGCCTCAGCCTCCTGAGTAGCTGGGATTACAGGCACCTGCCACCATGCCCAGCTGATTTTTGTATTTTTAGTAGAGGTGGGGTTTCACCATGTTGGCCAGGCTGATCTGGAACTCATGGCCTCAAGCCATCCACCCGCCTCAGCCTCCCAAAGTGCTGGGACTACAGGTATGAGCCACCATGCCCAGCCAAGAAATGCAAATTCTTGAGGCCTACCTCAGTACTACTCTATCAAAAACCCTGGAGGTGGTGCCCAGCCACCCGTTTTCACAAGGCCCCCTGTGTTTCTGATGCATGCTTAGGTTTGAGAACTGCTGCTCTAAGCCTTCAGCCTCTCAAGCTTGTTGGAAATGCGTGACCTCAGGCCCCACCCCAGATGACTGATTGAGAATCCCCAGGTTATTCAGATGCACATTAGAGCTTGAAAAGCACTGCTCTCGACTGTCTCCCATGGTCAGATTAGAGTTAGAGCACCAGAAAGGGGTACTCTTAGATCGAAGCTTCTCAGCACCCCACAGAAATGCCATCACAAGACAACAATTTAAGTGTAAGAAATCAACACATGAAAGACATTTCTGTATCTGTGAAAAAGAATTTTACTGCCATTCACCATCCCTGGATAAAGATTCTCTCTGTCAGCTTTCTTAGAGTTTAGAGCAAGCACGTGTGTCCTTTTTTAAAAAAGAAGGTGAAGTTATGAAACTCATGATACCTAAATTGCCAGGACACTTTCATTTTAGCTCAATTCTTTTTTTATTTTTTGAGATGGAGTCTCACTCTGTCGCCCAGGCTGGAGTGTAGTGGTGTGATCTCGGCTCACTGCAACCTCCGCCTGCTGGGTTCAAGTGATTCTCCCGCCTCAGCTTCCCGAGTAGCTGGGATTATAGGCGCCCACCACCATGCCTGGCTAATTTTTGTATTTTTAGTAGAGACAGGGTTTCACCATGTTGGCCAGGCTGGTTTTGAACTCCTGACCTAAAGTGATCCGCCTGCCTCGGCCTCCCAAAGTGCTAGGATTACAGACATGAGCCACGGCGCCCGGCATTTTAGCTCAATTCTAAGAAATATTCTTAGTCTAGGTTTTCTCACATAGCTCTCTCTTCTCTTCCTTAAAGTGATCTTTGCTTTCCATTCTTGTTTTAACAATCTATTATGGCTGCATTTTTTAAATAAGTAGCTTCAAATATTGTGTGAGAACATAAGGAGAAATACCTTTTCCTCACCCATCGCTAGGTTTACAGTGGAGAAAGCTCTGTAACAAAAGACAGATTAACAAGAGAAAAGCATGCAAATTTATTTGGTATGTTTTACGTGACACAGGGGCCTTTTAAGCAAATGAATACCCAAAGAAACAGACTTGTGTATTATTGCTAGCTTTGATGAAGAGTGGACGGTCATGGAGAAATATAGCAGGACAAAGGAGATATGATCTAATGATAATAAAACTGCAGGGAGCTTAGCAACATACATTTGTTCAAATTCTTCTCTGTGTTCCTATGTCTTCAGAGATAAGAATGTTCCTTTCTTCTGACCGGGCACGGTGGCTCACTCTTGTAATCCCAGAACTTTGGGAGGCTGAGGTGGGCAAATCGCTTGAGCCCAGGAGTTCGAGACCAGCCTGGTCAACATGGTGAAACCCTGTCTCTACTAAAAATACAAAAATTAGCCGGGCGTGGTGGCACATGCCTGTAATCCTAGCTACTCGAGAGGCTGAGGCAGGAAAATCGCTTGAACCCAGGAAGCGGAGGTTGCAGTGAGCCTAGATCGCACCACTGCACTCCAGCCTGGGTGACAGAGTGAGACTCTGTCTCAAAAAAAAAAAAAAAAAAAAAGAAAAAAACTGTTCCTTTCTTCTGGATATAGGCAGGTCACCTCTTGAATAAAAGTCTTATGACCTGCTTCAGGGCAGAAGGGCAGGGAAAGGTCAGAGAGACCTTCCAGTAAATGCTGTTTCTCAAATTCCTTCAGCTTGAAATACTCAGTGTGCCAAGGTGCTGTATTTTGGGGATACCATGTCCTGAACCACATCAGGGCTACTAAGAAATAAATGTCTGTGCTATGTCTTGAAGCATCTCTGCCTGGATAGAGCACAGTGACCCCAAGAGCTCCATTCAGATTCCCTTTGCTCCATGAAGCATTCCTGCTGTTCCCTGGACAGCTGTAATTAATATGGCCCCAGATAACACAGTTTGTGATTTGTCATTATACATCACACTCTGCCTTATATTTTGAGGTAATGTTTGTAAAGTGCTTAGAGTAGTGTAGGAACATAGTACACACTCAAATGATGATGATGGCCATTATTATTGCTGTTGTTTATGTATATATATGTGTCATTCCTACTCAACTGTAAGCCTTGTTGGGGTGAGGGGAGGACCTTATTTGCTGATGGATTCCCAAGCGAGCCTGGTTTATGCTGCACTCACAACAGGTTCTTACATATAACATTAATGAGGAACGGAGTGGCCAACGGCCTGTAGAGCAACATGCCCAAGTTTTATTGTGACTACTGTGATACATACCTCACCCATGACTCTCCATCTGTGAGAAAGACACATTGCAGTGGAAGGAAACACAAAGAGAATGTGAAAGACTATTATCAGAAATGGATGGAAGAGCAGGCTCAGAGCCTGATTGACAAAAGAACGGCTGCATTTCAACAAGGAAAAATACCTCCTACTCCATTCTCTGCTGCTCCTCCTCCTGCAGGGGCGATGATACCACCTCCCCCCAGCCTTCTGGGTCCTCCTTGCCCTGGTATGATGCCAGCACCCCATATGGGGGTTCCTCCCATGATGCCAATGATGGGCCCTCCTCCTCCTGGGATGATGCCAGTGGGACCTGCTCCTGGAATGAGGCCGCCCATGGGAGGCCACATGCCAATGATGCCTGGGCCCCCAATGATGAGACCTCCTGCCCGTCCCATGATGGTGCCCACTCGGCCCGGAATGACTCGACCAGACAGATAAGGATAGAGGGGAGGCTTCATTGTATCAGTTTTGTATTACCTGTTCTGCTTCACCAGGAGATCATGCTGCTGTGATACTGAGTTTTCTAAACAGCATAAGGAAGACTTGCTCCCCTGTCCTATCAAAGAGAATAGTTTTGGAGGGGAGAAGTGGGACAAAAAAGATGCAGTTTTCATTTGTATTGGGAAATGTGAAAATAAAATTGTCAACTCTTTCAAAAAAAAAACAAAAAAACATTAATGGGAATAAATATTAGAGTACTTTGAAAAGGAAGACATGATTTATTACCATGAATTGGAGCATTGGGTCTCAGCCGATCCTATCCAAAAGGAGAAGCTGTTTGACTAACAAGAGCACCACATCCCCTAGCCTCAGCCCCAGAGGGCAGCAGAAAAAAAAAAGGAAGTGAAGGATAAATGTCACCGAAATTCTCAGTGAAACAGAAGAAACTCTGACCAAAACCAAAATGGAATCGACTGAAAATGTTAATGGTCATTTTTAGTAAGTCACAAGAAGGTTAAGAAATGCTATTTTAATAAGTAGAACAATTTCATTTTCCATATAGCCTGGGAAATTGAGATCTAGATGGTTTCTTTTACATAGTCTCAGATCAACTTTGCACCTCTTTAGCCGAAAGCAGTATGGTTTCGCCTTCAGTAACTTGTGGAAAAAAAGAAGCAAAAGGGATAATATCTTAAGTAATGTTTACAAGAGAAAAGCACATTGGAAGTGAATGTTATATGTAGGATTATCCAACATAGTATTCTGGGAGGAAAAAGTTCAGACAGGAGAAGAAAATAGAGCAAAGAATCAAGTCTGCATGATGTATAGAAGCAGGTTCATGGAGAAACCAATAAAGACTGGGCCCCAGCTTCTTCCAACACCCCAAGAGGGGCCCTAGCGATTTTGTGTTTACAATTATGCATTAGCGTTCATGAAAAGGGCTTCCCAAGGTGCATACGTTTCAGGCTCTATAAAACTTGAACCACTCCTGATGAAATGCCTGTAAATTTATGTAGCTCTTGTTTCTCAGCTTTACTTTTTTGCAACCATTTAGCTCTGCCTTGCTAAATGAAGTGATGCAACAACTGGGGACTTGGCCATAAGGAAGAAGGTCCTTGGAGAACTGCTAGTTGGGGAGATCATCACAGCTGAGTTCAAAGTAATAAAATGTGGACACTAGTATGGTTTTCATCAAGGATTATCATTGTACTTCTAGGGTAGTGATTCCCAACCAGGGGCAAATTCTACCCCCAGCGGGGAGGGCTGCTACTGGCATCTAGTGGGTATAGGCCAAGGATACTGCTAAACATCTTATAATCCACAGGACAACCTCCACAGCAAAGAATTATCTGGCACCATATCTAGTTAGTGCTGAGGTTGAGAAACTGTTCTAGGGTGCTCCTTTTACTACAAGTCAATTGACAATCCAAGTTGTCAAAATGAATGACCAGCAGCGTAAGGTAACATCTCAAAGGCATTCTGTCTCAAAGGCATTTGTTGGGTCTGTCATAAACCATTGTTCATCACATATTTGGCTCTTCCTTCTGTACACACACAGGAAGGTTCTTAGGGCAGTGACTTGAACGAAAACTGGTGGAAACCTGTCTGATGCTAATGGCTGTGAAACAGGGAGTCCTAGAATTACAGGCACCGGAGTGGTGCTTTGTTGTGCAAACCCTGATCAAAAGACCAGCTTCCCTAAAACTAGAGTTTAGACACTTCCTTCATGGATGTGAATGTCCACACAATGTTAATGGAAATGTCGATCCCTCTCCCCGGCTGCTGAGATCCCACTCCCAGGCTGCTGAACCTTACCAGTTAAAGTCCCAGAGTTACGAATGGACTGCCCCAAATTCCTGCCCTTGGACCTTTGCTGGTCCTTTACCACCTCATGGCCTTCCTTCTAGTAGCCTTCTGACTGTCTCTGTAATAGTCCCATGGCGGCTCACTTCCCCAAAACCCCTAAACCATCCTCTCCCTGTTACCCTTCTGTGGATGCCTACACCTCCTGCTTCCCTGAGATGAGTAACAGTAGTAATCACAGCTGCTACCATGTAGGCAGCAGCCACAAGCACTAGGCTGGTGCCATAACTACACTTCATCTGCGAGGCGAGTATCGATAACCTTGTCTTGCAGATGATGAATCCCGGGTTTAAAGAGGCAACTTCCTCCAAGTCACAATGCAGGCATTTGGTCCCAGGACTGCCTGGCTCCAGTAGGAACTCCCTATGCTTACTTCTCTCCTCTCCCCAGAAAAATCTGTTTTTATATTGATCCCCGGATTTATTTTTTCTTTCTTTCTTTCTTTTTTCTTCCTCTTTTTGAGATGCAGTCTTGCTTTCTGGCCCAGCTGGAGTGCAGTGGAGCAATCTCAGCTCACTGCAACCTCTGCCTCCCGGGTTTAAGTGATTCTCCTGCCTCAGCCTCCTGAGTAGCTGGGATTACAGGCACGCACCGCCACACCTGGTTCATTTTTTTTGTATTTTTAGTACAGATGGAGTTTCGCCATGTGGGCCAGGCTGGTCTCGAACTCCTGACCTCAGGTGATCCGCTCACCTCGGCCTCCCAAAGTGCTGGGATTACAGGCGTGAGCAACCGTGCCCAGCCAATCCCTGGATTTTAGATGAGGAAAAGTTCTTTCAAACCAAAGTTGACTCCTCCATCTTGATCTTGTTGTGCTGTCTCCCACTGTCCTTCACTCTGTCTTTTATCTATCACAGCCTCTCCTCTCTAGCGGCTCCTTCCTCTACGAATGCACCCCCTGACCCTGCTTCACGAGCACAGTCCTGCCTCATCTGCATCCTTTGCTTCACTGTCAACTTGTCGAAGGCAAGAGGGTCTCAGTTTGGCCACTCGTCTGCTCCTTCATTCATTTCCTGGCCTGTCCATGAACAAAGTCTTGCTCTCTTCCCTGGCTCCGTGCCTCAGGATGGTGATTTGTCTGTGTACCCTTGGGACCCTCTGCTCTCTCTGGATGGAGACCATGTCTACCTCCCACCCTTGTGTTTCTCAGTGCCTGGGACAGTGCCCTGAAGAGTGTGTGTGATTGGGATGACCTCAGATTCAGACGAAGGCAAAAACCAGATAAACCTCTCCCTCCCAGGGGGCCAGGGAGATGGCTGAAGCAGGGCTCCTAGGGAAATTCCTTCGGGCTGGAGCTCTATTCAACAGAATGACAACACACTATTGACATATTTAGAGCAGTGATTACCTCATGGAAATACCCTATTTTCACCAGGGACTGAGATCCGAGCTTCATATCTAAATGTCATGTATCTCTTCACTGTAACTGAGGCTCTGAGAAAACAGAAGCACATGACTACATACTAGGGGATTCAATTCCTGTTTTTCCTTCCTGTTTGTCCTCTTCTAAAATAAAAAAGAAACTTCTTGGTATTGTTATCCTGAGGGTATATTACTACTACATATGTGGAGATAAAGTTAAATGAAACAAGTGGTTTCTGAGCTGTTGGCAGTAAAGGCCATCCATTTTTAAAAGGAAATTAAGTATCATCTAAATCTATATTTGATGGCAAAGATCCCTTCTCTGGATAATTCCATTCTCATACACTCTCCACTGAAATGTCTGTAGGAATTTCCATAAGTTGGTATTAGGCTTCTGTCTAACCTTCATCCATCTATCTACTGGTTCATTCCTTAATTCAACAAATCTTTATCCAACCTGTATGCTCAGTCATTGGACAAGAAAGACACTGTGCTTGTTCTCAAAGAGCAAAGTCTAACGTGGCACCTACAACTCAGGGTGACGGGTGCTGGATAACAGAAATGTAGGGTGTGATAGGAACGTTCACATAGACGCTGACCCCAGACTTGGGGGCAGCCAGTCAGGGACAGTTTCTAGGAGAAAGTAACATCTAAGGTAGGTGAAGGTGGAAGGGGTCAGGTTGCGGGGAGAGGCTGACCAAACGAGAGAATAACGTTTAGAAGGCCCAGGTCAAGGGAGAGAGAAACAGAGACAGAAAGACAGGAGAGAGTTTTAAGGGACCAACAAGTTCATGCTTACTGGATCAGAGAAGAGGAGATGAATGGAGAAAGATTCAGGCACATGAAGTGGGTGCTATTATCATCCCCACATCGCAGATGTGGAACTGAGGCACTGAGAGGTTAAGTAACTTGCCCAAGGTCATCCAGCTAGTATGCAGCAGATCCTGACTCAACCTAGTATCTGTGACCTTCGCTGCTGCCTTTGAGATTATTTTCTTTTCTTTTTTTTGGAGACCGGGTCTCGCTCTGTTGCCTAGGCTGGATTGCAGTGGTGTGATCGCAGTTCACTGCAGCCTTGATGAGATCATTTTCAAAATTCCCTCCCAGCTATGGTTTGGAGGCTCCAGGAGAAAAGAGTAGATTAAGGCAGTAATTTTATATTCAGTGGGAAGTCTGAGTGGGAATGTCAGCCCCAGAAAACCTGTCCTCCTCTGCCTGCTGCCCTCCATAAGTCAGATTAAGGCAAAAGTACTGCTATTCTGGGGGGATTTTCATTTAAATGGGGTAGGGCCCAGCACGTTTTCAGCACCCTAACTAGCAGGGGAGATTGAGGGAGACATTTTGGGGTAGGGGTCCAGCCTGTGTCCCTTCAAGGGGATAAATATGAGGGACCACATCATCATATAATCAGAGGCATCTTTTTGCCTAGAAAGGTTGGTATGAATCACTAAGCTCTTAATTTTCTGTCAGAGAATGACTTAGGCTCTTGAAAGTTATACATTAGAAGGTTTTTTTCCCCCCTTATAATTACGAATGGCATAAGTGAGAATTACTCAAGTTGACTCAAGGATTAAATTGTTTTATTCAAAGGAGCCGAGTTTTGTTTCATTCAGTGACTGATTTCAAGCTTCATAGCCCTTAAGGGGGAAGACAAAAAGGCTTTAATGCCATACATTTTGCAAGGGAAGACTTCAAAGTGGTGATGTGTGTGACCAGTTCACCCAAGCATGGGATGTGGAGAGCAGACTTCTCAGGACCAGATAATTTCTCATCGCCAATTACCCACCAGTGAGATTAACCCTTTAGCCAATGAGAAATCGAACATTTGTTCACAACTAATTCTCCCTAGAATAAAAATACTTCAGTTTGAGAAGTGTCACCCCCAAATGCTCACTTTTCTTGTTTCATTCCAGTTGCCTAGCTCCTTCTCAAGGGATAGACTAATCCCTTAGCTGCTGAGACCAGCTTGAGTTGAAAGGCCCATCTCCAAGACCGCCTATGGTGATATGGATGAGGACTTTTCCATATTTATTTTCAACACTGGTGGAGTTGACGGTCTGGAGAGTATGTGTGCATATACATATAATATAAAATATTATACATATTATATATACACAAACATATATTATGTGTGTGTATATATATAAATATATATGAAACTGGATATATATCATGAGTTGGATTGGAAAAGGAGCTTTGGAAAAGCTGATGACCAATGACTATGAGCATGAACATGTTGGTCTGGTTAAGGCAGAAAGACTGTGTGTGTTTTGTATCCTTGTTTATACCACTACCTAGGGAACTCAAAGTCACATTGAAATTGGATATGGTTTATCAGTTAGCTCTGTCTACTCAAACAATTTCTCCCACCAAAAAATGGACAGTAGTTTGATCAGCCCTTTTACTACTACTTAAAACTCTTTCTTCCACTTGGCCAGATCTGATTTTGTAATTCCTTTCAGGCAAGTGGATAGAAAGCTTTGTTAACAACTTCTGCTTATTGAGTTATCGTATAAATCATTAGTTGATTCATCACTATGAAAATTCAGGAATGCCGGCTATAATGTGCTATGCTGATCAGGTGTCTGCTCTGCTCTGATTTTGGCATCAATGTGGTGACCTCCCAGGAGCAGGGGACCACTTGGTTGCCTAAGGAGGGGTAAACCAGCCCAGGTCGGAAATGGAGCAGGTCAAAACTCCCGTGCTGATCAGTAGCAGCATCGCACCTGTGAATAGTCACTGCCCTCCAGCATGGGCAACATAGTAAGACCCTGTCTCTAAAAGACAAAAAAGAAGAAAGAAAGAAAGAAAGAAAGAAAGAAAGAAAGAAAGAAAGAAAGAAAGAAAGAAAGAAGAAAGAAAGAAAGAAAGGAAGGAAGGAAAAATCAGGAATGTCATTTATATAGTGATTAACCTGTTTTTTCATTGGGACATATGCTGACATATGTGCCCTTTAGATCCATATTGTGGTCAGAAAATTAGCAGTTAGCAATAAGCCTTTATCCTGCTTATTTCTCTGTTGCCATTGAGTTTTCTTGTCACAGTAGTGAGAAAATAGATGGCATGGCACTTCTGGCTTGGAAGTCATTGAGAGAGTGAGTGAATGGAAGAGGAGAAGGGAAGTGAACGACTAACAAACCCAACTCTACCAAACCAGTGTCTTCATGAGTGCTGGAACAATAAGCACGCCATGGTGGTTCTCATTCCACAACCATTTATTCATTCAGACAAATAGAGCCTACTATGAGCACACACTAGGAAGACACAAGGTCTGACCTCGAGAGCTCACACTAGGACTTGCCCAAAAGTGGGCCCATCAAAGGTGCTGAAAAGAACAGGTGTGCATTTGCAATCAGCAGGCTGCCTCCCCTTTTCACAAGGCACAATGGATTGAGTTATCTTCCACATTCCTCAGTCCTGAACTTACCTGTTATTAGTAAAGTTGAGAGGGACAGGCTCAGAATGATTTAGACAAAAGAGGAGATTGATTGGAAGGCATATAACAGAAAGTTCAACAACCAAATCACAGGAAGGGCACGGCATCAGGGATGAGGGAACCAGCAAATCCCTCCCTCCCTCACCCCTGCTCTCCATTCCACACTCCTCTCTGGCCAACTCACTTCCTTCTCTCTCTGTGGAGAGGGGCTCTCCCCACAATGGTGGTGCCCCAGCGTCACATCTTCCAGACTCTATCCTTCTCCTTCTCTGTCTCCTTAGTAGGCTCAGCCCCCTACCTGCTCATCAAATGCTGGAGTTCCTCCAGGCTGCATCCTAGGCCCTCTTACTCCCTCCCTGAGATCTCACTCATGTGAGGTCAGTCACCACCTCTACCTAAAGGATTCTCAAATGTATTCTCCAACACAGACCTTTCTCCAGGCTCTAGGCCTATGTATCCAAATGCCTTCCTGATATCTGCTCTTGGGTATCTCAAAGGCATCTGAAACTTTCCCCTTCTTTCTTGGTAACAGAATCCCCATGTTGTTGGAAGTGGCAATGAACTCAGTGAAAAGACGACATTTCCCAGCATCCCTTGCAGCCAGAGGTAGACAATGAGATATAAATGGAAGTAGATTGAATTCCTGCAAAAGTCCTTCACAAAAGCCTGATTCAGCTGGATGTTTTGCCATTTTCATTGTTATGGCTTCCTCCTTCTTCTGCCTGGCATGTGAACATAATAGCTAGTGCTACAGTGGTCATCTTGAGACTGTGAGAACTTGAAGATGGAAACTAGCACTCAAAATGGCAGAGAGAGTGGTAGAAGGATCTTGGGATAAAGGTACCTATTTCCTAGCTTTAGACAACTTTTAGGTGAGAAATTATAAATTTCTATCTTATTGAAGTCCCCTCTATTTATAACTAGAAGCCAAACACAGTTCCTAACAGATATAAGAGCCTCCTCCTACCCTTCCAGCCTTATAGGGAACCTGGCCCCCCTGCACCCTTCCCCCTCTCTCGTCACACTGCCCTCTTGCTCTCCCTGCGCTTGCCATGCCCTCTCCTGCCACTCAGTCTTCTCACATGCCATTTCCATTACCTAGATCTCAGCTCTGCCATTGTTTCCTCGGGGAAATCATCCTTGACCTACTTCCCCAGGTAGTTCCCCCACCACAGGTTCTCAAAGTGCCACCAGCCTCTCCTTTTTTGCATCCGTCTTCAGTGTAATTTTATATTTATTTGCATCAGCTTTGGACTCACACATATCCCTGTCACTACATTGTAAGCTCTGGGGAGGCAGGGACTTTGACCTTTCCTTTTCTTACTACTGTATTTTTATACCTAAGCACAGTATTATAATGAGTGTTCACCCCAAAAGAGAAAAATGTTGAATACATTAATGCACCACAAAAGAATTACTCAGACCTCTCTGGTCTATGTTTTTTAAATCCTGGGGAAGAATTCTGAACGGCCTAGCTAGGACCGAGTTTCTACCTCAGGACTGTGGCCAAGAGCAGGCTCTATAAGAACGTGGCTGGCTGGGTGCGGTGGCTCACACCTGTAATCCCAGCACTTGGGAGGCCAAAGCAGGATTATCCCCTGAGCCTGGGAGTTCGAGACCAGCCTGGACACCAAGCCAGACCCAGCCTCTAAATAAAAATAAAAAATAAAATTAGCCCGGTGTGGTGGCATGTGCCTGTTTTCCTAGCTACTTGGGAGGCTGAGATGGAAGGATGGCTTGAACCCAGGAGTTTGAGACTGCATTGAGACAATGATTGCACCACTGTACTCCAGCCTAGGTGACAGAGCAGATCGTGTCAAAAAAAAAAAAAAAAAAAAGAAAGAAAGAAAGAACATGGCAGCCCCCATTCAAATCACATGTCCAGAATAGGGAAAACAATAATCCCAAAAGAAACGAAAGGAGATGGGCAGAACAATAAACATCCACACTCTTAAGGCCATCCTTGATGCATATTTTAATATGATTTTACCTGGAGGAGAGCCTGTGGAAGGAGAGTACACAATATAACTTGGCTCAGGTCCTCCATGCCCTAGGAAAGGATGTGGTCCCCAAACTCCTCTACATAAGGCTGGGACAACCTTGTCATATTCCCCCGTGGTCTATTATGCATTCATTGTCAATAGATTAAAAAATGAGAAACCCTGTTTTATCTGAATTTATGATTCCCATTCAGCTCAACAGACACCTAGAATAAAATATAAGCTCTTCGCTTAGCCCAAAGCCCTTACCCCCTCATACCTTCACTCCTTCCTGCCCCCATTGAGTTCCATCCACTCAGGCCTCCTCTGATTTCTCAAAGCCTGAGCTCACTCCTGCCTGGGGAACTTTACACTGCTGTCCCCCTCTGCCTGAAACTGTCTGCCCCTAGATCTGGGCAAGGCTGGCTCCTGTGGAGGCCGAGCCAGCAGAGCTGCCAGTTTGGGCACTGCACAAAGATGCTGGACTGTGGGGGTGGTGATAATCTGAAATTCAGTCCCAGTGCTGTCTGCTAAGTCTTGTGCTCTGAGAAGAGGTGCAGTTTTCTTACCCAAATACAGCATCCTATAGCAAAGTCAAGGGTCCTTGGGGCTACATTTGGCTAAAGGGGAGATCTTTGTCTAATTTATATACACCACATAAGGCTAGTAGTGGTGGCTGGGCTAGAGGGCCTCCTCATCAGAGCTGGAGAATTTGCTCCCCTACTGGATGATGACCATGTGGCTAAGTTGACACTAGAGCCAGAATTTTGAAACTTAGGACAAAGGCCACCTGGTCACCAGTTGACCCCTCTAACTGAAGATGAGGGAGAGGGAGTTTCAGAGGGTGATCCTGAAAGCTGGTTCTGGGCTCTGCCTGTCTCCGTACTCTTTCAGTTCAGTTACTTCTTCACCTATGCATTCCGTGTCCCACTATCTGAACTCCCAGCTGTGTGAACCAGGGATTACAGACCCTACTTTCAGGGATTTTGCAGTCCACAGGGAGATACAAATAAAATAATCACACCAACAACCTGGACATTAAACTGTGATGAGTGCCAGGTGCAGTGGCACACGCCTGTAACCCCAGCTACTTGGGAGCCTGAGGCAGGAGAATCGCTTGAACCTGGGAGGCAGAGGTTGCAGTGAGCTGAGATTGCGCCACTGCTTCCAGCGTGGGCCACAGAGCTGGACTCCGTCTCAAACAAACAAACAAAAACTGTGATGAGGGCCAGAAAGGAGGAGTGGGTAGGCTTTGAGAGCACGAGGTGGAGGGACTTGACCTAAGGTGGAGGGGTGGGGGTGAGAAGACGTCCATGAAGAAGTGATTCCAGTTGAGAATAGAAGGACAATGGCCGGGCGCGATGACTCATGCTTGTAGTCTCAGCACTTTAGGAGGCTGAGGTGGGCAGATCTCTTGAGCCCAGGAGTTCAAGACCAGCCAGGGCAACATAGGGAGTGCCGGTCTCTACAAAAAATAAATAACTAGCTGGGTGCAGTGGCATGTGCCTATAGTTCCAGCTACTGGGAGGCTGAGGTGCAAGGATCTGCTTGAGCCTGGAAGGTCGAGGCTGCAGTGAACCATGAGTGTGCCACTGCACTCCAGCCTGGATGACAGAGTGAGGCTTCGTCTCAAAAAAACAAAAAAAGAGACTAGAGGGATGGGTAGGAGGTGACCAGGCAGAGAAAGGATGGGACATGTGGAAAGCAGTAGCCTGGTCCAAAGAAGTTCTTAGAGGAAAAACTTCAGCCGAATTAAATTTAAGAGTTTGAGCATAAAAGGATTAGCAAATCAGGCAGCCCGCTGAGCCAGAGTAGGCTCAGAGACTCCAGTGCAGTCACATAGTGGAAGAAGATTTATGGACAGAAAAAGGAAAGTGATGTACAGAAAGTGAGGTACAGAAACAGCTGGACTGAGGCCAGGTGCAGTGGCTCACACCTGTAATCCCAGCACTTTGGGAGGCTGAGGCAGACAGATCACCTGAGGTCGGGAGTTCGAGACCAGCCTAGCCAACATGGTGAAACCCTGTCTCTACTAAAAATGCAAAAATTAGCTGGGTGTGGGGTCATGCACCTGTAATCCCAGCTACTCGGGAGGCTGAGGTGGGAGAATGGCTTGAACCTGGGAAGCAGAGGTTGCAGTGAGCTGAGATCACTCCACGGCACTCCAGCCTGGGCCACAGAGCAAGACTCCATCTCAAAAAAAAAAAAAAAAAAAGAAGAAAAGAAAAGAAAAGAAACAGCTGGATTGGTTATAGCTCAGCATTTGCCTTATTTGAATGCAGTTTGAACAGTTGGCTACATTTGATTGGCCAAAACTCAGTGATTGGCACAAGAGTAGGCTACAGTCTGTTTACAATTCCATTTACGTTATAGTTCATGATGTACAGAAAAACATTTAGGCTGAACTTAAAATATGTAAAGAGGTAGCTTCAGGCTAAACTTGATTTAACAAAATACAGAGGCCTGGACCCAGCTCAGGGTGCAGGTCATGTTAGTGCCCAGAAGTGTTTCAAACAAGGCTTGTTGTCTTTTAAGCATCTGCTATTATTCATCACTGAGGTGACATCTGCATATCATTCTGGCAAGTTTTCCCTCAGGTCCAAGTAGAGCATGACTCAGTGGCATGTTGGAGAAGGTTTCCTTCAGCTCACAAGGGCTGACTGCGCATATCCCTTCCCAACTGCACATTCAGTGATGTCACATTGGTCTAGTGGCACTGTTGCTTATGGTGGCAGTATTTGCACCAGGGAAATCAGCACACACTGCAAAGCAGGGCATTTTGTTTTTCTTAGAGAGCTGATGATAAATATTTACTGGCATGCCATGGCATGAGCCACCTTTCACAGTCCCAGAGAAGATGCCCAATTTCTCAGAGCATCACAAATTTTCTTGAAAAGGTTGGATTTATGACAAAGTGACATGACAGCCTTTGGATCCTACCTCAGACAGCTGGAAAAAGACAGGTGCTGCCAACCTACTAAAGATCTAGCATGATTTCTGTCACTCATGGAATGTTTCCTGCAATCGGCTTTCAAGAAACAGAACTTCCTAACTGCTGTCATTTGAGGGGGATTGAGGGGGTTGGACTTGGCCAGTCAGCGCTGCTTGCTAATTCCCTCCATGGCCAGAGACTGTTACCACGTCCTGGGACAAATAGCAAAGGCACCTAGTACCTCATCTCTCTCCTCTGAGGACTAGCAGTTGATTAGCAACATAGGACAGTTAGAAATTATGGGTGTAGGCCAGGCACGGTGGCTCATGCCTGTAATCCCAGCACTTTGGGAGGCCGAGGTGGGCAGATCACCCGAGGTCAGGAGTTTGAGACCAGCCTGACCAACATGGCTAAACCCCATCTCTACTAAAAATACAAAAAAAATTTAGCCAGGCCTGATGGCAGGTGCCTGTAATCCCAGCTACTCATGAGGCTGAGGCAGGAGGATGGCTTGAGCCCGGGAGGCAGAGGTTGCCGTGAGCCGAGATTGCACCATTGCACTCCAGCCTGGGGCAACAGAGAGAGACTCTGTCTCAAAAAAAAATACAAAACAAAACAAAACAAAAAAAACCCCAAAAGCAAAGCAAAACATAAAAACAAACAAAAAGACCTCACAAATTATGTGTGTAATTCTGTAATTCTGATCCCAGTTTTCTACCACCCTAGTGCTTTTGGGAGGGCCTGATTCAGATGAAGAGTCTCCTGAGAGCATGAACTGTCTCAGGTATCCGTGTGTTCCTCAGTGTCTGGCCTGGTGACTGGCACACAATCTTGCACTAGATGCTGGCTTTTGAATTAATGCACGCTATGAAAGAGAACCCAGAAAGTTTGCACAGCTAGAGCTTCTCCTCACCCTGGGTCTTTGTGATTTGACTTGCTGGTGATTTCTATTTATCCTGCTAAACTCAACTCAGGAGAGGCTTGGAAGCCCTTCCTAGTACGCTGAGACTGGGGAGATATGATACTCCTTATCACAAGGTATCACCAGTATCTGTCCCCCCCGGTGGTTCTCCCCACTGTGAGTGTCTACATCTCATTCATTCCTCCAGTCCCAGTCCTTGGCACAGTGCTTGGTACAGAATAGGTGCCAGTGAATATTTAATGTGTGAATGAGGGGCTGAGGCTAGTGCAAACAGGAGCTTAAAGCTCAGGAAAGATTGGAGAAAGCCACACTTAACAAGCTCCTTCTGTATGCCAGGTATTTGAAGGACAGCGCAGAACATGCCACTCCAAAATATGCTACTTTGGCATAGGATTATTTTGAGCTGACAACCACTGAGAAGAAGCAGATACATGAAAGGCTCTCTGCTTGCCCTCTATTTGCCCAAAAGCAAGACACAAATTTTTTTTTTTTTTTTTTTTGAGATGGAGTTTCACTCTTGTTGCCCACTCTTTTTACTCTCAGGCTGGAGTGCAATGGCTCACTGCAACCTCTGCCTCCCAGGTTCAAACACTTCTCCTGCCTCAGCCTCCTGAGTATCTGGGACTACAGGCATGCGCCACCACGCCCGGCTAATTTTTGTATTTTTAGTAGAGACAAAGTTTCACCATGTTGGCCAGGCTGGTCTCGAACTCCTGACCTCAGGTGATCCGCATGCGTTGGCCTCCCAAAGTGTTGGGATTATAGGCATGAGCCGCGGCGCCTGGCCCAGGACACCAATTTGTAAAGGTTTCTCATCCTCTCCTCTCTACTAGGAAGGACAGAAGTTAATCACTGGCGAGAAGTCTAGACCCTTATAAACCCAGAGAGGGCACCAGAGGAATATGCATAGCACACCTTACTCACTAGCCCTTATCTTCCATTGGTTTCCCACAAGCCCAAGTTCTAACCACCCTTTTAAGTTATTCAGCACAGGGTACTCCCATACTTACGTGTGATGCACATGTTAATCTATTTTTCGTCAGTTGAATTTACAGGGCCCCAGCTGGAAAATTTAGTTGAGTAGAGGGAAAAAGATTTTCCTCCCCTACGTATTGTACAAAGTCCTTGCATACTTTCTCTCTTTCAATTTTTACAACAACCCCTTGAGGTAAATTCTACTATTCCCATTTTACAGAGGAGGAACTGAAGATCAGAGCTGTTAAGTAACTTACTCAAAGTCGCACAGCTCATCACAGGAGGGGCTCCTATTAGGGTCCAAATATAACGTTGTGCCTTCTACTGTACAGTGATGTAGGGTGGGTTGGAGTCAGAACACTCAATTGCAGCCCATGAGACACTGCTGGGTGGGTATAAGGACCCCTTTCTTTGCCTGTTCCTTGCCTGCAACATCACCACCTTCACCCCTTGAAGCCAGTTTGTCTGCATATTGATTTGATTTAGGCTTACAGGACTTCAGGGTCTATTTCCGTTGTGCTTCTCAAGGAACATTTTGCAATATTTGTTTCATTCACTTCAAGTTCGGAAGACTTATGTTTTCCCGTTTATGGGAACAGGGACCAAGAAGCTGATGGAATCAGTAAGTGTATTCTGCTGAAACTCTTGACCAGTGTGTCTTACAGTGAAAACTAAAACTAAAATCCTAAGCCCACAGTCAACTGCATGGACCCCCTCTTGGTCAAGGAGAACCCCCGAGACAGCCGAAAAACAGACTACCTGGCCATAATGGGAAGGAGGGTGTCAGACCTGCCTCATTATACCCAGTCCCTTTTGGAGTTTAGGCACAACTGGCCAGCCTTAATGTTAAAATAGAGATCACAAGACTGACAAAACAGATTCTTTGTGGTACTAAGATTCCAGATTTTAAACCATGCAAGGCCAGGGTGAAGTCATGCCTGCAGGCCATCAATTTTGCTATGTAGCATCCTTATCTTAATTTAAAACATTCTTTTCTGCTGACGCCAAATTTTAGACAGAGCCTTACTCCTTTAACCAACTGTAAATTAAAGAATATCTGAATCCACTTATAACCTGTAAGCCCTCCACTTCAAGATAACCCGCCTTTTTGGGTCAAACCAATATATACCTTCCATGTATTGATTTATGTGTTTGCCTGTAACTCTTGCCTCTCTAAAACGTATAAAACCAAACTAATCTGACTACCTTTGGCACACTTTTTTTTTTTTTTTTTTGAGACAGAGTCTCGCTCTGTTGCCCAGGCTGGAGTGCAGTGGCGTGATCTCGGCTCACTGCAACCTCTACCTCCCAGGTTCACGCCATTCTCCTGCCTCAGCCTCCTGAGTAGCTGAGATTACAGATGCCTGCCACCACGCCTGGCTAATTTTTTGTATTTTTAGTAGAGACGGGGTTTCACCATGTTGGCCAGGCTGGTCTGAAACTCCTGACCTCAGGTGATCTGCCTGCCTCGGCCTCTCAAAGTGCTGGGATTACAGGCGTGAGTGACCTCGCCCGGCCACCTTTGGCATACTTTCT
Source organism: Symphalangus syndactylus (assembly GCF_028878055.3). NCBI lineage: Eukaryota > Metazoa > Chordata > Mammalia > Primates > Hylobatidae > Symphalangus > Symphalangus syndactylus. The sequence goes on from NC_072436.2 coordinate 79,960,399, forward strand.
TGGGACCTCTTGAGGCTGTGTTTCCCCAGGCCATGGTCACTCACACTGGCTCAGAATAAAACTCTTTAAAATATTGTACACAGTTTGTTTTTTTCCATTAACAGAATGTAGCTCCAGGATAACCTGCATCAGAATCCCTGGGGCCATGGGTAAGATTTAGCGTCTCAGCCCATAGAGCAGGTCTTTGGATGTGACCCTGAAATATGCATCTTACCCAGGAACCCCTGTCTGAATGTTTTGAAGGAACTTTCAAGGACCTGTTTAAAATGTTAAGGTACAATTTACATAGAGCTAAGTACACAAATCTTAAGTGTATTATAGCTAGAATTTTTATATAAGGATACACATTTTAACCTAATTACACATTTGCGGAATAACCATTCAAATCAAGATAGGGAAGAAAAATTTCCCTCTAAGTCTTCCCAGAGGTGCATACTATTCTGACTGTCACCATGGGCTAGTTTTGGTTGTTCTTGAACTTCATAGATCATACAGGGCATACTCTTTTGCATCTGTTTCCTTTTAGTTATACTATGCTTTTGCAATTTGTCCATGTTGTATGTGTAGCAGTAGTTAGTTCCTTTTTACTGCTGGTAAAATTGCATTGTATGAATATATCCCCATTTACTTATATATTGATTGTCTTGTTGAAGTTCATTTCGATTGTTTCCAGTTTGTGGTTATTATGAATAAAGCTGCTGTGAGCATTCTTGTAATAGTCTTTTGGCTGTCTTGGGCACTTGAGGATTTCTTGGGCAACTACCTAGGAGTGAAACTGCATCAGGCTTAAGGTTTGACAGAGAGGTAGGTGAGGGCTTATATATAACCATGAACAAACAGTGCATGTTGGGCAGGAACATCAACAGTTCCCACCCCAAAGGAAGAGAAGGCCTGGGTGGGGCACTTAGTGGCTGAGCCTAGCTCATGGACTTCGAAAAGGTGATATTGAGGCTGGGCATGGTGGCTCACGCCTGTAATCTCAGCACTTTGGGAGGCTGAGATGGGAGGATCATGAGGTCAGGAGTTTGAGACCAGCCTGGCCAACATGGCAAAACCCTGTCTCTACCAAAAATACAAAAATTAGCCGGGTACGATGGTGTGTGCCTGTAGTCCCAGCTACTTGGGAGGCTGAAGCAGGAGCATCGCTTGAACCTGGGAGGTGGAGGTTGCAGTGAGCCAAGATTGTGCCACTGCACTCCATCCTGGGCGAAGAGCGAGACTCCATCTCAAAAACCCAAAAAATCAAAAGGTGATATTGCCCCCAAGGGGCTGAAAATTGTTTACTGAGAGGGATGTGTATGTGGAAAAAAATCTTAGACATTACAATGATTTGTGGCCTTTAGATATGCTGACATACAGTAATGTCATGGGGAGAGGAGCGATAAGAAAAAAAATATCTTCCAAGGCTCCTGAGGGGGTGAAAATGAAAAAAGCTCGAGAAACATCAGTCTAAATAAGTCTGAACTTTCTCATATCTCCAAACCAGAACCTGCAAGGGTGATCTCACTCTTTGGTCAAGTAGAGTAAATTGGGAATAATAAGCCTCACAATGCAGAGATGCCCAGGGAAAACCAAACAGCTAGGCCAGGTGTAGTAGCTGCCATCTGTCATCCCTGCACTTTGGGAGGCCAAGGCAGGTGGATAGCTTGAGTCCGGGAGTTCAAGACCAGCCTGGGCAACACGGGGAAACCCCATCTCTATAAAAAATTCAAAAATTAGTCAGGAGTGGTGGTACATACCTGTAGCCCTAGCTACTAGGGAAGCTGAGGTGGGAGGATCACTTGAGCCTGGGAGGTTGAGGCTGCAGAGAGCCAGGATCGTGATGTGGACAGGAGACAGGGAAGTACTGGGTAGAAGAGGGTGGTTTCCCGGCAAAGACCTCACCCTCAAGCCTGAAGACCTGTGGCCCTAAACGAGGACAGGCATTCCTGTTTTCACGCCCCAAAAGTTGCCTTTTGGCCTGCCATGGCCCCTCTCCGGTACCATCCTGTACCCATATAAACACCAAACCCCAGGCTCCAGAAGCAGACAAGCGGGTGAAAAGACGAGAAGTCAAGCAGATGCAGGGCGGAATGGAGGGTGCGGCAGAGAAAGAGAGAAGAGGAGAAACATCTGAATGCTGAGAGGAGTTGGGCTGTTGGTGGTGGGAGAGGAGTTCAGCGCTGGACGGCCCGGCTCCAGGGGAAGACTGTCTTCCCACTCCATCCCCTGCTTCCATCTCTCTATCCATCCCGCTGAGAGCCACCTCCACTACTCAGTGAAATTCTCACATTTATCCTTCAAGTCCGTGTGTGACTGGTTTTTCTGGGATGCTGGACAAGAGCTTAGGATACAGAAAGCTGTCACATTGGCCCTCTGCCCTTGTAGAAAGGCAGAGGGTCCACGGAGCTGGTTAACACTCGAGCCGTCCATGGACCGCAAGGCTGAAGGGGCACACTGTAACACACGCCCACTTGGGCCCCTGCACCTGTGCATCTACGTGCTCCGCCTCCCTTGAGGGCTTTGAGCAACGGTGGCGGTGGCGACCCAACAGGTGAGCCACACCCCTGTCATGCATCCTGCGAGGGGGATCAGGGAACTCTATCATTTCGGTCATGCCACTGCACTCCAGCCTGGGAGACAGAAAAACACCCTGTCTCCAAAATAAATAAATAAAACAAAAACTAAAACTAAAACTCCCAAATCGCTAAATTCTTGTGTGCATGTCGGGTAGGGCAGGGGCTTGTAGGCACAAGGACACAATAGCGCCCTGAAAGGACAGGTAAGTAACCACAGTCTAGATAGATCCTGCTCCAGTCGGCACAGGGACCACCTGGCCTGGAAGAGGCAAAGTTTCTTGGGTTCACACCTTTCGTTGGGGGAGGAAGTGATGAATGTCTCCGTAGGCCCTGCTGGGCGTCACTGAAGATCAGATCTGGCGTGGAGGAAGCTCAGGAACCACAACACAGCCGCCACAGTCGAGGCTTACTCGGCACCTCTCACCCATTGTTCTCCTTTAACTCATGCGTGCTGTTTCCGCCCTCAGCAGGTCTTCCCTTGTGAGCGAATGGAAAGAAAGTAAAAAAATCTGGAAAGAATGAATGCGCCAAAGAGAGAGCAAAAACCATGAATCAAGCCAGAGGGAGACACACTCAGCCCACAGACACCAGAAAGGAAGAAGGGAGGCTTTGAGAGAAGGCTTGCAGCTCTCCTTCACCCCTGTTCTCTGTAAGCCAGGTGTCTGGTGGGCCGCTCACTGCATCTGAGGGATATGTGGCCAGCTGTGAGAAGGACCACAGGGGCAGTGCACCCCACCAGGCCAGGCACTGCCTTCAGCCCTGGATGACACATACCGGCAGTGTAGGACGGTGGTGGAACCCACTCATAACCAGTGTGGCCTGAGCAGGTTTCAGACCCATCCATTCTTTAGCTTTCTGTGCTTTGGTCTCCTCATCTGCAGAACAGGGCTGGGAATAATGGTCTCTTCCTCACTGTGGTGTTACGAGGATTCAATTGGTGAATATATGTTAAGTACTCAGAACAGATCTTGGGACATAGTCTCGCTATGTGGGCACTGGCTTTTTTTTTTTTTTTTTTTTTGTGAGACAGGGTCTCGCTCTGTTGCTCAGGCTGGAGTACAGTGGCAAGATCATGGCTCACTGCAGCCTTGAACTCCTGGGCTCAAGGGATCCTCCCCCCTCAGCTTCCTAAATTGCTAGGACTACGGGTGTGCTGCTGTCCCTGGCTAATTTTAAATATATATTTTGTAGAGATGGCGTCTTGCTACGTCACCCAGCCTGGTCTTGAATTCCTGGCCTCAAGTGATTCTCCCACCTTGGCCTCCCAAAGCATTGGAATTACAGATGTGAGCCACCACGCCCCACCAAGGACTGGCTTTTATTATTACAAAAAAACAAGTGATACCGGCCCTCAAGTTGCTCCCACACTAGGGAGGGTACCACCTTTCTATTTCTTATTCAACTGAAAAGGCTGACAGGAAAGAATGACTTTAATAATACTTTTGCCTGTTCTTCTCTAGACTTCAGGCAGGGATACTGCTGCCCCCTTGGGGTTGTCATTTCTTGACTGACTCACTTTTCCCTTTTTTCCCCCTCAGCAGCCAGGCTCCCAAAGGGGATGATCACTGACTTTGGGGTGGGGGTGGGATATGTAGCCAAGAGGAAATGTTGATCGAGCCCCTGATGACTCATGAGTCACTGTACGTTGGACTCCACAGGGTGAGGTCACAGTACAGACAGGGAGCCCAAGCTCAGGGTCTGAAATGGAGCTCGGCCAAGAAATGGAGCTGTTTTCACATGAGGGATGCTTCAGAGCCGTGGCGGTAACTGTGGACCCTGCACATCACATTCTTTTCCTTCCCATGTTAGTTTGTTACGAGGGATATGATGAGGTGGGGTCACGAAAACACAGGTACGATTGATTCCTCTGCTTGTTGGTGTGGCTTTCAGGGGCCCAGCTTATTTGTTCTGTGTCCACCTACCCATAGATCCCTCAACCTCATTGGGAAGCCATGGAATGAATTATTCTAGCATCACAGGTTGCATTCTCCAGGAAACAGTTTCCACGATGGCAATTTGTGCACAGAAAGTTTACTGGGGAATGCTGTCAAGATCAACACCTGTGCGGAGAGAGGAGGAAGCCAGATGAATAGAGGAAGAAGCTGAACTTTAATGCTGTGGAAACAATGGCTTCCGCCAATGCTACAAGGAGCTCCGGAGCAAGGACGGCCCTTTGAAATTGGAGCATAGGGCAGGTTGCTACCCTTGCACTGACCATGGGATACGGGCTGCCCTAGAAAGTAGTAATGGCCTTGAGTAAGGCAGCTTCTCCTCAGCCCAGGGCAAACCCTGGAAAAGATGTAGCTGCAAGCTCTAGCTGCCAACACTCCTGGGAGCTGGCATTATGAACATCTCTACTGCAGCCCAGCATCCACCACACTGGGCATAGGCTTTAGACCTTCCTTACTTTTACCAAGTGTGTGTGTTTGTTTGTTTGTTTGTTTTGACAGTCTCACTCTGTTGCCCAGGCTGGAGTGCAGTGGTGTGATCTTGGCTCACTGCAACCTCTGCCTCCAGGTTCAAGTGATTCTCCTGCCGCAGCCTCCAGAGTAGCTGGGATTACAGACATGCACCACCACGCCTGGCTAATTTTTTGCATTTTTAGTCAAGACGGGTTTCACCATGTTGGCCAGACTGGTCTCAAACTCCTGACCTCAGGTGACCTGCCCATCTCGGCCTCCCAAAGTGCTGGGATTACAGGCATGAACCACCGCACCCAGCCACTGCCACAAGTTTAAATCCTTTGCATTCTCTACCATCTTTAAGTATAATAGTTACGGACAGAGGTTTTGAAGTCTGACGCTTGTGTTCACATCCCATTCCTACCATTCATTTGACAATATTTATGGAGTATCTCTCTATTTCAGGTGCTGTTCAAGGCACTGAGGGTACAGCAGGGGATAAAAGAGATAAAAGCCCTGCCTCTGGGGCTGATGTTCCATAAGCGACAGGAGGAAATAGATGATTAAAAGAGAAACGTAGAATACACGGTGATTAGTGCCATGTGATAAAATATACTTATTACACTTAAAAAACTAAGTGGGGCATGTGGGGGCCGGACGGGGGGGAGGAGGGAACTCAGGAAAGGCTTCCCTGAGAGGTGTGGCCATGGAGAGATCAGGCAAGCTGGATTTGGGGTTGGGGGAAACTGTGCAAAGGCCCTGAGAAGAAGGTGTGCTGGGGGTGTACATGGCACGCAACGAGGAAGAGAGAATGGGTAGAGAACAGGGTTTCAGAAGTAGGAGATAAAATCAGAGAGGTTTATATGAAATATCCAGAACGGGCAAATCTATAGGCACAGAAAGCAAGTTGCTTAGGGCTACAGCAGTAGGCACAATGGGAAGAGGTGACTTTGGGGTGCAAGTTTCTTCTTGAAATAATGAAAATAACCTGAAAGGCACTGAGATGACAACAGCTGCACAGCTCTGTGAATATATGGAAAGTTATACAATGGTTTTTTCAATGTACGCTTTAAATGACTGAACTGTGTGGTGTGTGAATTGTATCTTAATAAAGCTATTTACTGTGTGTGGGTTTTTTTTTTTTTTTTTTTTTTTGGTGGAGTCTCGCTCTGTCGCCCAGGCTAGAGTGCAATGGTGCGATCTCAGCTCACTGCAACCTTCACCTCCCAGGTTTAAGAGATTTTCCTGCCTCAGCCTCCTGAGTAGCTGTGATTACAGGCACCTGCCACCATGCCCGGCTAATTTTTTTTTGTATTTTTAGTAGAGACGGGGTTTCACCATGTTGGCCAGGCTGCTTTTGAATTCCTGACTTCAAGTGGTCTGCCTGCCTCGGCCTCCTAAAGTGTGAGCCACTGTGCCCAGCGAATAAAGATATTTAAAGAATCAGAGTAGTGACTGACACGGGACTATACCATGCAGAGCCTGGTGGTCCACGGTCAGGATTTGCACTTTGACTCTGAGATGGGACACTACCAGTTGGTTTTAACCAGAAGAGTGAAATGATAAGATTTACATTAAAAAAGAATCCCAGGCTGGCACAGTGGCTCACGCCTGTAATCCCAGCACTTTGGGAGGCCAAGGCAGGTGGATCATGAGGTCGAGAGATCGAGACCATCCTGGCCAACATGGTGAAACCCCGTCTCTACTAAAAACACAAAAATTAGCTGGGCGTGGTGGCGCACCCCTGTAGTCCCAGCTACTAGAGAGGCTGAGGCAGGAGAATTGCTTGAAGCCTGGAGGTGGATGTTGCAGTGAGCCGAGATTGTGCCACTACACTCTACTCTGGCAACAGAGCGAGATTCCTTCTCAAAAACAAACAAACAAACAGAAAAAGAATCCCAGCTGAGACATGGTGGCTCACATCTGTAATCCCAGCACTTCAGAAGGCTGAGGGGGAGGATTGCTTGAGCCCGGGAGTTTGAGACCAGCCCAGGCAACTATTGCAAGACTCCATCTCTGTTTCAAAAATTAAAATAAATAACAAAAAAAGAAAAAGACTCTGTCTGCTGCTGTGTTGAGAATTGGCTGAAGGGGGACACTCGTGGATGCAGGGAGAGGAGCAAGGAGCTTAATGCAAGAATCCAGGTAAGAGGTGATGGTGGCTTCCAAGCAGGTGCTGGAAGCAGGGGCGCAAGTGGTTGAAGGTAGACATGCTTCGATATCAGAGCTGGCAGCAAGTGCCCCGAGTATGGCTGGCTGTGGGTGTGTGAGAGAGAGGAGCTGAGGCTTCTTGGTTCTAGCTGGTTCTGGCGTGGAGCTGCCATTTACTAGGATGGAGACAGCTGTGGAAGCAACACATTTGGGGTTGGAATCAGGAGTTTCTGTATGATGTGTGAAGTCTGAGAGGCCTGTGAGAGAGACCTCCTAGGCAATTGGGAATTGTGTCCAGAATTCAACATGGGAGCAGTCTGCGCAGGAGACTGTGCAGGAATCTAGGAGCCATCAGCATATCATGGAATTTATTCTTGAGACTGGATCAGACCCTCGGGAGGAGCAGAGACACACGAGCCACGGACAAGTGTCCGACCCTTTGAGGCTTATTGTCCAAGCTATAGGATATGTACCTTGCATGGTTGTTGTGAGTGAACAGCTGATGCAGAATGGACCCAGTGCTCAGTGGGTAGCTCTCTCCCACTGAATTTTTTTTTTTTCTTTTTTTGGTCTCAGAATAGCACTAAAGTCGGCTCAGCTCCCTTTGGATCTTAGTGTCTTCAGTCTTCTTTCTTTTTTTTTCTGTACCCTCATTAGAAGTGAAGGCTAATCCTCAGCCTTATTATTTAACTACTTGATCCAGTTCAGCACTGAGCACCAACTGAGAAAAAGCTGCTCTGCTAGAACATCAGCTACCTAAGGATCCCGGCCCACACTTTCCACTCCCCAGGGATGCACCTTCTAGTGGAGAAAACAGAAAACCCCATCGCCTTCCTGAGAATGTATGGCCAACAGCAAGTCTGTGCAGGTGCAACACTGGACTGGGGCTGGGGAGACATTAATTCAGACTGGGGACATTTGTGGGACTCATCAAGGAAGCAGAACATGAGCTTGAGCTTGAGAGTTGAAAAGGAATGTGTTGGGGAAAGATGAAGGGCAGATGGGGTGGGAGAGGAAGGGAGGGCAGCACAGGCAGATGTGACAAGAACAGACCAGAGAAATCCTTTATGGCTAAAGCAGGGTGTTTGTGGTGATAGGGGAGAGAGGACTCAGACTGGCTTGAGCTAGACTGGAGGAGTTGACAGGGGGCCACTCCATGTTAGCAAGCATCACCCATGGGTACACCCCGAGTTGTCTAGTTACCCAGAATTCCTCCCCTAAAATATTTTGGCTGCTCTCACTCTTAAGCCCACCACATCAACTAATTAGTTTCAATGAGACTGCCATTTTCTGCCCAGCCATCCAGGAGCTAACCTCCTCTGTTCCCGTCCTGTGGTTCTATCGCTGTGGCCCATCTCTTGCCAGCATCCTCAACTGTTTGCCTCTTTGGCTTTTGACCCATCATCTTATAAACTTTGAGTCCCGGATCATTTCAATAGCTTCTCTCTCTTCTTTTATTTCAGGATGTCAAGGTGGTTGGACAACAATCCTTCAACTGCATATGGCAGTAGCTTTGACTTTGTTGCCACTAGTCTCAACTGGGTCCTTAGGAGTACTGTTCCATTCTTTTATGCATTCTTACCCAGCTTAATTTTCCATTTTCCATGGTGGCCATGCCAAACCTTTGTTCCTCCTCTTAACTTGTTCTCAGCAAAGAAAATGGAAGGCTTTCGGGCTCATGCTCCTTCAACTGTTTGCCTTCCCTGCATGCAAACTTGTGTACTTTATTTTATTTTATCTTTGAGACGGGGTCTCGCTCTGTCACCCAGGCTGGAGTGCAGTACACGAACATGGCTCACTGGAATCAGGTGCTTCTTTATGCCACCACTCACAACAACCATGCAAGGTAGATCTCCTATAGCTTTGTTGTCAGACACTTGGCCATGACTTGTGTGTCTCTGCTCCTCCTGAGGGTCTGATCCAGTCTCAAGACTAAATTCCATGAATACACTGATGGCTCCTAGATTCTATCTCCTGCGCAGATGACTCCCATGTTGAATTCTGGACACAATTCCCAAATGCGTATGGCCTGTCTCATAAGCCTCTCAGGACTTCACATATCACAGAGAAACTCCTGATTCCACCCCAAAATGTGTTGCTCCTGCAGCTCTCTCCATCCTAGAGATAGCTTCCACCTCCTGGGCTCAATTGATCCTCCCACCTCAGCCTCCTGAGTAGCTGGGACTACAGGTGCACATCACCATGCCTGGCTAATTTTTATATTTATTTTTTATAGAGACAAGGCTTCACCATGTTGCCCAGGCTGGTCTGGAACTCGGGTGCCCAAGTAATCCACCTGCCAGGCGTGAGCCACTGTGCCTGGCACTTGTCTACTTATTAGCTGTCTATTGCTGTGTAATAAATTACTCCAAAACTGAATGTCTTAGAACAATAAACATTTATTATCTTATAGTCTGTAGACTCCGGTTTTGGTTTAGTTGGGTATCTCTCCTTCAGGGTCTCTCATAAGATTGCAATCAAGCTATTGGCTGGAGTTGCAGTAACCTCAAGGCTTGACTGGGGCTGAAGGCTCCTAAAGTCGTTCATGCAGCTTTACATAGGGTTGCCTTAAAACAATATGACAGCTGACTTCCCCCAGAGCGAGCAATCCAAGAGAGAACAAGACAGAGTGCCTGTGATATCATGATATATATAATATATTATATATATGTGTGTGTTTTTGTCCACAGTTCCTGGCTGATAACTCCTATAGTCCTTCTTAGGAGTTATGTGACTCCTAAGTGACTAAAACAATAAGCATATCTTTTGTTAAAGTATTTGTCCCTTTGTCCTTGGTTCCTAAAGTAGCTTCAGAATGATAAAGGTAAAAGACAGTGTTTTGTTATAATGTTGGGGCACTTTAGGCCTCAGGAAGCAGAATCTCTTTCTCTGACCTTCTCCTGCGCCCCTTTCACCTGATCTTTTTTTCTCCCCAAGGCAGTCCATAGGAACTAAAAGTATAATCTTCCCCCACCTTTCTGCCTTGGTACTGGTCATAAATAAATTCTCTGGCCTACCTTGTCTGATTGTAGGTTATAAGACCCCAATTTCAGAAGGGGTTCTGCTCCATACCCAGGAGAAAGGAATGCTGCACAGAGGGTCAAGAAGAATCTGAACTGATGGGCCTAGTTGAATTTCCCCACTCAGCCTATTCGTATTAGATTATACCCTTTTTGTCCAATCACATTTCTACATGGTTGTCCAGGCTTCAGTCATGCCTATCCAATGAAGTCTCCAGGCCCAGGAAGACGGGGCATGGGAATCTTCTGAACAGCTGAACCCATGGAGGCTTCCAGGAAGGTGAATAAAAACTCATTAAAGAGGCCAGGCGTGGTGGCTCATGCCTGTAATCCCAGCACTGGGGAGTCTGAGGCAGGTGGATCACTTGAGGCCAGGAATTTGAGATCAGCCTGGCGAAACTCTGTCTCTACTAAAAATACAAAAATTAGCTGGGTGTGGTGAATCGCTTGAACCCTGGAGGCAGAGGTTGCAGTGAGCCAAGACAGCACCACTGCACTCCAGCCTCAGCAAGTCTTAAAATAAATAAATAAATTTTAAAATAAATAAATAAATAAAATAATAAATCAGTAAATGTAAGTGTTTCCCAGAGTTTCATGAGCCACTCCAGCAATGAATCATGCCTAAAGAGGGCATCATGGGAACCCCAACTTGAAGCTGGTCAGTCTGAAGTTATGGAGGCCTAGACTTGTGACTGGTGTCTGAATCGGGGGCAGTCATGTGGGAATGAGCCCTCAACTTATGGGATCTGATGCTATCTCCAGGTAGATGGTGTCAGTGTCAGAACAAAACTGAATTAGAAGACACCCAGCTGTGTCCACTGCAGAACTGACTGCTCGCTTGCTGGTGGGGAGAAATCTCCACACATTTGCTCACAGAAGTCTTCTGTGCTGATTACTGCGATATGACAGCAGAGGAAAAAGTTTGTTTTTCAATACAATGCCTAAGATGAAAGCCACATGCTTTTTATAACCTAATATATCAGAAGTGACATCCCATCACTTGTACAGTATTCTTTTTTTTTGAGGCAGAGTCTCTCTGTCGCCCAGGCTGGAGTGCAGTCGCACGATCTCAGCTCACTGCAACCTCTGCCTCCCGGGTTCAAGGGATTCTCATGCCTCAGCCTCTCGAATAGCTGGGACTACAGGCATGCACCACCACGCCTGGCTAATTTTTGTATTTTTAGTAGAGACAGAGTTTCTTTTTTCCTTTTTTTTTTTTTTGAGACGGAGTTTCGTTTTGTTGCCCTGGTTGGAGTGCAATGGCACGATTTCGGCTCACCGCAACCTCTGCCTCCCAGGTTCAAGTGATTCTCCTTGAATCTGGACCTGTGATTCTCCTGGATCAAGTGATTCTCCTGCTTCAGCCCTCCGAATAGCTGGGATTACAGGCATGTGCCACCATGCCTGGCTAATTTTGTATTTTCAGTAGAGACGGGGTTTCTCCATATTGGTCAGGCTGGTCTCGAACTCCCAACCTCAGATGATCCGCCTGCCTCTGCCTCCCCAAGTGCTGGGATTACAAGCATGAGCCACCATGCCCAGCCAAGACAGGGTTTCACTATGTTGGCCAGGGTGGTCTCGAACTCCTGACCTAAAGTGATCTGCCTGCCTCGGCCTCCCAAAATGCTGGGATTAAAGGTGTACACCACCACACCCAGCTATGTGAGTAGTATTTTATGTGCTAGAGGTGGGTCCATAAGTGTAGTGCCCACTCAAGGGGAGGGGTTACACCAGAGCATGAACACCAGGAGGCAGAGATCGTTGGGGGCCATCTTAGAAGCTGCCTACCACAACTTCTCTTCTTTCTATGTTTCTACTTGCCTCCAGGGCCAGTTCCTCAATATGTGCAAATGTCCCTGTCTTCTGGATGTGGCTCTATAGAGTATCTACCATTGTTCCATTGCCTCCTTCCCCTCAATCTTAAGCCATGTCCAGAAATCTCCCAAGTTAAAAATAAACCTTCCCTCCACCTTGATCTATGACCAGTAGTCTCTCCTTCTTTCCCCTGCAACTCTTCTTGAGAATGTGACCTTTCTTCTCTGCATTCACTTCCACCTCCACAGCACTGCTCTGCTAAGGTCATCAGTGACCTCCAAATGCCAAATCACATACGTACCTTTTAATCCTAGTCTTAGTTGTCCTCTGCAGCATTGAATGCCACTAACCCTCCTCTTCAGCTTCTCTTGTCTTGCTGACTTCACCTTTTTGGCCTCCTCTATCTTCACTTACCCCTAAATCTGAGATTGTCCAGGCTCTGCCCACACTCCTCGGCTTCACTCCCTCTGAATCCCCACCTCCCGTACTTCCAGCACCTCTATGTTCTGATTACTATTGCCGCTGTGAATTTTAGTCTTCCAACTCACATGTGAAAGAAATAACACAGGTTTTTTTGTTTTGTTTTTTTGTTTTTTTAGACAGAGTCTTGCTCAGTCACCCAGGCTGGAGTGCAGTGGCACCATCTCGGCTCACTGCAACCTCCACCTCCCAGGTTCAAGTGATTCTCCTGTCTCAGCCTCCTGAGTAGCTGGGATTACAGGCACCCATACCACGCTAGGCTAATTTTTGTATTTTTAGTAGAGACGGAGTTTCACCATGTTGGCCAGGCTGATCTCGAACTCCTGACCTCAGGTGATCCACTCACCTCAGCCTCCCAAAGTGCTGCGATTACAGGCATGAGCCACTGCACCCGGCCATGACACACTTCCTGACTTTGTTTAAATCAACTTCAATCTGATATTGAGCCGCCTTCTACTGAGCTGACAGGAAATTAATCTCAGTAATTGCTGAATGTCCCACATTCTACCCAGGGGTGTACCAAAGTCAGCTCCTCCTGGGAGGTCTTGCTAGGCAAAGGCACTGGTCTTCGGCTCATGCTAATCACTGCTGAGGTGCTCCCTGGTCTGACTGCATTGTCGCTTGAGGTTTAATAGCCTTGCTGCTTAGAGCAAAGGAATCTTTGGCAAAGTGAATGCTCCCAGGCCTGGGGTCCAGCCTTCCTGACTACACAGATCAAACCACCCCCTTGAGGACTTGTCACCTCCACCAGTGACCTGACATGGAGCAGCACCCAGACCCCAGTCTGCTGTAACCTGTTATTTCCTCTCTCCCAATCCCAGGGTGACTCTCTTCTCTCTCCTCTTGCAGCTCTCAAAGTCCTCACCCCACGAACACCAAACAAAGACAACCAGTATCTGTTCTTTATCTTGCAAAAACATCTCAGGAAAGGAACTAGGCCTGGCCACCAGCTTGGAATGCAGAGGAGGGAAAAACAGCAAACAAAACACAAATTAGCCTGGCACGGTGGCTCACAACTGTGATCCCAACACTTAGGGAGGCTGAGGCGGGAGGATTACTTGAGGCCAGGAGTTTGAGACCAGCCTGGGCAACACAGGGAGACGACTACGCTCCAAAAAAAAAATTTTTTTTAAGCTGGGCATAGTCTCAGCTACTTGGGAGGCTGAGGCAGAAGGATCGCTTGAGCCCAGGAGGTCAACACTGCAGTGAGCTGGGATCACACCACTGCACTCCAGTCTGAGCAAGAGAGTGAGACTCTGTTCCAAAAACAAACCAACCCACACAAATTAATACTGTCGGGAGCCTGGCAGTGGGGTTCAATACATGACACTCTTTTCTCCCTTGTGAGTTTAGGACACAGACTGAGTCCAAAACATTTGCCTTATTACTAATAGAGCTCATTGAAGACAGCGGCTTCGAGTGTGCTCCAAGCACGGGCTCTTCACAGTCAAGGCCACCCGCAAGTACAGCAGAGCCACTGCGAAGGGCAGGAAAAATGTAAAAGGGAGGAGCCACGGGGTGTGGCCGCACATGCTCAGTTCCTTCGCCAAGCTGACCAATCAGGTAAGCCACCCCTCTTGCTTGACAGGGCGAAGCCCAGAGCGGCCCGGAGTTCCTGCAGCAGGTCTGGGGAGATAGGAACCGAGATTCCCCCTTAACAAATATCCATAAAAATGACTCTGTCACGCTGTGAAGCCTGGACATCTAGCCAAGGCCTCTCTCCTGGGCTCCAGACCAGTATTTCCCATGGTCTACCGTACATCTCCACGTGGATGGCCATGAGGCAGCTCCAGTTCAACACCCCCAAATCTAAATTCAGGTCCCCTCTCCCCCAGCCCTCCCCTGGTATCTCAGAGTTGAGTAATGACAATACAGTCAGCCTTCCAATCCAAGGAAAGTGGGCACCCTCCTCCACTCTTCCCTGAATACAGTTTGTCAGCGACCCCATCCTTTCTACCTCCAAAGTTTGGAACGTATTCCTTTATGTTACTTTAGTTTCTTCTCCCCATCTCTTAGCCCACAGCAGGAGCCTCCTTATCCTTACCATCTCCATGCCTCTGTCTTTTCCTCTCCCTCTCGTGTCCATGGGAAGCAGGACTCCGTCTACATTCCAGCCTCATACCTTTTCCCCAAATGCAACTAATGCTCCTTTCACACAGCCCTACTACAACATCCAATTTCCAGAACCTTTCCAGCCTTCCACCTCCCCCAGCTTTCACCTGGAAAACTAATTGGCCTACAACATTCAGCTCTGGGGTTGTTCTTCCCCAACACCATCCCTGACCAAGGCAGAATTAAGGGGTCCCTCTGCAGTGCTCCCAACAGTGCAGCATAACCTAGATGTTTGTCAGCTTTCTACCAGTCTGAGAGGTCCTTCAGTGTAGGGACAGGTTTAAATCTTGTTTATGCTCTGGGTGCCTAGCTAGCTCAATGCCAGGTGGATGCTAGGCGCTCGATAAACATTTATGGAAGGAATAGCCATGTCCCACGGGCCCCATCAATTTAACCTTGTCAAACCCATAGCATCTTTTCTTCTCTCCTTCCCCATGCCCTTCACCTGGTGACCTTGGTGCAGCTAATTGGTTGAAGAGCTCACAGGGAATTTAATGGTGCTTTCCCTCTGGTGTGCTCAGCTGGAGGCAGGCAAAGCAGGCTTCTCAGCAGGCAGTGAGTGGGCCATGCTAGAGGAGCGACTGCTTTGTGCAACCTCGGGGCCTCCTGCAAATCAGACTCAATCGCCTTCACTTCCTGTGCTTAGGGAGATTAGATACTGCCTAATCAACGCCAATTTTTTTTCTTTTCTTAATATTTGAAACTACCAAGTACCAGTTGCCATCCTAGTGGGTGGCTTTCAGAAATCCCCTCTTTTCTGGTGTTTGACTTCTTGTGAGTTTCAAGAAACCAATCTATTTGGAAAGAACCTGCACATAGAAGTTCTTTGAACTGCTGAGAAGCCCTGGCAGGAAGTGACTTGGGATCTGGGTTAGAGAGTTTTGTCTCACTCCCGGGAGAGGTGGGAGTAATGAGATACAGTTGCATCTGGGTGTGGGTGTGGCTTTAGATCATTCCTGTGGCCATCTCTCCATGTGTGGCCCATTTTCTAAGTCAGAGCTGAAATTAGGATGGCTGTTTCTGCTATAGAACATCTATTACACATTGGTGGTGCACTCTGCCAGGCATTCTGGGAGTCCTGGGCTGGCAGAGATGAGCTTGATAAGCTTTTTCATCTCAGTTTAATGTGAAAATCTTTTGTTGTTGTTGTTTGTTTTTTTGAGACAAGGTCTCACTGTCACCCAGGATGGAATGCAGTGGTGTGATCACGGCTCACTGCAGCCTCAACCTCCCAGGCTCAGATGATTCTCCTCCCTCAGCCTCCCGAGAAGCTGGGACCACAGGCATGTGACACCATGGGCGGCTAACTTTTTAATTATTTATTGAGACAGGGTCTTCCTATGTTGCGTCGGTTGGCCTTGAACTCCTGGGATCAAGTGATCCATCTGCCTTGGCCTCCTGAAGTGCTAGGATTACAGGTATGAGCCACCATGCCTGGCCCTATTATAATCTGTAAGTGAACTAAAGTACTCAGTGAAACTTTTTCTTTTCTTTTCTTGCCAGAGACAGGATCTCACTTAGTTGCCTAGGCTGGAATGTGGTGGCACAATCATAGCTCACTGTAAACCTTCAACTCTTGGGCTCAAGCAAACCTTCCTCAACCTCCCAAGTAGCTGGGACTACAGGCACATACCACCATGCTTGGCTGATGTTTTCTTTTGTAGAGACAGGGGTCTCACTGTGTTGCCCAGGCTGGTCTTGAACTCCTGGCTTCAAGTGATCATCTCGCTTTAGCCTCCCAAAGTGTTGAGAATACAGGCATGAGCCACTGAGCCAGGCCTTCAGGGAAACTTTGTAAGAATTCAATGAGTTCTACACATTTCTCCAAATAAAACTGTTTTGAGAGGTATACTTGGAGAAGGGCTTGGTGACAGGGCAAAGGCCATGTATTTTCACACTATTGACAGGACGTGGAGATCTATTCCTCAGTCTGGCTGGAGAGACAGACACTGGCCTTCTTCCCCAATTCTTGTGATGTATTTTTAGAAGAAGGGATGCTCACTGTGGGTTAAGCACCATGCATAGTGTATGACATATGCTATTTCACGTAACTCATCACGCCACAGAACAATCTCTTGAACCCCACTTTATACTAGGAGCTTTTGGATTGCCTCTTTTAGTCCATTTAGCAACTCTTTGGGTGTAGACTCTGTTATGATTGTCACCACTTTTTCAGAAGAGAAAACTGAGGGACTGAGGCATTAACTTCCACCATTTCTTATAGTCAGTAAGTAAGTGCTAGAGCTGGCAACTGAGGCTAGGCCATTGAACTACAGAGCCTCTTAAACCCTTCACTGTTTGTCATATGAAATAAGTGTTGAGATGCCCACTTTACAGATTAGTAAACTTGAACCCAAAGTTTAAGCAATTTGTCCAAGGTCTCACAAGTGGTAAGAGATGTAGCTGAGGTATCTATGTAGGTCTGTCGGCTTCAAAGTCTACAACATTCTCCTACCCCCTACTGGTTAGACAGTGGATATATTAGTTTAAAAGTCAAAAAGTTCAGCCGGGCGTGGCAGCTCACGCCTGTAATCCTGGCACTTTGGGAGGCCGAGGCGGGCAGATCTCCTGAGGTCAGGAGTTCGAGACCAGCCTGGCCAATATGGCGAAACTCCATCTCTATTAAAAGTACAAAAATTAGCTGGGCATGTTGGCACATGCCTGTAATCCCAGCTACTCAGGAAGCTGAGACAGGAGAATCACCTGAACCTAGGAAACAGAGGTTATAGTGAGCTGTGATTGTGCCAGTGCACTCCAGCCTGGGCAACAGACCGAGACTCTGTCTCAAAAAAAAAAAAAAAAAAAAATCTCCTACTTTCCTATTTCTCATTCTTGATATCTGCTCCCTAGAGGCAAATATTTTCATCATTTTAAGACTTTTCTCCTACTTATTACTTACAAATTTCTAAATAACTTGCATATATTATTCTAGATTTTTGTCTTAGATATTTTCTACTCACTGCCACTGAAGATGAGGATTTCACACTCACACCCTGTCCTACCTCCCTCCCCGATTCTTCCGAATATAGTTACAATTTTTGGCTAGTTCAATATTCTCTATTCTCTACTTGTAAAGACTACGTGAACATTCACAGCCAAGCCATTGATGGCAGCAGCGGCCCATCTGGAGCGGTCGCTGCAAAGATGCTGGCTGCAGCAGGGAAGGTGCGTCCAGGGCTGCGTGTTCCATGGAGCCAGTAGGAGCCTGGAACAGGCGGGACCCCTGCCCACTTCTGAGTCGGCAGGGCAGGAGCCTGATGCTCCTGGGTGCAGCTGCAGCTACCCAGCCACGACTGCGGACCCAGGCATCCCTACGTCTTGGGGACCTGGGAAGCCCCTCTTCCCCCACAGGCTCGGAAGTGCCTGCTCCCGCTGCTTGGCCTTTCCCTGCTCCCGGCTCCCACTCCAGGGCAGAGCAAAGTTGTAGCCGAGCCTGGGTGCTGTCACGACCCGGCCAGGTGTGTGTGCGCTCAGAGTGGCACTGACACACCAGCCCCCTGCTGCCTAAGCCCTTCTGGACTTTGGGCACCGAGGAGCACAGGACGGGGGCCAAGGGGGTACTGAGGGTGGCTCCACGCGGGCCTGCAGGTGCCCCTTGGTAGGAACATCCTGGGCACCATGGATGATATGATTGATGGAGGCAGGAGGCAGACAGGCTCCTGAGTGCAAAGGGGCAGGTCCCTGGTGAAGCCCCAGCTTCAGGCCAGGGAAAGGGGCTGGGGTGCCAGTTCCAGGTGTAGTCTGTGGCCCAGAGTGGGAACTTACGGTGCTTTTTCTGGAGCCGCCCATGGCCACCCATGGACCAATCAGCATGCACTTCCTCCTTCTGAGCCCATAAAAACCTTGGGCTCAGAGAGACTCACGCAGATGTTGGGACTACCAGCTGCGGGAAGGAGCTCGCCACTTCGGGTCTTGGTTCGTCAGGATGAGCTGCCTGCAGAAAGGAGCTGTCCACTCCAAGTCTCCTCTCTATTGAGAGCTGGACACCTGTGGGGGTGACCTGCCTGCAGAAAGGAGCTACCAGCTTCAGGTCTTCTGAGAGCTGTTCAGCTGCTCAATAAAGCTCCTCTCCACCTTGCTCACCCTCCAGTTGTCCATGTACCTCATTCTTCCTAGACAGGGGAAAAGAACTTGAGACCCGCCGAATGGCTGGACTAAAAGAGCTGTAACACAAACAGGGCTAAAACACACTCCCCCACACTTGCCATGTTGTGGGTGACAAGAAAGAGCTGCGGCCCTTTGGGGAGCCCAGACCTAGATGCTCCCTGAGCCAGGACTGTGACCATGCTGTTTGGGGCTCTGCAGTTTGTGGCATCTCCAAGCTTCTGGGCACCACTGCATTCCCCTCATCCAGACACAGGTGCCCACAGTGGAAGCCATTTGTGGTGCAGCTGATCCAGTCACAGGCTTGCATGGAGCTGGTGCCTGGAGCTGCCTGCCCTGCCACAGCAGCCAGTGTGCTTTGTTGTGTGCAGTGGCCAGACCCCTGTGCTCACTTGCCCACACACCCCTCACCGCTTCATGCCTGGCATACATGCAGGTGTGCGATCCAGGCTGGTAGTGCAAACAGTGCAGCCTGCCAAGCTGAGAGGGCAGAATGAACCCAGTGGGCCCAAGCAAGACTTGGGCAAAGGCGCCACTGGCCACAGAGTTTTCCTGTAGGAAAAGCAACACCTGAAGGATCCTGTGACACCAGGTGAATGCTGCAGTTACATTTTTTTTTATTTAGCTTTTGGATTTCTCTGGAATATATATCATTTTAAAAAATTTTACTTGGTTATTTTTGGGCCAGGCGCGGTGGCTCACGCCTGTAATCCCAACACTTTGGGAGGCCAAGGCGGATGGATCACGAGGTCAGGAGTTCTAGACCAGCCTGACCAGCATGGTGAAACCCCGTTTCTACTAAAAATACAAAAAATTAGCCAGGCATGGTGGTGCATGACTGTAGTCCCAGTTACTCAGGAGGCTGAGGCAGGAGAATTGCTTGAACCCAGCAGGCAGAGGTTGCAGTGAGCTGAGATCACGCCACTGCACTCCAGCGTGGGCGACAGAGTGAGACTCCATCTCAAAAAAAAAAAAAAAAATTAGCCTGGCATGGTGGCACGTGCCTGTAATCCCATCTGCTCGCGAGGCTGAAGCAGGAGCGTCCCTTGAGCCCAGGAGGTGGAGGTTGCAGTGAGCTGAGATTGTGCCACTGCACTCCAGCCTGGGTGACAGAGCAAGACCCTGTCTCAAAAAAAAAAAAAAAAAAAAAATTAACTTGGTTATTTTCAAGCTCTTTGACAGAATCGTTAATATCTTCTCACAATGTTCAAGCATATCAGATAAGCTTTCATTTTCTTTTCTTTCTTTTTTTTTCTTCTTGAAGATATTCCTCCTGGATCCCTTTGTCTTTCTGCTCCAAGCTGGCCTGATGGGTAAGGAATGCTACGTAGCCATTATATTGGGAGATTAACTGTCCTCCCTATTTGAAAACCCCTGCTGATCTTTTGGAATATTTTCATGTTATAGCTACCCTGTGAGGTTTGAAGTGTAAGTGTTTCAGATGGGAGAAAACAAAGCATAGGGAGTTAAGTGTCAGTTAAATTTACACAGGTGCAAGCGGCAGAGCCTGGCTAGAACTGTGCTCTCTCCAGGAGGCACAGTGCCTCCTGCAGCCTGACACAAATGACCATCGTTGCCATTGGCCAGGCTACTCTCAAAAGTTCCGGATCTCATGGAACGACAGAGGATGGTGGGAATTTGATGCACACATCTCCATCTAACTTCTTTCGTAAGTAGAAGATGGGGTTGAGCACTTGGACTTTGAGTCTGCCACTTAATAGTTATGCAATTTGAAGCCGGTCATGTAATCCCTCTCAGCCTCAGTTTCCTCATCTGTAAAATAAGGATAATAGCGCTATTAAAAATAGTGCTAAGATTAAGTACCATAATATTTTAAAAGACACATTGTAAATACTTAGTAAACATTAAGTACTTTTTATAATTATGGTATAGAACTTCCCGGGAGGTAGTAATGCTTTTACTATCGGACCTCTGCAGTCCAGTATCCTTGAGTGTCTGGGCCATGTTGGGATATTATATAAGAGAGTGGTGTACACAATCAGATTATCTAAAGGAGTAGTTTGTGCATCTCATTTGTGCAAATCTTTGTTAGTAAGATATCCTTGTCATTCTTGAGTTTATCCCAGTCCACTCTCTGAGCATCTTGCCATCTCTTGGCCCACTGAGGTTAACTAATATTAAGATGAATACCTTCCAAATGTCTGAATTTATGCTTTTGGCATTTATTTTATGTATTTATTTTTTTATTTATTTAGCCAGAGTCTTGCTCTGTCGCCCAGGCTGGAGTGCAGTGGCATGATCTTGGCTCACTGCAACCTCTGCCTCCCGGGTTCAAGCAATTCTCCTGCCTTAGCCTCCCGAGTAGCTGGGATTACAGGCGCCTGCCACCACGCCTGGCTAATTTTTTTGTTTTTTTAGTAGAAACAGGGTTTCGCCATGTTGGCCAGGCTAGTCTCGAACTCCTGACTTCAGGTGATCCGCCTGCCTCATCTTCCCAAAGTGCTGAGATTACAGGTGTGAGCCACCACGCCTGGCTGCTTTTGGCTTTTACATTTTTTTCTTTATTGTTGATTGATGCAAAGATGTTCTTTAGGTAAGAATTCTTCCTTGGGGGCCGAGCATGGTGGCTCACATCTGCAATCCCAGCATTTTGGGAGGCTGAGGTGGGTGGATGGCCTGAGGTCAGGAGTTCAAGACCAGCCTGACCAAAACAGTGAAACCCCATCTACTAAAAATACAAAAATTAGCCGGGTGTGGTGGCGGGCACCCATAGTCCCATCTACTTGGGAGGCTGAGGCAGGAGAATTGCTTGAACCCAGGAGGCAAAGGTTGCAGTGAGCTGAGATCATGCCGTGGCACTCCAGCCTGGGTGACAGAGTGACGGTCCATCTCAAAAAAACAAAAACAAAAACAATTTTTCCTTGGGACAAAGGATTATCTATTCTTCATCTACTTTTCCCACTTCCTCCATAATACCATGCTTTATAGAAGTGTTTGCTTTAACAGTCTGAATTATAGAACAGACAGAAAAAAGAAAGATGACTAAGTTTGAGATGAACTTTTGGGAATTTCTAATGCAGTGTATTTCAAACTGTAGGTCATGACTCAAGACAGGTTGTAAAATCACCTTAGTGAAATCACAGCACTTAAAAAAAGGAAATAAAATAATTCTTATCACATACAGTAAGGAAAAAATTGTTTTGTGGTTTTATGTGTGTATATACATTTATTTACACACATATTCATGTATATATGGATACATGTCCTGGCTTGCAATGTAAAATGTATTTCTTATTAAGGGTTACAGTCTAAATTTGGAAAACATATCTTTTTTTTTTTTTTTTGAGACAGAGTCTTGCTCTGTTGCCCAGGCTGGAGTGTAGTGGTGCTATCTCAGCTCACTGCAACCTCCGCCTCCTGGGTTCAAGCAATTCTCTTGCTGCAGCCTCCCAAGTAGCTGGGATTACAGGCATGCCCCACCATGCCAGGCTAATTTTTGTATTTTCAGTAGAGACGAGGTTTTGCTTCGCCATGTTGGCCAGGCTGGTCTTGAACTCCTGACCTCAAGTGCTCTGCCTGCCTCGGCCTCCCACAGTGCTGGGATTACAGGTGCGAGCCACTGTGCCCGGCATAGACAACATGTCTTAATGGCCTCAGGAAGTTTTGTTTGCCTTGTTGCATCTGAGTTCCTTCATTGGGCTTCTCTTTAAGATAATCCTATTTAAATTTAAAAACAAAACAACCCCACCCCTCAAACCAAACAAGGACTCATGTGTTTTCCTCTTAAATATTTTCTGGGTATTCACTACATAAAGATTTTTGGATAAAGGTCACTTTTTTTTTTTTTAAGACATGGAGTCTCACTCTATCACCCAGGGTGGAGTGGAGTGGCATGATCATAGCTCACTGCAGCCTTGACCTGCTGGGCTCCAGCAGTCTGCCCACCTCAGCCTCTTGAGTAGCTGGGACTACAGGTGAGCACCACCACACTGGGCTAATTTTATTTGTAGAGACACTATGTTGGCCAGGCTGGTCTTCAGCTCTTGGCTTCAAGCGGTCTTCCTTCCTTGGTCTCCCAAAGTGCTGGGGTTACCGGCATGAGCCACTGTGCTTGGCCGGAGGTCACTATTCTCAAACCTACAATCTTGTCAGGGGAAACAAACAGGTAAACTGAGCATTACACAAGTCAGAATAGTTTAAACGTTCAAACGTACAAGTAACATACTGAAAGGTAGAGTCTGGTTAGGGTATCATGGAAGTCTCTATGCAGCAGTAAGCCAAAAATGTCAATAATCAAAGATTGGCAAGGAAGGCCCTGAAGTATATATTTTTAAACACTATCCATTAGAACAGTTTGGCTGGATCATATGGCTTGAAAGATGGTTTTTAGGATAGGGGATTAAAAAGCAATATATTTTTATTTTTATTTATTTTTTGAGATGGAGTCTCGCTCTGTCTCCCCCAGGCTGGAGTGTGTTGTGCAATCTTGGCTCACTGCAGCCTCTGCCTCCCGGGTTCAAGTGATTCTCCTGTCTCAGCCTCTCAAGTAGCTGGGATTACAGGTGCATGTCACTACCACCTGGCTAATTTTTGTATTTTTAGTAGAGACGGAGTTTCACCATGTTGGCCAGGCTGATCTTGAACTCCTGACCTCAGGCCATCCATTCGCCTCAGCTTCCCAAAGTGCTGGGATTACACGGGTGAGCCACCATGCCTGGCCCAATATATTTTATTATTTTTTATTTTTGAGACAGGGTCTCACTCTGTTGCCCAGGCCGGAGTGTAGTGGCACGATCTCGGCTCACAGCAACTCTGCCTCACAGGCTCAAGCGATTCTGCCTCAGCCTTCTGAGTAGCTGGGATTACAGGTGCATGCCACTACCACCTGGCTAATTTTTGTACTTTTAGTAGAGACGGGGCTTCACCATTTTGGCCAGGCTGGTTTTGAACTCCTGACCTCAAATGATCCACCTGCCTCGGCCTCCCATCGTGCTAGGATTACAGGTGTGAGCCACTGCGTCCGGCCCCAATACATTTTATTTTTGCCCTTAGTACTGTAACACATTTGGATCCACAAAGAACCTGTTATGATGTTAATTGACTTTAGAAAACATTTTATCACAGCATGGTAATTGTGTTAGTATGTTATGTCCTAGGAGCAGTGAGTTGCCCCAATCAGAAATTGACACTCCAGAGATGGCCACCTAGCAATCCAATCTAGAAGCCCACACTTCAAAAGTGACTACTAGAAGCCCTTGTTATCCATAGCTCAATCAATGCACTTTGCCAATTAGCTTAATAAATGTCAAATGTGTTACCGTTGGTGACATGAACAGCTTGCTAGTAATATTAACGAGGCAGACACAAGCTCTTATTTGTGAATTCAGCACTAGTACATGGATTGGCTAAAAACCAGTCACTGTCCATTCTTCCAAGAGGTTTAAGAATGTAACGAGCCCTGTAACCTGTACTTGTATGCATAGTACCCATAGCTTGATCCTGTGTCCAGCCATTATTAGTACAGAGGACTGATTGCCTGATCCTGATCAGAAGGGTGACAGAATTTTGCCCCCAGTGCTTGACATAGACACCTCAAGTGGCCATTTCACGAAAGGGTGGTCAGACCACCAAAAGGGACCGAAAGCTGGGACACTCCATTAAGCTTATAGAGCAGATTGTATAAACTGTTGTGCCACCGCTTGCTGATAAACGTTTAATAAATGATTCTGTGTGATGCAAATTAGGTCTGAGCTTTGCATTCATACTAAGTGGGTAGTAGATAACATTATCTACCAAAAAGAGTCTGAGTGGTAAATGACAAAATTGGTTGTCACTGAAAAGTTAAGACTTCTGGTACTTTTGAGTTAGTCCCAAATAACATCACTCAATCATCACCTATTTATCAAAGCAATTTTATTTGATTACTTATTCCAGGCAAATAATGAGGTTCATGTGTACAACTAAGAAATCAGACAATCCAAATAAAAGGCAGGGTAAATTAATATGAACTACACAAACAGCTAGCTAGAAAGGAACAGCAGCTGCATTCATTTTACATAGTACTGTAGTGATGTAGCACCATTAATCTCAAAGACATCCTAAGTATTTTCTAAGATAAGTACGTGGGTCTTTGTTCAAATGTAGCAATAGCTTAAAACTTATAGCAAGCTTGATGATCATCTTATGTTCAACTAATTTCAAATATAGAAGTATATCCGAAAAATTATTTCAGGAAAAATAAGGGCCGGGCACAGTGGCTCACGCCTGTAACCCCAGCACTTTGGGAGGCCAAGGCAGGTGCATCACCTGAGGTCAGGAGTTTGAGACCAGCCTGGCCAACATGTTGAAACCCCATCTCTACAAAAATACAAAAATTAGCCAGGCGTGGTGGCGGGCGCCTGTAGTCCCAGCTACTTCGGAGGCTGAGGTAGGAGAATCGCTTGCACCTGGGAGGTGGAGGTTGCAATGAGCCAAGATTGTGCCACTGCATTCCAGCCTGGGTGACGGAGCGAGACTCCGTCTCAAAAAAAAAAAAAAAAAAAAGGGAAAAGAAAAAAATAGAGAATTTGGGGGATGACGTGACTGTATGCAATTGAAAAAAAAAAAAACCATTATTGAGACTGGTTTTCTTCCATCATCTGCACTATTTGCTACTATGACCAATTTAAATTCTAAGCTTTGGATGATTTAATAAGTAGTTATTTGAACACACGTACAATTTTATTTATACAAAGTTTGTTTTTTTTTTTTCCCTAAACTATCACTCTTATATTTATTGGTCTGTTTAGTTTGTTCTGGCCTGAACTACAAACATGGAGGAGCAAGAGAGTTTTCATGCTACAGAACTCAACATTTTGGGATCTTTAATGATTTATTCTATTTTCTACCATTTCTAATGATCATTCTAAGTTATTGTACTCTGATAATATTGGGTTGAAATTTGTTGAACTAAAGTTTGACCCTGTTAACGAATCTAAGTTATCATGAGGCCATCTGTAAATTTGAGATTAAGCATTTTTCTAAATACCGAGGACTTTACAGTTTCATTTTAGGTTATAAACTTAGAAATTCAGAATTCCAGAGTCCCTCACCAGCCCATTTTACTAGTTAGGAGCCACAGCCCATTTTCAGAAATATACCACAGAAAAATCAAAAGGAGGAAATTATATAATATTCTAGAATTATTCAATCCTGGTGGTTCCTAACCCTAACTCCCATACTTTTGCCACTTTGAGAAGCTGATCTAAACTATGCACTTCCCCCAAGAAAAATGCATGTAAACTAGAACTTCTTATACACAATTACAAAAGATTCTCTAAGGGTTCATGATTCTCAAGTTAGGAATTCCTATTTCAAAGGTGTGGAACATAGTGGAAAATAAGTTTAGCCCATTTTGATATTGCCCATCTTTACCTAATTGCTACTATAGTGAAGTAAGCATTTTAATAATGCTACTAAATTGCTGCTTTAAAACAAAGCACTCATTTTAAATACTAACATAGACTTTTAAAATTCATTCTCCTGGCTGGGCGTGGTAGCTTATGCCTGTAATCCCAGCACTTTGGGAGGCCGAGGCAGCCAGATCACTTGAGGTCAGGAGTTCAAGACCACCCTGGCCAACATGGTGAAATCCCATTTCTACTGAAAATACAAAAATTAGCCGGGCAAGGTACAGGCCTGTAATTCCAGTTACTTGGGAGGCTGAGGCAAGAGGATCACTTGAACCCGGGAGGCAGAGGTTGCAGTGAGGTGAGATCATGCCACTGTGCTCCAGCCTGGGTGACAGAGTGAGACTCTTGTCTCCACAAAAAAACAAAAAACAAAAAACAAAACAAAACAAAACAAAAATCATTCTCCTGTCCCAGTTTTACAGTGTTAAGCCATGTAACTCTATCTTGAATTGGTTAAGTCCCTAAGGTTTAAGCTAGCAGATAATTGTTTTCCTTTCATACATATTCTCCAGAGCTACTGAAAAATGAGCAAATTAAAATGTAATGCCCTTGTGAAAATGAACCTGTGTCTATATACTGAAGAACAGATTATTTGACTTTATAAAATGTACTTCTAGGTATTTTTTCACACTTGAAAACAAACATGGCCGGGTGCGGTGGTTCACGCCTGTAATCCCAGCACTTTGGGACGCCAAGGCAGGCGGATCACCTGAGGTCACAAGTTCGAGACCAGCCTGGCCAGCATGGTGAAACCCTGTCTCTACTAAAAATACAAAAATTAGCCAGGCAAAGTGGTGGGTGCCTGTAATCCCAGCTACTCGGGAGGCTGAGGCAAGAGAATCGCTTTAACTCGGGAGGTGAAGGTTGCAGTGAGCCGAGATCGTGCCACTGCACTCCAGCCTGGGCAACAAGAGCGAAACTCTGTCTCAAAAAAAACAAAACCAAACAAACACATGTACTTAGTGCCTCTGATCATAACACAAAATCCCAGATCATACTTTCTCCTTTTTCACTTGGAACCAGTACAATGGAAGCTTCCCACCAAGTTAACGAAATGTACTCAAAGTTCTACCTACTGGTCAGGATAGAAAACATTTTATTTCTGACAAACCCCACCATCTCAAAAGTATTTTATCAACTCCTCAGTTACCAAACAGGTTGAAGAATGCTATCTTTGAGGACTCTAATGTTGACTCACTGACATGTTGAATGGGCTCCTTAATCTAAAACAAGGTTAGACTTGTTGCTTCCTTATTAAAGAAAAACTCCACTAGTCACTCCAAAGAATCTATTTATATAATGGGGTAAACATGGATATAGAAGGAATTCCTAAAGATACTTTGAAGGCTGATTTAAAAGCAAAAGATATTAAATGCAGAAATGCATACACATCAAGTATATAAAATTTAATCAAATTCCTTACTAAAGCTTTCAAAGGTTGAAGTCAAGTGGTAATTATTCAGTTCTTTCATAATCATTCATTTTTGCTCAAATAGAGTATTTGTAGAACAATCCCAAAACATCTGAATAAAGGGAAAGACTCAGCTAAGACAACAGCTTTGCCAAGGAAGCTACAACTTGGTTATGTGATTTTATTCTTATCTTTTGCTGCTATATAAAAAGGGAATAATTGAACAAACATTTTTTCCTTGTTGTTCTTTACTTCTAAGACTCTTTTCATGTTTTCCATGGTACAAAGTAAACATTAGAATTTACATTTTGGAGACCTAAGGGGCAATGAACAGGAGTGGGACCTGGAGGATACGGCTCTCTGGCAATTCAAGAATTTCAACTCAATGGTAAAGGGCTTGTAAGAGAAAATGGACTGCTATTTCTCCACTTGCTAGATGGCATCCCGTGAGTCCTGTAATACACGAGGTATCTTCCCCACACTACTCAATGTACCATTTTGAGTTTTTCCTACTGGACCTACTAAATGCTAAGTGAAACCTAAAGAAGGTGGTAGATACTAGCACTCCTGGCTGTGTAATCTATACATTTTCATTTTAAATATAGTAATTCAAGCATAATCCATATTTAAAAAATTAGACTAAGGAGAGACAATAAAGGTTTTAAACGTTTCTCTTTGAAAAGATGGTATCTTACAGTACATACAAAAATACTCTGAAAATACATACGACTTCATTTACAAAACACTGAATCAACATATTACAAGAATTACATGGTTATGGATTTTAATAAACTGAGCATGCATTCATGAAACTTAAAAAATATTAAGAAATGCATTGAAAAAAGCAGTGTAAAAAAAGACAACTCATATAGTTAAATAAAAATTACAAAGGTCCTGAGCCAATTAATGGTTGGTAACAATGTCATTCAAAATGCCTTTAGGTTTCAATAAAATCCACTGCTTATTTCTGCATGCCTAGTCCGTGAAGAAACTATTTGAAGTTGTGGGGCAAATAATGGTCAGGAATTATCATGCCAAGTTAATTTTACACCTCAAAAATACAAGTTTGTCATACTTAAAGGTTATCTTATTGTTGAAGCTGGAATGAGTTGCTCCTCAGTAAAAAATACCAGTCAACTAACAAGAATGGCGTGAAATAGGATATGTAACAATTTTACCATTCATATACTGACTTTCAGTATCCTGGTTATATTTTGATTTTTAATAAAGATGCATTTCAAAGGCCTCCATGGGAGGCAAAATATAGAGAATTTATGGTGCCCAACTCTTACGTAATCACTGGACTAATCTTCCCTGGTAACTATGCAACATTTGGACAGAAAGGCACACAAAAAAGTTTAAATATTTCATGTGCCAATCTGGAAAAAAATAATTTAATTTAAATCAACAGAACAGACAGTACATCTACACAAATGAGGAAAGCAGAAAAGATACCTCACATTCATTTATCTCAGGTTTCACAAAGTGGCTTCAATGCTAAAGTAAATGTATTAACATTTGGAAAATACAAGGCAATTTTTTTGTTTTCAATTTTTTTTAGCTCTATACAATGATTACAACATAAGACAAAAAAAACAAAAAACAAAAAACAAAAAAAGGAGTTCAGGACTTATCAGTGTCCAAGTGGCTAAGAACTGGTTCCCATAACAAGCATTGAAAGTTAAGGCAGTAAAACCCCCAAATGCAAAGCTGTAATACTGTAGATGGCAATTTGACAGCAGGTGATCCTCAGAGAAGTGTATGTAGCAATCAGTGAGAATGCTACAGCATCTGCAGGTCAAAGTTTGACAGTTCAAAAACCACTTCAAGGTTATTAGGCTGAAGGCTGTAACCTTCACCTTATTTCACATATGACAGCCACTTCTATGTAAAAACAAGTGGCTGCATCTATGCCACTAATGATTGCTTGTTCACTTAAGTGAGGAGGCACTGCTTTTACCGATTAAGGGTCAGTCGAATGGAATTTTTGATGACACGGATGTTATTTGCTGGAACTGGAGATGATGAATCTGGTAGTTCTTTACTGGGTAGTCTCTATTAGAAAGAAAGAAGAAACAAAAAAGGAAAAGCACATCATATATATTATAAAGGCCCAGCTAGAAAGTCAGTCACAAAACTTGGGGAGTTTTTCTCCCAAACCCTCCAGCTCCTAAACACTCAAGTATGCAATGAATATTTTCTTCCAGTGTTCATAGGGAACTCTTGCTTTCGGAACTACTACTTCTTTTTACAGTCAGAGGTGAAAAGCAGAGGGATAAGAGAAAGGGTAGAAGTGGCAGGAGTATGAATATGTACAGGAAAAGAGGAACTGCCATGCCTGGATCGAGAAATGCATAAAGAACACAGTCCTTAAGGTCAAGCAAAGAAAAAAAAAGGAAGTGCATGGTGACTAAACAGGAAGCTCTTGGGGTGTGAAGTGAAAAATGAATGTGTGTAGTAGAGAAAAATTGAATATCTGAGAGTTATGTCCCTCAATTTGTTTCTGTAATACATTCATGAAGAAGAACACTGACTCAATCTGTGAGATACTTAAGTTCTCAGGAAAACAACTTTGTACTTAGGCTAGATAACTTTGATGGTTATGAAATTCAGGGACATCAGTTTCAGGGATTCTGAGGACATTAAAGATTATTACATAAAGAAGGCAAAATCTAGGGCTGGGCATGGTGGTTCACGCCTGTAATCCCAGAACTGTGGGAGGCCAAGGCAGGCGAATCACTTGAGGTCAGGAGTTCAAGAGCAGCCTGGCCAATATGGTGAAACCCTTTTCCACTACAAATACAAAAATTAGCCACTACAAATACAAAAAGATCACGCCACTGCACTCCAAACCTGGGCAACAGAGCGAGCCTCCATGTCCAAAAAAAAAAAAAAAAAAAAAAAGGAAGGCAAAATCTAGACTTGTGTAATGGTGATAGTTTCTTGTCAAGAGATGACTGCTTAATTCTCCTCTTGTTTTACCTTGGCTAAGCCAATATCTGTATCATATCCATATGCATTAAAACAATTATGAACAATTTCAGATATACAAAGAAGTAGAGAACAGGACAATAAGGACTTAAATGCCAAAATGAAGTTTCAGACATTATTATAATTTTGCTGCAATTGTTTGGTGTACCCACTTTCCCTTTAGACTTGATATATTAAAAAATCCAGATATGTCATTTCACTCTTTTGTACTTCAATGTCCATCTCAATATTTTTTCTTCCACCATCACACATAATTATATATTCATTTTTTTGTAACTTAATCTTATGTTAAAGGCTCAAAATCTAGAACTAATAGCCTATGAGCATACTGTTTTGCTTTAGAATAGCTACTACATCCTGGAGAACCTGGCAAGGTAACAGATGATGATGAAAAGCACTTTACTATTTAATGGCCATTCTGTTTTATAATAAATTATTATTATTTATAATTTATAATTGTTTATCATCATATATATTTATATTTATCATTATTATAAATAAGCCATTCTGTTCATTATAAACTCTCAGAGAAGGGCTTTCTCTATTTATACAAGGCTGGTTTTTGAGTACTTGCTTTTTAGCATACCACACTTAATACTACATATTATTAGTTATAAAAGTAATTCTTCAAATAATAAACATTTAAATTACAATTTAGGGGCGTTTAGCTCATGTTTTAAAGGTACTTACTATATATACCACTACATTTGGTTCCTCTAAAATATTAATACATATGGTTCCTAATTACCAAACCTATGTTTTGGCAGTAAGCAATAGTACACAACAGAGATAAACCTCCAGGTGCTTGGTAAGAAATTAATGTGCTGACCATCCAACTGCTTCTTTAAAAACAAAGGGTGAACATAATCTAAATAGATAATAAAGTTGTCTTAAACTACTGCCTCTTTTTTAGACTTTTGAGGTACATACATTCAGAACTATATACTTGCTATCTCCAACCCCAACTACACTGCTAGTCCTTGGGGACAGGGACAAAATCTTACTTTTTCCCAGTGCTAGGCTCTTAATAAGCCTTTTGTACTTGTAGATTACCTATGAGTTTTTACCTATGTACTGTACCTATGAACAAGACTATCTTGTTACCTTTTTGCGTGATGTATCAATAGTTGGAATAGGCATAGATTCTCCTCCAATGGCATCCTAAAAACAGAAGAATCAACACAAGTGAAAACTAACTTTCCTATATGCAAACACTTATTTCTACTTAAAATAAAACCTAACTAAAACCTGAAAATAGATCTAATCTGACCTACTTTCTAATATGGCACTTTTCCTGATACATGGCGCTTTACAATAAATATTCTGAAGCACACTATTAATATATTTACCACTGATTTTCTTTTTCTTTCTTCAGCAGTGCGGGGGTCCTTAAATGTTGATTCAAGTCGAATAAACTAAAATATAAACATTGAAATAGATTGCTATTATGTACCTGCAAAAAACCATATAAATCTATATAAACTGGAAGACTAGTTATTGGTTACGCTATTATAAAAATTACTATAAACATGGATTGGTAAGAGAAGATAATTTAAATTAGATTAAATTCAACTGCCACCATTAATTTCTATAGTTTGGGTGATCTTTTTGGTTAAATAAATTCAGATTCTAACAAATATAGTTTTACCACCACCTACTGGAGGCAGGGCATATCAACACACAAGAAATGAGATTTTGTTATCAGTAATGACTTCTGTAAGTCAAGGAGAAACTGAGACCAATCATTGAAATTTTCAGACACATTAGTAATTTCAACTTAGGATGAGCAATTAATATTGTAAATATTCTTTTCAGCCAACTCCTAACAGAACACCCAACAGCTATGGAAAATTGTTTCTTTAGTATTAACTATAAAAAATATCAACTACTGAATCACCACTAAAGTTGTAACTTTACCTTTTCTACGTCTTTCAATCTCTTAGGAGTCCCATCTATGGATGGGGAATGGGATCTCTTGGGTGTAACAGTCTTAGTTATATTTGACATTCCATTCAGATGCGGTTGTCCCTGGGCAGGGTTGTGAGGTGTTGGGATTCTAGGAATGACATTTCGTCCTACTACGGTAGGAATGGTACACACAGCGGGGGGTGATACAGCTTTTACTGTAGAGTCAACTTCTGAAAAGGAAAAAAAGGATTTTAATAATTAAACATTTATGTAATTTTTTTTTCCTTGAGACAGGGTCTCTCATTCCCATCACCCAGGCTGCAGTGCAGTGGCTTGATCACAGCTCACTGCAGCCTTGACTTCCCAGGCTCAGGTGACCCTCCCACCTTAGCCTCCCAAGTAGCTAGGACTACAGGCGTGTGCCACCATGCCTAGCTAATTTTTTGTAAATAGAATTATTAATATATACAAGTTTAGATACCTACTTGCGCCAATGACTGGAATGGAAAGTCCTTGGGCTGGTGGTACACTCAGTGGCTTCTCCACAATTACAGCAGCAGGCTCAGCACTATTCCTAATGAAAGTGTTAAATTATCATCAATAAATGATTTAAATATCACTTTTCTTCTCCTTTTTTGAGAAAAGGCCTCACTCTACTGCTCAAGTTGGAGTGCAGTGGCACAATCACAGCTCACTGCAGCCTCAACCTCCTGGACTCAATTAACTCTGCCACCTCAGCCTCCCAGGTAGCTAAGAACGTAGGTGTGTGCCATCATGTTGGGCTAATTTTTTTAATTTTTATTTTTGTGGAGACAGGATCTCACTATGTTGCCCAGGCTGGTCTTGAACTCCTGAGGTTCAAGCAATCCTCCTGCCTCAGCCTCCCAAAGTGCTGAAATTATAGATGTGACCCACCACACCTGGCCCCATTAGTTATTTAAAACACTCTTGTTGTAACATTTACCACTGCCGCCGCCTTTTTTTTTTTTTTTAGACATGGTATTGTTCTGTCGCCTAGGCTGGAGTGCAGTGGCATGAACACACGGCTCACCGCAGCCTCAACCTTCCGGGCTCAAGCTGTTCTCCCACCTTGGCCTCCCGGGTAGCTGGGACTACAGGTGTGCACTACCATGCTGAGCTAATTTTTGTTTTTTTTTTTTGAGACAGAATCTCGCTCTTTTGCCCAGGCTGGAGTGCAGTGGCGCTATCTTGGCTCACTGAAAGCTCCGCCTCCTGGGTTCACACCATTTTCCTGCCTCAGCCTCCCGAGTAGCTGGGACTACAGGCGCCCACCACCGCGCCCGGCTAATTTTTTGTATTTTTTTAGTAGAGACGGGGTTTCACCATGTTAGCCAGGATGGTCTCGATCTCCTGACCTTGCAATCCGCCCGCTTCGGCCTCCCAAAGTGCTGGGATTACAGGCGTGAGCCACCGCGCCGGGCCTAATTTTTGTTTTTTGTTTTTTGAGACAGAGTCTCACTCTTGTTGCCCAGGCTGGAGTGCAATGGCACGATCTCGGCTCGCTGCAACCTCCACCTCCTCGGTTCAAGCGATTCTCCTGCCTCAGCCTCCCAAGTAGCTGGGATTACAGGCACATGCCATCACACCCTGCTAATTTTGTATTTTTAGTAGAGATGTGGTTTTGCCATGTTGGCCAGGCTGGTCTCGAACTCCTGACCTCAGGTGATCTGCCCGCCTTGGCCTCCCAAAGTGTTGGGATTACAGGTGTGAGCAACTGTGCCCGGCCAATTAATTTTTATATTTTTTTGTATAGACAGGGTTTTGCCATGTTGCCCAGGCTGGTCTTGGAACTCCTGGGCTCCAGCAGTTCGCCTGCCTTGACCTCTCAAAGTGCTAGGATTACAGGCCTGAGCCACCGTGCCTGGCCACAGCTGTTGACTCAGGCCTGTACTTTAACATTTCATTGAACTAAAAGGGGGAAAAATGCAGAGGAGCCAGTAAGAAAAGAAAAATTTAAGCAAAAAATGTGTACATTTCTGGGTACCTATCTAGTCCCATATGCTCATAAGCCTATACCGTTTCCCACAGGATTACCACGAGTTATTTCTAAACAAGAAATTGACCATCAGCCGGTAAAATGAAATCTTTTAACAATTTTAAAAGGCAGTAGCAGAGGTATAGAAAAGTTCACATTATCTTCAAATAAACTGAACAGAAAACCAAAAGGACACATTTGAAATAAAGACAGACCTTTCTGTTTCTCCTACAGAAGGACTATCAGACTTGGACACTGGAGAATTAAAAGGTGTTCCATTATCAGTGTCTCTGGAGCTATCCAGACAACTGCTATCCAGAGACGATCTTTTGGATTGAAGTCCGCCCGAGCTTCGATTGACATCAGAAAGACTTTGCTGAAAGAAGGGAACAATTTTAAGATTTCAAAATGCAAATGAGACTATAAAGACTGGTTTCAATTCTGAAGGTCATTTAAGCAAATTATCTCTTGTGATTAATGAAAATGAGATTTTAGTCCTAGACTGAACTGCCTACATCTTCCTTATTTTTCTCAATAGGTTTGGGAGCTGTAAGAATGCAAATTTGGTCCCAGATCATTTGTCTGAGTAAAACCATACTGAAGGGTTAAGATTACAAACTCACCTTTTTCTTCTTTTGAAGAATTTCTGCAGGAAGGTAGTGGTGAAGTTGTTTTTTCTTTACATGAGTTGCTTCAATTTTCATTCCCTCCTTTAGCATATTTATATTGTTTGCCTGTCTGTACACTGTAACAATGTTAATATGTTAAATGGGAAACTTCTTTCTGAACCAAGGGTTCTGCCTAATTTTTCTGAAATGCATATACCTTTACTATCTCCCCACTATCACCACCAGCCACCCACCCACCCACAACCCTCTCACAAAACAAATATTTTTAATACATTTCCATCACATCACAATCCTATTCATGAATCCACTAGTTTTTCTTTTTTTGAGATGGAGTTTTGCTCTTGCTGCCCAGGCTGGAGTGCAATGGTGCAATCTCGGCTCACCACAACCTCCGCCTCCTGGGTTCAAGCCATTCTCCTGCCTCAGCCTCCTGAGTAGCTGGGATTACAGGCATGCACCACCATGTCCAGCTAACTTTTTTGATTTTTCGTAGAGACTGGGTTTCTCCGTGTTGGTCAGGCTGGTCTAGAACTGCCGACTTCAGGTGATCCGCCCACCTCGGCCTCCCAAAGTGCTGGGATTATAGGCGTGAGCCACCGTGCCCAGCCATGAATCCAATAGTTTTTCCATGTCCACCTTCTAAGACTTTCTCATAATCAAACCTTGTTAATAGAATAAATATATTTAAAAAATAGTATTTTCCAGATCTTATTTTCTGATATTTTCCCAAAAGGCAATCTCTCCTCATAATTACTTGCCCAGGTCTAAGCTAATTCTTTTTTTTTTTCGACACAGAGTCTCACTCTGTCATCCAGGCTTGAGTGCAGTGGCACAATCTTAACTCATTGCAACCTTTGCCTCCGGGGTTCAAGCTATTCTCCTGCCTCAGCCTCCCCAGTAGCTGGGACTAGAGGCGCATGGCACCACACCCAGCTACTTTTTGGATTTTTTGTAGAGACGGGGTTTCACTATGTTGGCCAGGCTGGTCTCGAACTCCTGACCTCAAGTGATCCACCCACCTTGGCCTCCCAAAGTGCTGGGATTACAGGTGTGAGCCACTGCACCTGGCCTTCTAAGCTAATTCTTAGGCCAAATATCCAAGATGCAATTCAGGCTGTCCTCCTCCTCCATGAGAATTTACTACTGCAGCTACCACACCAATCATAGAATGACAGACTTCAGGAACCATCTTACAAATACATCCTTATTGTACAGTTGAGAAAAGGAGGCTGAACAGCTCTGAATGCCTTGCCAGGACCAGAATCCACACAGCCCTAGATTCCCATTCTAGTGCTTTTCACACCTTATAAGAAAACGGGTTTTATTAACTCACACACAAATTTCTTAATATGTTTTAACTGTAAATATACCCAATGAAAAAACAGGTTTTATTAACTACCACATACATTTCTTAATGTTTTAATTGTAAATATACTCAATGAGATTATAAGCCCACTGAAGACAGGGATGGGAGGCTTGTTTTACACAGCAAGTACTGCGAGATGTGGTAAATTATCTAATCTCTTGGGGCCTCAAGTTTCTTCATCTGAAAAATAATATCTTATAAATTTATAATAAACTATGTCCCAATCTTCTCCTTTTTAAAAAATTTAAGCCCTAATCAGAATGGAAAAATTTATGGTGAATGTTTTTATTCCAGATTGCTTATAAAAGAGTTACCAGGAGTGCTTGTTTAAGTTGCAGATTCTCTGGCTCCCTCTCCAGAGTGTGATTTAGTGGTTCTAAGGTGAAACATAAGAATCTGCATTTTCTTTTCTTTTTTTGAGATGGAGTTTCACTCTTGTTGCCCAGGCTGGAGTGCAACAGCGAGATCTCAGCTCACTGCAACCTCTGTCTCCCAGGTTCAAATGATTCTCCTGCCTTAGCCTCTGGAATAGCTGGGATTACAGGCGCCCACCACCACACCTGGCTAATTTTTGTATATTTAGTAGAGATGGGTGGGGTTTCACCATGTTGGCCAGGCTGGTCTCGAACTCCAGACCTCAGGTAATTTGCCCGCCTTGGCCTCCCAAAGCGCTGGGATTACAGGCGTGAGCCACCGCGCCTGGCCAGGAATCTGCGTTTTCGTGATAAATATGAGGGCTCTTTCAAAAGAATTCAGAAAACCCAGATGAGCCAAACCAATACTTTTAATAGTATGAATGTATAACTACTCCAGATTCTTAAGATAAATAACCCCAAATTTATAACAGATACATTAAGATATTCCAGAGTTGTGACTAGAGGGCTAGATGTGAAAGACATACTTTTCATTGATCCTGAAATATATTCAGCAATTCTGTACTTACTGGTATTTATTTCATATCAAAAACATAAAAGTCTGGCCAGGTGCGGTGGTTGACACCTGTAATCCCAGCACTTTAAGAGGCCAAGGTGGGCAAATTGCTTGAGCCCAGGAGTTCGAGATCAGCCTGGGCAACATGGCGAAATCCTGTCTCTATTTAAAACAAACAAACAAAAAACCCATAAAAATCAAGTCTTTTATTTTTTTGAGACAGGGTCTCACTTTGTCACCCAGGCTGGAGAGCAATGGCGCAATCTTGGCTCACTGCAGCCTTGACCTTCTGGGTTCAAGCAATTCTCCCACCTCAGCCTCCCAGATAGCTGGGACCACAAGGCACGATACCTGGCAAACTTTTTTTTTGTTTTTTTTATAGAGATGGGGTTTCACCATGTTGCCCAGGCTGGTCTCAAACTCCCAGGCTCAAGAGATTCACCCATCCCAGTCTCCCAAAGTATTACGATTACAGGCACTTGTGAGCCACCGTGCCTGGCAAAAATCAAGTCATCTTTAAGACTGTGATCACAAACTCTGGTTGTACATACAAAGAGCTTTCCTTTCTTTGTTTTAAAACAGATAACATTCAGCCAGGCGAGGTGGCTCACGCCTGTAATCCCAGCACTTTTGGGGAGGCCGAGGCAGGATCACTTGAGGTCAAGTGTTCGAGACCAGCCTGGCCAGCATGGTGAAACTCCATCTCTACTAAAAATACAAAAATTAGCCAGGCCTGGTGGCATGCACCTGTAATTCCAGCTACTCAGGAGGCTGAGGCATGAGAATCACCTGAACCCCAGAGGCGGAGGTTGCAGTGAGCTGAGATCGCACCACTGCAGTCCGGCCTGGGTGACAGAGTGAGACTCTGTCTCTTAAAACAAAATAAAACAGATAACATTCACATGCTACAAAACTCAAAGCACTGAAGAGTATTCAGTGATGTCTCCTTATCCTGTACCCTGACCTAGAAGCAACCAGTCTTGCCATTTTTTTTAAACTAAGTATCCTTCCAGAGATATTCTATGCATTTGTAAGCAAATATGTATTTATTTTTTCTTTTATTTTTATATAAATAGCACAGTGTACACAGTGTTCTTGTACTTAATGTATCTTGGAAATTGCCTCATAATGCTTTTTTTAAAATTTTTTTTTTTTGAGACAGTCTCACTCTGTGGGCCAGGCTGGAGTGCAGTGGGGCAATCTCTGCTCACTGCAACCTCCTCCTCCCAGGTTCAAGCTATTTTTCTGCCTCAGCCTCCTAAGCAGCTGGCATCTGCCACCACACCCTACTAACTTTGTATTTTTAGTAGAGACGGGGTTTCACCATATTAGCCAGGCTGGTCTCGAATTCTTGACCTCAGGTAATCTACCCGCCTCCGCCTCCCAAAGTGCTGGGATTACAGGCGTGAGCCACCGCACCCGGCTCCTTTCCTGTTTTAACAGCAATACGGATATGCCATGTTCACTTAACCAACTGTGGAACTTTAATAAGTACAGCCAGCCAGATCGTAGGCAGATGACACTGAGTAATAGCCAGGTTTGAGAATCATAGTTCTATGATGATGGAGTCTTACCTGTATCAGTAAATGACTGTATATCATATGTCAAGTCTATGTTGACACTTTCTGCATTTTCTACTCTCCGAAAAATTATCCCAAGGAACCACATTGATACGTAATTGTTGCTATAAAGCAAAATTTAAGAATTTCCATTAATTATTATTATTTTTTACAACTTTACAGATGCTATTTCATAATTAAAACTTGGTCTCTATCTCACAAATACAGATTTCAGTGGTCTGGCCAGATTCTTAAAAGTGACATCCAGAACTGGTAAGTTATCCCCTGTTGTTCTAAGAAGGATTAAGTGGCTAAGAAAATGACTTACTAAATATATTCTTAAAGATGCTCCAAATATTGTAATGGTGTTTTGCTGGGGTTTGTGGGCTACCAAAGTAGTTATATACTTATTTTTAACGCCTAGACACTCAAACTCAAATACATAATGTGTCATACTCCCATCAATGCCTGTTAAACAAAAATCTCACAATTACTCTGAAACGATGCATATGCCAAATAACATTATTTAAGAAATAAAGTATTAAAAAACAATTAACTTACTCTTTATGATGTTCCTTATTCCCTGGGAATGACTGGGGATTCACATGGGCAAGAGTAATAAATTCATTCCGTTCCAAGTTTCCAACAAGTACACGGATTTTAGATTCTACTAATCCAACCCTAAAATAAACAACAAATACAATTTATCTTATGTCCACTTTAAATTTGAAAGCTACACTCAAGTAAACCAAACAGCATATTAACTATGAAGCTTTACATGTTCATTAAAAAATTTCGGGCTGGGCATGGTGGCTCACATCTGTACTCCCAGCACTTTGGGAGGCAAGAGTGGGCGGATTGCCTGAGGTCAGGAGTTCAAGACCAGTTTGGCCAACATGGCAAAACCCTGTCTCTACTAAAAATACAAAAAATTAGCTGGGCGTGGTGGTGGGTGCCTGTAATCCCAGCTACTTGGGAGGCTGAGGCAGGAGAATCACTTGAAACTGGGAGGTGGAGGTTGCAGTGAGCTGAGATCGTGCCATTGCACTCCAGCCTGGGCAACAGAGCAAGACTCCGTCTCAAAAAAAAAAAAAAAAATTTCAGGCCAGGTGCGGTGGCTCATGCTTGTAATCCCAGCACTTTGGAAGGCTGAAGAGGGCAGATCACCTGAGGTCAGGAGGTCGAGATCAGCCTGGCCAACATGGTAAAACCCTGTCTTTACTAAAAATACAAAAAAAAATTAGCCAAGTATGGCGTACACCTATATTCCCAGCTACTCGGGAGGCTGAGGCAGGAGAATTGCTTGAAGCTGGGAGGTGGAGGCTGCAGTGAGCTAAGATGACCCCACTGCACTCCAGCTTGGGTGACAGAGTGAGGTTCCATCTCTAAATAAATAAATAAATAAATAAATAAAATAAAAATTTCAGCCCAATATATTAGGAACCCCATTTTAAATGCCATTGTAAACACAATTTATATCAACTTTAAATATGAAAGCTACACTCAAGTAAAACAAACAGCATATTAGCTGTTCATTTAAAAATTTCAGCCCAATATATTAGGAACCCCATTTAAAATGCTATTGTAGTAAATGACAAGTTAGTAGATTTCTGTGTGTTCTTTTTTTTAATGTAAGAACTAATCTATGTAATGAATTCCTGAATCTAAAATACCCTTAGTTAAGACTATAAAACAGTCATGGCTTAGGGCATGAACAAAAACTGCTGGTTAATCTAGTCTTGAATCTTTTTCTACCTTCAAATCTTATGTCTCAAACCTAAGGCTAGGCTAGGCCAGGTGCGGTGGCTCATGCTTGTTAATCCCAGCACTTTGGGAAGCTGAGGCGGGAGGATCACGTGAAGCCAGGAGTTCGAGATCACCTGGGGCAACATAGTGAGATTCCATCCCTATAAGATAAAAATAAAAAAAAAATCAGCCAGGCATGGTAGCAAGGGCCCGCAGGCCCCAGCTACTTGGGGAGCCGAGGCAGGAGGCATCGCTTGATCCCAGGAGTTTGAGGCTGCAGTATGATCACCCCACTATACTCCAGCCTGGGTGACAGTGAGACTCTGTCTCTAAAAAAATAAATAAATCCTAAGGCTAAGATAAGTTTAAACAATGAAACTAATATTGGCACATAATATATGAAACAATCATGCTAGACTTTGCATTTAAAAAAATTCATGGGCTGGGCGCAGTGGCCAACACCTGTAATCCCAGCACTTTGGGAGGCCAAGGAGGGTGGGTGGATCACGAGGTCAGGAGATCGAGACCATCCTGGCTAACACAGTGAAACCCCATCTCTACTAAAAATACAAAAAATTAGCCAGGTGAGGTGCGGGCGCCTGTAGTCCCAGCTGCTTGCGAGGCTGAGGCGGGAGAATGGCATGAACCTGGGAGGCGGAGCTTGCAGTGAGCTGAGATCACACCACTGCACTCCAGTCTGGGCGACAGAGCAAGACTCCATCTCAAAAAAAAAAAAAAAAAAAAAAAAAGAATTCACTAAATTTGGATCACATCCTATTAAAATACAGCAAGTTTCACCGGATTTCTACAATTTCATTTCTATCTCACTTAAGGAATGTGACCAATGGCAGCTTGCTTATTAATGACTTTATGAATTAGAAACATTACAGGAACATTTTAACATTTTTTAAAAACATCAGCAAAAGCTTATACATTATAATTATGTGTGCTTTAACAGTAAATCTACAAAAATCTGTGTTATTCCAGTGTCATCTAAATGACAGGTTGGCAAACTTTTTCTGTAAAGGGCTAAATAGTAAATTTTAGTGTTTCTGGGCCATACAGTCTTTGTTACACCTATTCAACTTTGCTATGAAGCACAGAAGCAGCCACAGATAATACATAAACGAAGAAATATGGCTGTGTTCCAGTAAAACTTTATAAAAATAGATGGCAGACTGAATTTGGCCTAGAGCCTATTTTCTGACTCCAGATCTAGACAAACAAAATACTGTTTCAGTGACAGGATTATTTTCAGAGTCCCTTTAATTACCAATGAAATAAGGATTAAACTCTTGAAGCAAAAATAAAACAGTATTGCTGTTTTGCTTTTCCAGAAGTCAGACCCAAGGAAAGTACAACCATCTCTGGTGGTCTAACAGCTTCCGTCTGATAGAGGCAAGGATGTGAATATAGTGGAGGCAGAAGGGATAAATTTAGATGCACAAGAAAGAACACACTACTTCTTGACCACAAATATCTCCCACCTGTTGACGGAAGCTTAATCTGAAAGATTTAAGCCATTATCTCCTAAATTAAACGGATATACAAAACGTCTTTTCTATTGAGTTTTGTCTTTTCTATTGAGGTAAACACAATGGCAAAAATGAAAAACTCAGGCCGGGTGTGGTGGCTCATGCCTGTAATTCCAGCACTTTGGGAGGCCGAGGCGGGTGTATCACGAGGTGAGGAGTTCAAGACCAGCCTGACCAAGATGGTGAAACCCCGTCTCTACTGAAAACACAAAAATTAGCTGGGCGTGGTGGTGGGAGCTTGTAATCCTAGCTACTCTGGAGGCTGAGGCAGAGAATTGCTTGAACCTGGGAGGCGGAGGTTGCAGTGAGCCAAGATCGCACCACTGCACTCCAGCCTGAGCGACACAGCAAGACTCCGTCTCAAAATAAAAAATAAAAACAAAAGAAAAACTCAGACGGTGGCTATCAGAATCATCCAAACTAGCTCAAAATTTTGCTTAAATCTGGCTGAGAAGCAATAAGAAGCAAAATCTATACATATATCTTTTGCTCATGTCCCTCCTGATTCTGAAACATTAATTTGATGGCATATTTTAAACACTGAAGCTCCATGGTCATGCACAACAATCACCAGTAAGATATAATAATTTTACGGATCACTTGAGGTCAGGAGTTTGAGACCAGCCCACTTGAGGTCAGGAGTTCAAGACCAGCCTGGCCAACATGGTGAAACCCCATCTCTACTAAAAATACAAAAATTAGCCACAGGGCATGGAAGTGCACACCTGTAGTCCCAGCTACTCAGGAGGCTAAGGCAGGAGAATCACTTGAACCCAGGAGGCGGAGGTTGTAGTGAGCCGAGATTATGCCACTACACTCCAGTATGGGTGACAGAGGGAGACTCCTTCCCCAAAAAAAAAAAAAAAAAAAAAAAAAGTCCGGGCGAAGTGGCTCAGGCCTGTAATCCCAGCACTTTGGGAGGTTGAGGTGGGTGGATCACCTGAGGTCAGGAGCTTGAGACCAGCCTGACCAACATGGCGAAACTGAGATCGCAACACTGCACTCCAGCCTAGACAACAGAAACTCTGTCTCAAAAAAAAAAAAAAAAAGAGATATAATCATTTTAAAAATCAAGCAAGAAAGTACTTTATAAATGGTAAAGCACCATATAAATAAGTTACTATCACCACACAGTAGGTAGAAAACTTGAAATAGAAGTCTTACCACTCTAGATGGTTTTCTTCTGTTGATGCGCTGGCAGTCAATACTATATAATGTCTGAAGAATTTTCAGCAACAATCAGAAAAAACAGCCAGAAAAATTGTTATGGCCTGCTTTTTAATCATCCCTTTTCCCTCCCTCTCACTGAACAAGTGAGCTAATAAAGGCACACAGTTTATGAAAATTAAATATGCTCTGATTTTCACAAAATTAATTCTAGGTCCTACAAGTAAAAAACAATTCACTTTAAAAAATCACTAATACTGGATTAGATACTACCAGAATAAAGAAACACTCTTATCTCTTAGGATTTTTGTTAATCTATTCTCTCTTGCTTAAGAAATAAAAGAGCTGTCACCTGTCATATATTAACTATGTTTAACATTCTTCTTTAAAAAAAAAAAAAATTCACATACATACAAAATACAAAATTTCACATACCTATACTTTTGAAAGAAATTCGGTGGCTCAAGTAGTTTGGACCAATCTGATTTTCCTTGAAGAATTTCATCTGTGACTGCAAGACCTAAATTAAAAAAAAAAAAAAAAAAAAAAGAAGAATGATTTTGAAAAGAGACCAGCTCTTAAATCACTCTACTACTACAAAATCTCAAACTCCACCAGACCAAATTTTTTTTTTTTCTTTTTTTGAGACAGAGTCTCACTCTGTCACCCAGGCTGGAGTGTGGTGGCTCTATCTCGGCTCATGGCAACCTCTACCTCCTGGGTTCAAGTGATTCTCCTGCCCCAGCCTCCTGAGTAGCTGGGATT
Source organism: Symphalangus syndactylus (assembly GCF_028878055.3). NCBI lineage: Eukaryota > Metazoa > Chordata > Mammalia > Primates > Hylobatidae > Symphalangus > Symphalangus syndactylus. The sequence goes on from NC_072436.2 coordinate 80,004,456, forward strand.
ACAGGTGCCCACCACCACTTCTGGCTAATTTTTGTAATTTTAGTAGAGACAGGGTTTCACCAGGTTGGCTAGGCTGGTCTTGAACTCCTGACCTCAGGTCATCTGCTCGCCTCGGCCTCCCAAAGTGCTAGGATTATAGGCGTGAGCCACCGCGCCCGGCCCACCAAACTCTGAGTAACAAAATATAAATATATATTATGTTGTTTTTTAGAACACAAAAAATTAGTTTCAACCAGACTGGGCTGACTCCATTTTTGGCCTTAATATTATCATATACTTTTGAAAACACATTACTAAAAAACAAAATAACCATACTTGAAAGAATTTTTAGAAAGAATTAGGTATAACTCTAACTACCAATCCATAGCTGCAACAGAGAATAAAACTGTCAACCAAAAACTTGTGGGAATATGTAAAGGGCAACGGGGCCACATGTTTACCTTGTTTAAATTCTTCTACCATTACTGTTCGAGTTGATGTGGACACATTATACGTAGAATTCTGTTGTGGGTAGGCAGGGGTGATTATGGGCATGAGATGATACCTATCTGATGGATTTACCTGTGAAATTAGAAGCAGAATAACTGATCTATTCTCCTATTTCAGTTGTCCTCACTTCATTTCCCCAAAAGTCTGAAGAATATGAAATATAAATTTAATACTACATTTCCTCAAGTTTAAGAAGTACATTTTCCCTCCCCAACTACATTTATTTCTGAAGTTGGATATGTCTGATAGTCAAAGTCAAAGGAAATACTGCAGAAGTATATTTTTCCTCAGAAAAGCTGTTAAATTGATGTGCATCTTATAAACAATGATCTCTTATAATCAAGGAAATACAGTATTATAACTACAAAAAGCATTATCTGGTTTAATGGTTCTCAATCCTTTTTCACCACCCACTCAATGGATGACTTCCCCTTGGTTACCTAGAGGAATGAGCACTCACTCTAAAAGCAAATTAAAATGCAAGATATGGGAGAATTATGCTATCCTGGAACAATGAATCTGCTTTAAATTGTATTGCAAAGTAAATCTTTTATTATACTTTAGTACTTTATTATTAGTAACCAATTACTTTTTTTTTTGAGATGAAGTCTCAACTCGTCACCCAGGCTGGAGTGCAGTGGCACAATCTCGGCTCACTGCAACCCGTGCCTCTGGGGTTCAGGCGATTCTCGTGCCTCAGCCTCCAGAGTAGCTGGAACTACAGGTGTGCACCACCACGCCCGGCTAATTTTTTATATTTTCAGTAGAGAGGGGGTTTTACCACGTTGGCCAGGCTGGTCTCGAACTCCTGACCTCAGGTGATCCACCCGCCTCGGCCTCCCAAAGTGCTGGGATTACAGGCGTGAACCATCATGCCCAGCCAAGTACCCAATTACTTTTGAGACAGTTTTTCCACAATGGATTATGGCACTGTCCTTGAGACACCCACTCATCTTACATGGGCGATTTTTAATGACAACATTTGGATCAGCATTAGTGATCCTAATCATCTGCACAAAAAACAAAAAACAAAACACAAAACAAAACAAAAACCGCAGCAGGAGGAGGAAGAGGACTATAGTTATACAGAAGGAGGAACAGAGACAAGAGGAACTATCTTTAACTAGACTGTAATTTAGTGAAATGTCCTTTTCCTTAAAAGGTTTAAAGAAACTCCATAATAAATCACATACCCGAGGATCCCAGACAGGCAAATTCAAATTGCTTTCTTCTGGTTGCTTCAGCAGCACAGGATTTGGCCATTCCCTGACATGAATAAGGCAAATTAACTTACACATGATCTCACTTCAGGTACTACACGAAACCTTATTAGATTGTTCTAACCTTCTACAGAGTGAATGTTCTGGGTATTTGGTATTAAAGGAAAAAAAGGCCGAGCATGGTGGCTCATGCCTGTAATCCCAGCACTCTGGGAAGCTGAGGCAGGCAGATCACCTGAGCTCAGGAGTTCGAGACCATCCTGGGCAACATGGAGAAACCCTGTTCTCTACTAAAAACACAAAAATTAGCCATGCCTAGTGGCGCATGCTTATAGTCCCAGGTACTCAGGAGGCTGAGGTGAGAGGATCACTTGAGCCCAGGAGGTGGAGGCTGCAGTGAGCTGAGATGCATGCACTCTAGCCTGGGCAACAGAGTGAGACCCTGTCTCAAGTAAAAAAAAAAAAAAAAAAAAAAAATGGGCTAGGTAAGAAAGTACACAAAGGAAAGGCTGCTCATTTTAATGCAGTGTTCTCTGAAAGGGCAAATATTACTTTTCATTAACTGTAACGAATTTACACCTGAATCTTTCACTTCCTTCTCATTTGCTTTCATGGATTTAATTCTGATAATTTAGTAACACCAACAGCCAACATTTACTGAAAATACTAATACATCAATGTGATTATCATCTCCATTTTACAAATGAGGAAAGCTTAAATGACCTCTATATAACTAGTAATTTGCAAAGCCACACTTATTTTAACTGCTCTCCCAAGCTAAAGGCCCACATTTACAAATCCCTGGAAGAAGGTGCCAATTAGATGTCCCACCATTGCCTCAAAGTTGATGTTTTATACTTTTAACTTTACAAAGGAATGTAAAACAACAGAAAAAGTCTATGTATAGCTCTTAAATTTCCAAACAAACTTACGCATAGGTAGAGGTTAGTAAACAGTCAAAGTACACATATAAATACTTACCACTTGGAAAAAACTAAAAAGAACTTATGAACTAAAGTAGATGCTGCTGCATTTGGATACAACTGGCAAGTTCTTGCAACTAGCATTGCCCAGGAGACACCACCAAGGAATCCTAGCATGTTGGAATAAATACCACGTCCTAGAAAATCAATATATTTGTTAATTATTATTAGGACCTACTATCTGTGACATTCTTTTTTTTTTTCTGCTCTTTACAAGGTGAATGAATATCCGTGACATTCAACAAGGTAACTTTATTCATAAGATGGTTGGTTGGAAATTTTCCCCTATAAACAAAACATTCAAACTGATAAGCAGACCTCCACATTAGGCCTACAGTCTAATTAGTTAACCATAAATTGCTAATCTTATCCTTCTTACTTTCCCTTCCAATAGAGACAACCTCAGTTCTTTGCCTCAGTCCAACTGCTCAACTGGGCTCCACTGATACTACATTGAAATTCCCCATTTTTCAGTATTTAGGATTGAGAGAAAAATGAAAGGAAGGAGACATTTGGAGAGACAATGGGGAAGAATGAATACTTAATTAATAATCATATTCATGGGTATTTTTAAATCAAGTATAAAGCTGGAGACTTACTTCAGTATTTCACGGAATTTGGATACCTCTCCATAAAGTAGAATACACCACTGATATCACTCATTTCTATTTTTTTTTCTTTTTTTAAGAGATGGGTTCTCACTCTGTCACCCAGACTGGAGTGAACTGGCACAATCATAATTCACTGTAGCCTCAAACTCCTGGGCTCAACTGATCCTCCACCTCAGCCTCTTGCGTAGCTATGATTACAGGGTTGCACCACCATGGTTGTCGTGACCGTTTCTTACATAGCTATCTATATTATGTGCCGCCAAGAGAGCAAAAGAAAAAACCTACAAAATACCAATTTCAGACATGGTAAATATGAAAAATATGCATCTAACTGACAAAACATGGCATTTATCTTTAAGGAAGGGCACATTGTTCATGTCATCCCTTCAGTGCAAATTTTACTTTATCTTAAGTATACAAGACACTTGAGCCCAAGGACAAATTCTACTTGCTTAGTATCTTTTTAGACCTGCACTGTCCAATATGGTTGCCACAAGCCACGTGTTGCTATTTTTTAACTTGGAACAGCTTTATTGAGATGTAATTCACATACCATAAGATTCGTCCATTTAAAGTACACAATTCAACGGTTTTTTAGTATACCGAGAGTTGTGCAATCATCAACATGATCAATTCTAGAATGTTTTCAGCACCCCAAAAAGAAACCTTTAACTGTCACACTCAGCCAGGCACTGTGGCTCACACCTGTAATCCCACCACTTTTGGAGGCCAAGGCAGGAGGATTGGTTGAGCTCAGGAGTTTGAGACCAGCCTAGGTAACATAGCAACACCTCGTCTCTGCTAAAAAAAAAAAAAAAAAAAAAAAAAAATATTAGCCGGGCATAGTGGCATATGCCTGTAGTTCTAGCTACTTGGCAGGCTACAGTGGAAGGATCGCTTGGGCCCAGAAGGTTGAGGCTGCAGTGAGCTATAACTGCACCACTGCATTCCGGTCTGGGAGACAGAGCAAGCCCATCTAAAAAAATAAAACGAAATAAATATAAAGGCATACCTCGTTTTATTGTTTTGCTTTATTACACTTCACAGATACTGAGTTTTTTACAAATTGAAGGTTTGCGGCAACACTGAGTTGAGAAAATCTATCAGCACCATTTTTCCAACAGCATAAGCTCTCACTTCATGTCTCTGTGTCACATTTTAGTAATTCTCACAATATTTCAAACTTTTTGATTATTATTATATCTGTTATGGGATTTGTGATTAGTGATCTTTGATGTTACTATTGTAATTGTTTTGGGGCACCACAAACTGAGCCCATATAAGACAGTGAACTTGGTAAATGTGTATGTTCTGAATGCTCCATCAACTGGTCATTACCCATCTCTCTCCCTCTCCTCAGGTCTCCCTATACCTTGAGACACAACAATACTTAAATTAGGCCATTTAAGAACCCTTAATGGCCTCTAAGTGTTCAAGTAAGAGTCACATGTCTCTCACTTTAAATCAAAAGCTAGAAAAGATTAAGTTCAGTGAAAAAGGCATGTTGAAAGCTATGATAGTCCGAAAGCTATGCCCCTTGTGCCAATCAGTTAACCAAGTTGTGAGTGCCAAGGAAAAGTTATTGACAGAAATTACAAGTGCTACTCTCCAGTGAATACAGGAATGACAAGAAAAGTAAAACTGCCTTATTGCTAATAGAAAAAAAAAATTGTTTTCTGAGACAGAGTCTCACTCTGTCGCCCAGGCTGGAGTGCAGTGGTGCGATCTCAGCTCACCACAACCTCTGCCTCCCGGGTTCAAGTGATTCTCCTGCCTCAGCTTCCCGAGTAGCTGGGATTACAGGCACGTGCCACCACACTCAGCTAATTTTTGTATTTTTAGTAGAGATGGGGTTTCACTATGTTGGTCAGGCTGATCTCGAACTCCTGACCTCATGATCCGCTTGCCTCGGCCTCCCAAAGTACTGGGATTACAGGTGTGAGCCACCGCGCCTGGCTGCTGATAGAAAATTTTAATGGTCTGGATGGAAGATCAAACAAGACACAATGTTTCCTTAGGCCAAAGTCTAATCCAGAGCAAAGCCCTAACTTCTCTTCAATCGTATGAAGGTTGAGAGAAGTGAGGAAGGTGCAGAAGAAAAGTCTGAAGCTAGTAAAGATTGGTTCATAAGGTTTAAGTTAAGAAGCCATCTCCACAACTAAATAAGTCCTGACTTATTTAGCAATAAGTGCTGATGCAGAAGTTGCAGGAAGTTATCCAGAAGATCTAGCTAAAATCATTGATGAAGGTGGCTACACTAAACAACAAATTATCAATGTAGATGAAACAGCCTTATACTGGAAGAAGATGCCATCTAGGACTTTCACAGCTAGAGAGGAGAAGCTTGGTTTCAAAGCTTCAAAGGGTAGGTGATTCTCTTGTTAGAGGCTAATACAGCTGGTAACTTTAAACTGAAGCTGGCCGGGCATGGTGGCTCATGCTTGTAATCCCAGCACTTTGGGAGGCCAAGGCGGGCAGATCACCTGAGGTCAGGACTTCAAGATCAGCTTGGCCAACACGGTAAAACCCTATCTCTACTAAAAATACAAAAATTAGCCAGGTGTGGTGGCACATGCCTGTAATTCCAGCTACTTGGGAGGCTGAGGCAGGAATCACTTGAACCCAGGAGGCGGTGGTTGCCGTGAGCTGAGATCGCGCCATTGCACTCCAGCCTGGGTGAGAGAGTGAGACTCCATCTCAAAAAAAAAAAAAACAAAAAAAAAAAAAACAAAAAAAAAAAAACAAAAAAAAAAAAAAAAAAAAATGAAGCCAATGCTCATTTAACATTCCCAAAATCCCAGGGCCCTTAAGAATGATGCTCACTCTACAATCCGTGCTGTACAAACAGAACAACAAAGCCTAGATGACAGCACAGCTGTTTACAGCATGGTTTACTGAGTATTTTAAAGCCCATGGTGAGATCTACTGCTCAGAAAAAAAAAAAAGATTCCTTTCTAAGTAGGACTGCTCTTTGACAATGCACCTAGTCACCCACGAGCTCCAGTGGACATATACTTGGAGATTAAAGTTATTTTCATGTCTGCTAATACAGCATCTATTCTGTAGCCCATGGATCAAGGAGTTATCTTCTTGTTTTACCATTTAAGAAACACATTTTGGAGCCAGGCTTGATGGCTCACACCTGTAATCCCAGCACTTTGGGAGGCCGAGGCGAGCGGATCACAAGGTCAGGAGTTGGAGACCAGCCTGACAAACATGGTGAAAGCCCGTCTCTACTAAAAATACAAAAAATTACCTGGGTATGGTGGTGCGTGCCTGTAATCCCAGCTACTTGGTAGGCTGAGGCAGGAGAATCACTTGAACCCAGGAGGCAGAGTTTGCTGTGAGCCGAGATCGCACCACTGCACTCCAGCCTGGGCGACAGAGCAAGACTCCGTCTCAAAAAAAAAAAGACTACAGTATACGGTAAATGTAACTTTTATATGCACTGGGAAACAAAAAAAAAATTAATTTGCTTTACTGCAGTTGTCTGGAACCAAACCTGCAATATCTCAGAGGTGTGCTTAAATAATAATACAGAATGTGCTGTGCCAGGTCAGTGGTAAGCAAAGGGATTTTTATGAACCTAAATATATAAACTATATATATAAACTAGTAACAGTTCCAGGCTTTATTAGAAAAGTGTTATAAGGTAAAAACAAGTGAAAGTCATCACTGTAGGCTCTTCATTTAATGAACACCTACTACAGTGTAAACCAGACTCTTTGCTGGTGGGAATACAAAGATACATAAGATGGTGTTACCCACAGGGAGGGTATCAGTCTTCAAGTTCTGAATTATTCTGACCGCCTGACTGAACCTAAGATGAAAAGTCAGGGGCTTTTAAGTTTTTGACCAAGGGAGGAAGAGGTATACTACTTATCAAAACACCATAACCACTGTACCTGAAAAGCAAATAGCTATTCCAGAGTTTATTGGCCCTTAACCTCCAACAATATCATTAGGTTCAGAGTTTCTATATATGCTTCTTTCACTGGCAAGAGAAAATTAAAATTTTATAATGCAAACATAAAAGACTAGGGATACTTACGTTTTGCCCATAATTTGACAGCTCTTAGGGTGAGTCTAAAAGTTTCTTTATTTGGCACTAAATGCAAAATTTCATCAGTAACTCTACAACCTGAAAAAGACAAAGTATTCATTTTTCACTATGCAGCAAATTCTCAGTTAATTCAAATGCCCTCCTAACTTCCAGACTCTCGAATGCTAAAAATATGAAAGATAATAAAACACTGGGGTTTATTTTATGTATATGAAATTTACCACTTATGAGAAATCAGTTTGCTTTAGGATAATTAAAAAAGACATGGGTAATGCAATCCAAAATGAGATGTGTCTGAGTATTTTTTAGTTTTCTTCCTTATTTGACTATTAATCAAATACCTCCCAATTGCGACACTGTAATTATTTCAATGTAAACCTTTTCCACAAATACTGTAATTTACTGTTACAATCTGGAAATACACCAAAGTACAATAGTGATTCGGTCCAACAAAAGACACTATAAAACATTGGTTCTCAATCCCAGCCCTTTGGGAGGCTGAGGTGGGTGGATCACCTGAGGTCAGGATCTCGAGACCAGTCTGGCCAAAATGGTGAAACCCTGTCTCTACTAAACATACAAAAATTAGCCAGGTGTGGTGGTGGGCATCTATAATCCCAGCTACTCAAGGGGCTGAGGCAAGAGAATCGCTTGAACCCGGGAGGTGGAGGTTGTAGTGAGCTGAGATCACGCCACTGCACTCCAGCCTGGGCAACAGAGTGAGACTCTGTCTCAAAAAAAAAAAAAAAAAAGACATTAGTTCTCAAAGTATGGTCTGGGTACCCCTGGGAATCTGTGAGGTCAAACTTTTTTATAATAATACTAAGGCTTTCTTTGCTTTTTTCACTGTGTTAACATTTGCACCGATGGTGCAAAAGAAACGGTGGATAAAACTGCAGGTACCTTGGCAGTCAATCAAGATGGGGCAACAGCGTGAACCCGGGATGCGGAGTCTGCAGTGAGCCAAGATCGCGCCACTGCACTCCAGCCTGGGCGACAGAGCGAGACTCCTGTCTCAAAAAAAAAAAAAAAAAAAAAAAACAGATGGGGCAACAAACTGTACTAGCAGAAGAAAATATCTTCACCACCACACACTTGCAGTTAAAAATAAAGGTGGGGAAAGGACATGTGAGACTGTGTGAGTTGTAAGCTGAACTACCTGCTTTTTTCAAGGAACACCAGTTTTACCTGAAAAAATAACTGGCAGATAAACTATAGTTATTCAGTTAGGTATTTCCTTAAACACGGACAAAAGGAACCCCTCAGTTCAAGTAAAACAAATGACAAAATTTGTTGCCAATAATAAAATTTAACCTTTCAAGTTAAATCTGAATTTTAGACAACTTTTATCTGTTACTATGAGCTTCACACCTTTCCATACTTTGTTGAGACTGGTCACTAATGAATGCTGTTTTTTTTTTTCCACATTTTATAGTGAAATGTGTATTAACATTTGGAAGATCCAAATAACTTTGTGAACCAATATTTTCCAAATGACCAAGGCATGATAGTACAAAATCATGCATGAATAAAGGGACCACTCAAAGAACAAGACAGATCAGTGGACTGTCATGTAACAGAATACAAAAAGTCTGATATGGTTTTAGATTCCATACTCTAACCTTTAAGAAACTATCATTTTTATTCAGCAACAAAACAGAACAAATACAGATGAACCTCACAAACATGCCAAATGAAAGAAACCTTACGCAAAAGACCACATAGGATACTTTTTATATGAAACGTCTTTAAGAGGCAAATCTACAAAGAAATAAAGCAGATTAGTGGTTGCCTGGGACTAGGGATTGGAAGGGAAATGACTGCGAATGGGTATAAAGGATCTTTTGAGGGTGATAAAATATCCTAACATTGGATTGTAGTGTACTAAAGACCAGTGAAGTCCGGGCATGGTGGCTCACGCCTGTAATCCCAGCACTTTGGGAGGCTGAGGTTGGCATTACCTGATATCAAGTTTGAGGCCAGCCTGACCAACATGGAGAAACCCCGTCTCTACTAAAAATACAAAAAAATCAGCCAGGCGTGGTGGCACATGCCTTTAATTTCAGCTACTCAGGAAGCTGAGCAGGAGAATCACTTGAACCCAGGAGGCGGAGGTTGCAGTGAGCTGAGATCGCGCCATCGCACTCCAGCCTGGGTAACAGTGTGAGACTCCGTCTCAAAAAAAAAGAAAAGAAAAGAAAAAGACCAGTGAGGTGTATAATGGTATGTAATTATATCTCAATAAAACTGTTAAAAAGAAAAAAAATGTTACAGGCCAAGTTTAAGAAGAATATCCATAATTATCTGAAACGGCTATTAAAACACTCCTCCCTTTTCCAACTAAAAGGACAGATTTTTTCTTTCTTTTTTGAGAAGCAGACTCGCTCTGTCACCCTGGCTGGATTGCGGTGGCATGATCTCAGCTCACCACAACCTCCGCCTTCTGGGTTCAAACGATTTTCCTGCCTCAGCCTCCCGAGTAGCTGGGATTACAGGCAAGCACCACCACACTTGGCTAGTTGTTTATTTTTAATAGAGATGGGGTTTTACCACGTTGTCCATGCTGGGCTCAAACTCCTGACCTCAGGTGATCTGCCTGCCTCGGCCTGCCAAAGTGCTGGGATTAGAGGCATAAGCCACTGTACCCGGCCTCTTTTTTTTTTTTTTTTTTTTGAGACAGGGTCTCACTCTGTCACCTAGGCTAGAGTGCAGTGGCATAATGATGGCTCACTGCAGCCTCCACCTCCTGGGCTCAGGTGATCCTCTCACCTCAGCCTCCTGAGTAGCTGGAACTACAGGCGAGTGCCACTACATCCAACTAAATATTTATTTTTGGTAGAGATGGGGTTTCACCATGTTATCCTAGCTGGTCTGGAGCTCCTGGGCTCAAGTAATCCATTCACCCTGGCCTCCCAAAGTGCTGGGATTATAGGCGTGAGCCACCACGCCCAGCCAGATTTTATTCTTATATGTTAACCAAAACAAAATATTACAATCAGTTGTAGACATAAATGAGAATCTAGCTGTCTTCTATCAGGCCTAATAATAAAGAGACTTGCAAAATGTTAAAGAAAAAAGAAGCCATTCTTCACACACAAAAGTTTATATTAATTTAAAATGGGTTATTTATAAATGAATAAGTATTTTTTAAATTTCTCAGTTTTTATTTCTAACATAGTAAATACTGACAGATATAACCAACATAAACAAAAGCTTTTTGGGGTCCTCCATAAATCTTAAGAGTGTAAAGAAGTCTTGAGATTAGTAAGTTTGAGAACCACTACTATAAATATACACAGCCTTTCAAATAAATTTGTGGCTTTTAGGATTCTTAAATGTGGTCACATTATCTGTATAAAGAAAATTACATTTTAAACTGAGTCCAATCTCCAAAATTGAATTAATAGTCAATTCAGCAAAAATATCTATATTTCTCTAATTGTTTTGAAGCAGGTATCTGAGATTTCTTTTTAGAAGCTTACCATTTAAGCTGCGAATACACCTTATATCAAGGCTTCTCAGGCGAGAGTCGTCTCTTAGATCTAAATTATCTGATATGGTTTGTATTGCCAGTCTTGCAAAGACTAGATCAATCTTTGGAAAGATGTGAAAAAAGAGAAAAAAATTACATTTTCTCCTTTTAATCCATCCTCTCCCATCCCACCATAAAAATGTGAAAAGCTCTGATTACTAGTTTGGGAAGTTCTACCAAAGCTTCAATAGGCCTATGTAGGCAGTCTCACATGGGAAAATCACTATAAAGTTGTATTAAGGTAATTAAACTTTCAAATTAATGAAAGCATTTACATGTTAACATATATGCCAAGCAGAAAAAAAAAATCAAAGGCTTATGAGCAAATTTCTAGATAAAGATAGAAGATCCAACACACATTTACATTCACTCCCTCTTGAAACCTCACTAAAATACCAGGAAAATTTAATTTTTTGTGTTTAGTATTATTTTGATGTTAAAGGCAAAATTCACTAGGACAAAGAACAGAAAATGACAACAGCAAAAGCTATGAAAGCTGGAAAGCAGATGGATACGTGGTAACAGACCCAGTAGACCTAAGAAAGCAGATAAAAATGTTCTATCTAGGAAATATGGTCAGGAGGCTGTAGATAAATGCAGACATAAATAAAAAGGAACATTTAAAGAATAGAGTAGTATTCTTAGAAATTAAAAATATGGGCCGGGCGCGGTGGCTCACGCCTGTAATCCCAGCACTTTGGGAGGCCAAGGTGGATGGATCACGAGGTCAGGAGATTGAGACCATCCTGGCTAACACGGTGAAACCCCGTCTCTACTAAAAATACAAAAAATTAGCCAGGTGGGGTGGTGTGTGCCTGGAATCCTAGCCACTCAGGAGGCTCAGGTGGAAGGATCACTTGAATCCAGGTGCTCAAAGGTGCAGTGAGCTATGATTGTGTCATAGAGTTAGACCTTGGCCATAGAGTTAGACCCCATCTATTTAAAAAAAAAAAAAAAAAAGATTATTTGATTTTTTAAAATATGCACTTATGTTAAGCCTGATTTCAGAAAACAAACCTGCAAGTTAAACAGTTCAATTGTAAAGTCAGAAAAATATTAAACACTTACTTCAATACCATCAAATTCAAATTTTATAACAGGTACAAAGGCATCTTCTACAGCCTACAAAAAATGAAAACAATTATTAACACACAGGTGTAATCCCTTCTTTATCCTTCCTAACTACCAATAATGTGAATATCTTTACTCCCAATTTGTATTTTAACCACATACGTGTAATCCCTTCTTTATCCTTCCTAACTACCAATAATGTGAATATCTTTACTCCCGATTTGTATTTTAACACAATAGACAAAGTGAAAATGTTTTTGGTCTTACATTCCAGGTAAGTATTTCTAATTTGTGACCTGTATTATGTAAGATACACAAAATGCCTGTAGCAGTATCTAAATTATCCCTCTAAAAATATTCCTCAGAACTGGAAAGCAAAACTGCTATCATCTGCAGCCATAAAAAAGAGTGACTTCATGTCCTTTGCAGGGACATGGATGAAACTGGAAGCCATCATTCTCAGCAAACATAGGAACAGAAAACCAAACACCACATGTTCTCACTCATAAGTAAGAGTTGAACAATGAGAACACATGGACACAGGGAGAGGAACATCACACAATGGGGCCTGTCGGGGGGTGGCGGACAAGGGAGGCAGAACATTACGACAAATACCTAATGCATGCAGGGCTTAAAACCTAGATGACGGGTTGATAGGTGCAGCAAACCACCATGGCACATGTATACCCACGTAACAAACCTGCACATTCTGCACATGGTATTCCAGAACTTAAAGTAAAATAAAAAACAAAAAGCAAAAAAACGAAAACCTGCTATCTTCTGGGTACTTATAATTTCGAGTCTAAACTGAAAACTGATTATTTAGAAAGGCTACTAGAGTTAGAAATTTTAAAATAATGAAAGCTCATGATTAATCTATCAAAAATTTTATTAATACAGTTGAGATTAGTAGAAATAATGGTTTTCTGAGTCTTTCTTAACTCCCCAACCTAACAAATTCTTAACTTCCTTGTCTAAAAACATTCCCAGATTCCCCAAATATCACAGATTCTTTGACCTTCACCTTATTCTAGCACTTCAGAATGCATTAACACTGTTTTGTTTATTTAGTTCACATAACCCCCTCCTCAATAAACAATGTCTTGTTTACTATTGTATCTGTAAGACTAATGCCAGCATCTAACAAATTACTGGTGCTGAAATTTTATTTGCTGAATGAATGGCTAGATATACACATATAAAGAGTTACTAACTGAACCTTACACATAATAGCACTCATCATTTGATATGTATCAATCATTATTGGCTATTACAGTAAATGGTTTATGTAAATATCTCATCAATACACAAAAACCTCATAAAAAAGTTATTACCACATCTCCGTTTTACAGATCAGGAAACAGGCTCAGAGGATTAGGTTACTTGACCAAGATCTAGGAGCTATTATGTAGTAGATTCTAGATGCCAACCCAAGTCTGTATAACTCTAAGGCCCATGTTCTTAATCATCATTTAATCATCACTTATTAAAGTTACTCTTATTAAATACCTCCTAATAGTAACTTAGAAGGTATTTCAGTGTCTTAAGCCCTAGCTTTTATAGATATTTGTTACTAATCTAAATTCAAAATATTAAATGCCAGAGGATACTTACTCTTAAGTTTCTAATGCCATCTTGATGTTTCAATTTTTCAAAAAAAGACTGAAAAAAATCAGATCTTTCCACGTGTCTTGGAGCTACACAAAGTGCATCAATGTCAGCTCCTGTAAATTAAAGTAATTTTTAATTAAGAATGTATTATGTGTTATATTCTTTGTTAAGTACACACAAACATATGTACAGAAGAAAGTATGGAAGCTGAGTACAAGAAAATGTTAACAATGATTAGCTCTAAGTAGTGAAATAATGAGAACTTTGTTCTCCTATATTTTCTAATTATGAACAAGAGTTTGTTATTGAATGTTCTTAGCACTAGAACACAGAAAAGCAGTTACCTTTGGTGTGTACTCCAAGCCTATAGGATCCAAACGTGAAAATTTTACCACCAACAGTAGCCACAACAGAAGGTGGGAGGTTCTAAAATAAAATTAAGCAGAAGACATTCAATTATTCAAATTATTTAGCATAAAAGTTACCTCAATGTTGGCTGGGCATGGTGGCTCACACTTGTAATCCCAGCACTTTGGGAGGCCGAGGCCAGTGGATCACCTGATGTCAGGAGTTCGAGACCAGCCTGGCCAACATGGCAAAACTCCTTCTCTACTAGGAATACAAAAGTTAGCTGGGCGTGGTGGTGGGTGCCTGTAATCCCAGCTACTTGGTAGGCTGAAGCAGGAGAATCACTTGAACCTGGGAGGTGGAGGTTGCAGCGAGCCAAGATTGTGCCATTGCACTCCAGCCTGGGGAATAAGAGCAAAACGCCATCTCAAAAAATAAAAAAAAAAAAATCACTATAATGTCTACTGGCCTTTATTGAGCAAATGATGCATGATTAGATTTGTCAACCTTGTCAAGATTAGATTAGTGAAAGTACTTCACGGATCCTCTGGCTGTGATCTGAATAAGGGTATTCCCAGAGGAAAGACAAAACAAATTCACCCCCACTACACATGCATACATCTCTATCTGAAGAAAAGCTTTTCTTTTTAATCACTTGACCATACTTGTCCCCTCCAATTGCCTGTCCTTTGCTTCATCACTCTTTTGGTAGTCACCAAGGAACTCTCAGTTACCAAACTAATGTGCTTTCAGCTCTCTAAAACACTCTTGGCCAATCCCATATCCCCTTTAGTTTTTGTGACAGGTATGTTTAATTTCTTGATTCTAGCTCTACAACCTTTCTGTAAGAACGGAGTCATTCCTGACATGATCTCCTTATGAGAGCTATTCTAACAAGCTTAATTAACATTTCTTGGATTATAACGTAATTAAAATGCTACTTTTTGGCTGGGCGTGGTCATGCCTATAATCCCAGCACTTTGGGAGACTGAGGCAAGAGGTCCACTTGTGTCCAGTTCAAGACCAGCCTGGGCAACACAATGAGACACCATCTCTACAAAAAATAAAAAATTAGCTAGGCATGGTGGCGTGTGCCTCCAGTCTCAGCTACTCAGGAGGCTGCGATGGTAGGATTGCTTGAGCCCAGGAGGTTTAGCCTCAGCAACAGTGAGACCCTGCCTCAAAAAAAAAAAAAAGAAAAAGAAAAAAAGCTAATTTTCACCTCTTCAGAGCCAGTTCCAAAAGCCCATCAGATATTCACTCAAGTATCCTGATCCACTTCAATATCCAGCCTCAAGCAAGCAAAAAAATTCTTCCAATATTAACAGTCAGATATTGCTTCTGAGTTCTCTATTTTTGTTCCTCATTATCCTTACTGCCCAAACCTTTTCCTTCTTCTTGGCTTACCAATTCTTAGCTTATATCCCTCACATTTGTGGCCTCCTTTCTATTCAACGACTACTCCCCTAATTCTAGGCTATTTAATGGCATCCTAAACTACCCCTAATTAATCTTCCTTTTCTCTTTCACTATCTTGTATAAAATTCACTGGCTGATGTTCTTAAATTACTCTACTAAACATAGTTGTTCTACTCAAAAGTTGCCAATGTCTTCTTCCCTAACTACTGAGGTAAGGATCCTTGGGCCTGTTGTTGAAAATCTCCACGACATGTTCCTAGGGATCTTTCTTGCCTTGTCTTCTTATCTTCCTTTCTGAAGCTCCAACTACCAACCAACCAACATGGTTACAGAATCCAACCTCCTTTTCACTGCATTTGCCATTGTTCCTGCCTCAAGTGCTTGCCCATCCTCTCTGGGCATCTTTTGTTTTTTGGGTTTTTTTTTTTTTTTAACAGATGGAGACGGGGTCTTACTGTGTTGCCCAGGCTGAAGTGAGCACAGCAGTGTGATCTTAGCTCACCACAGCCTCAAACTACTGAGCACAAAATATTCCTCCGGCCTTGGCTTGCAGAGTATCTGAGACTACAGGCAGGTACCACTGTGTCTGGGTAATTTTTAAATAATTTTTGCAAAGATGGGTTCTTTGTTGCCCAGGCTGGTCTCAAGTTCCTGTTTTTAAGCGATCCTCCTGTCTCAGCCTCCCAAAGTGCTGGGATCACAGGCATGAGCCACCATGTCCAGCTTCTGGGTATCAGTATCATTCACTTTAAAAAGTTCACTTCAAGTTCCACCTCTTCCATGAAGCCTTCCCTGCTTATCCCTACTCCCTAACAAGTTTTTTTTTCCTCTGTGCTCTCTGCCATTACAATTCTTAAATTCTTTTTTGCTATATTTACTGACTTCTTTGGTATGTAAAATCATATTTCATATTTAATCTTCAATCATATTTAAATTTCTCAGAGTTAAGAACTGTGTCTACTACTTCTCTGTATTTTCTCACAATGCCCAGTACAAGTTCTAAAGAATAATATCTGCTGATTAACTTCAACTTGAATATAAGTATCTATAGAACAGGATATTATGCTTGTTAATGCCTCTGTGTAATGAATATTAATGTTAAGAGTATCACAAATAATTTTATAGCTAGAAAGAAGCCAGTAAATTAATCAGATTTTTAAAAGAGACAGAGTTTCATTATGTTGCCCAGGCTGGCCTTGAACTCTTAGGCTCAAGGTCTTCCTGCTTCAGCCTCCTGAGTAGCTGGGACTACAGGCATGCACCACCATGCCCAGGAATCCGTAAATTTATTGATGATTAACATGAATGAAATGGACAGAGAAGACAGGACCTTAAAAAAATCGTTTAGTTCACATTTCTACTTTGAGAAGTCTGATTCTTGCATGATTTATGAGAAAGTGATCTACTAAATCAGTTTGCCACACCCAAAGTATCTAACAAAAATGATTTGATCTGGGATTCTACACTATTTAAATATCCCAATTGTGTACAGATTCAAATCATCTTTGATTAAACCCAAATCCTTCAGTTACTTTCCAAAGTAAAATATACATAAAGAGAATTATAGGCTGTGAGTGGTGGCTCATGCCTATAATCCTAACACTTCGGGAGGCTGAGGTGGGAGGTTCACTTGAGCTCAAGAGTTCAAGATCAGCCTAGCAACACAGTGAGACCTCGTCACTTTTTTTTTTTTAATTTAAAAAAACAAGAAAGAAAAAAGAGGATTATAGGCTGGGCGTGGTTGTGACTTATGCCTGTAATCTCAACACTTTGGGAAGCCAAGGCAGGAGGATCGCTTGAGTACAAGAGTTTGAGGCCAGCCTGGGCAACATGGCAAGACCCTATCTCTACAAAAAAAAAAAAAAAAAAAGTAGCTAGGCATCAGGATGTGTACCCGCAGTCTCTGCCACTTGGGGGGCTGGGGTGAGAGGACTGCTTGAGCCTAGGAGTTTGAGGCTGTAGTGAGCCATGATTATGCATGCCACTGCACTCCAGCTTGGCAAACAGTGAGAGATCCTTCCCCCATTCCCTCACACGAAAGAGACAATTACAATTCACATAGAAAAATGACCTCATCTGCTCAATGGAAGATGTTAACTAACTTATTTTTTTTGATTACCTGTGACTAGCATTTCCATCTGCTCAGAATTTGACTCATCCAATAACTTCAACTATTGATAACCCTGCTGAGTTCAGAAATGAGGCAGACAGCCTTTTGGCAACAGAAGTAAGTAGCATAAAGACCATGTTAAACTCAATGACTGTAGTCTTTAGGAGACTCAACTTTATTCTGAGCCTACTATTTAAAAGAACCAATTCTACATATTTATCATAGCTACAGAAAAAAATAATAAAAGCTGTTAAAAGAAAGAATTCTAGACTGGGTGTGGTGGCTCATGCCTATAATCCTAGCACTTTGGGAGGCCAAGGCAGGTGGATTGCTTGAACTCAGGAGTTCGACACCAGCCTGGCCAACATGGCAAAAACCCGTCTCTATCAAAAATACAAAAATTAGACAGGCGTGGTGGCACATGCCTGTGGTCCCAGCTACTAGGGAGGCTGAGGTGGGAGAACTGCTGGAGCCTGGGAGGCGGAGGTTGCAGTGAGCTGAGATCGTGCCACTGCATTCCAGCCTGGGTGATGGAGTAAGACCCCATCTCCAAAAAAAAAAAAAAATTCAGTTGTTTACCTAATTTCTAAATCCATGCAGATAAAGGGGCAGAAAGGGACTTTACAGCTAGACACACTGACAACTGTGAGACGTTACCTTTCAACTGACTGCTGTTAAGGCAAAGATGGGAAAACTATGAAAAACAAAAACCTTAAAATATAACAGTATGGGCTACCTAGTGATGAGGCAAATGGTATCACCCAGTTGAACATTCTCTCCCTTATTCTGGTACAGCCAGTAAAATAATCTTTGCAGTGGTGATTCTCAGACAATAATAAAAATTCAATTGTGAGGCTGGGCACGGTGGCTCATGCCTGTAATCCCAGCACTCTGGGAGGCCGAAGAGAATGGATTACTTGAGGTCAGGAGTTCGAGACCAGCCTGGCCAACATGGTGAAACCCCATCTCTACCAAAAATACAAAAATTAGCTGGGCATGGTGGCGTGCACCTGTAATCCCAGCTACTCTGGAAGCTGAGGCAAAAGAACTGCTTGAACTCAGGGGTGGAGGTTGCAGTGAGTCAAGATTATGCCACTGCACTGCAGCCTGGGCGAGAGAGGGACCATGTCTCAAACAAAAACAAAACCAAGGCCGGGTGTGGTAGCTCACACCTGTAATCCCAGAACTTTGGGAGGCTGAGGCGGGTAGATCACCTGAGGTCAGGAGTTTGAGACCAGCCTGACCACTATGGTGAAACCCCATCTCTACTAAAAATATAATTTTTACTGGGCATGGTGGTGTGCGCCTGTAACCCCAGCTACTTGGGAGGCTAAGACAGGAGAATCGCTTGAACCTGGGAGGTAGAGGCTGCTGTGAGCTGAGCTCTCACCCCTGCACTCCAGCCTGGGCGACAGAGCAAGATTCTATCTCAAAAACAAAAACAAAAACAATTATATTCAAAAGATAGTTAGCCTTCCGTACCTGCACGTTCCACATCTGCAGATTCAACCAATCATGCATGGATAAAAAATATTGGGGGGACGCCTCTACCCGGCCACCCCGTCTGGGAAGAAGTAAGGAGCTCCTCTGCCCGGCCACCCCGTCTGGGAAGAAGTGAGGAGCGCCTCTGCCTGGCCGCCCCATATGGGAAGTGAGGAGCGCCTCTGCCCGGCCGCCCCGTCTGGGAAGTGAGGAGCGCCTCTGCCCAGCTGCCCCGTCTGGAAAGTGAGGAGCGCCTCTGCCCGGCCGCCCCATCTGGGAAGAAGTGAGGAGCGCCTCTGCCCGGCCGCCCCATCTGGGAAGAAGTGAGGAGCGCCTCTGCCCGGCCGCCCCGTCTGGGAAGTGAGGAGCGCCTCTGCCCGGCCGCCCCATCTGGGAAGTGAGGAGCCCCTCTGCCCGGCCGCCCCGTCTGGGAAGTGAGGAGCGCCTCTGCCCGGCCGCCCCGTCTGGGAAGTGAGGAGTGCCTCTGCCCAGCCGCCCATTGTCTGGGATGTGAGGAGCCCCTCTGCCCAGCCGCCACCCCGTCTAGGAAGTGAGGAGCGTCTCTGCCTGGCCGCCCCGTCTGGGAAGTGAGGAGCGCCCCTGCCCGGCCGCCCCGTCTGGGATGTGGGGAGCGCCTCTGCCCAGCCGCCCCATCTGGAAGGTCTACCACGGAGGCCAGAAGCAATGTGGGGGCTGGACGTGGTGGCTCACGCCTGTAGTCCCAGCACTCTGGGAGGCCGAGGCAGGTTGATCACTTGAGGCTAGGAGTTCGAGACGAGCCTGGCCAACATGGCGAAACATATGAAAAATACAACAGACAAACCAACCAACCAACCCAGCGACAACAAAACAGGTCTACCCTGGAGTCATACTCTAATTTTTTCTATTTTCCTCCCTTTCTGATCCTTTATCCCACTTTCTTTTTCTTCCTCTTCCTTCTTCTTTGTCAAATAGAGGATTGAGTTATTATCATTGATCCATACAAAGTTCCTCTCTCATTTATTTTCTTTAATTCCCACCCCCCATTTCTATTCCCCGTCTTCCCACTCTGGGAGGCGGAGTGGGAAGGTGCAACCTTCCTAATATGTTTGATATGCATCTTTTTGTTTGTATGTATTTTTAGAAAATGTTTATTGTTTTGTGTGCAAAAAAAAATTAATAATAAAAAAAGATTAAAAAAATAAAAAAATTAAAAAAAGACTCAAAAAAAAATATATTGGGGGGAAAAAGCCATAAAAAATAAAGCAAATTTTAGGCAAGGCGCAGTGGCTCATGCCTGTAATCCCAGCACTTTGGGAGGCTGAGGTCAGAAGACTGCTGGAGACCAGGAGTTTGAGACCAGCCTGGATAATACAGTGAGACTCTTGTCTCTACAAAAAATAATAAATAAAATAAGCCAAGTACAATTGTGCATTCCTACAGTTCCAGCTATTCAGGAGGCTGAGGTGGGAGGATCACTTGAGCCCAGGAGTTTGAGACTGCAGTGAGCTATATAACTGTGCCACTGTACTGCAGCCTGGGTGACAGAGGGAGATCCTGTCTATAAAAAAAAAAAAAAAAATTTATGACCAGGCGTGGTGGCTGAAGCCTGTAATCCCAGCACTTGGGGAGGCTGAGGTGAGATCATGCCACTGCACTACAGCCTGGGTGACAGGGCAAGACTCTGTCTCCAAAAAAAATAATAATAATAAATAAAATTTAGGCTGGGCATGGTGGCTCGAGCCTGTAATCCCAGCACTGTGGGAGGCTGAGGCAGGCGGATCACCTGAGATCAGGAGTTTGAGACCAGCCTGGTCAACATGATGAAACCATGTCTCTACTAAAATTACAAAAATTAGCCCAGTGTGGTGGTACACGCCTGTAGTCCCAGCTATTCGGGAGGCTGAGGCAAGAGAATCACTTGAACCTGGGAGGAGGAGGTTGCACTGAGCCAAAATTGCGCCACTGCACTCCAGCCTTGGCCAAAGAGGGAGATTCCATCTCAAAAGAAGAAAAAAAAATTTAAACATGCTAATAAAAAAAAATTACAGTGACAACTATTTACACAGCATTAACATTGTATTAGATATTTTAAGTAATCTAGAAATGACTGAAAGTATGCAAAAGGATATGAAAAGGTAACATGCATATATGTACTGTATTATTTTATATAAGGAACCTGAGCATCTACAGATTTTAGTATCTTTGGAGGTCCCAGAACCAATCCCCCGGAGGATACCAAGGGAGCACTGCACTACACAAAGCAGGAAAATGTAATCAATTTCAGGAAAAAAATACTTTAAGCTACAGGAGGGGAAAAAGGTTGTGTAGTTATAAATTAGTTTGCAAATTCCTATGTCTTAGGAACCAAGCAGGTAGGCAAATAAGGGAATACCACATGAGAAACATAGTAACTGCTCAATTAATCACCTTGCAAAGAAAACAGGGAGTGGTGGGGGCCATGAGGCAATGGAAGACAGGAGCCCAATCCCCTTCAAGCCTCTTCCTGCCGTGCACAAAGGCAGGCCCAGCATTGCCAGATCTTATTAAACAGCTGAAATGTGATTTTTAAGTAAAATCTGATATTTAAATTTTGGCCTACTACATATGAGTCAAATAAGACAATTATGTGAACTCACAGCTATATATTGGCTACTTCTGGGTAAATCCTCATCTACTTAGAAATTCAACCGTCTAGACCAGTTCATTCCTACATATACCAGACAGCCAAGCTTTGATATATTTCAGATACTTCTCAACACCAGCATCTTATTGCCAGGATGAATGACCAGATATAATAAAAACAAGAATTCCACATAGTTTAGAGTCTTACCTTACTCTCACTGACATCAGAAATCCATTCTTTTACTAAATTGTTCAATTTACCAAGAACCACCAGCCTATAAAAAAAAATGCTTCAGATTAAAACAAACAAACAAATGAACAAACAGTATTTTTAAAAACCCACATAGGCAGTACCCTTTGTGTTGATGCTAGGGTAAAACCATAACACACATGTGATAATGCTATCACATCTATTGACACAGGGCCATCTCTTTGGCATTCTTAGATCCTTAACAGTGCCAAAGAGGTGATAAATCTGATTACAGTATTTTAGTTTTTGGGCTATTTTCAAAATTCAAAAACCCTAATAAAAATCATAAAATTGCCTTCAATGAGGCTGTAAAGGCTTAGTGAATTGTCAACTTTCTTGGCTTTACTATGGAATTAATTCAATTCAATGTGGTAATAGAAGCTAGAATTCTCTCATTGCTAGTAATAGGTCTTTGACTAATTAAAATGGGGGAACTAACTACTGGCTAATTTCTGTCTAATAGTATTGAAGCAGTTTGGTATTATTAAAACAAACTTATAACCAATGGTGTAAATGAATCCACATTTAGAAAAGTAGGGTTTAGACATCCCAAAGATAACATGCAAAACTGAACTTCTGTCCAAACTTACTTCTTCCTCAGTCTTCCACAAATAATGAAATTCCATCCTTCAAGGTGCTAAGACCAAAAATCTTGGCCATCATCCTTGACCCCTCACACACACATTCCAGTCATTAAACCCTAAGAACCCTACCTTTAAAATATATCCAGATTTCTACTTTTTATTACCTCTACGACCATCCTCCAGGTTCTAGCCACCATCATTTCCTCCTAGGGCTATTATAATGGCTTGCTAACTGGTTTCTCTGCTCTGCCCTTGCACTTCTTTTAAGATTACTCTCAATACAGCAGCCAGAGTGACCGTTAAAACTTTTTTAAGTCGTCATGTCAATCTTCTTTTCAAAACCCTAATAGCTTCTCATTTCACTCAGAATAAACCAAACCTTGACAACACCTTACAAGGTCCTAAGAGCTCTTGCCCTCCAAGCTCCTTCCCACCTTGCTTTCATTAAGCCTGTATTTTCCTGCTTCCTCACTGCTCAGACACCCAGGGTATCTTGGCTATGTACTCTTCAAATACACCACTTCAAGAGTTCTGCCTAGAACACTTTTCCCTCAGACAGACACATGGCTCCCTCCTTCATCTTTAAATTTTCCCTTAAATGTAACTTTCTAAATGAGGCTTTCCCTGAAACCTCTACCCCCTCAGCTTTTTCTCAGTAGCACTTATCATATGTAATATTACTCACGAGTGTAATACTGATATTATTGATGACAAATCTCCTCCTCTAACCCCTACCTAAAAGGTAAGCTCCAAGAGGGCCAAGATTTTTCTTTTTGTCATTTCTGCACCTGTATGTAGAGACACAGTAGGTATTCAATATGTTCGTAGAATTCATGATTAAATAATGCAGTCAAATATTTAATGGTTTTCAATGACATACCTGTGGTTCAATTCTTCCTCATCTTCAAACACTCCAAACGGTTTCATGGCGTCAATTAATTTCTGTGTGTAAATATGATCAATTTCTTTAGGAGATGCCAAACTAATTGGAGAGGTAATTCCATAATGCTTTTGTTGACGCTGGCTGTCCAGCACGGTGTTTCTGTTCAAGAAAGTAGTAAAAATGAAACAGAAAAAATTTAAAGTATATACTATACTGATACACTGAATCTCTCAATCTACTCATGTTAATTTAGCTACCTTAAAAGTTTACTTAGTACTAACAGTAGTGGCAGACACTTTCTTTTAAAGGAAAATGGGTATTTTATGTTTATGTTTATGAAGGCGCTATTCATACTGCCTACAGCTTTCATGGTTAGCATGTTTTTTCAAGCCAAGCGCAGCATGTGTTGGCATCAAGACAATTGTACCAACACCACTCAGCTCAAACCCAGAGTTTGATTGGGATCTGTGCCAGGGCCACCTCCACTACCCTGCAGACTTAAGTCAAGTGCCATCCAGATTCTGGAATCTTTGAAAAGCAGTCAACCACTTGAAAGAAAGCTTTTAGTAAAAACAATGGGTTTTTTTCCCTAGGAAAGAAATGAAAACATCCCATTAGAAGGTCCTTGTGAAATAATCTGGCTTTTAAAAAGAAATCACAATTAGATTTGTCCTTGGGAAACCGAGGTTAACATCCTCTGCTTGAATCAGAGTTTACAGTCCTAGTATTTTGTGATTCTAGTTAATTATTTTCTTCATTTTAGACTGGTACCCATCCCATCTTCACATTGAAATAAAAATCTTTATACTACTGGCAATCTTTTGGAAGATACATGAGCCACCCTCCAAACATCTTAGCCATCAGGAAACTACGGTCTTGAATAAAGTACAACACAAGTTCTGAGATTTTTTTTTTTTTTTTTTTGAGATGGAGTCTCTGTCTCCCAGGCTGCAGTGCACTGGGGAGATCTCAGCTCACTGCAACCTCCGGCTCCCGGGTTCAAGCAATTCTCCTGCCTCAGCCTCCCAAGTAGCTGGGATCACAGGCGTGTGCCACCACACCCAGCTAATTTTTGTATTTTTAGTAGAGACGGAGTTTCGCCACGTTGCCAGGCTGGTCTCGAACTCCTGACCCCAGGTGATCCAACAGTCTCGGCCTCCCACGTTGCTGGGATCACAGGCGTGAGCCACCGCGCTCAGCCAATTGAAGTTCTGAGATGTTGAGTTTACACAAACTAATCAACTTCAAAATAAATACTGGGACCAACAGGGGTTGGCAAAACTTCTAATTTTGCTATGAAAGTAAAAACATACACACTAAACGACCAACACTACCATTTATCTTCACCATGCTTCCATGAAGGGCCATTAACACCAAGAGTAAGAATGTAATCTCAAAATTAGAAACAATCTTTCAAGTTGAATAAATTAGCCCTGTAAAAAAGCAACATACAATAGAGATCGTTTAATTGTTCTTGGATTTCAACTGATCAAAACACTGTCTTACCACTGCTAAGAGCACAGAGTAAGACACGCTGTAATAGCTAAAGATCTCATTAGAGGCCGGGCGTGGTGGCTCACGCCTGTAATCCCAGTACTCTGGGAGGCCGAGGTGGGTGGATTACTTGAGGTCAGATGTTCAAGATCAGCCTGGCCAACATGGTGAAACCCTGTCTCTACTGAAAATACAAAAAATTAGCTGGGCATGGTGGCGGACATCTGTAATCCCGGCTACTCGGGAGGCTGAGGCAGGAGATTCACTTGAACTCAGGAGACAGAGGTTGCAGTGAACCAAGATCGCGCCACCACACTCCAGCCTGGGCAACAAGAGCGAAACTCCGTCTCAAAAAAAAAAAAAAATCTCATTAGGTAGAGAGGGAGAAATAATCATATGGAAGATAAAATAGCCTGTATACCTTCCAAAATGACTCAAAAAAAAAAAAACCCAAAAAACAAAACACAGGTTAATTTATCTTCTGTATTTATTTTGTTGTAGAACAAACAAAACTTCAATTAGTTATTTCAAGTTGTAATTTCTTTTTAAAGATTTGGCTTTTTACCTCTGAGAAAGCTAGAGCAGTGTTTTGGTATTGTTTGTGTAATATATAGGTAAATACATATGGTAAGTGAATAGGACAGAGTAATTATCTACATATCTATATAGTATCACTCAATCGCAATAATCCTAAGAGGTACTGAATAAGTGCCATTTTACAGATAAGTATCTGAAAGTCAAAGAGAGAGGACAAGCCAGAATCTGAACTCCAAAACCTCTTTTCACTACTCCATTCTCTCCTCCCTAACTACTTCAGCTCTGACACCATGATGACGGGCCTCATTTTCTTACCTGCATGCTGACAAAGTTAGCCAACTAGCCTACTGGCCCTAAAATTCCAAATCTAGGTTCTGAACTTCCTCCATCTAGAGGGGAGACGAAAGTAAACAACAGAATCCCACATTCCCTTCAAACCATCAATTTCACTTACAGGCAAACAACCTAGAGAAATTCTAGTTACAAGCGTACAGAGACACGTAAAAGAATGTTGACTGTCACACTGTAACATTAAAAACTTAGAAATAACTTAAAATAGTCACTAACAGGAAAAGAATTAAATTAGGGTGTATTCCTACAATAGAATACAATACAATAATTAATATTAATTAATTACAACTAAAATACTAACATGAACAAAGCTCAGAGATACTATGTTGTGCTGAAGAAGTTACAGAATTCCAAGTGTGATACGAGTTATATAAAGTTTAAAAACAACTAGAACTATGCCAGTTATTATGAACAAATGTGTATGAATGTGTATGTAGAAATAGCATTAAAAAACATGCAGCTCCCATGATTCGAGGGCGAAAAAAAAAAAAGAAGTAAAATAAAAAACACGCAGCAACAATAAACATCAAATTCAAGACTGTGGAGGCATCTGGAGCAAGAGATGATTGGGACCAGAGAAGGAGGTAGGAGAGTCCTTCAGATGTATCTGGAATGCTTGATTTCTTTTTAAAATAAATAGATATGTACATACACACCGTGTGTGTGTGTGTGTGTGTGTGTCTGTGTGTGTATGTACGTGTGTGTGTACAGTTACGTTTTGGGAGAAATGGGTGGTGGCTCCACAAATGATGCTTATGTTATTCTCTACATTTTTCTGCATGTTTAAATTATTTCCTAATAGACCAAAATGGAAGAAGCTACAACAAAATCTAGCCAAGTATGGGAACTGTTTCTGACTTATCAAAGTGTGAACAAGAGGTACAGACCGGTAGATGTTGTGGGTAGGTGGGGAGGCAGGGGGTGAGGGAGAGGGTGGGGACGGCGGTGAAAAGACTTTAGCCTCATATGAAAGAGAAACGCATGGGCTGCGATAGGTCTTTCACTCCTGAAGACCTGGAGACAGCCGGTCGGCAAGGGAGGAGGGGGAGGCAGGGGGATGGTATTTGCGCCAATGCAGACAGGAGCAGACGGGCTCAGACAGTGCTGGGGGCAGGCGAGTGACCGACAATTTCTCCCCACGGACACAGGCACCTCTTTCCCTCCTCATCCTTTTCTGAGGGCGTCCTCGGAGGCGGGACAGCTGGGGACTCCCGGAGTCCCCGAGTCCGTGCAGGGGTGGCCAGGTGAGCCGCCGGGTTTAGGGGAGGTGCCCCTGCGGACCAGCCGGGAGCCGGGAAGGAGACCATCCCGGCGAGCTGCGTGCAGGGCGCAAGGGACAGGGAACGGAAACAAGGACACAGACGGACCACCCCAGCTCACCCCTACCCGCCTCACCCCAACCGCCGCCCCCCACCACTTACGCAGACATCTCTTTCATCGCTTCCTGCGTCTCCCTCTCCAGCGAGTGTTTATCGCTCTGGAGTCCTGTTCTTGCTGTTCCCTGCTCCCCCTGTTCACTTTCCTCCGGTCGCTAGTAGCTCGCTTGCTCGCTCACTTTCCCACTTACTATGGCTGAGGCATCCAACCGAGTAGTGAAAACACCACAAAACCGGTTCTATTTATGACAATACAGCGCGGCCGACGCCAATATGGCGCCGCTTCCCAGCCTGCCTCTCGCCGGCCGCAGCCCCGCCCCTGGAGGTCTGGACCACCCTCAGCCACGCCCCCTCTGCCTTTGGGTCCCGGGAGGCTCCGGGGCCCCGCCCACAGGCTCAGGGCTCTCAGTATACCGTTGGTTCGAAGGAGCATTTGGTGCCCTCCTTTGTCCGCGGTACTGTCAATCCCAGTAGACCGCTTGGAAGGAAATTTGGAGATATGTTTTCCTTGCCTCTCGAATGGCAGCATATATCATACATTTTTTAAAAAGGTCACACCCTTGCCTAGCAAAAATTATTTCAACGCCTGCATTATCCTACATCTTTGATTTAATTATAGTTATACGTAATTAACTCACCAGTTGAGATTTTGTCTCGAAAGGGTCACACCCAGGAACGTGCGACTTTAACACAAGTATCCCAGGGAAAAACAAGCTTGTAAATTGGAGGCTTAACTGTTCACTTCACCCCTAAGTACCACCTTTGATTAGTGACATTCTGGCATTTAGCTGACAGAGGTTGAAAACAATAGCTAGCAGTTTGCAATAGGATAAATCCCAGGCTGAAACAAAAATCTTACACTTTTAAATAGTGGAGATCATGTTCGATGTGAGTGTGGGGATGAAAATGGGAAAATAATGACCAATTTTAAAATGCTGAAAGGTAGAAGTAATTTCAAGCACTAAATCATTACAAAGAAAAGGAAGTCAAGAACTGCTTGCTCTTGAACATAATTCGGAGTCACAGTAAATAGAGGCGATTACTTGCTGATTAATTCATTCAAAAATATTTATTGAGGCAGGACACAGTGGCTCACACCTGTAATCCCAGCACTTTGGGAGGCCAAGGTGGGAGAATTGCTTGAGGCCAGGAGTTTGAGAACAGCCTGGGCAACATAGTGAGACCCTGTCTCTACAAAAAGTTAAAAAAAAAATTAGCTGGGCGTGGTGGCCCATGCCTGTAGTCCCAGCTACTCAGGAGGCTGGGGTGGGAGGATCTCTTGAGTCCGGGACGTGGAGGCTGCAGGGAACCAGGATGGCACCACTGAGTTCCAACCAGAGTGATAGAAGGAGACCCTGTCTCAAAAAAAAAAAAAAAAAAAAACTACAAAAAATGCAATCCCAGCACTTTGTGACGCCGAGGCTGGTGGATCACTTGAGGCTATGAGTTCTATCAACACCAGCCTGGCCAACATGGCAAAAACCCATCTCTACTTAAAAAGCAACAACAAAAACCTGATGTGGCTTGGTGTAGTGGCTCACACCTGTAATCCTAACATTTTGGGAGGCTGAGGCGGGTGGATCACTTGAGGTCAGGAGTTCGAGACCAGCCTGGCCAACATGGTGAAACCCCATCTCTACTAAAAATAGAAAAATTAGCTGGGTGCATGGTGCGCCTGTGATCCCAGCTACTCAGGAGGCTGAGGCAGGAGAATTGCGTGAACCCGAGAGGCAGAGGTTTTTGAGATGGAGTCTCGCTCTGTTGCCCAGGCTGGGGTGCAGTGGCGTGATTTCTGCTCAGCCTCCCAAGTAGGTGGGATTACAGGCATGCACCACCACATCCAGCTATATTTTTGTATTTTTAGTACAGATGGGGTTTCACCATTGTGGGCCAGGCTGGTCTCGAACTCCTGACATCAGGTAATCTGCCCACCTCGGCTTCCCAAAGTGCTAGGATTACAGATGTGAGCAACCACACCCAGCCAAGCAGTGTTTTATTATGTATGTATGTATGTATTTATTTATTTATTTATTTATTTCTGAGATGGAGTCTTGCTCTGTCGCCTAGGCTGGAGCACAGTGGCATGATCTTGGCTCACTGCATCCTCTGCTTCCTGGGTTCAAATGATTCTCCTGTCTCAGCCTCCCCAGTAGCTGGGACTACAGGCGTGTGCCACCACGCCTGGCTAATTTTTTGTATTTTAGAGACGGACTTTCACCATGTTGGCCGCCCACCTCAGCCTCCCAAAGTGCTGGGATTACAGGCATGAGCCACCGCTTCCGGCCTAATTTTTGTATTTTTAGTAGAGACGGGGTTTCACCAAATTGGTCAGGCTAGTCTTGAACTCCTGACCTCGTGATCCGCCAGCCTCAGCCTCCCAAAGTGCTGGGATTACAGGTGTGAGCCTCCACGCCTGGCCGCAGTGTTTTAATCAATTGCTTTTCTTCCCATTTTCCTGTCTTTGTTAATCTACCTGGGATTTAATGACAGTCCCCAACCCTCATCTCAATAAGGATACGGTATTTTTCCCAACCCCAATTTCAATAAGGACATTTTTCTTATTTGCAATGTACATTGTAACTGTATTTGTTAAGTTAAAAATTTTCAAATTATAAAACGAACCCATGCTCATAAAAAAAGAGTGGACGTCTGTCCCTCCTTTCCATCTCTTGCCCAGGCTGGAGTGCACTGGTGCGATCTCAGCTCACTGCAACCTCCGCCTTCCGGTTTCGAGTGATTCCCCTGCCTCAGCCTCCCGAGTAGCTGGGATTACAGGTGCCTGCCACTATGCCCAGCTAATTTTTGTATTTTTAGTAGAGACAGCATTTTGCCATGTTGGCCAGGCTGGTCTTGAACTCCTGACCTCAGGTGATCCACCTGCCTTGGCCTCCCAAAGTGCTGAGATTACAGGCGTGAGCCACTGTGCCCGGCCTGTATTTTATTTTTGAGACAGGCTCTTCCTCTGTTGCCCAAGCTGGAGTGCAGTGGTGTGATCTTGGCTCACTGCAACTTCCACCTCCCGGGTTGAAGCCATTCTCATGCCTCAGCCTCCCCAGTGGCTGGGATTACAGGTGCGCGCTACCATGCCTGGCTAATTTTTGTATTTTTAGTGGAGACGGAGTTTCACCATGTTAGCCAGGTTGGTCTGAAACTGCTGACCTCAAGTGATGTGTCCGCCTAGGCCTCCTAAAGTGCTGGGATTACAGCCGCGAGCTACCTCGCCCCGCTGATATGTATATTGTAAAATAAAATTTATATACTTGAAATTGTCCTCTTAGAAGTTTATACCAGTATATACTCCAACATGTATGTGATGGTCTGTTTTCTCAAACACTCACAAATACTGGGTATTATTATTATTATTTTGAGACAGAGTTTTGTTCTTGTTGCCCAGGCTGGAGTGCAATGGCGCGATCTTGGCTCAGTGCAACCTCCGTCCCCTGGGTTCAAGCCATTCTCCTGCCTTAGCCTCCTGACTAGCTGGGATTACAGGTGCCCACTGCCACTCCAGGCTAAGTTTTTGTATTTTTAGTAGAGACGGGGTTTTGCCACGTTGACCAGGCTGGTCTCAAACTCCTGACCTCATGTGATCCACCCTCCTTGGCCTCCCAAAGTGCTAGGATTACAAGCATGAGCCACTGCACCCAGGCAAATATCTGGGTTTTTTTGTTTTGTTTTGTTTTTTTATGGCTGGACGTGGTGGCTCCGGCCTGTAATCCCAGCATTTTGAGAGGCTGAGACTCATGAATCGCTTGAGGCCAGGAGTTCCAGACCATCCTGGCCAAAAGGGTGAAACCTCATCTCTACTAAAAATACAAAAATTAGCTGGTCGTGGTGGTGCACGTCTGTAATCCCAGCCACTTGGGAGGCTGAGGCACAAGAATTGAGTGAACTCGGAAGTGGAGGTTGCAGTGAGCCAGTACACTCCAGCCTGGGTAACAGAGGGAGACTGTCTCAAAAACAAAAAAAAAACCAACCAGAAAAGTAACTTTTGGCCAGGTACAGTGGCTCACACCTGCAATCCCAGCATTTTGGGAGGCTGAGGTGGGTTGATCACTTGAGGTCAGGAGTTCGAGATCAGCCTGGCCAACATGGCGAAACCCCGTCTCTACTAAAAATACAAAAAAAATTATCTGGGTGTGGTGGCGGGTGCCTGTAATCTCAGCTACTCTGGAGGCCGAGGCTGGAGAATGGCTTGAACCCAGGAGGTGGAGGTTGCGGTGAGCCGAGATCTCACCATTGCGTTCCAGCCTGGGCAATAAGAGTGAAACTCCGTCTCAAAAACAAACAAACAAAAAAACCCAAAAAACAACTTTTTAATTTGGTTGGGTGTGGTGGCTTATGGTTGCAATCCTAGTACTTTAGGAGACTAAGGCAGGAGGATCCCTTAAGCTCAGGAGTTGAGAACAGCCTGGGCAACAGCAAAACCCCAACTCAATTAAAAAAAAAAGTTTTTATGCTTATAAAAAAACTATAAATGTACAGAAAAAGTAGAGAGAATAATATAATTGACACCATATACCCATCATGTAGAATTTTTTTAGCATTTTGTCATGTTTCACACATTTTTCAGTGAAATCTTTTTAAGTAAACACATAAAATTTTACTCCTAAATATTTTGATATGCGTATCTAATGAGAACACTTTCCTGTACAACCATAATATTAACACACTCAAGTATTTCCACTTGTTGCCCAAATATCTTTTGCACCAAGTTTGTTTATAGTGTGATCCAATCAAGAAGTATGATGGCATTTGGTTGTTGGGTCTCTGAAATGGCTTTTTTTTCCTTAAAAGTCTTTATTTTTTAATTAGCTGGGTGTGGTGGCGGGTGCCTGTAATCCCAGCTACTTGGGAGGCTGAGGCAGGAGAATTGCTTGAACTCGAGAGGTGGAGGTTGCAGTGAGCTGAGATTGCACCACTATACCACTGCACTCCAGCCTGGGTGACAGAGCGAGACTCTGTCTCAAAAAAAAAAAAAAAATGAGGAGGGGGCTTTATTTTTTAAGAGCAGTTTTAGGTTCATAGCAACATTGAGAAAAAAAATACAAATATTTCCCATGTGCTGCCTCCCCCAAGACATGCATAGCCTCCTCCATTATCAAATCCTGAAATATATTTTAATCTAGAACAGACTTTCTCTGTAGCTTGTTATTTTTCCTGTGACATTGATTTGTAGAGAGTAGACTAGTATTACCTTAGAATGTTCCATCTTCTAGATGTTTCTGGTTGTTTCCTTGTGGTGTCATTTAACAATAACCTCAGTATTTTCTATTAATGAAAGTTGGATCTAAAGGCTTGATTAGATTCAGGCTAAATACTGCATCATACCGGAAGGCATATAGTGAAGCTTTGTTTATCCCATTATTAATGATATTAAGATTGATCACTGGGTCTGTGTGGTGGCAATCATCTTAGAACTCCTTAGTAAACTGCAGGGTGATAACTTTAGCACCAGATGAACATACAGCTCCCCAACCTTTCACCTAATTGTTTCAGCATCCATTGATAATTCGTGGATTAATTAATTATTTCCCTAGGGATTGCAAATTGTGTTTTTTTTTCAATTCTGTCTACATTGATAGCTAGACTTTTTCAGGAAAGAAGGGCTCTTGCTCATCAACTGTGACTATTAGGCTACTCTGCAATAGGTTACTGCAAATAACCTAATTCTTTCCCCTTTCAGATAAGAACTTGGTGGAATGGCCACCTTTAGAAAAGTTTTTGTTTATTTGATGGCTTGTTTTATTCCTCTTCCTCTTTTTTTTAATGTTTATTTTAAGTATTCTATGGACGCAGGGATATTTATTTATTTATTTATTTATTTGAGACGGAGTCTAGCTCTGTTGCCCAGGCTGGAGTGCAATGGCGCAATCTCGGCTCACTGCAACCTCCGCCTCCCAGGTTCAAGTGATTCTCCCTCCTCAGTCTCCTGAGTAGCTGGGAGTACAAGCATGTGTCAACATGCCTGGCTAAGTTTGTATTTTTAGTAGAGATAGGTTTTTGCCATGTTGGCCACGCTGTTCTCAAACTCCTGACCTCAAGTGATCTGCCCACTTCTGCCTCCCAAAGTGCTGGGGGATTAGAGGTGTGAGTCATCGTGCCTGGCCTGACTCATGGATTTTTATATAGTCAGTGTGTTTCAATTTGTTACAGGCATTGTTCTTTTGATGCTAAAATTGTCCCAACTTTGGCCAATAAATGCCTCTGTCAAGCAACTTGTTCTATTAATTTTTTTTTTCTTTGAGGTAGAGTCTCACTCTGTCACCCAGGCTGGAGTGTAGTGGCATGATCTTGGCTCACTGCAACCTCCACCTTCCAGGTTCAAGCGATTCTTCCACCTCAGCCTCCCAAGTAGCTGGGATTACAGGCGCCCGCCACCATGCCCAGCTAATTTGTGTATTTTTAGTAGAAATGGGGTTTCTCTATGTTGGCCAGGCTGGCCTTGAGCTCCTGACCTCAGGTGATCCGCTTGCCTCAGCCTCCCAAAGTGTTGGGATTATAGACATGAGCCATGGATCCCAGCCAGTAGTTTTTAAAAATTTAAAAAATCAATCTGACAGGTTGGAAAGTGCTATTTCTTTGTGATTTTAACTTGCAGATCCCTCATCAGTGGTGAAAGGTGAGCATCTTTCATATTTTGCCAGTGGTGAATATCTTTCATATTTTACCAGCCATTTATATTTCTTACTCTGTGGATTGCCTATTCATATCTTTTGTCCATTTTCCTATTGGTATAACTATGTATATGTTTATATAATTAATTATCAACACTCATCTCTACAGATGAACTGTTTTCAGTGCTCACTGCCAGTCTCTTCCAGCTACAACTTCCCTATTCTTGAATTTTTTCTTTGGATCATTTCTTGCTCTAGAATGTCAGCTTATTCAGAAAAGGGATACATTTTCTTCTGGCTTATTTGAAAATGCCCTTCTACTACATGATAACATTTTCTTCAGAGCTTGATAGATGTTTTATTATTAGCTGTTGTATCTTAGACATTGTAAAGATTCTTCTTTTTTTGAGACAGGGTCTTGCTTTGCTGGCCAGGCTGGAGTGCAGTGGCATGATCATGGCTCACTGCAGACTTAACCACTGGGACTCAAGCGATCTTCTTGCCTCAGATTCTCCTGACTCAGCCTCCAGAGTAGCTAAGACTATAGGTGCACACCACCATGCCTGGTTAATTTTTTTTTCATTTTTAGTAGGGACCGGTCTTTCCATGTTGCCCAGGCTGGTTTTGAATTCCTGGCCTCTAGTGATTCTCCCACCTCAGCCTCCTAAAATGCTGGAGTTACAGGCATCAGCCAGTGTGCCCAGTGAAATTCTTATTTTTGAAGTTTAAAAATTCCTCCAAATTAGGCCTTTTTCCTAAAAATGTATACAGAACAAGCTAAACATTCTTTTTTTCTGAGTATTTTTTTAAAGATTAGATACATTCTTTTTTTTTTTTGTTCTGGTATAAAAAGTATTATTGCTTCTATTCCATTCATTGGCTCTTTTATTTTTTAAAAGTTCATTCAGGTAAACAGAATTGCAACTTGGAAGAATGTTACAATGTTAGTACAAGTAATTCATGGGGAAAAATCTTTAAAAATTATTATCTTGGCCGGGCGTGGTGGCTCACAGCTGTAATCCCAGCACTTTGGGAGGCCAAGGTAGGGGGATCACCTGAGGACAGGAGCTCGAGACCAGCCTGATCAACATGGTAAAACCTTATCTCTACTAAAAATACAAAATTAGCCAGGCATAGTGGCACATGCCTGTAATCCCAGCTACTTGGGAGGCTGAGGCAGAAGAATTGCTTGAACCCGGGACGCAGAGGTTGCAGTGAACCGAGATCACGCCATTGTACTCCAGCTTGGACAACAAGAGCGAAACTGCATCTCAAAAAAAAAAAAAAAAAAAAAAAAAAAATATATATATATATATATATATATATATATATATATTATCTTAACTTTTTTAACTATCTACTGGGTTGTTTACTTGTCTGTAGGACAGGGACCATCTCAGTCTTGTACACTGGGTCATCCTCAGAACTTAGCACAGGTGCTCACTCAATAAATATTCGTTGAATGAATTCATTTCAACTATTATTTTCTCTCTTATATCTGCCTTTATCTCATCATTTCTCCATCTTTTGCCCCAACTGATAGACTATGTCTACCTTGCCTTCTCCCTCACTAACTTAATAAATATTCTGATGTGTCTGAAAGTTATACAATTACTCCATTGAAACTTTTTCATCTCTGGACTCTTTCATTGACTCGGAGAATTTCTTTTTTTTCGGCAGATTATTGTAGCATGGTATTGCTTGCTTGCACTGGTCATTAGCAGGTCAATATGGTGGGCTGTGAGCACTTTTTAAAGAATGAATAGAAAAGCGTGGCGCTCCTACTTGACAGTAGGATCCTCCAAAAACAATCTTGGGAGCTAGTGCTAGGATTGCCTGCATGTTGTGCCAGGTAGGGCTAAGGTCTCCCCTTCTATCAACAGGAGGGAGCCTGCACTTAGCTTCTCCCAGGATGGCTTTCTGCTGGGTCGCTGGCTTTCCCGGACAACTAAACAGCTGGCACCTAAACTCAGACACCCTGGCTCTAAATAGTCTCTGTGTCCACATTCTGACACATTTTAAGGGGGTGTCATCTCAGGGTGCACACGTCCTTCCATTGGAACACATAGAGCACATAGCCTTAGCATCCCTCTGGGATGATGGGAGAGTCTGCGACTATGTCCTCTCTTGGTGACCCTTGGCTTGTATGTTTCTCCATTAAAGCCTGTTCCTTAACCCAAGCTGAATGACCATGTGAAATTCATCCCAAGCCCTGTTGCACAATGGGTGGCAACCATGAAGGGAATCCCTACTCACTTTGAACAACCCAAATAAAATGAAAAATACATATTGTTGAATGGGCTCCAAGAGGATTCATGTCTGGTCTTACTTGGTTGATTTTGAACAAATAGAAGCTGAGTTGGATGTTGTCAGAAATTGATGTGGATCCCCAACCAATTTTTCTTTTTGAGACAAGGTCTTCCTGGAGTGCAGTGGTGTGATTATGGCTTACTGCAAACTCTGCCTCCATGGCTCAAGTAATCCTCCCACCTCAGCCTCCAAGGGTAGCTGGGACCACACACGTGTAACCATGCCAGGCTAATTTTTTTTTTTTTTTTTTTTTTTTTTAGTTTTTGTAGAGATGAGGTCTCCCTATGTTGCCCATGCTGGTCTCTAACTCTTGGGCTCAAGTGATCCACCCACCTCAGCCTTCCAAAGTGCTGGGATTACAGCCATGAGCCACTGCACCTGGCCTCCCAATCAAAATTTTAGTGGTAGGACATCAGATCCAGATAAAATAAAAAAGAATAAAGCTGGCAGTAGTGAAATCTCAGAAATGTAGTAGATTTCTTATAAAATTGTGAGGGAGGAACAGAGTAGAATGGGGAAGGTAGAGTGATAGCTGAAGCCATATTTCTAATGTGAGTAGGATTGCTAGGAAAGGGACTCTCTCCTTTAAGTTTTTATACTTAGATGGCTAATTTGTGCCTCGTTGAGACATCAGAACCACCATTAAGGGTGTCAGAAGAGAAAAGGACATCCAAGTATTGCAATTCCTAAAAGGACTGTCAACAAACTTTTCTTTTAGCCCCCTGTGACAGGGGGGTAGAGTGTAAGACATATAAATGTTCTTTGGTCAAGGATACGCTGAGGCGGATGTCCAGCCCACTTGACTCAGTTGAGTTTGGTGTGCAGGCACACACTTCCACTTATTGTATAAACTGTTTGTGTAAATTCATACTTAGCTCTGAGCCACTGTTGTCTCTAAAAGATATAATTGCCCTGCTAATGCTGTACAGGAGCTCTTAGGGCTCGGCTTGGCTCAACATGGCTTGACATGGCAGGTGCTCTGGGGCCCAGAGAAAGAGAGAGACAGCCAAAGGTGTCTGTCTTGCAGACAGACAGGAGGGAGCCAGGACACAGCTCTGCTTGCTTGTGCCCAGAGAGAGAACAAGCTGTTGCCCTGAAGGCAAAGGAGAGCCGGCCACACAGCTGTGTGTGGAAGCTGCCAACTCAAGCAGCTGAGACGGGGTGGACAGTGTGAGAGAGACAGTGTGAGAAAGCTGTCGATGAGAGCTACTGCTGAATAAAATAATCTCTCACCTGCCTTCGGCCCCCTGAGTATTTCTGCTCATCCGTCCACTCCCCTCGGATTTCAGCATGGGCTGGACCCGGACCCCAGGATCTGAAAATTGACAAGTATGGGATGAGATGAGTGGGTCTTCAGCCCCTGAGGGCTCCTGAGTTGGCTATGTGGCCATGGCATGGGCTGTGGAACCCGGTGGCAGCAGTGCTGCTTGGACGAGCCCCAGTGGAAACATGGGAAGCAATGGATGGGTCCCCTGCAAGTGTGGAGAAGGCGCTGAAGCACCTGGAATTACACAGCACTGAGAAGAAGCATGCCTTTACCGGCAGAGTCAGATGGGCATTTGTGACTGTGCTACAGGAAGTACATGCCCAGTCCCTGTGGGATGCAGCACAGGAAGGAGGAAGAACCTCCGTGGCAGGCTAGCCCAGTGGTCTGCCAGGAAATACGGCATGAGCAGCTGTTAGGCCCCAAGAGTGGGCCGAGAGACACACCCCACTACCGTGGTGAAGCACATTTCCTATGGTGTCTGTGCCCCTGCTGAGTTGTGGGAGTTAGGCAAGTAATGTCAGCAGTCATATACAGATTTAGTGCAAATCATTCAGGAGAAGGACATTCCTTCTCCCCAGTGTGCAAGCCGGTCCTGCCTGAGCGTTCCAGTTTAGAGAGTACCTGCTGCAGTCAGGCAGAAGTGTAAAGCCTTTTCTGTTTGATAAGAGACTGGCCAAGATGAGTGGCTGAGGGGTTACTGGACAACTGGAGCCACTTGTGGACTTGGCAATCCACTGGTCCCTGAACCTGGGTAAGTTTCTGGGCAGAGCCACATTTATTGATGGCTATGAAGACTGGTCAGTGAAAGTGAAACCTGTATCTCTACATCTTGGCATTGGCCGCTTGGCTCTCTGCTTATGCACTGTGTATGTCTGTTCCATACCTGAAGACATTCTGGGGTGGATGTTTTGCACAGGTTAGTAGCTGTGCTGTCTGTCATAGACTTGATGGACTATTTGACAATGGAACTGGGACAGTCCACCGAGAGCCAGGAACAGTTTGCCTTCATGGGAGGGCAACAATGGACTTTTACAGTGTTGCCACAGGGCTATATGTATAGCCCCACCATGTGTCATGATTTTATCAATAATGTTATGCCAACCTCTGATTTTCTTGCTGGTTTAGAAGCAGTAGCACCCTTCTTGCCTGAGAATGGGATAATGAGGCTGATACAGCTTTTCTGGGTAGTAAACCAAGGGTGCCCATTCATGTAACCACATTCATGTAGATGTACATGTAACCACAGATAGTTTTGGATAGGGTCTATAGCAATGCATGAAGCACTTGGAAGTGCCAGTGAGCTGTTAGCTGTTAGCTGAGCTCCGGTGCTCATTAATAAAGAAGCAGTTAGTGATTGCATACGCTGCCCTTCAGGCTCATAAGAACATGGCAGGATGGGTTACAGTCGTCGTGCAGACAACTTACCTGGTGGCAGGATGGGTGTGTTCATAGGTAATGATCCCCTGGACTGGGACAACACAGACATCTACTTTAGTGAAGTGGGATGCCTACTTAGAACAGCAGAATATGCTGAGTACAAGTCCCTTAGCAGCAGAGTTACAAGAAGCCTTAGGACCTGTAGTCCCAGTGCAAGATAAGGTCATGGGGCCTGAGGCACTCCTAGATCCTGAGCCTTCACCGTTAGGAAGGGCATCCTCTCATTCCTAATAGGCATGGTACACAGCTAGGTCTAGCTGGGGTGCTACTGCTGCCTAGACTCCTGGCGCAGTCCAGTACTAACACCATGGTGTTAGTACTAGGTGTCTGTGCCCCTGCTGAGTTGTGGGAGTTAGGCAAGTGATGTTGTTTGAAACCAGGTGTAGACAGAGTAGCTAATGAGCTCAGTAGCCTGAGCTAAACTCAGGGCAGTGTGAATAATCTCCAAGAGGGTGACAGCTATGGTAATCTGTGATGATAGCTAGGCAGTTTATCGAAGCTTATGTATGTAACAGGCCTGTGTGACCAGAGCCTCTGTCTAAGGCCTGTGTGACAGTCTTATGTAACAAGCCTGTGTATGTATATTGGGCCTATGTGCCCAGAGCTTATGTGTGTCAAGCCTGTGTACCGGGCCTGTGTGCCCAAACCCTAGGTCTCTCTCGGCCTAGGGGGTGGAGTGTAAGGTATATGGATGTGCTTTGGTCAAGGATAGGCCTTGGATGACCCAGTGAGTTTGGCGCGCCCTCCACTTGTTATATGACCTTTGTGTAAGTTCATACTTGGCACTGAGCTACTATTGTCTGTAAAAGGTGTAATTGCCCTGCTAATGCTGTACAGGGGCTTTGGGGCCTGGTTTGACTCAACATGGCTTGACGTGGCCGAGAAAGAGAGAGAGAGAAAGAGCCAAAGCTGTCTGTCTTGTAGACAGATAGGAGGGATCCAGGACACAGCTCGGCTTGCTCATGCCCAGGGAGAGAACAAGTTAAGCTGCTGACCCTGAAGGCAAAGGAGAGCTGGCCACACCTGTGTGTGGGAGCTGCCAGCTCAAGCAGCTGAGACAGGGTGGACAGTGTGAGAGAGACAGTGTGAGAAAGCTGCTGATGAGAGCTGCCGCTGAATAAAATCATCTCTCACCTGCCTATGGCCCCCTGAGTATTCTTTCTGCTCATCCGCCCACTCCCCTTGGACTTCAGCATAGGCTGAACCCAGAACCTGGGATCTGACAGGCCTCTACCACTCCATGTTATGGTGTCAGAGGGCACCTTGTAGCATCTCTGGTTTACATTCACAATTTGTTGTCTCCGAGGAAAGATTCCCTTGCATGGTTTGGTTTTTATTTTGCTACCCAGTTCATTCAGCATTTAATTTAGCATAAATTCCTGGGGTTTTTTTGTGGGTTTTTTTTTTTTTTTTTTTTTTGAGTCGGAGTCTCACTCTGTCCCCAGGCTGGAGTGCAGTGGCGCGATCTCGGCTCACTGCAACCTCTGCCTCCTAGGTTCAAGCAATTCTCCTGTCTCAGCCTCCTGAGTAGCTGGGACTACAGGCGTGCATCACCATGCCCAGCTAATTTTTGTATTTTTAGTAGAGACGGGGTTTCACTATGTTGGCCTGGATGGTCTCGATCTCCTGACCTCGTGATCCGCCTGCCTTGGCCTCCCAGAGTGCTGGGATTACAGGCGCGTGACCCACCGCGCCCAGCTTCCTATGTTTCTAATATGAAATTTCTGTGGCTGGTGCAGATGTTTGTACAACTTGTAGCTTTTTTTTTTCTTAAAGTTTGGCGCAAAGTCAGTTATCTATTCATTTTCCTGTACCTGGAACAGTAAAGTCCTGGACATGCTTTAAGCAATTTAAGAGCCCATGGATTAGATGAGTTTGCCCTCAGAAAAACTTCCAAGTCTCTGGATTTTCATGATTTATGTTTGTAAGGTGAGGCTCCCTGTTTTCTTTCATTAAAAAACCCACTAACTTCACTGGAAGAGCCTTTGCTCTGTGAGCTTAGATGCGTCAAACCAAACAAGGTAGCGATCCACAGCTTTCCTAGGAGGCATCTTAACTGCTGAAGTTAAGGAACTCAGCCATCCTTCCCAAACGTTTGTTCTCCACACATTAGGAAGGGCAGAAAAAGTCTTTATTCCAATGTTAAAACTTTCCCCCAGAACTCAGGGGATTAATGTATAAACTCAGTGGACAGGGAGGTAGGTTTTCTGCTTCCCTCCAAATTGAAGCCAAGATTAATTATAGTATTCACCTGTTCCTGAAACATGCCAGTTAATGGTTCCTAGCTGTGCACTCCCCGAAGCAGCACTGGTCCCACAGTTCTTAGCGGACTCACTTGCTTTGATCAACTCATTCTCTCTCAGCAGGCCAAAACACTAGCCACGGGACACAAGTGCTTAGTTTACAATCATGTTAATTTTGCTTTTTGTTTGTCTTCAGCGGTTGGAGATTAATGAGTAAAAAGGGTGTTTAAATTTTCAACCAGCTTTCTTCTAATCACTTGGCTGCATTGTCACTGGCAGTTTTATTACTTTGATTTCCTGAATCAATCAGGTGTACAGTTTCTATGTCCAATGTAGGTTATGGTGCAGGAAAAGGCAGTCCTACCAGGAATTACTGCTGTTGCTCTGGATTCCAGGAAGGCCTATTGTGAAAATACTTAGCACTGTTGTAGGACTTTTCTTTTTTCTTTAGAGACAAAGTCTCGCTCTGTTGCCCAGGCTGGAGTGCAGTGGTGTGATCACCACTCACTGCAACCTCCACCTCCCAGGTTCAAGCGATTCTCCTGCCTCAGCCTCCTGAGTAGCTGGGATTACAGGTGTGCACCACCACACCCAGCTAATTTTTGTATTTTTAGTAGAGACAGGGTTTCACCATGTTGACCAGGCTGGTCTCAAACTCCTGACCTCAAGTGATGCACCCACTTTGGCCTCCCAAAGTGCTGGGATTACAGATTTGAGCCATGAGCTGGGCCTATATTTATTATTATTTGGAGACAGGGTCTTACTATGTTGCCCAGGTGGGAGTACAGTAGCTATTCACAGGCATGATCATAGCTCACTGCAGCCTCGAATACCTGGCCTCAAATCGAAAGATTCTCTCCGGGGCCTGAAAGCTTAAGGGAATGAATAACTCCTCCCTCTTCAGGCCCAGTCCCAAGGCGCAAGGCCACTTGCGCCAGCAGCGTGTGTCAGCAAGATAGCAGAAGCAGGAAGAGAGCTGGCTGAAAGACACGTACCCCCGAAGACAGAGAGAGAGGCTGTGTGGGTACCGCGTAGCAGTTACATCAGACTGAGACACTTCCTGATTACAGGAGACTATAAAACCCCTGCCCCGTCCTCTTTTGGTGCTGACGCCATATTAGGCCTCAGCCCACCAGCACCCAGGCGCTCATTAAAACAGCGTGTTGCTCCACACCACCTTGTGTTTGTTGGTGCCCTCTCAGGGTTCGAACCGATACAAGAGCCTTGCACAAATGATCCTCCTTTTTCAGCCTCCAGGATAGGTGGGATTACAGGCAAGTGCCACCTGGACTGGATTATCCCTTGCATTTTTAAGAAATCTGACATTTTCTAAACATTTTACAAAGGATGTTGCTATGGCCATTTCTCATAGTTAGAGAATCAAATTAGCCTGTCTGTTGGAATGGTGAAAGTTAATTAAGAATTTGAAGTAGGCTGGGCGTGGTGGCTCATGCCTGTAATCCCAGCACTTTGGGAGGCTGAGGCCGGTGGATCACCTGAGGTCAGGAGTTCGAGACCAGCCTGACCAAAATGGAGAAACCCCGTCTCTACTAAAAATACAAAAAAATTAGCCAGGCTTGGTGGCACATGCCTGTAATCCTAGCTACTCGGGAGACTGAGGCAGGAGAATCACTTGAACCCAGGAGGCAGAGGTTGCAGTGAGCCGAGATTGCGCCATTGCACTCCAGCCTAGGCAACAAGAGTGAAACTCTGTCTCAAAAAAAAAAAAAAAAAAAACAACAACAACAAAAAAGAATTTGAAGTAAATTCATTAGAAGATGAGTTTGTTGCTACTCCAACTCCTCATCCTGTTTTCCTAACTGAGGAAAACAAACTCCATTCTGTTGCAGGTTTTCTTCAGTGTATGCTTCCTGGTGTATACAGAAACAAACCTAGCCTGGATAATCTCTCTCAAAGAGGTCTCATATCAGAGAAATCCCCCTCAGGTCTTATACATTGTAATGGAGATTTTTTTTTTTTTTTTTTGAGACGGAGTCCCGCTGT
This sequence comes from Symphalangus syndactylus, assembly GCF_028878055.3. Taxonomy (NCBI): domain Eukaryota; kingdom Metazoa; phylum Chordata; class Mammalia; order Primates; family Hylobatidae; genus Symphalangus; species Symphalangus syndactylus. Next base: position 80,047,352 of record NC_072436.2, read on the forward strand.
GTCCCCCAGGCTGGAATGCAGTGGCGCGATCTCAGCTCACTGCAAGCTCCGTCTCCTGGGTTCACGCCATTCTCCTGCCTCAGCCTCCCGAGTAGCTGGGACTACAGGCGCCCGCCAACATGCCCGGCTAATTTTTTGTATTTTTAGTAGAAACGGGGTTTCACCGTGTTAGCCAAGATGGTCTCGATCTCCTGACCTCGTGATCCGCCCGTCTCGGCCTCCCAAAGTGCTGGGATTACAGGCGTGAGCCACCGCGCCCGGCTCTGTAATGGAGATTTTGTACACAAATTGCAACTGACTATGCCTTGTTCCTGGCAGTAAGGGACAAGGATAGCTTTGCTTTCATGTAGTGAGGACTTGTGAAGTGCAAACCTGATCATAATACTTCTTGCCTTCACGTTTTTAAATGTTCCCTATGGCCTCTGGATGATACTCCCACAAGTTTATAGATGCCTCTCTCCACTGTGAGTTCCTTCTGGAACAGTGGCTTCTTTCTTTCTCATTGTGCTGCCAGCTCCTAAAACAGTCCTGGGGACAGGAGGCCCTTACTGAAGAAATGTTTAAGGCATTGAGGAAAGAACTTCATCCTGATGCCTTGGCATGAAGATGCATTCGGGGGTCCCAGGGGTGTAATGACATTTCTCAGGACCTCAAGCCTGGGTGATGTGCGACACTCATTTCTTAAGCCCACAGGGGCTCTCCCTTACCCTTCAAAATCCCAGGAAGGGTATCTGAGAGAAGCTTAAGAACTTCTCTTAGGCCAGCTGCGGTGGCTCAGGCTTATAACCTCAGTACTTTGGGCGGCTGAGGCAGGAGGATCGCTTGAGCCCAGGAATTTGAGACCAGCCTGGACAACATAGTGAGTCCTTGTCTCTACTAAAAATAAACTATTAGCCAGATGTGGTGGTGCGTGCCTGTGGTCCCAGCTACTCAGGAGGCTGAGGCAGGAGGACAGCCTGAGCTGGGGGAGGTCAAAGTTACAGCGAGCAGTGATTGCACCACTGCATTCCAGCCTGGGCGACAGAGTGAGACCCTGTCTTAAAAAAAAAAAAGCCGGGTATGGGGGCTGTTGCCTGTAATACCAGCATTTGGGAGGCTGAGTGGGGAGGATTGCTTGAGCTCAGGAATTGGAGACCAGCCTGGGCAATGTGGAGTCCTATCTAGGGAAAAGGAGTCAGGCTGGCAAGACCAAGAGAAAGCAGAAAGAGAAAGCAGATAACCTGTGGGTCTGCATGGTCCAGGATATGTAGCCCTCCTACATCCAATTTATCACAAGACACCTGTAGATTAATTAGCTCATTGCAACCTTGGTGTTATCAGCACTGCTCTAAGCCCTTGTCAGCACACAGTACCATCCTATAAAATCCTCAGCAAGCCTTTGTCTCCTTGCAGTCTGCCCCTCTCTAGCTGACCTGCCCCTTGCACTGTTGCAATGTATTTTCATACTTTCTCTAATAAATCTGCCTTTCTTTACCAACAACTGTCTTGGTAAATTCCTTTACCACCTGCATGATAGCAGTCTCAGTTGCCACTCACCTGCAACAGGCAACATGGCGAAACCCCATCTCTACAAAAAATACAAAAATCAGCTGGGGGTGGTGGCGCGTGTCTGTGCTCCCAGCTACGTGGCAGGGCTGAGGTGGGAGGATCGCTTGAGCCCAAGAGGTTGAGGCTGCAGTGAGCCATGTTTGCACTGCTGCCCTCCAGCCAAAGAAACAAGAAACAAACAGAAAAAGACCTTGCCTTTAAGAGCAAGGATTGTGGGACTCCAGAGTGTGGCTGTGCATGAAAGACAATGAAGTGGGCACTATGCTGCTGGGGGCAGAGAAAAAAAGGGACATGTGTGACCTAACATAAAAGCTAGAGCTGGGTCTAATGGCAAAGATGACCATCAGGCTGCTTGTGGGACTTGTGGGATGCTGCTACGGCAAGCTGCATTTTTCTAAGATTGCCATGACAGTATGTATCTGATTCCACGTGTTCTCCTTACAATGTGACTGGATATTCCTCCATTGAGAGTTGGGTCTATGTTCCCTACCCTTAAACCTGAGTAATCTTTTGTGTCTACCTCAACCAAAAAAAATCTGGTGGAATGATGCCATGTGACTTCTAAGATTAGGTCATAAACGATTAGGTCATAAAACAGCTTCTCCCTGCCTCTCTGTTAGGGTACCTGCCTTGGGAAACGCTGAGCTGTTATGTAAATCTAACTACCTTCAAGCTCTCTTGCTGGAGACACCACACAGAGTTAGAAGGGGATGTCTGAGGAACCGCAGGTGTTTCAGTACCTAGCTGTTGGAGTCTCCTCAGCATAGGCTACCAGGCATGTAAGTGAAGAAACTTTTGAAATAAGCTAACCCCAACCAGTCAGGCTGCAATCTCATGAGAGACCTTGAGCAGAACTGCCCTTGAGTTGCTCTAGAATTCTTGACACATAGAAACTATGAGAGGTAAAAATGATTATTATTGTTCAAAACAATTAATTTTATGGGTGATTTGTTATATAGTCATAGTGTTTGAGAAAAGGAACTAGACACATTTACCAAAATTGACCATAACCTGGGCCAAATTGTAGTTAGGATTTAAAAAAAACATTTGGGGTAATTGCAATTTAGTCTTTTTTTTTTTTTTTTTTGAGACAGAGTTTCACTGTTGTTTGTCCAGGCTGGAGTGCAATGGCGCAATCTTGGCTCACTGCAACCTCTGCCTCCTGGTTCAAGCGATTCTCCTCCCTCAGCCTCCCAAGTAGCTGGAATTACAGGCGTGCACCACCACGGCCAGCTAATTTTTGTATTTTAGTAGAGATTGGGTTTCGCCACGTTGCCCAGGCTAGTCTCGAATTTCTTATCTCAGGTGATCCACCCTCCTCGGCCTCCTAAAGTGCTGGGATTCCAGGCAGGAGCCACTGGGCCCGGCCGCAATTTACTCTTAAAAATAAGAACCTAAGTGCCGGGCACGGTGGCTCATGCCTATAATCCCAGCACTTCGGGAGGCCAAGGAGATTGGATTGCCTGAGGTCAGGAGTTTGAGACCAGCCGGGTGGCGAAACCCCATTTCTACTAAAATACAAAAATTAGCCAGGCATGGTGGCAGGCACCTGTAATCCCAGCTACTCGGGAGGCTGAAGCAAGAGGATCGCTTGAACCCGGGAGGCAGAGGTTACAGTGAGCCGAGAATGAGCCACTGCACTCCAGCCTGGGCAACAGAGCCAGACTCTATCTCAAAAAAAAAAAAAAAAAAAAGAAAAGAAAAAAAGAAAGAACCTAGGCTGACTGCTGTGGCTCATGCCTGTAATCCTGGCATTTTGGGAGGCTGAGGCAGGCAAATCACTTGAGGCAGGGAGTGTGAGACCAGGGCAAAACCCCCTCTCTAGTAAAAAATACAAAAACAAGCCAGATGTGGTGGCACACACCTGTAATCCCAGCACTTTGGGAGGCTGAGGAGGGTGGATCACTTGAGGCCAGGAGTTCGAGACCAGCCTGGCCAACATAGTGAAACTCTATCTCTACAAAAAATATAAAAATTAGCCAGGTGTGGTGGCACATGCCTGTAATCCTAGCTACTCAGGTGGCTGAGGCACAAGAATCCCTTGAACCTGACGGGTGGAGGCTGTAGTGAGCTGAGATTGCTCCACTGCACTGCAGCCTGGGCAACAGAGCAATACTCAATCTCAAACAAAACAAAACAACAAACAAAAAAACTGGCTGATGCAGGAGGATCATTTGAACCCAGGAGTTTGAGGCTGCAGTGAACCATGATCACACTACTGCACTTCAGCTTGAGGGACAGAGTAAGACCCTGTCTCTCAAAAAAAAAAAAAAAAAAAAGAAAAAGAAAAAAAGAGAAAAGGCCAGGCGTGGTGGCTCATGCCTGTAATCCCAGCACTTTGGGAGGCCGAGACGGGTGGATCACCTGAAGTCAGGATTTCGAGACCAGCCTGACCAACATGGGGAAACCCTGTCTCTACTAAAAATACAAAATTAGCTGGGTGTGGTGGTGCATGTCTGTAATCCTAGCTACTCAGGAGGCTGAGGAAGGAGAATCACTTGAACCTGGGAGGCAGAGGTTGCAGTGAGCCGAGGCTGTGCCACTGCACTCCAGCCTGGGAGATGGAGCAAGACTTTCTCTCCAAAAAAAAAAAGTCTAATGTCAATGGATAGAAAAGATCTTCCCTAATCTGATAAGTGACTCAATGAAAAACTATAGCAAATATCATACTAAATAGTAAAATAGTAGTAAAATATAAAAGTTTTTCCTCTTGAAGTTGGGAGCAAGACAATGATATCCACTATCTCTACATTGTCCTAGCAAATACAGAAGGCAAGAAAAAAACAAAATGTATAAGGCTCAAAACAGAAGGAAAAAGCTGTCATTATATGGAATTGACATACTTGCATGCCAAGAGAATTCAAAATAATCTACAGAAAAATTATTAGAATAAAAATAATTTTAAAAGAATTAAAACATTAAAGGCCGGGTGCAGTGGCTCACGCCTGTAATCTCAGCACTTTGGGAGGCTGAGGCGGGCGTATCACCTGAGGTTGGCGGTTTGAGACCAGACCAACCAACATGGAGAAACCCCGTCTCTACTAAAAATACAAAATTAGCCAGGCTTGGTAGTGCATGCCTGTAATTCCAGCTATTTGGGAGGCTGAGGCAGGAGAACCGCTTGAACCAGGGAGGTGGAGGTTGTAGTGAGCTGAAATTGAGCCATTGCACTCCAGCCTGGGCAACAAGAGTGAAACTCCGTCTCAAAAAAAAAAAATTCTTTTTAAATAAATTAAAAAGAAAGAAAAAGACTGATAAACTATTCTAGAGTAAAGAAGACTAAAGAGACATGATATGGTATAAAATGTATTTGGTTTCTTTCTGCCCCAGAACTCCTAAAATTCTAGAAAGTTCCTGAGTGCTAGGAGGATCTTTTGTTATTCATAATTAGCTCCTTTGATAAGTCCTGAGTTTATGCTAATGAACCTGCTTAGGGCGGAGCCCGTAGATAGCATCAGGATGGGGCTAGTCACCAGAAAGTCCAGGTGATTAGAGGATTAAAGGGTTGGAACTTAATCCCCGCCCACCAACATCTGGAAGGGCTGAGAGTGCAAGAAATTTAGCTCTATTAAAAATTTAAACACTGCAGTCGGCTCGAGTACTCCCAGTAAAACGAGGTGTTCTCGGCGGTCCCACCCTACCCTGCCGTCGCCGGGCTGCGCCGCCGGAGCCGGAACGCGCCTCCGCTGCCCTCGCCGCCTCCATCCCCGCTGCCCTCGCCGCCTCCATCCCCGCTGCCCTCGCCGCCTCCATCCCCTCTGCCCTCGCCGCCTCCATCCCCGCTGCCCTCGCCGCCTCCATCCCCTCTGCCCTCGCCGCCTCCATCCCCGCGGCCGCCGCTCCGCTCGCCGTCCGCGCGCACACCATGACGAAGAACGAGAAGTCCCCCAACCAGAGCCTGGCCGAGTGGAAGCTCTTCATCTACAACTCGACCACGGGAGAGTTCCTGGGGTGCACCGCCAAGAGCTGGGGTTTGATCTTGCTCTTCCACCTAGTTTTTTATGGGTTCCTGGCTACACTCTTCTCATTCACGATGTGGGTTATGCTTCAGACTCTCAACGATGAGGTTCCCAAATACCGTGACTAGATTCCTAGCCCAGGACTTATGGTTTTTCGAAAACCAGTGACTGCATTGGCATATACCTTCAGTAGATCTGATCCAACTTCGTATGCAGGGTACACTGAAGACCTTAAGAAGTTTCTAAAACCATATACTTTAGAAGAACAGAAGAACCTCACAGCCTGTCCTGATGGAGCACTTCTTGAACAGAAGGGTCCAGTTTATGTTGCATGTCGGTTTCCTATTTCGTTACTTCAAGCATGCAGTGGTATGAATGATCCTGATTTTGGCTATTCTCAAGCAAACCCTTGTATTCTTGTGAAAATGAACAGAATAATTCGATTAAAGCCTGAAGGAGTGCCAAGGATAGATTGTGTTTCGAAGAGTGAAGATATACCAAATGTAGCAGTTTGTCCTCATAATGGACTTATAGACTTAAAATATTTCCCGTATTAGGGGAAAAAACTGCATGTAGGATATCTACAGCCATTGGTTGCTGTTCAGGTCAGCTTTGCTCCTAACAATACTGGGAAAGAAGTAACAATTAAGTGCAAGATTGATGGATCAGCCAACCTAAAAAGTCAGGATGATCATGACAAGTTTTTGGGACGAGTTATGTTCAAAATCACAGCATGTGCATAGTATGAGTAGGATATCTTCACAGAGTAAATGTTGTGTTGTCTGTCTTCATTTTGTATCAGCTGGACCTTCCATTCTAGAATTATAAGACCACCTTGGAGAAAGGTGTGTGGTACATGACACTAGGTTACATCATAACGTGCTTCCAGATCATAGTGTTCAATGTCCTCTGAAGTAACTGCCTGTTGCCTCTGCTGCCCTTTGAACCAGTGTACAGTTGCCAGATAGGGACCGGTGAACACCTGATTCCAAACATGTAGGATGGGGGTCTTGTCCTCTTTTTATGTGGTTTAATTGCCAAGTGTCTAAAGCTTAATATGCTGTGCTATGTAAATATTTTATGGCTATAACACTGTCATATTTTGATGTCAACAGAGTTTTAGGCATAAAATGGTACCCGGCCAACATCAAGTGACTTTATAGCTGCAAGAAATGTGGTATGTGGAGAAGTTCTGTATGTGAGGAAGGAAAAAAAGAAAATAAAAGTGTATTTGAAAAATATTTTTTAAAAAATTTAATCACTAAGATTTGATAAGTTTCCTTTCTGCTGAACACCCGGAGGTGCTGGGAGGGTGGCACACCCAGAGGTCATGGCAGCACCACACCCCTCCCCCCGTACTTTGCCATATCCATCTCTTCATCTGGTTATTCATCTGTATCTCTTGAGACAGAATCTCCCTCTGTCGCCCAGGGTGGTTTGCAGAGGCACAATCATGGCTCACTGCAACCTCTGCCTCCCAAGTAGCTGGGATTACAGCTATGTACCACCATGCCCGGCTAATTTTTGTATTTTTTAGTACAGACAGGGTTTCACCATGGTGGCTAGGCTGGCCTTGAACTCCTGACCTCATGTAATCCACCCACCTTGGCCTCCCAAAGTGCTGGGATTACAGGCCTGAGCCACCATGCCCGGCGAAGACCCTGTGTTTTTTTTTTGAGACGGAGTCTCACTCTGTTGCCCTGGCTGGAGTGCAGTGGCGCAATCTCAGCTCATTGCAGCCTCTGCCTCACGGGTTCAAGCAATTCTTCTGCCTCAGCCTCGTGAGTAGCTGGGATTACAGGTGCCTGCCTCCACACCCAGCTAATTTTTGTATTTTTAGTAGAGACGGAGTTTCACCATGTTGGCCAGGCTGGTCTCGAACTCCTGACCTCATGATTTGCCTGCCTTGGCCTCCCAAAGTGCTGGGATTATAGGTGTGAGCCACCACGCCCAGCCAAGACCCTGTCTTAAAAAAAAAAAAAAGGCAGAGCATGGTGGCTTATGCCTATAATTCCAGCACTTTGGGAGGCCAAGGCGGGCGTATCACTTGAGCCTGGAAGTTTGAGACTAGCCTGGCCAACATGGTGAAACCCGTCTCTACTAAAAATACAAAAATTATCTGGGCATCGTGACACGTACCTGTAATCCCAGCTACTCAGGAGGCAGAGGCAGGAGAATCACTTGAACCCAGGAGGCAGAGGTTGCATCACGCCATTGCACCCCAGACTGGGCGACAGGGCAGGACTCTGTCTCAGAAAAAAAAAAAAAAAGCTGAGTGCGGTGGCTCACACCTGTAATCCCAGCACTTTGGAAGCCTTGAACCTGGAAGGCGGAGGTTGCGGTGAGCCGAGATCACACCATTGCACTCCAGCCTGTGCAACAAGAGCAAAACTCCATCTCAAAAAAAAAAAAAGACAATCTTGCTCTGTTGCCTAGGCTGGAGTAAAGTGGCGTGATCTTGGCTTACTGCAACCCCCACATCCCAGGTTCAAGCGATTCTCCCACCTCAGCCTCCCAAGTAGCTGGGATTACAGGTGTGAGCCACCATGCCCGTCTCATGGCGGACGTACAAAAAACTTTCGTATTTTTAGTAGAGAAGGTATTTCACCTCGTTGGCCAGGCTGGTCTCCAACTCCTGGCCTCAAGTAATCCACCTGCCTTGGCCTCCCAAACTGCTAGGATTAGGCAGGAGAATAGGACCTGGAGGCAGGGAACCTAAGGACTTCCGAGAACTAAATCAAATGGAAACATCTCAGCTATGACAGGAAATATCCTTTTCATTTACATAGGCTGTACAGTGAGTAAATGATTTTGTAACTTTACTTCATCCTCTTCATTTACATAGGGTGTACATCAAGTAACCAATGGAAACCTCTAGAGGGTATTTAAACCCCAGAAAATTCTGTAACAAGGCTCTTGACCTACGCTCAGGCCTGCTTTCACCCTCTGGAGTGTACTTTCGTTTTCGAGAAATCTCTGCTTGTGTTGCTTCATTCTTTCCTTGCTTTGTTTGTGCATTTTGTCCAATTCTTTGTTCAAGACGCCAAGAACCTGGACACCCTCAACCGGTAACAGGACTACAGGCATGAGCCACCACACCCGGCCTATGATATCTTTTATAATAAACTGGCAATGTGTTTCCCTGAGTTCTGTGAACTGTCCTAGCAAATTAGTCAAACCCAAGGAGGAGGTTGCAGAAACCCTGGTTTCTACCCAGTCAGAAGTACCAGTGGCCTAAGGATAGTGTCAGAATTTTCATTCACTCATTCATTCATTTACTTATCATTCTGGTGGGTACATAGTAGGTGTATGTATTTCTGGAGTACATGAGATATTTTGGTACAGGCATGCAATGTATGGCTCAGAATTGAACTGAATTATGGGACACCCGGTTGGAGAATCCACTGAGGGATTGCTTAGTGGCATAAAATCCCCACACATTTTGGTGGCCAAGGGTCTCAGAAGTCTTCTCTGTTGATTGTGAGATTAAAGGCCAAAAAAAAACGGTTTTTCTTTTTTGTAGAAATGGGGTCTCCACCTGTCACCCAGGCTGGTCTTGAATTCCTGGCCTCAAGCAATCCTCCCACCTCACATCACTGTACCCGGCTTGGTTTTTCTTTTTACGCATGACAACTAAGTGCAATACGTGATGCTGGATTGAATTCTGGACCAAGGTTTTAAAAAACTTTTTTTATTTTGCTACAGGGGACATTAGTGAGATAACTAATGAAATTTAAATAAGGTACACAGATTTTATAGTACTGTATCAGTGTTAATTTCATGATTTTCATAACTGTATTGTGATTATGTAAGGGAATATCATTGTTTTTACAAAGTTATTTAGAGGTAAAGTGGCATCATGTCTGCAATTTACTCAAATGTATAAACAGAGGAGCCAGGTGGGGTGGCACACGCCTGTAATCCTAGCACATTGGGAGGCCAAGGCAGCTGGACACTTGAGGTCAGAAGTACAAGACTAGCCTGACCAACATGGTGAAACCTCATCTGTACTGAAAATACAAAAATTAGTTGGGTGTGGTGGTGCACGCCTGTAATCCCAGCTACTTGGGAGGTTGAAGCACAAGAATCATTTGAACCCGAAAGGCCAAGGTTGTAGTGAGCTGAGATCCCAGCGGAGGTGCACAGACTGCTTGAACCCAGGAGGTCAAAGTTGCAGTAAGCTATGATCGTGCTACTGCACTCCAGCCTGGGTGACAGAGCGCGACCCCATCTGTAAAAATAAATAAATAAATAAATTGATATGATCACTATGGAAAGCTGTTAGTATACTCAATTGAACACACACGTACCCTAAGACCCAGCAATTTTACTACTGGCAATGTGTTTCCCTGAGTTCTGTGAACTGTCCTAGCAAATTAGTCAAACCCAAGGAGGAGGTTGCAGAAACCCTGGTTTCTACCCAGTCAGAAGTACCAGTGGCCTAAGGATAGTGTCAGAATTTTCATTCACTCATTCATTCATTTACTTATCATTCTGGTGGGTACATAGTAGGTGTATGTATATGTAATAGTATATGTATACTTATATTTAGTATATGTATATGTATATGTAATCCACCCACCTTGGCCTCCCAAAGTGCTGGGATTACAGGCCTGTAATAGTATATGTATACATATATTTACTTATACATATAAGTAAATATATGTCCTGCGGAAATATGCACACAGATGCACCAAAAGACATATACAGGAATATAATTCACATCAGCCCCAAACTGGATACAACCCAAAAATAGAATGGATAAGTAAAATGTGGCATATTTATACAACTGAACACTACTGGCAATAAAAATGAATGAACTGCAACTATATACAACCACGTGGACGAATTTCTCAAACGTAATGTTGAGCAAGACACAAAAGAACACACGAATATGAGTCCGTTTACACATACTTCAAAAGCAGGCAAAACTAATTCTTAAAAAAATTTTACTTTTTAATTGAAATATAACCAGAGAAAATGTACAAATCTCAAATGTATAGCATTTTAACATATGGAAAACATTCATAATGACTATTAATTACCTAGATCCAGATACGGAATATTTCATCCCCCAGGAGCTGCGTCCCCCTCCCAGATGATAACTCCAAACTTCAACTACTATTCTGATCTATTTGTACCTTGAATTAGTTTTTTCATAGACTACCATTGCTTTTTTTCCTTCATTTTTTTAAAGACAGAGTCTTACTCTGTCACCCATTAAATAATAATTACCATTGCCCCTTCCCGCTAACCTCTAGCAATCAGTTTCACTTTTTGTCTTTATGAATTTTTAGTATTTATTTAGAAACAAGATCTCGCTCTGTTGCCCAGGCTGGAGTGCAATGGCATGAACACAGCTTACTGCAGCCTTTAGTTCCTCAGTTCAACTGAGCCTCCTGCCACAGCCTCCCAGGTAGCTGAGACTACAGGCACATGCCACCATGACCAGCTAATTGTTTTAAATTTATTTTTTATGGAGATGGGGTCTCACTCTGTTGCCCTGGGAGGTCTCAAACTCCTGAGCTCAAGCAATCCTCCCACCTCAGCCTCCCAGTGTTGAGATTACAGGCATAAACCACCATGCCTGATTTTTTTAAAAATAATTTTTTGTAGATATGGGGTCTCCCTGCGTTGCCCAGGCTGGTCTTGAAATCCTGGGCTCAAGTAATCATCCTGCTTTGGCCTGATCACTATTTCTACTATTTCTTGACCTGACTGTTGTTTCCATAGATGTAGTCACCTTTTTATTATTTATTGATCTTTATATTTCGGATTTGTATACTTTTCTGTATATATGTTACACTTCAATAAAATTTTTCTCAAAAAATCTAAAGATTTTATTAGCTATTGCTCCTCAACTCAGCACAGTGACTGTAGAATTTTATCCAGGTATGTTCTAAGCATTAGCTTCTTTCATTTCTGCTACTACAGGCATATTTCACGATTTTATGACTATTATCATTTTATGAGTTTGCCTATTTAAACTAAAGACTCATATTAAGACAGGAAGGGGGATAACATTTAAAAAATTACTGTATTGTAAAAGTCATTGTTTCTCTGTGAGGAGAGTTGATGAATATATGAATTGTTTTTTCTCTCTCAGCTTCTAGCTACTAAAGAACAATCTGAGATCTGAGAGACATTCTGAAGAGGTGGGGAAAGGGGCTTACCAATGAGCACGCAAGAGCATCTTGTTTGGACACAGTGTCTACCTGGACACCCCCAGTTGGTCCCATTTAGATTAAAATATGTCTCTGGCCGGGCACAGTGGCTCATGCCTGTAATCCCAACACTTTGGGGGAGGCGGGTGGATCACCTGAGGTCAAGAGTTCAAGATCAGCCTGGCCAACGTGGTGAAACGCTGTCTCTACTAAACATACAAAAATTACTTGGGCATGGTGGTGTGCAACTGTAGTCCCAGCTACTTGGGTGGCTGAGGCAGGAGAATCACTTGAACCTGGGAGGGTGGAGGTTGCAGTGAGCCGAGCTGGCGCCACTGTACTCCAGCCTGGGCAACAGAGTGAGACTCCATCTCTAAATAAATAAATAAATAAATAAATGTATAGCTCCAAGTCTTGTCTTCAACGTTAAAGTCTGACACTAACATCCCAAGGCAGAATCTTGTTATTTCCAGTGGTATTCATTGTCATGAATTCATTAGTTTGATGCTGGGACTATGTATAATTCTTTTTTTGTTTGTTTTGGTTTTTTTATTTTACAGAGCATAGTAGAGGAGTGAGGCTATATATAATTATATAATTATCTTGGCTGTTTTCTGAGAAAACTTACAGGAGGAATGGATAGCAATAATTTTTTTTTTTTTTTTAGATGGAGTCTCAGTCTGTCGCCCAGGCTGGAGTGCAGTGGTGTGATCGCGGCTCACTGCAACCTCTGCCTCCTGGGTACAAGCAATTCTCCTGCCTCAGCTTCCTGAATAGCTGGGATTACAGGCGTGTGCCACATACCTGGCTGGTCTCAAACCCCTAACCTCAGGTGATCCGCCCACCTTGGACTCCCAAAGTGCTAGGATTACAGGCATGAGCCACCTGTACCAATAATTATTGAAACTAGAGTTTTATGTAAGAATTGACATTTCTTTTTGTTGTTTATATTTCTCCCCACCTCCATGATGTACAACCTTCCTATTAAGAGAATGTTGAGCTGCTGTGATGATTAATGTTAAATGATGTTATATTTATCTGAATTAGTTTCAATTTAATCACCATTTCATGAAGTCACCGCAAAATGAATTGCTGACTCTAAGAAAATAATCACTTTTAGGAAACAATTAGTTTGGACACTGTGTTTCTACTGTTAGGTGACAACCAAATAGAATTTTATGTTTGAAAAATTAGAAGCAGTTAATTGCACTCAAATCATGACTCTCTCCTGAGGAAAGTACTTTGCAGATTGTAATTATCAGTAATACTTTGTAAATGAAAAAGCAAGCATTGAAGAAATTAAGCGTTTTGTGGTTCTCTGTGAAATTAAAGCCAGGAATGAGAACTCTGTATTTCTGGTTCTCGTTCTTGTACCAAATCATCTGACCATAGATAGGCAACTTTTAGAATTTAGCCAAGAATAAAGGAAATTGTCAAGATAACCTTAATAAATTTATGCAATATTAATATGCAATCCTCTTTCACATTAAATTTATGAAATCATATTTAATGCCAGGCCTGGTGGCTCACACCTGTAATCCCAGCACTTTGGGAGGCCAAGGTGGGCAGATCACTTGAGGTCAGGAGTTTGAGACCAGCCTGGCCAACATGGTGAATCCCTGTCACTACTAAAAGTACAAAAATTAGCCAGGCGTGGTGGTGTGTGCCTTTAGTTCCAGCTACTCGGGAGGCTGAGGCAGGAGAATCGCTTGAACCTGGGAGGTGGAGGTTGCAGTGAGCCAAGATCACTGTTCCAGCCTGGGCAACACACTGAGACTCTGTCTCAAAAAAAAAAACAAAGAAAAAGAAAAAAAAGAAATCATATTTAATGTATACCTTAAGATATGGAATTTTATATTCTCACTTTCAGCTGGGATCCCTAGTCACTTAGGAGAGTCATTCTTTTTCTTCGAAACAAGTCTGTCTCTTATTGCCCAGGCTAGAGTGCAGTGGCTCGATCTCAGCTCACTGAGGCCTTGACCTCCCAGGCTAAAGAGATTCTCCCACCTCAGCCTCCTGAACAGCTGGGAATACAGGTGCACGCCACCACACCTGACTTTTTGGAGAGACAGGGTTTTGCCATGTTGCCTAGGCTGGTCTTGAACTCCTGGGCTCAAGTGATCCTCCTGCTTGGACCTCCCAAAGTATTGGGATTATAGGCGTGAGCCATCGGACATGAACTTGGGAGTCATTCTTGACTCCTTCTGTTACCAGAAAGGGGTCCCAATCCAGACCCCAGATTTCAAGAGAGGATTCTTGAATCTTGGACAAGAAAGAATTGGGGTGAGTCCACAGGGCAAAATGGAAGCAAGTTTATTAGAGAAGTAAATAAACAAAAGAATGGCTACTCCATAGGCAGAGCAGCCCTGAGGCCTGCTTGTTGACTATTTTTATGTTTATTTCTTGATCATATGCTAAACAAGGGGTGGATTATTCATGAGTGTTCAGGGAGGGGGTGAGCAATTCCTGGAACTGAAGGTTCCTCCCCTTTTAGACCATATAGACTAACTTCCTGATGTTGCCAAGGCATTTGTAAACTGTGATGGGGCTGGTGGGAGTCTTTTAGCATGCTAATGCATTATAATTATAAATAAATATAATGAGCAGTGAGGACCACCAGAGGTCACTTTCATCACCATCTTGGTTTTGGTGGGATTTGGCCGGCTTCTTTATTGCATCATTTTATCAGCAAGGTCTTTGTGACCTGTATCTTGTGCTGACCTCCTTTCTCATCCTGTGACTGTGAACCACCTGGGAATGCAGTCCAGCAGGTCTCAACCTTCTTTATTTCTTTTTTTTCAAGACAAAGTCTCACTCTGTCGCCCAGGCTGGAGTTCAATGGCGCAATCTCGGCTCACTGCAACCTCTGCCTCCTGGGTTCAAGGGATTCTCCTGCCTCAGCCTCCTGAGTAGTTGGGATTACAGGTGCCCAGCACTACGCCTGGCTAATGTTTGTATTTTTAGTAGAGACGGGGTTTTGCCATTTTGGTCAGGCTGGTCTCGAACTCCTGGCCTCAGGTGATCCACCTGCCTTGGCCTCCCAAAGTGCTGGGATTACAGGCGTGAGCCACCGTGCCTGGCCGACTCAGCCTTATTTTACCCAGCCACAATTCAAGATGGAGTCGCTCTGGTTCAAATGCCTCTGACACTGCCTGTCTCAAGTTCAAACTTTTAAGCTCTGCTCTTACTTTTTGCTTTTCCTTTTTTTGGAAATAATTTCAAGCTTGTAAGAAAAGTTGCAAGAATAGTGAAAAGAATAGTTTTTCTTCAAATCATTAATTTTAATTTTAATTTTTTTTTGAGACAGAGGCTTGCTGTGTCGCCCAGGCTGGAGTACAGTGGCAGGATCTCAGCTCACTGCAACCTCCACCTCCTGGATTCAAGTGATTGTCCTGTCTCAGCCTCCCGAGTAGCTGGGATTACAGGCGCGTACTACCATGCCTAGATAATTTTTCATATTTCTAGTAGCGACAGGGTTTCACCATATTGGCCTGGCTGGTCTCAAACTCCTGGCCTCAAGTAATCCACCCACCTCGGCCTCCCAAAGTGCTCAGATTACAGGCATGAGCCACCGCGCCAGGCCTAATTTTTTCTTTTCCTTCCCTCCCTCCCTCCCTCCCTTCCTTCCTTCTTTCCTTCCTTCCTTTCTCCCTCCCTGCCTCCCTCCCTCCCTCTCTCTCTCTCTTTCTCTCTTTCTTTCACAGGGTCTCACTCTTATTGCCCAGGCTGGAGTGCAGTGGTGCAATGATAGCTCACTGTAGACTCAACCTATGGGGCTCAAAGCGATTCTCCCACCTCAGGCTCCCGCGTAGCTGAGACTACAGGCACAGGCCATGACCCCCAGCAAATTTTTGTATTTTTTGTAGAGACGGGGTTTTGCCATGATGCCCAGGCCGGTCTCGAACTCCTGGGCTCAAGTCATCCTGTTGCATCAGCCTCCCGAGTAGCTAGGATTATAGGCGCCCACCACCATGCCCAGCTGATTTTTTATTTTTGGTAGAGGCAGGATTTCGCCATATTGGCCAGGCTGGTCTCAAACTCCTGACCTCAAGTGATCCGGCTGCCTCAGCCTCCCAAAGTGCTGCCTTTTTGTTTTTTTGAGACAGGGTCTGGCTGTGTTAGCCAGGCTGGAGTGCAATGGGATGATCACAATTTACTGCAGCCTCAACCTCCTGGGCTCAAGTATTCCTTCCTGCCTCAGCCAGGCACACACCACCATGCCGGGCTAGTTGTTTGTGTTTTTTGTAGAGACAAGATGTTACCATATTGTCCAGGGTGATCTTAAATTCCTGGGCTCAATCCTGCTGCCTCAGCCTCCCAAAGTGCTAGGATTATAGACGTGAGCCACCTCGTCAGAACATTTGTTTTCTTTTCTCTGGAATAAAAGTTCAGGAGGGGCCGGCGTGGTGGCTCACACCTATAATCCCAGCACTTTGGGAGGCAGAGTCGATCATTTGAGGTCAGGAGTTCAAGACCAGTCTGACCAACATGGTGAAACCCTGTCTCTACTGAAAATACAAAAATTAGCTGGGTGTGGTGGTGCACGTCTATAATCCCAGCTACTTGAGAGGCTGAGGCGCTAGAATCGCTTGAACCCTGGAGGCGGAGGTTGCAGTGAGCTGAGATCATGCCACTGGACTTGGGCCTAGGAAGCCGCTCCAGCCTCCATCTCAAAAAAAAAAAAAAAAAAAAAAAATTCCAGGAGGGGAGGGCAGTTAGTTGCTGGGCCAAATAGTAGTTTGCATGTCGTTATAGAAAAAATTGTTTGTTGCAAGCCGACAAGAAATTGCATAGTGGCACATGCAGGTTGTTCCAGCTACTTGGGAGGCTGAGGCAGGAGAATTGCTTGACCCAGTGAGGCAGAGGTTGCAGTGAGCCGAGGTCACTCCACTTCACTCCAGCCTGGGCAACAGAGGGGAGACTTAATCTCGAGAAAAAAAAAAAAAGCTTGTCTGGTGTGGTGGCTCATGCCTGTAATCCAGGCTTTTTTGTTTGTTTGTTTGTTTAAGACAGAGTCTTGCTCTGTCACCCAGGCTGGAGTGTGAGTGGCATGATCTCGGTTCACTGCCACCTCTGCCTCCTGGGTTCAAGCAATTCTCCTGCCTCAGTCTCCTGAGTAGCTGGGACTACAGGCGCATGCCACCACACCCAGCTAATTTATTGTATTTTTAGTAGAGACGGGGTTTCACCATGTTGGCCAGGCTGGTCTTGATCTTCTGACCTTGTGATCAAACTGCCTTGGACTCCCAAAGTGCTGGGATTACAGGCATGAGTCACTGCACCCAGCCAAGTCCTGGCATTTTGGGAGGCCAAGATGGGAGGATTGCTTGAGGTCAGGAATTGAAGACCAGTGTGGTCAATATAGTGAGACCCCCAACTCTAATTAAAAAAATTTTTTTTCAGACTGTTTTCCAGAGTGGTTGTATTATTTTACATACCTACCAGCAGTGTATGAATGATCTAGTTTCTCAAAATCCTCACTAGTATTTGGCGATGTCACTATATTTAATTTTGGCCATTCTGATAGATGTGAAGTGATATTCCACTGTGGTTTTAATTTGCATATGTTTAATGGCCAGTGGTGTTGGATATCTCTATTCAAGTGCCTTTTTGCCTTCTGAATAGTTTCTTTGATGAAATGTCTGTTTATATCTTGTGCCCACGTAATTGGTTTGTATTTTTACTGTTGAATTTTGAGGGTTTTTAAAAATATATTTTAGATATTAGTCCTTTGTCTGATGTAAACTTTGTCAATATTTCCCCCCTACAGTCTGTAGCTTTTACTTATATATTCTCTTAATAGAGTCTTTTATAAAGCAAAAAATATTTTAATTTTAATGAGGGCCAAGTTGTCAATTTTTCCATCATGCTTTTGGTGTTAAGTGTAAGAATCCTTTGTCTAGCCTGAGATCCCAAAGACTTTCGCTTATTTTTTTCTAAAAGTTTTATAGTTTTGCATTTTACATTTAAATCTATGATTTATTTTTGTTAAATTTTATAGAAGGTGTGACGTTTAGGTTGAGGTTCATTTTTTTTGCCTATGCATGTTCAATGCTCCAGCATCATTTGTTAAAAAGGCTATCTTTCCTCCATTGAATTGCTTTCATACCGTTGTCAAAAATCAATTTGCCACGTTTGTGTGGGTCTATTTCTGGGTTCTCTGTCCTTCACCAATATCACTCATTTAATTACTGTAGCTAAATAGTAAGACTTAATATTTGGTAGAGTGATTCTTTTTTGTTTCTTCTTTTTCTTTTTTTCTTTCTTTTTCTTTTTTTTATTATTATTATATTTTAAGTTTTAGGGTACATGTGCACAATATGCAGGCTTCTTACATATGTATACATGTGCCATGTTGGTGTGCTGCACCCATTAACTCGTCATTTAGCATTAGGTATATCTCCTAATGCTATCGCTCCCCTCTCCCCAGACCTCACAACAGTCCCTGGTGTGTGATATTCCCCTTCCTGTGTCCGTGTGTTCTCATTGTTCAATTCCCACCTATGAGTGAGAACATGCGGTGTTTGGTTTTTTGTCCTTGTGATAGTTTGCTGAGAATGATGGTTTCCAGCTTCATCCATGTCCCTACAAAGAACATGAACTCATCCTTTTTTATGGCTGCCTTTTTAGGATTCTTATAGGAATTGCATAAAACCTGTGGATAAATTTTGGAAGGAACTAACATCTTTGTTATTTTGAGTCTTCCAATCCATGAACATGGTATGTCTCTCCATTTATGTACATCTTTCAGAATTTCTTTCATCAGCATTTTGTAATTTGTAGGATACAGATCTTGTACTGTTTTATTTTATCTATTTATATACTTTTTTGGGACAGAGTCTCACTCTGTTGCCCAGGCTGGAGTTCAGTGGCATGATCTTGGCTCGCTGCAGCTACTCTGCTTCCTAGGTTCAAGTGATTCTTCTGCCTCAGCCACCCAAGTAGCTGGGAATACAGGCATGTGCCACCAATCCTGGCTTATTTTTAGTAGAGATGGAGTTTTACCATAGCCAGGCCAGTCTTGAACTCATGATGTCAAGTGATCCACAGGTCTTGGCCTCCAAAAGAGCTGAGATTACAGGCGTGAGCCATTGAGCCCAGCCCTGTACATGTTTTATAAGTTTATACCTAAGTATTTAATTTTCTTTGTAGTGATTATATATAGTATTGTGTTTTTAATTTCAGTTTCCACATGTTTATTATTAACATATAGAAATGCAATTGATTTTTCTGTATTGGTTTTGTGTCTGTGACCTTGCTGTACCCATTTATTGGTTCTAGGAATTTCTTTGGCAGATTCCTTGGAATTTTCTAGATAGACAATCATATCATCTGCAAATTGGGACAGTTTTATCTTTCCTTCCTTCCTTCCTTCCTTCCTTCCTTCCTTCCTTCCTCCCTCCCTCCCTCCCTCCCTTCTCTCTCTCTTTTTCCTTCCTTCCTTCTTTCTTTCTTTTCTCTCTTTCTTTCTTTCTTTCTTTCTTTCTTTCTTTCTTTCTTCTTTCTTTCTCTCTATCTCTCTTTCTTTTCTTTTTTTTCTTATTGCACTTTCAGTACTATGTTGAATGAGAGTCGTGAGAGGACATCCTGTTTTAGCAGGAAAACATTCAGTCTTTCACCATTAAAAGTACTCTTTCTTTCTTTCTTTCTTTCTTTCTTTCTTTCTTTCTTTCTTTCTTTCTTCTTTCTTTCTTTCCTTCCTTCCTTCCTTCCTTCCTTCCTTCCTTCCTTCCTTCCTTTCCTCCTTCCCTCTTTCTTTCTTTCTTTCTTTCTTTCTTTCTTTCTTTCTTTCTTTCTTTCTTCTTTCTTTCTTTCTTTCTTTCTTTCTTTCTTTCTTTCTTTCTTTCTTTCTTTCTTCTTTCTTTCTTCTTTCTTTCTTTCTCCCTATCTCTCTCTCTTTCTTTTCTATTTGTTCTTATTGCACTTTCAGTACTATGTTGAATGAGAGTCGTGAGAGGACATCCTATTTTAGCGGGAAAACATTCAGTCTTTCACCATTAAAAGTATGATGTTAGCTGTAAGTTTTTTTTGTAATCCTACATTCATTTTGGAAACAAATCTACCATGTTGGCTTTTGATTAATCCATGTTCTGGGAAGTCCTCTATGATTTCCAGTTTATCTATTGTTCCTTTTGTAAGAGCAGGTATTTACCATAAATTCTGCCCTTAGATCAAACAACCTTGATGTTATGGTACTTCAATTGTCCTTCACATCCCTTCTGAACCACCCCTCCCATATGTTATAAAAGCCCTGAGTCAGCCAGGCATGGTGGCTCATGCTTGTAATCCTAGCACTTTGGGAGGCTGAGGCTGGCAGATCACCTGAGATCAGGGGTTTGAGACCAGCCTGGCCAACATAGTGAAACTCTGTTTCTACTAAAAATACAAAAATTGTCAGACGCAGTGGTTCACGTCTGTAGTCCCAGCACTTTGGGAGGCTGAGGTGGGTGGATCACCTGAGGTCGGGAGTTTGAGACCAGCTTGACCAACATGGAGAAACCCTGTCTCTACTAAAAATACAAAAAATTAGCTGGGCATGGTGGTGCATGCCTGTAATCCCAACTACTCAGGAGGCTGAGGCATGAGAATCGCTTGAACCCAGGAGGCAGAGGTTGTGGTGAGCCGAGATCACCCCATTGCACTTCAGCCTGGGCAACAAGAGCAAAACTCCATCTCCAAAAAAAAAAAAAAAGAAAAAGAAAAAGAAAAAAGAAAATTAGCCAGGTGTGGTGGCGCACGCCTACAATCCTAGCTACTCAGGAGGCTGAGGCAGGAGAATTGCTTGAACCCAGGAGGCAGAGGTTGCAGTGAGCTGAGATCGTGCCACAGTACTCAAGCCTGGTGACAGAGCAAGACTCCGTCTCAGAAAAAAAAAAAAAAAAAAAAAAATGCACTGAGTCTCGGGAGTAAGAGTATGGCATCCAACATCTTGTCATCGCTGCGACCCGAGACACAGACATAACTTCTGTTAGTAAGTCTCTGTTAATGTTTTTTCTAAGAAGCTGGATTTGTCCACCTCTTTCTTCAGCCTCTCAGCTTCCTCAGACTTTGGGGCAGATTTACATAGATCTGTTGGCCATGGAACAATGCTCTTTATCAAGTTGGGGAATTCCTTTCATTCCTGGTGTGCTGAGACTTTTAAATTTTATTTTATCTTATTTTATTTTGAGACAGGGTCTTACTCTGTCACCCAGGCTGGAGTGCAGTGGTGTGATCATAGCTCACTGAAGCTTCAATTTCCTGGGCTCAAGCAGTCCTCCTGCCTTAGCCTCTGTAGCAGCTGGAACATTTTGCTAAACCTTTTTTCTTCAATTGATATGATTATATGATTTTTCTTTAGCTTATGGATATGGTGGATTACACTGATTATTTTTTGAAATATTGAACCAGCCTTGCATATGTAGAATAAATCTCACTTGGTTATGGTATATTATACCATAAACAAACCATTACCATTTTCATACATTGTTTGATTAGATTTGCTAACATTTTGTCGAGGCTTTTTGTGCCTAAGTGATCTGTTGTAATATATTGGTCTTTAATTTTTTTTCTTCTGCCTTCTTGGTACTTTGGCTCAAGCCTGTAATCCCAGCACTTTGGGAGGCTGAAGTGAGCAGACCATTTGAGGTCAGGGGTTCCTGACCAGCCTGGCCAACGTGGTGCAACCCCGTCTCTAGTACAACTACAAATATCAGCTGGGAGTGGTGTCGGGTGCCTGTAGTCGTAGCTACTTGGGAGGCTGAGGCAGGAGAATTGCTTGAATCCTGGAATGGGAGGTTGCAGTGAGCTGAGATCGCACCGCTGTATTCCAGCATGGGCTATGGAGCAAGACCCCATCTCAAACACACAAATAAAAAACACAGAAAGAACATTTACTCCAAATTACATTTAAGAATATTCACCATTTTGGAAAACAAATATTCTAATACTAATAATGAGACCAAATCACATGCCTACTTTATATAATTGTTCCTGTTACATGATTAGATAGTAAGCCACGGCTGGGTGAGGTGTCTCATGCCTGTAATCCCAGCACTTTTGGGAGGCTGAGGCAGGTGGATCACTTTAGGTCAGGAGTTCGAGACCAGCCTGGCCAACATGGAGAAACCCCTTCTCCACTAAAAATACAAAAAATTAGCCAGCGTGGTGGCTCACGCCTGTAATTCCAGTTGCTCGGGAGGCTGAGGCAGGAGAATCGGCTGAACCCAGGAGACGGAGGCTGCAGTGAGCTGAGATTGTGCCACTGCACTCTCTAGCCTGGGCAACAGAGTGACAATCCGTCTCAAAAAAAAAAAAAAAAAAAAGACAGTAAGCTACTCTTTCATAGAATTACTCAGGTTCAGGGACATCAGAAATGATATTTATAGCAAGCTCTTGATCAAAACCAAAGTCAATTGGCTGATTCTGGCTTAATTCATTTTAGTATATGCCTAATGCATTTGTTTATTATATAATATAAAATAATATACTGCGGTAATACCCTACTGCAGTAATATATTATGTATCTGCAATAGGGTATTATTAATATATTACCTTAATCTGTTTTATGTTGCTTATAACAGAATACCTGAAGGTGGGTAATTTACAAAGAAAAGGATTTTTTTTTTTCTTTTTGAGACAGGGTCTCACTCTGTCACCCAGACTGGAGTACAGTGGCCAATCTCGGTTCACTGCAACCTCCACCTCCCAGGCTCAAGTGATCCTCCCACCTCAGCCTTCCAAGTAGCTGGGATTACAGGCGTGCACCACAATGCCTGGCTAATTTTTGTATTTTTAGTAGAGACGAGGTTTCGCCATGTTGGCCAGGCTGGTCTTGAACTCCTGACCTCAGGTGATCCACCCGCCTCCGCCTCACAAAGCGCTAGGATTACAGGCATGAGCCATTGAGCCCAGTAAGTCATCATCTTTTAAAGGCCCATCTCTTAATATTGCCGCATTTCTTCTTTTTATTTTTATTTTTTTTCTAAGATGGGGTCTCACTATGTTGCCCAGGCTATTCTTTTTTTTTTTCTTTTTCTTTCTCTCTTTTAATGTGTTTACTTATTTAACAGCATTAGTGAGGCGCGATTGACATACAATAAACTAGACATATTTAGAGTACACAATTTCTTAAGTTTTGACATATGTACGCATCTGTGAAGCCATTGCCACAATCAACATAATAAACAAATCCAGCACCCCAAGAATTTCCTTGTTATCCCTTTGGATAATCTCTTCCTCCAGTTACCCTCCCCAGGCAACCACTAATCTGCTTTCTTTCACTATAGACTTTAGTTGGAATTTTCTAGAGGTTTAAACAATTGGAATCACATAGTACGTATTCTTTTTTCTGGCTTGTTTTGGTCAGCATAATTGCTTTGAGATTCAGTACATGTGGTGTTTATCGATACTTCATTTCTTTTTTTTTTTTTGAGACAGAGTCTCCCTCTGTCACCAGGCTGGAGTGCAGTGGTGAGATCCCGGCTCACTACAACCTCCGCCTCCCGGGCCCAAGCGATTCTCCCGCCTCAGCCTCCTGAATAGCTGGGACCACAGGCATGCGCCACCACACCCAGCTAATTTTTGTATTTTTAGCAGAGGCAGGATTTTACCATGTTGGCCAGGATGGTCTCGATCTCTTGACCTCATGATCCGCCCACCTGGGCCTCCCAAAGTGCTGGGATTACAGGCATGAGCCACCATGCCCAGCCCAATATTTCATTTCTATTGCTGAGTAGTATTCAATTGTATGGATACATCAAAATTTGCTTATCCATTCGCCTGTGGGTGGACGTTTGGGTTGATTCTAGTTTTCAGTTCTAATAAGGCTGTTATGAACATTAATTCACACATTGGTCTAGATGTAAGCTTTTTATTTTTATTGAGCATGTTTGCTAGGTCATATAATAAGTAGTGTTTAACTTTTTAAAAAATGGATGAGGCTGGGCATGGTGGCTCATGCCTGCAATCCCAGCACTTTGGGAGGTCAAGGTGAGAGGACTGCTTGACCCTGGGAGTTTGAGACCAGCCTTGCCCAGGCTATTCTTAAACTCCTAGGCTCAAGCAGTCCTCCTGCCTTGGCTTCCCAAGATGCTGGGATAATAGGAATGAGCTGCCATCTCCAGCAGGGATCAAATCCTAACACAAGTTTTGGAGGGGATAAATACCTTACAAAACGTACATAAATTTTTTTTAAGTTAAAGCACAAGATAGAAGTTGTAACATTTTCTTCCTGTATTCCAGTGAACTTTCTTCTGTACATGGGTTGTGTGTACCCCTCCTTGTAGACCACTGACTTATAAGACAGAGTTCAAAGTCCTTCCCCTGTTATAAACAGAGTCCTTGCCTCTCACCTCTCCCTGCTTGAACCTTATACTCCCACAACATTGAATTTTTTTTTTTTTGAGTTGGAGTCTCACTCTGTTGCCCAGGCTGGAGTTCAGTGGCATGATCTCGGCTCACTGCAACCTCTGCCTCCCAGGTTCAAGAGATTCTTGTGTCTCAGCCTCCCAAGGAGTTGGGATTATAGGCGCCTGCCAGCACACCCAGCTAATTTTTGTATTTTAGTGGAGATGGGGTGTCGCCATGTTGGCCAGGCTGGTCTCGAACTCCTGACCTCAAGTGATCCTCCCACCTCGGTCTCCCAAAGTGCTGGGATTACAGGCGTGAACCGCCGTGCCAAGCCTGAATTTATTTATTTATTTATTTATTTATTTATTTATTTATTTATTTATTTATTATTTTTATTTTTTGAGAAATGTCTCACTCTGTTGCCTAGGCTGGAGTTCAGTGGCACGATCTTGGCTCACTGCAACCTCTGCCTCCTGGGTTCAAGCAGTTCTCCCGGCCTCATCCTCCTAAGTAGCTGGGATTACAGGTATGCGCCACCACGCCTGGCTAATTTTTGTATTTTTTAGTAGAGGTGGGGTTTCACCATGTTGGCCAGGCTGCCCTCGAACTCCTGGCCTCAAGTGATCCACCTGCCTTGGCCTCCCAAAGTGCTGGAAATACAGGTGCGATCCACTGTGCCCGGCCCTGAATTTATTTTATTATTTATTTATTTATTTTTGAGATGGAGTTTCGCTCTTGTTGCCCAGGCTGGAGTGCAGTGGCACGATCTCAGCTCCCTGCAACTTCTTCCTCCCAGGTTCAAGCCATTCTCCTGCCTCAGCCTCCCAAGTAGCTGGGATTACAGGCATGTGCCACCACGCCCCGCTAATTTTGTATTTTTAGTAGAGACAAGGTTTCTCCATGTTGGTCAGGCTGGTCTTAAACTCCCGACTTCAGGTGATCCATCCGCCTCAGCCTCCCAAAGTGTTGGGATTATAGGTGTGAGCCTCCGCACCCGGCCCTGAATTTATTTTATTATTTATTTATTTATTTTTGAGATGGAGTTTCGCTCTTGTTGCCCAGGCTGGAGTGCAGTGGCACGATCTCAGCTCCCTGCAACTTCTTCCTCCCAGGTTCAAGCCATTCTCCTGCCTCAGCCTCCCAAGTAGCTGGGATTACAGGCATGTGCCACCATGCCCCGCTAATTTTGTATTTTTAGTAGAGACAAGGTTTCTCCATGTTGGTCAGGCTGGTCTTAAACTCCCGACTTCAGGTGATCCATCCGCCTCAGCCTCCCAAAGTGTTGGGATTATAGGTGTGAGCCTCCGCACCCGGCCTGAATTTATTTTTTAAAAAATATTTTTATTATTTGTTCGCTTTGGAATGCTTCATGAATTTACATGTCATCTTTGTGTAGGGACCATGCTAATTTTCTCTGTATTGTTCCAATTTTAGTATATGTGCTGCTAAAGTCTCCTACACGTTGTGGTATTTCTTGCCTCTGTGCCTTTGTTCAGGCTGTTCCCTGTGCTAGCATGCCATTTCCTTTCTTTGTCTGGCTAACTTGATTCATTGTTTTGTCTCATCTCAAACACATCACACTTTCCAGGAAGTTCCCTGACATTTCTTTTTCTTCTCCCTTGAGGTTGGGTTAGGTGTCCCTCCTCCTGGCTTCTAAGTTCTCAGTGTGTCATTCTATTCTTACTTTTTATTGTTTTTGAGATGGAGTCTTAACTCTGTGCAATCTCGGCTCACTGCAAGCTCCGCCTCCCAGATTCACGCCATTCTCCTGCCTCAGCCTCCCGAGTAGCTGGGATTACAGGCGCCCACCACCACATCCCGCTAATTTTTTGTATTTTTAGTAGAGATGGGATTTCACCACGTTAGCCAGGACGGTCTCGATCTCCTGACCTCGTGATCTACCCGCCTTGGTCTCCCAAAGTGCTGGGATTACAGGTGTGAGCCACTGTGCCTGGCCCATTCTATTCTTATGCCTATTAATTGTATTTTTTATTTTAATTTTTTTAAATTTTATTTATTTATTTATTTTGAGACAGAGTTTCGCTCTTGTTGCCCAGCCTGGAGTGCAATGGTGCGATCTCGGCTCACCGCAACCTCTGCCTCCTGGGTTCAAGTGATTCTGCCTCAGCCTCCCAAGTAGCTGGGATTACAGGCATGTGCCACCATGACCGGCTTATTTTGTATTTTTAGTAGAGGCAGGGTTTCTCCATGTGGGTCAGGCTGGTTTTGAACTCCTAACCTCAGGTGATCCACCTGCCTTGGCCTCCCAAAGTGCTGGGTTTACAGGTGTGAGCCACTGCGCCCAGCTATTCATTGTATTTTAATTGTCAGGGGGCAACCTGGGCTGATTTAACTTATGTTTCTACCACCCTGGAGCATTGGGGCTGAAAGAGAAATTAAGTTGGGTTATAGAAAAGTAGAAAAAGTTGGTCCGTGCGCGGTGGCTCAGGCCTGTAATTCCAGCACTTTGGGAGGCCGAAGCGGGCAGTTTGCCTTAGCTCAGAAGTTCGAGATCATCCTGGGCAACACGATGAAACCCCGTTTCTACTAAAATACAAAAAGATTAGCCAGGCATGGTGGCGTGCACCTATAGTCCCAGTTACTCGGGAGGCTGAGGCAGGAGAATTGTTTGAACCTAGGAGGCAGAGGTTGCAGTGAGCCAAGATGCCAAGATTGCGCCACTGCATTCCAGCCTGGGCAACAGAGTGAGACTCCGTCTCAAAAAAAAAAAAAGAAGAAAAAAGAAAAGTAAGAAAAGTAGAAGTTGTATTTTTTGCACACTTGAGAGTTTTCAGACTGAAGTTTGAAACTACTATTCTTACTGACCTTGGCTCTTGGTACAGTTGTACTTTACCTAGGTGTTAGGTTCAAAAGGGAGTTATGTAGGCCGGGCGCGGTGGCTCACGCCTGTAATCCCAGCACTATGGGAGGCTGAGACGGGCGGATCACGAGGTCAGGAGATCGAGACCATCCTGGCTAACACAGTGAAACCCCGTCTCTCCTAAAAATACAAAAAATTAGCCGGGCGCAGTGGCGGGCGCCTGTAGTCCCAGCTACTCGGGAGGCTGAGGCAGGAGAATGGCGTGAACCCGCGAGGCGGAGCTTGCAGTGAGCCGAGGTCGCGCCACTGCACTCCAGCCTGGGTGAAAGAGAGAGATTCCGTCTCAAAAAAAAAAACAAAAGGGAGTTATGTGAAAAGCACATATATATTCATCAGGTAGAGTGCTAGGAAATAGATGGCATTGCCAAACGAAGATATTTAAGGAGAGTTTAAAAGGGGACTCTATAAAGCTATCGCTGTGAGGTTTACCTCCACAATGGATTAGGCAACACTCAAGACTTGTCATAGCAGGTTCTGTTTCCATTCCTAGGCCTACAGAGGCTGTAAGAGGAACTGGTTACAGGAATGCAGAGTCAGAGAAAGCTGTGTGGGCAAGGTCACCTGACAGAGTATACACATTTGAAGTGACCCTGATGGGAAACAAGCACCCTGACTTTGTTCTTCCATCTCCTACCAGCGGCCCCCACCTTTAACTGAACCCAACTCGAAGGCAGAGAGCAAGTCAGCCTGCTGCTGATGTAGTCCCAGGCACAGGGCATGGTGGGTAAGGTGGAGAGAGCATCAAGTGGACACACCAAAGACATCCAGCACAACAGATAACCCTAAGTGTCACTGTAGGTATCGAGTCAGACATGAGCAGGGTAGGAGAGCTCCCTTCCTCAAACCGCCACTAGGAATGTCAGGCAGCCATCAGGTGATGGTCAGGTGGTTATTAAATGGTATCTCTAAAATAATAATTGGTCACAGCCATAGCCAGGGAAAGGCAGTCTCTCAATAGATAAAAACACCTGAAACTAGTGATCAGCAGCTTCCCAATAAGATCTCAGGAGTTGGGCAACTGGGCTCAAGCATGCTCATTAAGAGACGAAATGGGCCGGACGTGGTGGCTCACACCTGTAATCCCAGCACTTTCAGAGGCTGAGGTGGGCGGAACACAAGGTCAGGAATTCGAGACCAGCCTGGCCAATATGGTGAAACCCCGTCTCTACTAAAAATACAAAAAAAAAATTAGCTGGGTGTGGTGGTGCATGCCTGTAATCCCAGCTACTCAGGAGGCTGAGGCAGGGGAATTGCTTGAACCCAGGAGGTAGAGGTTGCAGTGAGCCGAGATTGCGCCACTGCACTCCAGCCTGGGCAACAGAGCAAGACACTGTCTCAAAAAAATAAATAAATAAATAAATAAATAAAATAATTTTAAAAAGAGACAAAGTGGTGGAGTTTAACTGGTATATGACCTTCTATATGGCCTTCCTCTAGGAATGTTAGACTGGTGAGGGAAGTGTGTTAGTGGTGGAAAGTATCCGAGTCACACAGCACCAAAATGTGTTACCAGTGGCGAATCCGCACCAGTCTGCAGCAACCTCAATTCTTGCCTCCTTAGAAGAAAGAATTTAACTGAAGGGTGTAAGGCAGAAGGAGAGACCGAGGCAAATTTTAGAGCAGGAGTGAAAGTTTATTAAAAAGCTTTAGAGCAGGAATGCAAGAAAGGAAAGTACACTGGGAAGAGGATCAAGCAGGCAACTTGAAAGGCAAGTGTGTGGTTTGACCTTTTGACTTGGGGTTTTATATGCTGGCATATTTCTGGGGGCTTGCATCCCTTCTCCCCGATTCTTCCCTTGGGGTGGGCTGTGCTTCTGTGCGGCAGCCTGCTAGCACTTGGGAGGTGAGCATGCACGGTGTGTTTACTGGAGTTGTGCGCATGCTCACTTGAGGTGTTCTTTCCTTACCAGTCGAATGTCCCTAGAAGGTGGCCATGTATGTTAAACTCCATCATTTTGCCTCTTAATGCTCATGCTTGAGCCCACTTGCCCAACTCCTAAGATCTTATCGGGAAGCTGCTGATCACCAGTTTCAGGTGTTTTTATCTATTGGAAGACTGCCTTTCCCTGGTACTGGCTGTGAACAATTTTAGAGACTGTTTAACAACCACCTGACCATCACCTGATGGTTGCCTGACATTCCTGGTGTGTGTGTGTGTGGTGGGGGGGCTGTCTTACCCTGCTTATGTCTGACTCGGTATCTACTCTAATAAAAGTACCTATGAAAAATGCTAAAATCCACTCCTAGCCCCCTGTGCACTTAGCCTTGAGGTTCCACATATGAAACCTTGAAATAAGTGACATCATACAGTGATGGAAAATGCTAAAGTCTTTTTTTTATTCCTTTACGTCTGAGAGGATTGCTCTCTCTCAGCCATTAAAGCATTACTGTCTGGCTGAAGTGGTGGAGAATTCCATAATTAAGATGATTAGCAAAATATCATATGTCACAGACTCAAATGCCTCAGGGGGCCAGGCAGGTGATGGAAATCAGAGCAAATAAAACATGGATGGATGCAGTTGCAGGCCAGTGGATGATCTCCGGCTCACTTTCTTTCTGATACCCCTTGATATGGTTTCGCTGTGTCCCCACCCAAATCTCATTTTGAATTGTAGTTCCCATAATCTCCACGAGTCATGGGAGGGACCCATTGGGAGGTAATTGAATCATGGGGGTGGTTTCTCCCATCCTGTTCTTGCCATAGTGAGTTAGTTCTCACGAGATCTGATGTTTTTATAAGGGGCTTCCCCCTTTTCTAGGCATTTGTTTTCTCTCCTGCTGCCATGTGAAGAAAGACATATTTGCTTCCCCTTCCACCATGACTGTAAATTTCCTGAGGCCTTGCCAGTCATGCTGAACTGTGAGTCAATTATTATTATTATTATATTTCTTTTTGAAACAGGGTCTTGCTCTGTCGCACAGGCTGGAGTGCAGTGGCTCAGCCTCCCGGGTTCAAGCAATTCTCCTGCCTCAGCCTCCCGAATAGCTGGGATTACAGGCATGTGCCACCACACCCGGCTAATTTTTGTATTTTTTTTTTTTGTAGACACAGGGTTTCACCATGTTGGCCAGGCTGGTCTCGAACTCCTGACCTTGTGATCACCCACCTTGGCCTCCCAAAGTGCTGGGATTACAGGTGTGAGCCACTGTGCCCAGCCTGTTACTATTATTTTTGAGATGGAGTCTTGCTCTGTCACTCAGGCTGGAGTGTAGTGGTGTGATCTTTGCTCACTGCAACCTCCGCCTCCCAGGTTCAAGCAATTCTCCTGTCTCAGCCTCCTGAGTAGCTGGGATTACAGGCATGTGCCACCATACCCGGCTAATTTTTGTATTTTTTTTTAGTAGAGAGGGGTTTCACCATGTTAGCCAGGCTGGTCTCAAATTCCTGACCTTGTGATCCACCCACTTCGGCCTCCCAAAGTGCTGGGATTACAGGTGTGAGCCATCATGCCCAGCCTATTATTATTATTTTTGAGATGGAGTCTTGCTCTGTCACCCAGGCTGGAGTGCAGTGGTGCGACCTCTGCTTACTGCAACCTCCACCTCCCGGGTTCAAGCAATTTTCCTGTCTCAGCCTCCTGAGTAGCCAGGACTACAGGTACCCGTTACCACCCCCAGCTAATTTTTGTATTTTTAGTAGAGACAGGGTTTCACCATATTATTCTGGCTAGTCTTGAACCCCTGACCTCAGGAGTCCACCTGCCTGGGCTTCCCAAAGTGTTGGGATTACAGGCATAAGCCTCCGTGCCGCCTGAACTGTTAGTCAGTTAAGCCTCTTCCCTTATACATTACCCAGTCTCAGGTGTGTCTTTATTAGTAGCATGAGAACAGACTAATACACTCCCTTTCATCAGTCTTTAATAGTGAGGAGCAACCACCATGTTGGCAAATTGTTTCTGGTTTCCGGGTGGGATTGGTAGAAAGCCTTCTCTTCCATGCCCTGCTGAAAGGCTGATCTCCCTAATAACTGCAAGCCACAGACTAGGGCACTTCTGAAGGCCTACTATGTGCAAACACTGTTCTAAGTGCTTCCACCTTAATTGGCTTCTTTTTTTTTTTCTGAGACAGAGTCTTGCTTTGTCACCCAGGCTGGAGTGCAGTGGTGTGATCTCAGTCCACTACAACCTCTGCCTCCTGGGTGCAAGTGATTCTCCTGCCTCAGCCAACCGAGTAGCTGGGATTACAGGCACCTGCCACAATGCCTGGCAATTTTTTTTTTTTTTTTTAGTAGAGACAGGGTTTTACCATGTTGGCCAGGCTGGTTTCGAACTCCTGACTTCAAGTGATCTGCCTACCTCACCCTCTCAAAGGGCTGGGATTATAGGCATGAGCCACTGTGCCTGGCCCTCCTAATTAGTTTATTTAATCCTCTCTACATTGCCACAAGATAGGTACTACTATGATCACTATTTTACAGGTGAGCAAATGAAGCACAGAGAGGTTAAGGAGGAACAGGGTTATCTGTTACAACTCTTCAGCAGGGCATTCTGGGCAGTACTGTCTAACTTGTAAGAGGCAAGGGGACTATTTGTTAATCATTTATTATTATTATTATTATTATTTTTTGAGCAGAGCCTTGCTCTGTCGCCCAGATTGGAGTGCAGTGATACAATCTTGGCTCACTGCAACCTCTGCCTCCTAGTTTCAAGTGATTCTCATGCCTCAACCTCCCAAGTAGCTGGGATTACAGGCCTGCACCACCATGCCTGGCTAACTTTTGTATTTTTTAGGAGAGAAAGGGATTCACCATGTTGGCCAGAATGGTCTTGAATTCCTGATCTGTATTAGTCCATTTTCATGCTGCTGATAAAGACATACCCAAGACTGGGCAATTTACAAAAGAAAGAGGTTTAATGGACTTATAGTTACACATGGCTGGGGAGGCCTCACAATCATGGCAGAAGGCAAGGAGGAGCAAGTCACATCTTACTTGGATGGCAGCAGGCAAAGAGAGAGAGAGCTTGTGCAGGGAAACTCTCATTTTTAAAACCATCAGATCTCGTGAGACTTATTCACTATCATGAGAACAGCACAAGAAAGACCCACCCCCATGATTCACTTATTTCCCACCAGGTCCCTGTCACAATATGTGGGAATTATGGGAGCTATGGGTGTTAGAGAGAGCCAAAGCATATCATTCTGCCCCTGGCCTCTCTCAAATCTCATGCCTTCACATTTCAAAACCAATCATGCCTTCCCAACAGTCCCCTAAAGTCTTTTTTTTTTTTTTTTTTTTTTGAGATGGAGTCTTGCTTTGTCACCCAGGCTGGAGTGCAGTGGCACATCTCAGCTCACTGCAAGCTCTGCCTTCTGGGTTCATGCCATTCTCCTGCCTCAGCCTCCTGAGTAGCTGGGACTACAGGCGCCCACCAGCACATCTGGCTAATTTTTTGTATTTTTAGTAGAGACGGGGTTTCACTGTGTTAGCTGGGTTGGTCTCGATCTCCTGACCTTGTGGTCTGCCCGTCTCAGCCTCCTAAAGTGCTGGAATTACAGGCTTGAGCCACTGCGCCCGGCCGTTGCTGAAGTCTTAACTCATTTCAGCATTAACTCAAAAGTCCACAGTCCAAAATCTCATCTGAGACAAGGCAAGTCCCTTCAACCTATGAGGCTGTAAAATCAAAAGCAAGTTAGTTATTTCCTAGATACATGGGAGTACACGAATTGGGTAAATATAGCCATTTTGAATGGAATAAATTAGTCAAAACAGAGGGACTACAGGCCCCATGCAAGTCTGAAATCCAGCAGGGCAGTCAAATCTTAAAATTCCAAAATGATCTCCTTTGACT
The DNA here is from genome assembly GCF_028878055.3 of Symphalangus syndactylus. Taxonomy (NCBI): domain Eukaryota; kingdom Metazoa; phylum Chordata; class Mammalia; order Primates; family Hylobatidae; genus Symphalangus; species Symphalangus syndactylus. The sequence continues at coordinate 80,080,023 of NC_072436.2, forward strand.
CCATGTCTCCTATCTAGGTCACGCTGACGCAAGAGGTGGGCTCCCACAGCCTTGGCCAGCTCCACCCCTGTGGCTTTGTAGGCATAGCCCCTCTCCTGGCTGCTTTCATGGGCTGGCATTGAGTGTCTGTGGCTTTTCCAGGTGCACGGTGCAAGCTGTTAGTGCATCTACCATTCTGGGGTCTGAAGGATGGTGGCCCTCTTCTCATAGCTCCACTAGGTGGTGCCCCCAGTAGGGACTCTGTGTGGGGGCTCTGATCCCACATTTCTCTTCTGCACTACCATAGCAGAGGTTCTCCATGAGGGCCCTGCCCCTGCAGCAAACTTCTGCCTAAGCGCCCAGGCATTCTCATACATCCTCTGACATCTAGGCAAAGGTTAAAAAAAAAAAGGCCAGGCACGGTGGCTCACTCCTATAATCCCAGCACTTTGGGAGGCCAAGGCGGGTGGATCACCTGAGGTCAGGAGTTCAAGACCAGCCTGACCAACATGGAGAAACCCCATCTCTACTAAAAATACAAAATTAGCTGGGCATGGTGGCTCATGCCTGTAATCCCAGTTACTCAGGAGGCTGAGGCAGGAGAATCACTTGAACCTGGGAGGCAGAGTTTGCAGTGAGCCAAAATCGAGCCATTGCACTCCAGCCTGAGCAACAGGAGTGAAACTCTGTCTCAAAAAAAAAAAAGGTAAAATAATAATAGCAATAAAAACAAATCTTTCATGCCTGTAATCCCAGCACTTTGGGAGGCCGAGGTGGGCTGATCACGAGTTCAGGAGATTGCGATCATCCTGGATAACATAGTGAAACCCCATCTCTACTAAAAATACAAAAAATTAGCCAGGTGTGGTGGCGGGTGCCTGTAGTCCCAGCTACTAGGGAGGCTGAGGCAGGAGAATGGCATGAACCTGGGAGGTGGGGCTGGCAGTGAGCTGAGATCACGCCACTGCACTCCAGCCTGGGTGACAGAGGAAGACTCCGTCTCAAAAAAAAAAAAAAAAAAAAGAACAAAAAAAAACCCAAAAAAACAAATCTTACGTCTGTAAGTTTGACGTCCTTCTAAAGCAAATGACTTTTCTGATGAGATTGGTGGGGATATTAAAAAGTGTGGTTAAAAAATGTATAATGAAATGTGTGAACATTCAAAAGGTCTGCATAATTCAATGAACCAATATTTCCCAAATGGCCAATGAATGATGTTCAAAATTATGCCTGGACAAATGATTCAAAGTGCAAAATAGACTGGTTTTTTTTTTTTTTTTTTTTGGTATTTTTAGTAGAGATGGCATTTCACCATGTTGGCTAGGCTGGTCTCAAACTCCTGACCTCAAGTGATCCACATGTCTTGGCCTCCCAGAGTGCTGGGATTATAGGCGTGAGCCACCGCGCCTGACCTAGACTTACAGATTTTAATGTAATAGAGTATGGAATGGTTATTGATGGGGTTTCAGATTCCACATTGCCAATAACCTTTAAGAAATCATCCCTTGTTGGCCGGGCGTGGTGGCTCATGCCTGTAATCCCAGCACTTTGGAAGGCCAAGGTGGCCAGATCACGAGGTCAGGAGATAGAGACCACCCTGGCCAGCATGGTGAAACCCCGTCTCCACTAAAAATACAAAAATTAGCTGGGCGTGGTGGTGCATGCCTGTAGTCCCAGCTACTTGGGAGGCTGAGGCAGGAGAATCACTTGAACCCGGGAGGCAGAGGCTGCAGTGAGCTGAGATCATGCCATTGCACTCCAGCCTGGGTGACAGAGCGAGACTCCATCTGAAAAAAAAAAAAAAAAAAAAAAGAGAGAAATCATTTCTTGTTGACTGGGTGTGATGGCTCACACCTGTAATCCCAGCACTTTGGTAGACTGAGGCAGGTGGATCACCTGAGGTCAGGAGTTCAAGACCAGCCTGGCCAACATGGTGAAATCCCACCTCTACTAAAACTAAAAAATTAGCCGGGCGTGGTGGCAGATGCCTGTAATTCCAGCTACTCAGGAGGCTGAGGCAGGAGAATTGCTTAAACCCAGGAGATAGAGGTTGCAGTGAGCCGAGGTTGCAACACTACACTATAGCCTGGCCAACAGAGCAAGACCCCGTCTCAAAAAAAAAAAAAAAAAAGAAAAAGAAATCATCACTTGTTGAATTTTGGCATAGTATCAGATAAAAATGTCCACAATAACCTTTTTTTGTTGTTGTTGTTCGTTTTTTCTAAGATGAAGTTTCACTCTTGTTGCCCAGGCTGCAGTACAATGATGGGATCTCAGTTCACTGCAACCTCCACCTCCCAGGTTCAAGCAATTCTTCTGCCTCAGCCTCGTGAGAAGCTGAAATTACAGGCACGTGCCACCACACCTGGCTAATTTTTTGTACTTTTTAGTAGAGACAGGGTTTCACCATGTTGGCCAGGCTGGTCTCGAACTCCTGACCTCAGATGATCTGCCCACCTCAGCCTCCCAAAGTGCTGAGATTACAGCCATGAGCCACTGCACCTGACCACTCTTTCCTTTTCTTTTCTTTTCTTTTCTTTTTGTTGTTGTTGTTGTTTTTTTTTTTTTGAGATGGAGTCTCACTCTATTGCCCAGGCTGGAGTGCAGTGGCACGATCTCAACTCACTACAACCTCCACTTCCTGGGTTCAAGTGATTCTCTCACCTCAGCCTCTCAAGTAGCTGAGAGTACAGGCGTGCACCACCACGCCTGGCTAATTTTTGTATTTTTAATAGAGGCAGGGTTTCACCATGTTGGCCATGGTCTCAAACTCCTGACCTCAGGTGATCCACCGGCTTCAGCCTCCAAAGGACTGGGATTACAGACGTGAGCCACTGCATCTGGCCCACTCCTTCCTTTTCTAACTGTGCCAGGCATGCGCCACCACACCCAGCTAATTTTTTGTACTTTTTTAGTAGAGACAGGGTTTCGCCATGTTGGCCAGGCTGGTCTCGAACTCCTGACCTCAGGAAATCCATCCACCTCGGCCTCCCAAAGTGCTGGGATTACAGGCGTGAGCCACCGCGCCTGACCACTCTTTCCTCCTTCCATGTGTCAATGCCTTCCAGACAAAGACCACCAGGAACACAGCTGTAATTGGAAAAGTTGGATTTGTTAATCATTGCAGTGAGGGAGAACATACATGATAGGGAACTGTTGGGCACCTTAGTAAGATAGTTTTAGAAAACACTTGCAGATTTGGGCTTGTGTTAGGTGATTTTGGGGACAGTTTAAGAAAATGGGGTTTTGCTTTGGATTGAATTGTTAGGAAATGGGGATAATTCTATAATTGGGTATTGTAATCGTTTTTTCACTTCAAGTTGTTTTTTTTTTTTTTTCTTCTGAGACAGAGTCTTGCTCTGTCGCCCAGGCTGGAGTGCAGTGGTGCGATCTCAGTTCACTGCAACCTCTGCCTCCCAGGTTCAAGCAATTCTCCTGCCTCAGCCTCCTGAGTAGCTAGGATTACAGATGTGCGCCACCATGCCTGGCTAATTTTTTTTGTATTTTTAGTAGAGACGGGGTTTCACCATGTTGGCCAGGCTAGTCTCGAACTCCTGACCTTGTGATCTGCCCACCTCAGCTTCCCAACGTGCTGAGATTACAGGTGTGAGCCACCGTGCCTGGCTGCACTTCAAGTTTTAATGAAAGTTTATATAAGATTATTTTGGCTGGGGACAGTGGCTCACGCCTGTAATCCCAGCCCTTTGGGAGGCCGAGGCATGAGGATCACGAAGTCAGGAGATCAAGACCATCCTGGCTAACATGGTGAAACCCCGTCTCTACTAAAAAACACAAAAAATTAGCCGGGTGTGGTGGCGGGCGCCTGTAGTCCCAGCTACTTGGGAGGCTGAGGCAGGAGAATGGCGTGAACCCAGGAGGCGGAGCTTGCAGTGAGCCAAGATCCGCACCACTGCACTCCAGCCTGGGTGACAGGGTGAGACTCCGTCTCAAAAAAAAAAAAAAAAAAAAAAAAGATTATTTTATTCCTGCATCTTCCGTATTGTTTCTTTCTTGTATTTGCCATTTTCCTTTCCTACCTGGCAAGATTTGGCTTTCTGTTCAAGGATCCTTTTGTGGCCTTTGTCAAGTTTTAGCTTAGTGATAACCACCTTGCTGGGTGAATGCCCACAGGGACAGCTATGCCGTTAGCCTTTTCCCACCGCACCCGTTCAATGTAGATGACCTATTTCTTCCTGTAAACCTGGATTATTTGGCCAGTTTGCTGACCCTTACAGTGTCCTCGCACAACATGAACTTCGTCATCTTTTTGGATGGTCTTGGATCGAACATTGTACTTTTGTCTCAGCTCTTTGGAAAGAGGGGAAGACATGATCTTTCTGCAAGTATGGGAAGGTGCATTGAAATGCCTTTTGCAGTTCTTGCTTTGGTCAGAAGTCACAAAGGGATTGTACTTCATTTTGGCTGCTCCACCTTTGGTGATGGCTGCAAAGGTTTAATAAATCTTATTTATGGGAAGGTATAGTGGATTGAATGGTGGCCCCCCCAAAAGGTATGTCTACATCCCAGCCCCCAGAACCTGTAAATGTGAGCTTATTTGGAAAAGGATCTTTGTAGATGTAATTAAGGATCTCAAGATGAGATCATCCTGTATTACCTGGATTACCTAGGGGAAGAGAAAAGCAGAGGCAGATCTGAGACAGGTACAGAGAAGAAGGCCATGGGAAGGTGGAGGCAGAGACTGAAGTTGTCCAACCAAGGAACGCCTGGAGCCACCAGAAGCTTGAAGCAGCAGGGAAGGATTCTCCCCGGAGCCTTCAGAGGGAGCACGGCCCTACCTATCCCTTCACTTCGGACTTCTAGACTCCAGGACTGAGAGAGGCTATATTCTGTCTGAAGCCATCAGGTCTGTGGTACTCCACCACAGCAGCTGCAGGAAAGGAGAAGAGAAGGGCTCAGTGGAGCCACACTGTAGCTGTGAGCAGTGACTCAGATTGACTGGAAAAGGAGGATGTTTGGTCATTTTGGACAAGTTCCTGGTTCTGTGTTTGTTTTGGTTCATCACAGTCACCGGGTGGCCTTGTCTGATGTGGATGTTCTGTGACATTATGTTCAGCAGGAGACTATGAGGGCCAGCTGTGTGCCAGGCCAGCTCCTGGAAGAACCAAGGCCTGGCTGGGCATCGGGGGCTGCTTTTCTTTCTCTCATATGTGAGGCTGGGTGTTCTTTACGGACTTCAACCAAAACAACACATCCCAACAGACTGAATGCAGAAGCTGTGAGAATCCACCTCTTTTCTATTCAGCCAGATGTTAAAAAGATTTGTCAAAATGTAAAACAATGCCATTTTCTCCCCCATCCCTTTTTTTAATGGCATTTTTTTCCACAAAAATTTTATTTATGAGAACATGTAATGGGTTTTTAATGATTGTTATTTTATTTTATATTTTCTATTTTTTGTAGAGGCAGGGTCTTACTACGTTCCCATGCTGGTCTTGAACTTCTGGCCTCAAATGATCCTCCTACCTTGGCCTCCCAAAGTGTTGGGATTATAGACATGAGCCACCTGGCCTGTTATTATTTTTAAATTTATTTAATATGTTCATAGATAAAACATCTTGCAGTTTTAATTTCTAATATAGTAAATATTGGTAAATATAACCCGAATAAATACAAGCTCATTGAGTCCTCAGTAATTTTAAGTGTGTAAATATAACTTATACATATAATATTTAAGTACGTTAAGGGGTTCAGAGACCAAAAATTTTCAATACTACTTACCTAGTTCATTGTCAATCTTTGTAAATGCATGTGTGCTTATCTACTTATTGGAGATGGTGTTCTATATTTGTCCACTAGCTCAAGCTTGCTAAGTGTGTTCTCATCATCTATATCTTTTTTTTTTTTTTTGAGACAGAGTCTCGCGCTGTTGTCCCAGCTCACTGCAACCTTCACCTCCCGGGTTCAAGTGACTCTCCTGCCTCAGCCTCCCGAGTAGCTTGGATTACAGGTGCATGCCACCATGCTTGGCTAATTTTTGTATTTTTAGTAGTGATGGGGTTTTGCCATGTTGGCCAGGCTGGTCTTGAACTCCTGGCCTCAAGTGATCTGCCCATTTTGGCCTCCCAAAGTGCTGGAATTACAGGCGTGAGCCACCATACCTTTACGTGCTTTCAATACATTTAATTAAGCCAGATTGTGTGGCTTACTCCTTGGGTAACCTAGGGAATTTACTAATTCCCTCAGGACCTTGTTTTTCTCATTCATCATCTACTGATAATAATAGTGCTATCTTGTAAAGTAGTTATCAATAAATATTTGCTATTGTTATCTTCACTAGCAGTGTTTAGTGTAGGAGCAACAAAAAGGGACAACGGTTGGATTTATACAGTTGCGGTTTTGACTGGGCAACAGGGAAGAAAGATAAGTGGGTAAGGATATTAAGGAGGTCAGAAAAATAATAGTGGGAGTGTAGGTTGGATAGGAAAAGAAGTGGAAGGCTGAGCTGTGAGGAGCAAATGCAATGGAAGCTTAGTGAGAGGCAGGAGATAGTATGGGGAATGGGGACTGAGTAAACTGGAGAGACAATTACTAGGGCCCATGTGAGGTCCCATGCGAGATCCCAGGTGCGGGCGCAATGAAGGGGTGCGTGGAACGGACAAGTTATCTGCACAGAACAGGGTGGTACTGGATCGACATGAGAACCCAAAGTGTTCTATGCTGGCTTGACCAGTAGATAAATAAGGGGCAGTGGAGCACCAGAATGACACAAATTTCCCAGCAGAAGTGATGCCTTGAGAGCGGTGCTGGCAGCTGGGCAAATGTCAATCCTGCTTAGGATATTGGGGCCTTGGGAGAACCTGCCACCTTTCCCGGAGACAAAGGCAGGGGAGCCAGACCTTCTTCAGGACAGCCAGCTTTCAGTCATGGCAAGAAATGAAGCAGTTTCCTGTGGGAGTGGAGCTGATGATGTTGGAGGTAGGTTTACTGTGCGAGCAGTGGGCCAGTGGGTCAATGGAGAGAAAACACAGGGACCTTCCATCTGGAGCAGTGGCTGAGGATGGGAAGGGTGGGAAGCATGCTGGCATAGATTGGCCAAGACTCTAAATGATATTCTAGACAATATGGCTCAGCTTAGAGCCCAAAGTAGCGTTGGTTTCTTTTCTTTTTTCTCTTCTTTTCTTTCTTTCTTTTTTTTTTTTTTTTTTTTTTTGCTATGAAGTCTCATTCTATCCCCCAGGCTGGAGTGCGATGGTATAATCTCGGCTCACTACAACCACCGCCTCCCAGGTTCAAGCGATTTTCTTGCCTCAGCCTCCTGTGTAGCTGGGATTACAGGCACCTGGGTAATTTGTGTGTTTTTTTTTTTTTTTTAGTGTAGATGGGCTTTCACCTATCTGCCTTCCTCAGTCTTCCAAAGTGTTGGGATTACAGGTGTGAGCCACCGTACCTGGCTTTTTCCCCCTCATCTTAAGATCTGCTTCTAAGTGTTGATTTATTTTTGTTTTTGAGACAGTCTCCCTCTGTCCCACAGGCTGGAGTGCAGTGACAAGATCTCGGCTCACTGTAATCTCCATCTCCCAGGCTGAAGCGATTCTTGTGCTTCAGCCTCCCAAGTAGCTGTGGCCACAGACTCTGGCCAACACGCCTGGCTAATTTTTTTGTATTTTCAGTAGAGACAGGGTTTCGCCATGTTGGCCAGGCTGGGCTCCAAATCCTGGCCTCGAGTGATCCGCCCATTTCGGCCTCCCAAAGTGCTCAGACTACAGGCATGAGCCACCGCTCCTGGCCTAGTGTTGGTCTCTTAATGGTTTTAGGCAAGGAGGGGCAGTTACAGATAGGTCAAGGAGAAAGAGGACTTTCTAAGTAACGGTGCTGCCCTGCCGAAGAATAGTCTGTCCCACGAGGTGGTGACTTCATCATATATTGTCTGTTTTTAAAGAAGTGGGATGGACATCTGTCAGGGAAGCTGAAAGTAGGGTTGGGCTGCAGAACTTCAAAAAATTCTAACTCTGAAAAATCTGAAATTTCAGAGTATAGTATTTGGCTATGACCCCCTCTAGTGGCCATTGTGCAGAATTAACCATAATACAAACATTTCAGAACTGACTCAAAATTTCAAACCTCAAGACTAGCTAGGGTTTGTGGCTTTTAGGGAATATCCTAAATTCTGCTATGTGGATAATTCTGCATGAAATCCACCGAAGTGTCTTGGCTTTTACTGTTTGAATCACATTAATGATTTTTTCTAAATCAGAGGCAGCTGTATCAGGAAGACGTTGCTGGCTGGTAGACTTCTGCACCAGGCACATAAAGTCTAGGACAGCAAAACAAATCAGATTCCTGTCTTCATGGTGTTTACATTCTTGTGTGGGGAACAGATCATCAATAACCAGTTAATAAGAAAGTAAGACTCTGATTAATGTTATGGCAGGAAATAGGCAGAGTTTGGTGACAGGGACTAAGGAGGCTGACCTACTTGCATAGGGCACTCAGGGAAGGTTTCTTTAAAGAGGCGACATTTAAATGAGAAGAGGCAGAAGAATATCCCAGGCAGGGAAAGCAATAGATGCAAAGGAGTGGTAGGAACAGCTCATCTAGGAGCTGACGGAAGGCTGACATACCTGGAAAACGAAATTAGCAAATGGCATAAGGCCTGGGTTGTGGCTGGAGGACACCCAAGGGCCAGATCATACCAGTTCTTGAAGACCATGGGAAACCTCAAAAGCCAGGGGAAATTCAGTTATGATAACTCTCATCCCATCTTAACAGACTGTGTTTATTTATTTATTTATTTATTTATTTATTTTGAGACGGAGTCTTGCTCTGTCGCCCAGGCTGGAGTGCAGTGGCGCATCTCGGCTCACTGCAAGCTCCGCCTCCCGGGTTCACGCCATTCTCCTGCCTCAGCCTCCCGAGTAGGTGGGACTACAGGCGCCCACCAACATGCCCGGCTGATTTTTTTGTATTTTTAGTAGAGATGGGGTTTCACCATGTTAGCCAGGATGGTCTCGATCTCCTGACCTCGTGATCCGCCCGCCTCGGCCTCCCAAAGTGCTGGGATTACAGGCTTAGGCCACCGCGCCCGGCCTATTTATTTATTTATTTGAGATGGAGTCTCGCTCTGTCACTCAGGCTGGCGTTCAGTGGCACGATCTCTGCTCACTGCAACTTCTGCCTCCAGGCTCAAGTGATTGATTATCCTGCCTCAGTCTCCCGAGTAGCTGGGACTACTGGTGCACACCACCACACCTGGCTGATTTTTGTATTTTTAGTAGTGATGGGGTTTCACCATGTTGGCAGTGGCTGGTCTTGAACTCCTGGCCTCAATCCACCTGCCTCGGCTTGCCGAAGTGCTGGGATTACAGGCATGAACCACAGCGCCCAGGCTGTATTCATTTAAAAATTAATTTTGTTGAAATTATCTGTACCCATACTTTGCTTCTAAATGGAATAAATATTTTTTAAAAACTTGAATTTGATTTCATATTAACCGATTTGATCTGTTGGTTTCTAAGACCATAGATTTCTTTTGTACTAAACATTCTTTCTGTACCAGCATTTGGTAGTGAATTTAGACAGGTTATTGAATTGGAAACAGCAGATTCTTTGTTGGAAAACATAGGACATTGTTCTCTTGAAGAGAACATCATCAAGGCACTGACCTCTTTCTAAGGAGGAACTGGAGAGAGTTTTCTCTTTTCATGAAGACAGCTTCTGTGCTTGAACTACTTCATCCAAAAAGAGACTTACTAGAATTAGCCAAGCCCCAAAGTATGAGAATTTTTCTGCGATGTGAAAAACTTAACATTGTTTTATTTTGTCAGGGAATTTCAGAAGTGAGTTAAAAATTTAAAGCTCGATGTAGATTAGTCAGCCTCTTTTGATCTAAATATTTCTTAATTTAGAAGCACTGTGAAAAATGAGGATGATGAATGCTAGACAAAGCCAACACTATTAAGTTTATAAAAGAGAAACATTCAGCATGACTTCAAGGTTGGTGGATGGCACGCATACAGCCAGTGGGCCCATTGTGCTATGTGTAGGCAAACTCTGCGGTCGTGCCAAGGGGATCGCCTTACCTACCTGTGCTGTGTGTCAGCACCCAAGTGGTCTGACAGACTGATAGTAAAGCTCACTTTATTAGATAATGCGAGAAATGTGGATATGTTAATTTCTCAGTCAGAAAGTATAGTACTGTTTTGTGGCACAAAATGGGCAATTGTAAGAATGGTAATTGTTGAGAAGGAGGAAGGGAAGAGGGAGAGAAGAGGCATCAGTGGGATTGACTCTGGTATTGAAGGTGACGTGGCATGAGGAAAAGAACATTAGAATTGCCTACTGCCACTGCCACCCAACTGGAGGTAAATATTCTGTCTGTCAGTATACATGCACTTAACGAGGCCAAGACTCAACCAGCTACTCAGTCATCTATAGGGAGTGGGAGCAATAATTCTACAACTGGGTATCTTCAAATTCTAGCCAAGATTAAAAATTTTTTTGGTTGCAAATTAAATGTTCTAAAAAAGAAACTATTTAGCTTGTTGTGGTGGCATGCACCCGCAGTCCCAGCTACTCGGGTGGCTGAGGTGAGAGGATTGTTTGAGACCAAGAGTTCAAGGCTGCAGTTGAGCTATGATAATGCCACTGCACTCCAACCTGGGTGATAGAGCAAGACCCTGCCTCAAAACAAAACAAAACAAACCCCAAAAAACCAACATTAGTACAGTCTGGAGCATCCAAATCATCCATACAATACCTTTGTGAGCACTGCCATGTGATTTTATTTTATTTTTTATTTATTTATTTATTTTTTTGAGACGGAGTCTCGCTCTGTCGCCCAGGCTGGAGTACAGTGGCGCGATCTCGGCTCACTGCAAGCTCCGCCTCCCGGGTTCACGCCATTCTCCTGCCTCAGCCTCTCCGAGTAGCTGGGACCACAGGCGCCCGCCACCATGCCCGGCTAATTTTTTTTTTTGTATTTTTTAGTAGAGACGGGGTTTCACCGTGGTCTTGATCTCCTCACCTTGTGATCCGCCCGCCTCGGCCTCCCAAAGTGCTGGGATTACAAGCGTGAGCCACCGCACCTGGCCTGCCATGTGATTTTAATGCCCAGGTTTGCACTTTTATATACAATCAAGATCATGCTCAGTGATATTTAACTGTTTTGTTTATATGTATAGAATTATTTTATTGGTTTCCATAAAGTGCATATTTGACATTAAAAATAAAATTTAAGCCAGGTGTGGTGGTGTGTCGCTATAGTCCCAGCTACTTGGTAGGCTGAGGTGGGAGGGTCATTTGAGCCCAAGAGTTCCAGACCAGCCTGGGCAACATCATGGGACCCTATCTGTTAAAAGCAAAACAAAACAAAACAAAACAAAACAACAACAACAAAACAAATGGTGCTGGAACACGTGGACATTTATAGGTCAATAAAAAAAGGAACAATAAGTAAATATAAAAATTTGCCTTTTGGTGTTCATTCCAACTAAAACCATGCAGTCTTGCTCAATCAGCTCATGCTGTGTTTGTCTCTGGGATACAATATGGCTAAACTGGCCTAATAGAGGTAGAGATTCTGTCGGTTAGTATATGCTCACTTAATGAGACCAAGACCCAGTCAGCTACTCAGAAGGTCTGTGGATCACATTATTCACAACCCTGAACCTAGGTAATAAGTGCATGGATAGAGCACCAGAAGCCTCTAGATTTGGTCAATGTGCTGGCTAATCAAGCTGTGCCTATAGGTCAAGTTGAAAGTAAATGCTGGTAAAGGAGCAGACAGTCCTAAAGGTATCCTCTCTGCCAGGAATACTCCAGACCTGCCGGTTCCCAAGGCTTCTACTTTCTCAACTTCAATGTCACATTCTCAAAAGGAAAAATTAAAGGATACTATCCATATAAGGAAAACAAATGGAAATAAAAATACAGCTCTTGAAAGAGAAGTCAATAGCTGGGACAAACTCAGATCAGAAAGGATTAGAATATTAGTAGATTGGGAAGGAGAACTGAGGAAATTTAAACATTTTAAAATTCTAGCATTGAAAAAAATCTAGAATTAAATAATATGCATCCTGAAATGAAAGTGCATCCCAAATACCAAGCAGAATATATGAAAATAAGCCCGCACACTGGCCACATTGTGACACTACATCAGAGATAAATAGAAAAATCTTAGAAGTTGGCCAGGCGCGGTGGCTCATGCCTATAATCCCAGCAGTTTGGGAGGCCAAGGAGGGCAGATCACCTGAGGTCAGGAGTTTGAGACCAGCCTGGCTAACATGGCAAAACCCCATCTCTATTAAAAGTACAAAAAAAAATTAGCCAGATGTGGTGGCACGTGCCTGTAATCCCAGCTACTTGGGAGGCTGAGGCAGGAGAATCTCTCGAACCCAGGAGGCAGAGGTTGCAGTGAGCCAAGATCACTCCATTGCAGTCTAGCCTGGGCAACAAGAGTGAAACTCCGTCTCAGAAAAAAGAAAAAGAAAAAGGAAAATCTTAGAAGTGACCAGAAGGAGGAAGAAGACCAGTTATCTACAAAGGAATGACAACTGGCTTCTCATCATTGACAGCTGGCTTGTCATCAACATTGATAGATGCCAGAAGACAAAGACGTAAAATTATGAAAGTGTTTGTTGAGGAAAAAAAAGCAACCATCAACCTAGAATTGTATGACCCGTTAAACTATCACTCAAAAATAAAAGTAAAACTTGTCACAGGCTCTCATTGAAGAAATGGTTAAGAATCTCCTCAAGAAGAAAAGTGCACCCAGAGGGAAAGCATGGCATACAAACATAAGCAACCGACTGACCGAAAGACTAAGCACAGGGGCAGATGAAATATATCAGGATATGTATTTATGTGGCTGAACAGTCCCCCATAAAACACATTTTTGTATGTTTTTATAAAACAATAAAAATAATAACTCCCCTCAATAAAAACATCATAGCTGAGTGTGGTGACTCATGCCTGTAATCCTAATACTCTAGGAGGCTGAGGTGGGAGGATTGCTTGAGGCCAGGAATTCCAGGTTACAGTGAGCTATGATTGTGTTGGTGCGCTCCAGCCTTGTCGACAGAGTGAGACCCAGTCTCTTAAAAAACAACAAAAAAGGGCCAGGCGTGGTGGCTCACGCCTGTAATCCCAGCACTTTGGGAGGCCAGGGCGGGCGGATCACGAGGTCAGGAGTTTGAGACCAGCCTGAACAACATGGTGAAACCTCGTCTCTACTAAAAATACAAAAATTAGCTGTGCGTGGTGGCGCGTGCCTGTAGTCCCAGCTACTCGGGAGGCTGAGGCAGGAGAATTGCTTGAACTCAGGAGGTGGAGGTAGAATCGCTTGAACTCGGGAGGCGGAGGTTGCAGTGAGTCAAGATCGTGCCACTGCACTCCAGCTTGGGCGACAGAGGGAGACTCCGTCTCAAAAACAAAACAAAAGATTGTCTATGTGTTCAGTGGATAGTTTATTCTAAGTCCTTTAAAATACTGTAGTCATTACCCCGCTTTAGCAATAATTAACATTTTGCTAACTTTTTTTTTTTTTTTTTTTGAGCCAGAGTTTTGCTCTTGTCATCCAGGCTGGAGTGCAGTGGCGTCATTTCGGTTCACTGTAAACTCTGCCTCCTAGGTTCAAGCGATTCTCCTGCCTCAGCCTCCCAACTAGCTGAGACTACAGGCACCTCCCAGCATGCTCTGCAAATTTTGCATTTTTAGTAAAGGTGGGGTTTCATCATGTTGGCCAGGCTGGTCTTGAACTCCTGACCTCAGGTGATTCACCTGCCTCAGCCTCCTAAAGTGCTGGAATTACAAGTGTGAACCACTGTGCCCAACCTTTATGTGCTTTTTATAATCAGTAAGAGGATACAAATAGGAAGTGATTTCAGATGTTATTGAAAACTTATGGTGAAGAATATAGGCTAAATATTTGACCAGGCAATGTGGCTCACACCTGTAATCCCAGCACTGTGGGAGGCCGAGGCAGGAGGATCACTTGAGCCCAGGAGTTCAAGACCAGCATGGGCAAAATGGCAGAATTCCATCTCTATAAAAAGATACAAAAATTAGCCAGGTGTGGTGGTGAGTGCCTGTGGTCACTGGTACTTGGGAGGCTGAGGTAGGCAGATTGCTTGAGCCCCTGGAGGTGGAGATTGCACTGCACTCCAGCCTAGGCAACAGATTGAGACTCTGTTTCAAAAACAAAAACAAACAAAATACGGATTTTGAAAGTGAAGTAAAGTTGTAAAAATTTACAATCCAACAGAAGACAGGGAAGAAAAGAGAAAAAACTGACAAAAAGAATTGCAAATAGTAAAGAAAAAAAATAATGATAGAAATAAGTCTATATAGATCACTGAAACAACAAATATAAGTAAATTAAATTCATACATTGAAAGACAAGTAGCTACCAGATTTGATTATGCTTCTTACAATGGGTACATCTATAACAGAATGACATAGGAAGGTTTAAACTAAAGGAAAGTAATAATACTCAAGAAAAACATAACCTGGGCCAGGTGCAGTGACTCAGGCTTGTAATCTGGACCTTTCTCTTAATTTTGCTGTGAACCAAAAACTGCTTAAAAATATAGTATTAAGGCTGGGCACGGTGGCTCATGCCTGTAATTCCAGCACTTTGGGAGGCTGAGGCAGGCGGATCACTTGAGTTCAGGAGTTCAAGACCAGCCTGGCCAACATGATGAAACCCTGTTTCTACTAAAAATACAAAAATTAGCCAGGCATAGTTGTGCGTGCCTGTAATCCCAGCTACTCAGGAGGCTGAGGCAGGAGAATTGCTTGAACCTGGGAGGCGGAGGTTGCAGAGAGCCGAGATGGGGCCACTGCACTCCAGCCTGGATGACAGAGCAAGAGACTGTCTCAAAAAAAAAAAAAAAAGCCCCATTATTTTAGCTACAGGTTATACTGCATTATTATAAATTGCGCAAGGAGAAACAGCATATAGATAGATTTACTCATGTTTGTATATATATATATCTTTCTCTTTTTTTACTTGTTTTTTTTTTGTTTGTTTGTTTTTTCTTGTTTTGCTCTTATTGTCCAGGCTGGAGTGCGGTGGCAGGATCTCAGCTCACCACAACCTTTGCCTCCTGGGTTCAAGCCATTCTTCTGCCTCAGCCTCCTAAGTAGCTGGGATTACAGGCATGTGCCACCACACCCGGCTACTTTTTGTATTTTTAGTAGAGACAGGGTTTCTCCACATTGGTCAGACTGGTCTCGAACTCCCGATATCAGGTGATCCACCTGCCTCGACCTCCCAAAGTGCTGGGATTATAGGCATAAGCCACCACACCCGGCCTATATATGTATATATGTATCTTTCTATCATCATCTGGCTTTCATTGTCTTTGTTGAGAAGTTAACTGCAAGTATTATTGTTATGACATCGATAGTAATATTACTTTTCTCTCTAGGTGCTTTGGGTTAAAAATAATCCTCTTTCTTGTTTAGTTTTAAGAAATTCTGCTCCGATATGTCTGTTTTAATATTAATATTTGTTTATTTAGTTTTTTGAGACAGAGTTTCGCTCTTGTTGCCCAGGCTGGAGTGCAATGGTGTGATCTCAGCTCACCGCAATCTCCGTCTCCTGGGTTCAAGCAATTCTCCTGCCTCAGCCTTCTGAGTAGCAGGGATTACAGGCATGTGCCACCACGCCCAACTAATTTTGTATTTATAGTAGAGACAGAGTTTCTCCATGTTGGTCAGGCTAGTCTCGAACACCTAACCTCAGGTGATCCGCCCACCTCGGCCTCCCAAAGTGCTGGGATTATAGGTGTGAGCCACTGTACCTGGCCATTAATATTTATTTTATTTGGTCCTTGAAGGGGTTCAGTTTTATTATTTATTTAATTTTTAAATTTTATAGTGACAAGTCTTGCTATGTTGCCCAGGCTGGTGTTGAACCCCTAGGCTCAAGTGATCCTTCCTCCTTGGCCTCCCAAAGTGTTGGGGTTATAGGCGTGAACCACTGTGCACAGTCTGTAGTGGTTCTTGAATCTTGAAATTGATGCTTTCATTAGTTTTAGAAAAATTGTGGGAAGGGGTAGGTACTTAGGTGTTCAGTATGTGGTTCTATGTGCTTTAATATTCGTATGAAATATTTAAAAAAATGTTTTAAAAAGCAAACTGACAGGTCTTGCCTCAGGTATTTATGTACGACTCCACTCCCATTTCATTCTTTAGAGATTGCTCCTTACTCTTGAATTCCTGGCTTGCCATTTTGATTCCCTAATTTACTTCCTTAATAGCAATGTTTTCAAGTGTTCTGCCTGTGAACAAATCTGAGACTTACTGCCTAAAATTCAGAAGCTTGAAACGTATCTTAGAAGCTAACATGAATGCAGAAGTAGCACAAAGAGGAGCACTGAAAAGAAAGCAATCCTTGCCAAAGATGATAAGATCGAGAGGTAAGAAGGAGAGAAGATGCTGCTGTGAGAGCTTGGTCTAAGGGAGCATCAGTGTGAGCAGGGAACTACACAATAATTAGACCCAGGGATATTGCAAGAGGAGTCTGAGAACTTCTCTGCCAACCTCAAGGCCCATCAAGATGCCTAGGAAATAAACTACATATGTCCAGGACAAAAGAAGAAGAAAAAAAAAAGGCTGGGCATGGTGGCTCACGCCTATAACCTTAGCACTTTGGGAAGCTGAGGCGGGAGGATCCTTTGAGCTCAGGAGTTTGAAACCAGCCTGGACAACATAGTGAGAACTTGACACACACACACACACACACACACACACACGCACACACGAGCTACTGAAGATCAAAACAACTTATAGATTTTCCTTCCAGCTACTCATGGAAAAATTTATCAATCCTCTGCAAGTAATACATATCAAACAAGAATGCATTTATATATACTTATCATAATCAGCTGGGGTTAAGTAGACCAGAGTGTGAGATATACAGTCAGACATTCTTATCGATTTCTACTTTGTCATAGCTATATGGCCTTGGCAAGTCATATTCTTTCTGGGGCCTTACTTTTTGTAAAATGAGTATAATAAAAAAATCAACCCTACCACCTTCGCGGGACTATAGTGAGAAAGAGCACTGTGAAGTAGTGAAGAGCATGGGCTCTGGAGTCAGGTGGGTCTGGGCTCAAGTCTTTTTTTTTTTTTTTTTTTTGAGATGGAGTTTCACTCTTGTTGACCAGGCTGGAGTGCAATGGCGTGATTTTGGCTCACTGCAACCTCCTGTGTTCAAGTGATTCTCCTGTCTCAGCCTCCCAAGTAGCTGGGATTACAGGCAGGTGCCACCATGCCTGGCTAATTTTTGTTTTTTTGTATTTTTAGTAGAGACGGGGTTTCACCATGTTGGTCAGGCTGGTCTCAAACTCCTGACCTCAAGTGATCCACCCGCCTTGGCCTCCCAAAGTGCTGGGATTACAGGTGTGAGCCACCGTGCCCAGCTGGGCTCAAGTCTTAATTGTGATACTTACTTGAATATTTTGGGTGAGTCTCAATGTCTTTAAACCTCAATATCTTCATTTGTAAAGTGGAATTAACGATGGTCCTTCAGGAGTGACTAGAGTATGCTGAAATTTTTGTACAAGGTGGATATACAGTAATTAATATTTGCTATTAATATATAAATCATAAATGAGCCAATGTATATAGAAGTACTTTAAAAATTGTTAAGAGTTATATAGTTATTAATGATAATCATCTTTACCACAAGTCTTATTTTGGTTCTTGAAACTGATTGTATTATTTCCAAAGTCCTGAACGCTCGAGGAACTCTGATTATATGCAGGATGGTTGATCTCAGTTGGACTGAACAAACCACTGAGAGATGAGCTACCTTTGATAGAGTCTACTTGATGCGGATTACACAGCTGATTATGTAGGCTGATTACATAAAGGCCTTAAGAGGGACTAGTTCTCTTAGGGCATCCCAGTGCCTTTTAGTACTATACATCTTAAATGTCTCAACAAAAGAGGTCCTTTGACAGAGAGTGGTAGAAAGAGCAAAGGACAAAGTACACATGAGAACCAACGTACCAGCTTTGTTCTCTTTTATATTTGCCTAGGCTGATTCTAGACAGAGAAACCCTAAGTATTAGTTAGGGTTCTTCAGAAAAACAGAACCAACAGGATCTATCATCTATCTATCTATATCTATCTATCTATCTATCTATCTATCTATCTATCTATCTATCTATCTATCATCTATCTATATCTATATCTATATCTATATCTATATCTATATCTATATCTATCTATATCTATATCTATATCTATATCTTGGTTCTCAGGTCTTCAAACTCAGACTGGGGCTTACACCATTGGCCCCTGGTTCTCAGGCTTTAGAGCGTGGACTGAAACTACACCACCAACTTTCCTGAGCCTCCAGCTTGCAGACTGTGCATCATGGGACTGCTCCATACTCAAGTGAGCCAATCCCTCATATAAAACCTCTATCTGGCTGGGTGCGGTGGCTCACTCCTGTAATCTCATCACTTTGGGAGGCTGAGGTGGGCGGATCACTTGAGGTCAGAAGTTCAAGACCAGCCTGGCCAACATGGTGAAACCCTGTCTCTACTAAAAATACAAAAATTAGCTGGGCGTGGCTGTGCGCGCCTGTAATCCCAGCTACTCAGGAGGCTGAGGCAGGAGAATCGCTTGAACCTGGGAGGTGGAGGTTGTAGTGAGCCGAGATTGTGCCACTGCACTCCAGCCTGGGTGACAGAGCGAGACTCCGTCTCAAAAACAAAAAACAAAACAAAACAAAAAACAAAGCACACATCTGAGCCCAGAGTTGGAGAAGCTTGCTGAAGAAGAATCCAGGGGAAGGTGAAGTGGTTGCAGGCCACCTGATGCTCTCCATGCCAAAGAGATGAGCCAACAGATACACAACATTGTGTGTGAACTACAAAAGTGCCTGCTTCCACCTTTTCCGCATAAAAATTAAAATGGCTTTGTTTCACTTCTGCCTCTGAAACCTCATGCAGAAGTGTCTCTTGAGGCCCACCTTAACTGGAAACAAATTGGGAAAGGAATTCTGGGAAATGTAGTTCAGCCTAGTCAAGTTGACGCATTACAGAGGCACTACATACATACCATTTTTGTCTCTTACACAAATGCTACCACACTGTATACATTCTTTTGCACCTTGCTTAGAGGTCCTACCAAATTCTTTTTTTTAATTTTTCTTTTCTTTTTTGAGACCGAGTTTCCCTCTTGTTGCCCAGGCTGGAGTGCAGTGGTGCAATCTCAGCTCACTGCAACCTCCACCACCTGGGTTCAAGCAATTTTCCTGCCTCAGCCTCCCGAGTAGCTGGGATTACAGGCGTGTGCCACCACGCCTGGCTAATTTTGTATTTTTAGTAGAGACAGGGTTTTGCCACGTCGGTCAGGCTGGTCTTGAACTCCTGACCTCAGGTGATCCGCCCACCTCGGCCTCCCAAAGTGCTGGGATTACAGACATGAGCCACCACGCCCGGCCCAAATTTTTATATATAGATATGTGTTTTTTTTTTTTTTTTTCTTTTTTTAGTGGTGGTACAGTATTCCATTGTGTTTGGGTTGTTCCAATCCTTTGCTATTTCAAACAGTGCTTCAATGAATTGCCTTGTGCATATGTCATTTTGCATGTGTGTAAGCATATCTGTATGATAAGTCCCTGGAAGTTCAATTTCTCAGCCAAATGGTTTCTGCATTTAAAATACTTATCTATTGTCTAATTGTTCTTTATAGAGGTTATATCAATTTCTGCATTTAAAATACTTATCTATTGTCTAATTGTTCTTTATAGAGGTTATATCAATTTCCTCTCCTATTAAGTAAAATATAACAGTGCCTGGTTTCCCATACTTGTAACACAGTATAAGACCAAAGTTGTTTATCTTTGTACATTTTATAGGTAAAAATATATATTTCAGCATGGCAGTGTGATTGTAATTTGCATTTTTCTTATTATGAATGGGTTTGATCTCTAGGGGATATTTCTGGGTAGGGAAAGGAAAGTAAAGAATAAGTTTAGAAATTTCAATTTGAGTTAGATTCAATGTCCCTTTAAAAAGTTATCTTTAAAATACTGGCCCCTCTTCTTCCAAAACACATTTGATATTAAAGAACTTCTCGTTAGTAACAAATGATAATACTGATGAGAAAAGTACAATTTTACTATACAGCTCCATTATTTTAGTGAAAAGCAAAGAGTAAAGTTCAAACTAAAGTGGCTAAACCTGCTTTTATCCCAGTTTACAGTAGAAATATGATATACATATTTGGATTGAATGAGGAAAATCTTGTATAAATATCTGGTTTACTGAAATTAAACATCTTTAGAACAATCTTGGATTGTATTAGTCTGAAAAACAAGGCATAGATACTAGAAAAAATTTCTAGAACCATCTCTGGATGATCATTAATAACAAAATATGAAATATATTCTACATCCCAGGTGTCTTGTGTAGATCAAAGTTATCTAACACAAGTTTGGAGTTAAGTATCATAATCTGTTACTGTTAGAGATGGCCAGATTCTCTCATGTTTTTAGTTCTTTCATTCTTAGAAAAAGATTTACAATTTGAATGGAAAGTAATTGGTAATCAAAATATGTCATTAGGTATAGCTGGCAAAATATTAATGGTTCACTTTATAACTCAAGTATCTGCATATGACTTTTGTATATTTTATTGTTTCCTAGTTGAAGATTTTGATTTAGTAGAAATTTTTTTTTTTTTTTTCACTTTTATTTTTTATTTTTTATTTTTTTATTAATTTTTTTTTGCATACAAAAACAATAAACATTTTCTAAAAATACATACAAACAAAAAGATGCGTATCAAACATATTAGGAAGGTTGCACATGGGAAGTCGGGGAATAGAAATGAGGGTGGGAGTTAAAATAAATGAGAGAGGGACTTTATATGGATCAGTGATAATAACTCAATCCTCTATTTGACAAAGAAGAGGGAGAAGGAAGAGGAAGAAAAAGAAAGTGGGATAAAGGATCAGAAAGGGAAGAAAATAGAAAAAATTAGAGTATGACTCCAGGGTAGACCTGTTTTGTTGTCATTGAGTTGGTTGGTTGGTTTGTCTGTTGTATTCTTCATGTTTCGCCAAGTTGGCCAGACTAGTCTCGAACTCCTAGCCCGAAGTGATCAACCCGCCTCGCTCCCCAGAGTGCCAGGACCACAGGCGTGAGCCACCACGTCCAGCCCCCACATTGCTTCTGGCCTCCGTGGTAGACCTCCCAGACGGAGCGGCCAGGCAGAGGAGCTCCTCACTTCTACCCAGACACGGGGCGGCCGGGCAGAGGGGCTCCTCACTTCCCAGACGGGGCGGCCAGGCAGAGACGCTCCTCACTTCTTCCCAGACGATAGGTGGCCGGGCAGAGGCGCTCCTCACTTCCCAGACGATGGGTGGTCGGGCAGAGGCGCTCCCCACTTCCCAGACGATGGGTGGCCGGGCAGAGGCGCTCCTCACTTCCCAGACGATGGGCGGCCGGGCAGAGGCGCTCCTCACCTCCCAGACGATGGGTGGCCAAGCAGAGGCGCTCCTCACCTCCCAGACGGTGGGTGGCCGGGCAGAGGCGCTCCTCACCTCCCAGACGATGGGTGGCCGGGCAGAGGCGCTCCTCACCTCCCAGACGATGGGTGGCCGGGCAGAGGCGCTCCTCACCTCCCAGACGGGGCGGCCGGGCAGAGGCGCTCCTCACTTCTTCCCGGACGGGGCGGCCGGGCAGAGGCGCTCCTCACTTCTTCCCGACGGGGCGGCCGGGCAGAGGCGCTCCTCACTTCTTCCCGGACGGGGCGGCCGGGCAGAGGCGCTCCTCACTTCTTCCCGACGGGGCGGCCGGGCAGAGGCGCTCCTCACTTCTTCCCGGACGGTGCGGCCGGGCAGAGGCGCTCCTCACTTCTTCCCGGACGGGGCGGCCGGGCAGAGGCGCTCCTCACTTCTTCCCGGACGGGGCGGCCGGGCAGAGGCGCTCCTCACTTCTTCCCGGATGGGGCGGCCGGGCAGAGGCACTCCTCACTTCCCAGACGGTGGGTGGCCGGGCAGAGGCGCTCCTCACTTCCCAGACGATGGGTGGCCGGGCAGAGGCGCTCCTCACTTCTTCCCGGATGGGGCGGCCGGGCAGAGGCGCTCCTCACTTCTTCCCGGATGGGGCGCCCGGGCAGAGGCGCTCCTCATTTCTTCCCGGACGGGGCGGCCGGGCAGAGGCGCTCCTCACTTCCCAGACGGTGGGTGGCCGGGCAGAGGCGCTCCTCACTTCTTCCCGGACGGGGCGGCCGGGCAGAGGCGCTCCTCACTTCCTCCCGGACGGGGCGGCCGGGCAGAGGCGCTCCTCACCTCCCAGACGATGGGAGGCCGGGCAGAGGCGCTCCTCACTTCCCAGACGATGGGTGTCCGGGCAGAGGCGCTCCTCACTTCCCAGACGGTGGGTGGCCGGGCAGAGGCGCTCCTCACTTCCCAGACGGTGGGTGGCCGGGCAGAGGCGCTCCTCACTTCCCAGACGGTGGGTGGCCGGGCAGAGGCGCTCCTCACTTCCCAGACGGTGGGTGGCCGGGCAGAGGCGCTCCTCACTTCCCAGACGGTGGGTGGCCGGGCAGAGGCGCTCCTCACTTCCCAGACGGTGGGTGGCCGGGCAGAGGCGCTCCTCACTTCCCAGACGGTGGGTGGCCGGGCAGAGGCGCTCCTCACTTCCCAGACGGTGGGTGGCCGGGCAGAGGCGCTCCTCACTTCCCAGACGGTGGGTGGCCGGGCAGAGGCGCTCCTCACTTCCCAGACGGTGGGTGGCCGGGCAGAGGCGCTCCTCACTTCCCAGACGGTGGGTGGCCGGGCAGAGGCGCTCCTCACTTCCCAGACGGTGGGTGGCCGGGCAGAGGCGCTCCTCACTTCCCAGACGGTGGGTGGCCGGGCAGAGGCGCTCCTCACTTCCCAGACGGGGCGGCCAGGCAGAGGTGCTCCTCACCTCCCAGACGGGGCGGCTGGGCAGAGGCGCTCCCCACCTTCCAGATGGGGCGGCAGCCGGGCAGGGGCTGCAATCCCAGCACCCTGGTAGGCCAAGGCAGGCGGCCGGGGGGTAGAGGCTGCCGCGAGGCCAGACCACGCCACCGCACTCCAGCCAGGGCAACACCGAGCACTGGGTGAGCGAGACTCCGTCTGTAGTCCCAGTACCTCGGGAGGCTGAGGCGGGCAGAGCACTCGGCGTCAGGAGCTGGCGACCAGCGTGGCCAAGATGGCGAACGCGTGCCTGCATCCGAAGGAGAAAAGGCAGGCAGCGGTGGCGCGCGCCGGCAGTCCCAGGCAGTCCGCGGCGCGGGCAGCAGCAAGCCGAGTAGATTGTAGCCTGGGCCAGAGAGGGAAAGAAAGAAAGAAAGAAAGAAAGAGAGAGAGAGAGGAAGGAAGGAAGGAAGGAAGGAAGGAAGCTGATTTAGTAGAAATTTTTTAACATTTCAGCTTTCATTCTCTAAACTCTGTCTTCTTCCTGGAAGAACTCTGTTCTACTCAATGAGAACAAAATAGCTCCCTCCTGGGAAAGCTCTTTTCAAAAGTAAGTGCATACATAGCCTGGCCACATAGTTGGTGTTTATAGTGGCGTTACATTTATTAAAGACATTCAGGCCGGGCGCAGTTGCTTATGCCTGTAATCCTAGCACTTTGGGAGGCTGAGGCAGGCAGATTTCACCAGCCTGGCCAACATGGTGAAACCCCATCTCTACTAAAAATATAAAAATTTGCCAGGCGTGGTGGGGCACGCCTGTAATCCCGGCTACTCAGGAGGCTGAGGCAGAAGAATCGCTTGAATCTGGGAGGCGGAGGTTGCAGTGAGCAGAGATCATGCTACTGCACTCCAGACTGGGCAACAGAGGAAGACTCTGTCTTAAAAAAAAAAAAAAAAAAAGAATAAAGGAGAGAGCAGGCCGGGTGTGGTGGCTAATGCCTGTAATCCCAGCACTTTGGGAGGCCAAGGCGGGCGGATCATGAGGTCAGGAGATCGAGACCATCCTGGCTAACACAGTGAAACCCCATCTCTACTAAAAATACAAAAAATTAGCTAGGCGAGGTGGCGGGCGCCTGCAGTGAGCTGAGATCACGCCACTGCACTCCAGCCTGGGTGACAGAGTGAGACTCTGTCTCAAAAAAAAAAAAAAAAAAAGGAGAGAGCCTTGAATTTCTAACTTGACTTCTCAGGCAAGCTTCAAATGTCCCTACATCTTCTTGGATTTTTAAGTGATATCCAAGTAGGTGAGACAAAGATTCTCTGGGATCTAATAGGGCAATGAAGGCAGATATTTTAATGAAAGTGAGAAATTGTGGGTTTGGACACAGGTAGCACTTTTTGATACTCATTGATGAGCTTAAGAATCTCAAAGATATTCAGGAAGTTAAAAGGCCTTGTAGAAAAAAGGGGTTTTCAGGGACAGAATTATGGTGTCCATAAGAAAACACATCACATAGACCAACCCCCTGAAATAGCTAACCTTTGCCTAAGGATGCAAAACAGACTTTCTTGGATTTCTCAGTAAATCCCTGAGGTAATAGGGTATGCTGAACACAGTGAATATTTAAAGAAAGGATCTCTTCCGAGCTTCTGCCAATAAAATATTCTCTAAGTCAAAGAGTAGCCTCACCTCTCAGCTTCTTAATAATGAAAGTGCTGGTCAGAGTAGCAGGCTTTGGGCATCCTCAGTGTTAGAAAAAGACTGACCAGTGCTTGTGTATCCTCTAGGAAAGTGTTCTTTTCTCATGCTTTAAAAGATTAATTTCCCCCAGTCTTGATCAGGGGACTATAATTTTTAAAAATTCTACACTTCACTTTAGAACTACTTACTTTGCCGATCTCGATGAAAATGGTGATTGTCTCCTACTGAAGAATGGAAGGCTTCTTATAGCTGTGTTAAGAACAGGAAAGGATTCTTCTTTTTCTTTGTTCTTTTGCAATAAATTAGAAACAAATGGTTAACAATAAGATGTAAAAATATTAGAGAAAATGTTGAAACGAGAAAATGAGCCACTCGTAATCATGTTGCCTGAGCATAGCGGTTACTCTTTTTGTTTTTGAATGTTGCCTGTTGGCCCTTACTTAAATATGTACATATTTTGGGCATAGTTGCAAGAGTATTTTTGGCAAGTATCAAGTCACTTTATGTATATTTCATGCTAGGTCTTTAAGGAATGGGTTTTTTCTTTTTAAAAGTCATCAAATGCTGCTAATATGTTTTAAAAGCCATACCTTAATTTATCTTAACTAGCATCTTACTTCATTATAGGAAATACGTTTTCTTCTGGTCATAGACATTTAGACCAATTGCTTTTTGGGGTTATTCCTAGTTTTGATACAGAAGCCCCATTATCATCCCCTCTTTATCTAGTGTGACATATAGACATGCATTCAGGTGACCTAAAAGTCGTATCTGTCTATTAAAGTATAGGTTAAACAGAAAAGGGGCTAAAATAATAGCCCCATTTCCTGCTCCTTGAGACTGTGATGTTATCTATCATAAGATAATGTTTGCCCACAAACATTATCAAAAAGTGTCAAAACACTTCTCAAAAGTGTTGATATCTGGGGAGGCTGTGCTTGGTTAAATCTTCCGGACCTTAGCTGATACCTCTCTATGGGAGTAATCAGTGAAAGCTTCAAACTGTCATATTACTTGTGGCTTTTCATTTTCCATTTATTTATTTATTTATTTTGAGACAGGGTCTCATTCTGTCAGCCATGTTGGAGTACAGTGGCATGATCACAGCTCACTGCAGCCTTGACTTCCCAGGCTCAAGTGATCCTCCCACCTCAGCCCCCTGAGCAGCTGGTACTACAGGCGGGTAATTTTTGTATTTTTTGTAGAGACGGGGTTTTGCCATGTTGGTCAGGCTGGTCTCGAACTCCTGGACTCAGGCAATCTGCCGCCCTTGCAAAGTGCTGGGATTATAGAAGTGAGCCACCAAGCCCAGCCATACTTGTGGTTTTTTTTTTTTTTTTTTTTTTTTTTGAGACGGAGCCGCGCTCTGTCGCCCAGGCTGGAGTGCAGTGGCGCAATCTCGGCTCACTGCAAGCTGCGCCTCCCGGGTTCACGCCATTCTCCTGCCTCAGCATTTCCGAGTAGCTGGGACTACAGGCGCCCGCCACCACGCCCGGCTAATTTTTTGTATTTTTAGTAGAGACGGGGTTTCACCGTGGTCTCGATCTCCTGACCTCGTGATCCGCCCGCCTCGGCCTCCCACAGTGCTGGGATTACAAGCGTGAGCCACCGCGCCCGGCCATATACTTGTGGTTTTTTAATCTGTAAGGTTAAAAAAGGCATAAAGGGCCAGGTACCATGGCTCATGCCTGTAATCCCAGCACTTTGGGAGGCCGAGACAGGCAGATCACTTGAGGTCAGGAGTTCCAGACCAGCCTACTCTACATGATGAAACCCCGTCTCTACCAAAAATACAAAAATTAGCTGGGTGTGGTGGTGCATACCAGTAATCCCAGCTACTAGGGAGGCTGAGGCAGGAGAATCACTTGAACCCGTGAGGCAGAGGTTGCAGTGAGCCGAGATCATGCCACTGCACTCCAGCTTGGGCAACAGAGTGAGACCCTAACACAAAACAAAACAAAATAAAATAAAATAGGCATAAGGGTACGTAATGATAGATGCATTTGAGAGGAGTTTTAGGGAAAGTCTTCACTTGTTGGTGGTCCATTTTACCTAACCTCTGATTAGTTATCTAGCATCTCAAAGTGCTGGAATTACAGGCGTGAGCCACTGTGCCCGGCTGAGATTTGCCAGCTTTCTCTGCAGCTAGGTGTGGCCATGTGATCCTCCCACCTCAGTCTCCCAAGCAGCTGAGTTCTGGCCAATGGGATGTGAACTCGTAGTGTGTGCCTCTTCCAGGCCTGGACCGTAATAATCTTTTACAGATGAGCCTCCATGTTCTTTCTCTTTCCTGCTTGATGCAGAAGAGCATGACGTCCTTAGAATCTCTGACTTTCCTAGAAGGGCAAGCCATAAGATGGAAGCCTGTCAGGAGAGAGCCATCCCCTGATTAGGAACACCTATTTTGCACTTTAGCAAGAATTAGTCTTTCATTGTGTTAGGCAAATGAAACTTTGGGGTTGTATCCGTAACAGCTGCTGTTACCCTAATTAATATAATTATGAAATAGAAAGTTATTTTATTTGTATAATCACACACACAGACATTATTTTTGTTTCTCTGTAAACCTATGACGATGGCAGAGAGGACACTAGGTAAAATATTTTGAAGTTAAAACACAGCTGGGAACTGAGATACTACTCAGAGAAGAAAATTATCTATAAGGTAACAAGAAGCAGCACAAAGTAATGCTTAAGTAAGGGGCAACTGGGGTCAGACTGTCTGGGTTTGAATCCTGGCTCTGCCACTTGTAATCTGCAACCTTGAACAGATGAACTTTTTTTGCTCCCATTTCCTCATTTATAAAATGGAAATAATAATAATAATATCTACCTTATAAGAATCTTGTAAGATTCAAATGAGGTAATATGTATTAAATGCTTATAGTGGTGCCTGGCAAAGGAAGCACTCCATAAATGTTAGTTAATTATTATTACCAAGTAAAAACCTTGTGTCAAGCAGGGGCCCAGAGTCCAGAGGAGATGGGGGTAGGGTGGGGTAGAGAGGAGAAGCTGCTTCTACTCCTGGCTGGCACCGCGTGTCATCAACGTGATTCCCAACTAGGCAGGTTAAATCTTGTGGTAAGACACCTCCAAATGGAGGAGCACCTTAAGCTTCTGGAAAGAATATCTCTTCTTCCTGATCATCTGCCACAGGCATCTCCTGCCTCCTGTGGGTGCTCCTGCCTTGGTCAGCACAAAATGGAAGGTTGCACATATTTCCTCCTCTTTCTCTCCAATCCCTTCTGTTCTCCGTGTCTTCAAGATGGAAAAGCAAAGCAGATATTTAGGGAGCCACAGACCTCTGTATTTATTTATTTATTTGAGATGGCGTTTCACTCTTGTTGCCCAGGCTGGAGTGCCATGGCATGATCTTGGCTCACTGCAACATCTGCCTCCTGGGTTCAACGATTCTCCTGCCTCAGCCTCATGAGTAGCTGGGATTACAGGCGCCCGCCACCACGTCCGGCTAATTTTTTTTGCATGTTTAGTAGAGACGGGGTTTCACCATATTGGTCAGGCTGGTCTTGAACTCCTGACCTCAAATGATGCACCCACCTTGGCCTCCCAAAGTGCTGGGATTATAGGCGTGAGCCACCGCACCTGGCCAGTCATTATTTATTATCGGTTTCACTTCTAGTTAGCCTCAGGTAAAATGAACTGCCTTCAAAACACCTTCAGTAGTAAGCTAGAATCCTATTTAAAGTCAGTAACATATGGAATCTTTATACAAAATATAGGATTGAGAGACCGAGACTAACAATTTGTTAGGTAGAAAATAAGCATAAGGATTTAAAAATTTGTATTTTTTTGTAGTAAAACATATATAACAAAACGTTTACTACTGTAACCATTTTGAGTGTATGATTGAGTGGCGTTATACACATTCACAATGTTGTGCAGCCACCAGCACTGTCTATTCCAGAACTGGTTCATCATTGCAAACAGAAACTCCATACACATTCAACAACTTCCCATTCCTCCTGCCTCCCAGCCCCTGGTAACCTCTTCTTCTACTTTCTGTCTCTGTATTTGCTTATTCTTGGTGTCTCGTATAATTGGAATAATGCAGTATTTGTCCTTCTGTGTTGGGCTTATTTCACTTAGCATAATTGTTTCTAAAGTTTATCCCTATTGTAGCATGTAGCAGAATTTCTTTCCTGTTTATGGTTAAATAATATTACATCATAGGTGTATATATACCACATTTTGTTTATCCATTCATCTACACAGGGTGTTTCCACCTTTTGGCTATTGTGAGTAATGCTGCAATGAATATTGGTGAACAAGTATTTGTTTGAGTCCTTGCTTTCAATTTTTTTGGGGAATATACATAGGAGTGGAAATGTTGGTAATTCGTGTTTTTATTTTTTTGAGACGGAGTCTGACTCTGCGGCCCAGGCTGAAGTGCAGTGGTGCATTCTCGACTCACTGCAACCTCCATCTCCCAGGTTCAAGTGATTCTCTTGTCTCAGCCTTTTGAGTAGCTGGGATTACAAGTGCACACCACCATGCTCAGCTAATTTTTGTATTTTTAGTAGAGACAAGGTTTCACCATATTGGCCAGGCTGGTCTTGAACTCCTGTCCTCAAGTGATCTGCCCATCTTGGCCTCCCAAAGTGCTGGGAGTACAGGGGTGAGCCACCACACCTGGCTAGTTCATGTTTTTAAATAGGGGATTTGTACATGTGTCTCACTGACAGGAACTATGTCATATCATGTGTCCTTACTGCAAGGGAATGGGATGGGGCTGAGAAAATGAGGTTTTAATTTTTTCTCCAGTCTTTCTTTTTTTTCTTTGAGATGGAGTCTCGCTCTGTTGCCCAGGCTGGAGTGCAATGGTGTGGTCTCTGCTCACTGCAACCTCTGCCTCCTGGGTTCAAGCAATTCTCTTGCCTCAGCCTCCCAAGTAGCTGGGACTACAGGTGCGTGCCACCACACCCGGCTAATTATTGTATTTTTAGTAGAGATGGAGTTTCACTATGTTGGGCAGGCTGGTCTGGAATCCGTGATCTCATGATCCATCTGCCTCGGCCTCCCAAAGTTTTGGGATTACAGGCATGAGCCACTGTGCGTGGCCTCCCCAGTCTGTATAGTAGATAAAGTCAAGATAATGTGGGCTGGGAAAAGATGGTGAATGAGTCCACCTGCAGTACCTGCCACGATTTACATTCTGGAGGATGAATTTAGAACTAAGACTCTGTACTCCCCTAGCAGGAAATATGAATAGGCATTGATTCCCGATGGTACCTATAATGTTGTTGGTATTCTATAAATTCAAATTCAATGCTGTCCTTTTTCCTGGATCTAATTTTGAATGATTTTATGACTTAAGGGAACTGCTTCATCTAGTTTCAGTGGGAATTTAGATAAATCTGCTTTTGATAGGTAATTACCCATGGTTTGGTTTGTATAAAATAAGCTTTCCAACAGAAGGGGGGCACTCAACTGTAGATGAAGATAATTAAATGATAATTAAAATGGGGGTGGTTTAGCAATAACAGTACAAATGGGGAAAGGGCAAGATGGCATACTGTAAAGGAAACCATTTCTATTGGAATACTCAGAATTAAATACAACTAGTTCTGTTTAAAGACTGCTATTCAAAAATTATTGTTCAATTACTCCAGTATTTGCTATCTAACTTACCCAAAGACATTCATTTATCACCATACGCTTGGGAATAGGATCTAGCCATTGCAACTGTAGACTCCAGAAATTCAGAAAGAAGATTCGGACTTACCTTTGATATAATTTTTTTGTTTTTTAGAGACAGAGTCTTGTTCTGTCACCCAGGCTGGAGTGCAATGGTGAGATCTTGGCTCACTGCACCTCCACCTCCCAGGTTCAAGTGACTCTCCTGCCTCAGCCTCCCGAGTAGCTGGGATTACAGGCGCCTGCCACTATGCCCGGCTAATTTTTGTATTTTTAGTAGAGACGGGGTTTCACCACGTTGGCCAGGCTGGTCTCGAACTCCTGACCTCAGGTGATCTGCCTGCCTTGGCCACTCAAAGTGTTGGGATTACAGGTGTGAGCCACAGTGCTCAGCCTGATATAAATTTTAAATGCTCTATTATTAAGAAGAAAATCACCAAGGTAACAATCTTATCAATGATGGATTCAAGAATGGAATGAAGGATGGAAAGAGCAAAGCATGCATTAGGCAATTTGTATGTGTCTGTCACCTACATAGCTAAAGAAAGAGAGGGATGAAGGTGTATTAGTTAGGATACAATCTCAGGTGAAAGTAACAGAGCCCCAAAGTAACAGTGTGCTGAACAACATGGAAGCTTATTTCTGTCTTGTGAAGATGGCCCAGGGCAGGTATAGTGGCTCTGATCCACAAGATCATGCAGAGACCTTGGCTCTTTCTGCCCTGTTTCTTTGCCATTCCAAGCAGTGGGGTAGAGGCAAGAAAAAGGGTGAAGGCGTGACTTGTAAGGTATGACCAGATACTTTTAAGGGTATGACCAGAAATCACACCCCATTGTGCTCAGGATTTAGATTTATGGCCACACCTAGCTACAAATGAGTCTGGTTTTTATTTTGGATACCCATGTGTCCAGCTAAAAATTAGGGGTGTTATTATTTAAAAAGAAGAGAATAAATTTTGAGATGTTGTCTTAGCTGTTTGTGTTGCTATAACACAATACCTGAGACTGGGTAATTTATAAAGAACACAAACTTATTTCTCACAGTTTTCACAGCTGAGAAGTTGAAGATCAAGGTACAAGCAGGTTTGGATGGTGAAGGCTGCTCTTTGATTCCAAGATGGCACCTTGTGGCTGTATGCTATGGAGGGGAGGAATGCTGTGTGAGGCTTCCTTTACAAAGGCCTTAATCCCATTCATGAGGAAAAAGCCCCCATGGCCTACTCACCTCTTAAAGGCCCCACCTCTTAATACTATCAATTGGCCATTGTATTAGTCCATTCTCACACTGCCATAAAGAACTACCTCAGCATGTAATTTATAAAGAAAAGAGGTTTAATTGGCTCACAGTTCCACAGGCTGTACAGGCAGCATGGCTGGGGAGGCCTCAGGGAACTTACAATCATGGTGGAAGGGAAAAGGGGAAGCAAGTACATCTTTAGACGGCAACAGGAGAGACAGAGTAAGGTGGGATGTGCAACACACTTTTAAACAACCAGAGCTCATGAGAACTCACTTACTATCATGAGAAAAGCAAGGGGAAAATCCTTCCCCATGATTCAATCACCTTCCACCCGGTCCCTCCCCAACATGGGGAATTACAACTTGACATGAGATTTGGGTGGGGACACATAGCCAAACCATGTCGGCCATTAAGTTTCAACAACTACATTTTGGAGGTGACACAGTCGAACCATAGCAGATCCAGTGAACCATCTTTGCTACATTAAAACTATTGCTATTATAGGAAACAGAACAATTATTTTAAAGCGAATGAGTTTGGGGCTTTTAAGTGGACACCCAGAGCCAGCTATTGTCGGCTATTGCCCTGCATTAGCCCCTTGCCAAGCAAGCCAGGCCCTGGGGAATTCTACTACCATAGGAGATACACGCAGACAATGCTCTCTCTCTCTGACTACATGAGGTATTGCAGAGTGTATTAATTCTCTCTCTCTCACTCTTTTTTGTTTTTTTTTTTTGAGATGGAGTCTGGCTCTGTTGCCCAGGCTGGAGTGCAGTGGCACGATCTCAGCTCACTGCAAGCTCTGCCTCCTGGGTTCACGCCATTTTCCTGCCTCAGCCTCCCGAGTAGCTGGGACTACAGGCACCCGCCACCACACCCAGCTAATTTTTGTATTTTTTTAGTAGAGATAGGGTTTCACTGTGTTAGCCAGGATGGTCTTGATCTCCCGACCTCATGATCTGCCCACCTTGGCCTCCCAAAGTGCTGGGATTACAGGCATGAGCCACCTTTCCCAGCTGCAGACTGGATTAATTCTCTACTACTGCCAGTTATTTCCTGTAAAGAGGATGGTGGTCACACACTTCCCCTGTAAACTTTATGTGCAACCACTTGTCGTTCTGATCTGATGAACAAAAATTTGAAAAGAAGTCAATAGAAAAACTAGGACACAACCATGGTGGTGTGGGAGGCACCACAGGAAGAGGAGTCAATGGGTTGGTTGGAGAAAGAAAGCTTCTACGAGGCCTCTGGGTGGCCCATGGAGAGAGAGGTGGATGTTAGGGAGAAAGAGAACCAAGAGAGGGGAAGGAAATGGATAATGAGGCCAGTTGTGGTGGCTCACGCCTGTAATCCCAGCACTTTGGGAGGCTGAGGCGGGTGGATCACCTGAGGTCAGGAGTTCAAACCAGCCTGGCCAACATGGTGAAACCCCGTTTCTACTAAAAACACAAAAATTAGCCAGGCGCAATGGTGCACGCCTGTAGTCCCAGCTACTCGGGAGGCCAAAACAGGAGAATTGCTTGAACCCGGGAGGTGGAGTTAGCAGTGAGCCGAGATCGCCCCACTGCACTCCAGCCTGGGAGACAGAGCAAGACTCCATCTTAAAGAAAAATAAAAATAAAATGGATAATGAGGAAAGGAAATAGGTTTCCTTCCTAATGAAAGTGAGGTAGGGTCTGGGGAAGCTATGAATCTCACATATCAGAGAGGTTGAGGCAGGCATACATCTGAGGTGGCAGAGGCTACTAACCTAACATAAAGAGAAGCCACAGAAAGATGGTAAGTGAGGCAATGCTAGGGAATTACAGCAAGAACAGTGGGAACAAGTGTTTCATGGTATGGAGGAAATCCCAGAAAAACTCCCAAATGTTCAGTCTGTTGACATGCTCCAGCATTCTTCCCACTGGGACCCCAGTCCACCGACCTCCCCTCAATTACTCACTTTCCTATGACCTCCTTGTCTCCCTTCTTCCCACCTTGATCAGTTTGGATTCCATGGTTCATCCCTGACATCACACCTTGATATGACATTCAATTCACCTGCCTCTCTCTCCATCCACATTTCCCTGGCAAATCCCCACATCTGATGCACTTGGCACCCCTCACCCTTCATTCCCTGTCTGCACCTGAGCAGCTGGCTGTGGCTGGAAAAAAGCCCATATAGGATGGTGAATGTCAGGAGCCCACAGCCTCTTGCAGTTGTCCAGATTATTGCCATGGTCAAGTTGCTCTCCCCCTTTGAAATGACTACATTATAGCTTTTTCCTCTGTCATCAACCTTTCAATATCACCTCTCTCCTTCTCACTCTTAGTTCTTGGCCTGGCTCCTTTTGTCTCTTTTTATTTTTATTTTATTTTATTTTTAAAGTTTTTTTTAAAAAATTTTATCTTTTATTATTTTATTTTTTTGAGACAGAGTCTCGGCAGGGTGTGTTGGCTCACACCTGTAATCCCAGCACTTTGGGAGGCCGAGGTGAGGAGTTCAAAATGGAGTCTTGCTGTGTTGCCCAGGCTGGAGTGCAATGGCACCATCTGGGCTCACTGCAATCTCCGCCTTCCCAAGTCAAGCAATTCTCTGCCTCAGTCTCCCGAGTAGCTGGGGTTATAGACGTGTGCCACCACACCCAGCTGATTTTTGTATTTTTAGTAGAGACGGGGTTTTGCCATGTTGGCCAGGCTGGTCTTGCACTCCTGACCTCAAGTGATCCACCTGCCTCTGCCTCCCAAAGTGCTGGTATTACGGGCATGATTTTTTATTTTTATTTTTTTGAGATGGAGTCTCACTCTGTAGCCCAGGCTGGAGTGCAGTGGTGCGATCATAGCTCACTGTAACCTGGAACTCCCCGGTTCAAGACACCCTCCTGCCTCAGCTTCCCAAATAGCTGGGACTACAGGTGTGTGCCACTACACTTGGCTTGTGGCTCCTTTTTTCACTGAAGAAATAAAAACAATCAGCAGAGAATGATTCAGAATCTTCAAATGTACCTTCATTGGTAGCTGCCTATGCTCTGCCTTTTGGAGAGTTGCAACGAATGTCCCATCCTTGCTCCTATCACTGGCACTGTGTATTCCCTGGTCCACCCCTTCTTGCCTGCTTAAGGACTTGCTCCTGCAGTCATCCCCTTTCTCTGTGTCATTGTCTGTCCCCCGCTACTGGGTTATTCCCATCAGTGTACAAGCATGTGGCAATACTTCCCAGTTAAGAAAATACCTCCCTGGGCCCAGCATGGTGGCTCATGCCTGTAATCCCAGCCCTTTGGGAGGCCAAGATGGGAAAATCACTTGAGGCCAGGAGTTTGAGACCAGGTTGGGCAACATAGCGAGACTACATCTCTACAAAAGTAATGAAAAAAAAAAGAAAAAGCTAGGTGTGCTGGTGCTCACCCGAAGCTGCAATGAGGTATGATTGTGCGACTACATTGCAGCCTAAAAAAAAGAAGGAAGAAATAAAAAGAAAGAAAGAGAAAGAAATAAATAAAGGAAATGCCTTTCTGATCCCATATCCTTCTCCAGCAACCATTTCTCTGCTTCTCTCAACAGCAACACTCCAAGAAATCCTGAAATAACATATTGGGTGGGACTTTCTCTGTGGTCCTGGAACTGAGGACCAAAGATGGAGACAAAGAAGTGTATTAAGAGATGGTTTAGGCCGGGTGCGGTGGCTCTCGCCTGTAATCCCAGCACTTTGGGAGGCAGAGATGAGCAGATCACGAGGTCAGGAGATCGAGACCATCCTGGCTAACACAGTGAAACCTCGTCTCTACTAAAAATACAAAAAAATTAGCTGGCAGTGGTGGTGGGTGCCTGTAGTTCCAGCTATTCGGGAGGTTGAGGCAGGAGAATGGCATGAACCCGGGAAGCAGAGTTTGCAGTGAGCCGAGATCACACCACTGCACTCCAGCCTGGGTGACAGAGCAAGACTCTGTCTCAAAAAAAAAAAAAAAAGATTGTTTAACTGTCTCTGTTTTCCCCAGCTGTCACTTCACTTTTCCTATCAATCCTTAATTTATATTAAAAAGAAAAAAATAGAGGGATCATACTGGCTGTCAGCCTAGTGGGGAGAGCTGTGCCCTTCATTCTCCTCCTGTAAAGCAAGTGAGGGGCCCCAGAGATCCACCTGTGACTGCGAGTGGAGAGATGATGTCCTTTCTCCAGCTGGGCATCTGTCTCCCTCTGCCCATCTGAGAGGGGGACATGGGAGCTGGGGGGCGGTCAGGCAGAGCGGAGGCTGCAGCAGGCAGCCTGTTGGGAGTGTTATGTTTTTGTGATTCAAGGAAACCCAGGGAAAGGTTTTGAGCTCACCGACCAGGACTGTCAGGGATGAAGCGGGAGGGGAAGCTGAGGGGGTGGAAGAGGTCTGAGCCAAGGTCAGGTATCCCACCTCAGGAAACTGGCAGCAGGAGTTGAAAAGAACAGACTCCTCCGGGTCCACACTCCAACTCCAAAAGCCAGTTGCCTTGTGGGAGTGGGTGGGAGCGAGATTAAAATTATTGATGAGATTAGCACTTAAAATGGGATAGAGTTAGTAGTCGAAAGTCACCAGAAAGTTAGGAAATCTGCTCAATATTTCATTAAGTAACAGGAAAATGAAATTCAATTGGAAAGTGATTGAAAGCAACAATGGAAGAAAATTAAAGCTGTTTGCTGTCTGTACCAAGTCCAGACTTTTCAATAGTCCTGTTGCGTCTTTACTTGTCTTCTCTCTCTCATCTCTTATTTTCTTTCTCTTTATTTTTTAAACATTAAAATTTATTTTATCAAAGCTGTACATGTATTGTTTTAAAACATCATGTAAATAGTTATAAATATGTAAAAAAATTAAAATCGAACAGTTTTACAAGGCTTAGAATAAAAAGGATTATCCAATTTCTTCCCCCCAAAAGCAACTTCTTTCCATTTTTAAACTGTTTCTTCAGGTTTTCTTTAACTCTATTTTTTTTCCCAAATAACATATGTACTGCTACTTCTTGATTTTTTGGTTTTATGTATTATATATTGACTTCCTGTTGTGGGGCATAAGGAATTGGTCTTTTTGCCCTCTGTTTCTTCTTACCATCCTCCCATTATTTCTCTCTTCTTTTCTTTTCTCTTTTCTCTTCTCTTCTTTTCTTTTTCCTTCCTTCCTTCCTTCCTTCCTTCCTTCCTTCCTTCCTTCCTTCCTTCCTTCCTTCCTTTCGTTCTTCTTCCTCTTTCTTTCAATGAGAAACTGGCCTTTTTTTTTTTTTTTTTTTTTTTTGAGACGGAGTCTCGCTCTGTCGCCCAGGCTGGAGTGCAGTGGCACGATCTCAGCTCACTGCAAGCTCCGCCTCCCGGGTTTACGCCATTCTCCTGCCTCAGCCTCTCCGAGTAGCTGGGACTACAGGCGCCCGCCACCACGCCCAGCTAATTTTTTGTATTTTTAGTAGAGACAGAGTTTCACCGTGGCCTCGATCTCCTGACCTCGTGATCCGCCCGCCTCGGCCTCCCAAAGTGCTGGGATTACAAGCATGAGCCACTGCGCCCGGCCGAGAAACTGGTCTTTTTACCCTGTTTTTTCTTATCATCTTCCCAATCTCTCCTTCCTTCCTTCCTTCCTTCCTTCCTTCCTTCCTTCCTTCCTCCTTCCTTCCTTCATTCCTTTCCTTCTTTCTTTCTTGAGTCTCACTCTATTGCCCAGGCTGGAATGCAGTGCTGCGATCTCTGCTCACTGCAATCTCCACCTCCCAGGCTCAAGCTATTCTCCTGCCTCAGCCTCCCAAGTAGCTGGGATTACAGGCACACACCACCACGTGCAGCTAATTTTTTTAAATTTTATTTTAGTAGAAATGGGTTTCACCATGTTGGCCAGGCTGGTGTTGAACTCATGACCTCAAATGATCCACCTGCCTCAGCCTCCCAAAGTGCTGGGGTTATAGGCATGAGTCACCAGGCCTGGCTGAGGTTCTAGTCTTTTGATTGGGTGGTAGAGGGGAAGTCACCCAGCTGTGTGGGGGTGAGGAGAGGATCTAGGAGTCTTTTTCTTCCTATGAAGATTTTCACTCATTCCTGCTTTCATCTCCTTCTAGCAACCTCACCTTCCCAAGTACTTGGTACCTTCAACTCCTGAACCTTCCTGAGGTTCTTTGGTATGAATTAGACCACTTCTTGCTCCTCTAGAATATAGATCCTCAACTTTCAATTTTCTTCAGGCTTCGGAGTCACTTACAACTCATCCATCTACTTTTCTTTTTTGAGACAGAGTTTCGCTCTGTCACACTGGCTGGAGTGCAATGGCACAGTCTTGGCTTACTGCTACCTGTGCCTCCCAGGTTCAAGCGATACTCCTGCCTCAGCCTCCTGAGTAGCTGGGACTACAGGCACACACCACCATGCCCAGCTAATTTTTTGTATTTTTAGTAGAGACAGGATTTCACCTTGTTGGCCAGGCTGGTCTAGAACTCCTGACCTCAGGAGATCCACCTGCCTCAGCCTCCCAAAGTGCTGTGATTATAGGCGTGAGCCACTGTGCCCGGCCTCATCCATCTACTTGCTAGATTCCAAAATTGTATTGACATCTCTTGTATTCTCCTATCACTGCTCTTGTTTTCTCTGTTCCATAGGTTTATGCATTTTAAACCCTTTGTTGTCATTTTAGTGAGAATTCAAGAGGAAACAGAAATAAATACAGCTGGGGAACCATCCCACCATCCCGACCACAACTGATCTTCCCTGGACACCATGAATCACGCTGTCCAAACCTTCTTCACTCCTGCCAACACCAGCCACCCCCTCAACTATGAAATGCTCAAGGAGGAGCATAAAGTGGCTGTGCTGAGGGTGCCCCGCAATCCTGCTCCCCCGACATCCACTGTGATCCACATCCACAGTGAGACCACTGTGCCCGACCATGTCTTCTGGTCCCTGTTCAACACCCTCTTCATGAATTGGTGCTACCTGGGCTTCATAGCATTCACCTACTCCGTGAAGTCTAGGGACAGGAAGATGGTTGGCGACCTGACCGGGGCCCAGGCCTACGCCTCCACTGCCAAGTGCCTGAATGTTTGCACCTTCATCCTGGGCATCCATGTGACCAGAACACTCATCATCCTTTTCACCAGTAGTTCTATGATAATATTCCAAGCAATTTCTCAAATGATAAAGAATCTCCAAGGCCAGCAGTAGCGCCCAGGTACTCGCCGTCCATTGCAGGCCCTGCACCCTGGGCCTGAGTTCTGTATCAGCCCTTTATTCTCTCACACTTTTCTACAATGGCATTCAATAAAGTGCACGTGTTCCTGGAAAAAAGAAGGAAAGAAAGAAATGCAGCTGTTCCGTCTTCCACATTCAGCCCAGAGGTCTTTATACTCTGAACCCACTTCAGCCAGACTTTTATCCCTGCCACTTTGCTGAAAATGTTCTTATCAAGGTCAAAACTTTGCCTAATCCACTGGTCAATTCTCAAGCCTTATCTTACTTAAATTCTCAGTAGGATTTGATATGATTAATCCCTTCTCCTTGAAGCCCTCTCTGTCTTTCCTGCCATCTCTCAGTATCTTTTTCTGGCATCTCTTTCTCACCTCTAACTGTTGTGTGCCCTTGGGCTCAGTTCTTTTCTTTCTTCTCTACTTACATTCTCTTGGGTGACATGCGGTCATGTGGGTTCAAATACCATCTATTTGCCAATATCTATTGGCTCTCCATATCCGTGGGTTCTGCGTATATGGAGTCAACCAACTGTGGATCAAAAATATTCAGAAAAAAAATGTGTTTGTACTGAACATGTACAGACTTTTCTTGTCATTATAGCAAGAATGACAATTAAACGATAAAGTGTAACAACTATTTACATAGCATTTGCATTGTATTAGGTACCATATCAGTAATTAAACTATGATTTAAAGTACACAAGCCAGATGCAGTGGCTCATGCCTGTAATCCCAGCACTCTGGGAGGCTGAGGCGGGTGGATCACTTGAGGTCAGGAGTTCAAGACCAGCCTGGCCAACATGGCAAAACCCTGTCTCTACTAAAAATACAAAAGTTAGCTGCTACTTGGGAGGCTGAGGCAGGAGAATAACTTGAACCTGGGAGGTGGAGGTTGCAGTGAGCACTACACTCCAGCCTGGGTGACAGAGTGAGACTTTATCTCAAAAAAAAAAAAAAAAAGTACACAGGAGAATATGCATTGGTTATAAGCAAATACTACACCATTTTTTTTTGTTTATTTTTGAGACTGTCACCCAGGGTGGAGTACAGTGGTGCAATCATGGCTCACTGCAGCTTTGACATGTCTGGCTCAAGCAATCCTCTTGCCTCAGCCTCCTGAGTAGCTGGAGCTACAGGCGTGAACCACCACACTGGGCTAATTTTTGTATTTTTCATAGAGATGGAGTTCCACCATATTGCCCAGGCCGGTCTCCAACCCCTGGGCTCAAGTGATCCTCTCACCTCGGATTTCCAAAATACTGGGATTACCAGGTATGATGAGGCACTGCACCTGGCCTACTACACCATTTTGTATCAGGAAATTGAGCATCTGTGGATTT
Source organism: Symphalangus syndactylus (assembly GCF_028878055.3). Taxonomy (NCBI): domain Eukaryota; kingdom Metazoa; phylum Chordata; class Mammalia; order Primates; family Hylobatidae; genus Symphalangus; species Symphalangus syndactylus. The sequence goes on from NC_072436.2 coordinate 80,119,973, forward strand.
TGGTATCCCCAGGAGGTCCTGGAACCAA